>NC_134577.1:92285178-92912321 GCF_050947875.1 Dermacentor variabilis
AGGACTGAAATTCAGGTTTGCTTAGTTTGTAATGTGGGGGTATGTAAAGTGAACAAATAGTGATGAGTTTGTTTAGCAGGACAACTCGAACCGCCACTGCTTCGAGGGCCATTCGTAGCTGCAAACGTTGACACGCAATGTTTTTTTTTAATTACAATGGCAACACTACCCGATGATGCGACAGCATCATCGCGGTCTTTGCGAAAAGTAACGTGTTGTCGAAGAAAATTTGTGTGTTTTGGTTTTAGGTGTGTTTCCTGTAAACACAGCACTTTTGGATTGTGTTGGTGGATGAGTTCTTGTAGATCGTCGAGATTCCTAAGAAGACCTCTGACATTCCATTGAATGATTTGTGTATCCATATTAAAGAAAAAATTGGTGCTGTGTTTACGGAAACGGAGGTGATGCCTTATGTTACAGAGCTCTTTCGAGGCCCTGTAACGGGGGTTCTACTCTTTCTGGAGCGTTTGAGGGAGCCTCGCCGCTCCTTAGGCGCTTGGTGCGCCTTGAGAATAGGTGTAGTGTCCATTGCCTCTTGTGAGGCGCTGGACACGTGCTCTTGCGAGCGAGATGTTTCCCGAGAGAGTCCCGCCTTGGAGGGCAGAACCCCTGCGCCCACCAGCCTGGAGGTCGATGGGGCTCCCTGAGGGATTTGGCTGCGCCGGCTGTTGCCAGCGCTGGAAGGGGCTGGGGAGGTTGGGGCAGTCTCGGCTGCGCCCACCTTCGGTGTTGGTAGTCCCTTCTGCTCGGTTGGTGGAGCAGCGCTAGCTGCGACCACCGTGAGGGCAGATGGCGTGACTGCCGACTCACTATTTGTGGGTCGGACAGTTGCCGGAGGCCGTTGTGGCGCTGCACCCTGACGCGCCACTTCGGCATAGCTTTTCTTTGGCAGGTATGCTACCCGCCTTCGTGCCTCTTTGAACGATATATTCTCTTTTACTTTTATCGTTACAATTTCTTTTTCCTTCTTCCAGGAAGGGCACGACCGCGAGTACGCGGCGTGATCCCCGTCACAGTTTACACAGTGAAAAGAGGTATTACAAGCTTCAGTGGCGTGTTCAAGGGCACTACATTTCGCACATGTTTGGCGGCCCCGGCAGCTCTGCGAACTGTGGCCGAAACGCTGGCATTTGAAACATCTTAGGGGATTCGGCACATATGGTCTGACACGGAGCTTGATGTACCCCGCCTCTAGAGACTCGGGCAGAATACTTGAACCAAATGTGAGTATTAGGTGCTTTGTTTGAATTTCTTTTCCATCTCTTCTCATCTTAATTCTTCTCACATTGACAACATTCTGATCACTGAAGCCCTCCAGGAGCTCAGCCTCCGTCAGCTGGAGCAAATCGTCATCCGAGACAACGCCGCGGGTGGTGTTGAGAGTGCGGTGTGGAGTTACTGCTACTGGAACATCTCCAAATGATACTAGACTGGGCAACTTTTCGTACTGTTTCTGATCATGGAGCTCTAACAGGAGATCACCACTTGCCAGCCTTGATACCTTGTAGCCTGGGCCAAGCACATCAGTTAAGGACCTGGAAACTAGAAAAGGGGAAATGTTTCGTACTTGTTTATCGGATTTTTCTGAGTGGATGACATGGTAACGTGGGAAGTTTGTTCTTTGACGTCCAAGGAACTGGAAAACTTCATCGGTGCGCCCTCTTTTCTGAGGGCGATCAGGAAGCGGAGGGAAGGATGTTGCCATAAAGGAATTGAAATTTCGGCAATAACGCCAGCCACCCACCATGGAGTCCTACAAGGGGACGCTACAGGGACTGTAAGAACAGGTCCTGTAAACGCCAGCTGTACGTCATCACTATAACCACATATGAAATAACCTAGGTTGGCTAATCACACAAGGTTAATCCTTGCTGCCTGGAAATTTTGGAAGTAAACGGAAGGAAGGAGAAGACAGCAAAGATGAAAAGTGAGAGAAAGACGAAGGCTGGAGGGAGAGAGAGACAGGAAAAGGCAACTGCCGATTTCCCCCGGATGGGTCAGTCCGGGGGTGCCGTCTATGTGAAGCAGAGGCCAAAGAGGTGTGTTGCCTCCACCGGGGGCCTTAAAGGTCCAGACACCCAGCATCGGCTCAACCCCCAGGATCCCCCTTTCCCCAGACACGGCTAAGCCGCGCACGGCTACACGCGGGAGGGGCCAACCCTCGTGTGCTCGGGTCCGTGGTGTCGCACTCACCAAACGCCTGCTGACGCAGACGCCCCTGCGGGGACCTATCATTCTTCTTTCCATAGCTCGTTGCGTCGTCCTCAATTTAAGTGGGACCCTTTTCACAAGCCTCCAGTTTTCTGCCCCGTACGTGAGTACCGGTAAGACACAGCTGTTATAAACTTTTCTCTTGAGGGATAATGGCAACCTGCTGTTCATGATCTGAGAATGCCTGCCAAACGCACCCCAGCCCATTCTTATTCTTCTGATTATTTCCGCCTCATGATCCGAATCCGCCGTCACTACCTGCCCTAAGTAGATGTATTCCCTTACGACTTCCAGCGCCTCGCTGCCTATTGTAAATTGCTGTTCTCTTCCGAGACTGTTAAACATTGCTTTAGTTTTCTGCAGATTAATTTTTAGACCCACTCTTCTGCTTTGCCTCTCCAGGTCAGTGAGCATGCATTGCATTTGGTCCCCTGAGTTACTAAGCAAGGCAATATCATCAGCGAATCACAAGTTACTAAGGTATTCTCCATTAATTTTATCCCCCATTCTTCCCAATCGAGGTCTCTGAATACCTCCTGTAAACACGCTGTGAATAGCATTGGAGAGATCGTATCTCCCTGTCTGACGCCTTTCTTTATTGGGATTTTGTTGCTTTCCTTATGGAGGACTACAGTGGCGGTGGAGCCGCTATAGATATCTTTCAGTATTTTTACATACGAGCCGTATGTAAGTCTACACCCTGATTCCGTAATGCCTCCATGACTGCTGAGGTATCGACAGAATCAAACGCTTTCTCGTAATCAATGAAAGCTGTATATAAGGGTTGGTTATATTCCGCACATTTCTCTATCACCTGATTGATAGTGTGAATATGATCTATTCTTGAGCAGCCTTTACGGAATCCTGCCTGGTCCTTTGCTTGACAGAAGTCTAAGGTGTTCCTGATTGTATTTGCGATTACCTTAGTAAATAGTTTGTAGGCAACGGACAGTAGGCTGATAGGTCTATAATTTTTCAAGCCTTTGGCGTCCCCTTTCTTATGGATTAGGATTATGTTAGCGTTCCTCCAAGATTCCGGTACGCTCGAGGTCATGAGGCATTGCTTATACAGAGTGGCCAGTTTCTCTAGAACAATCTGCCCACCATCCTTCAACAAAAAGCCTCATAGTTGAAGAAAAATCCGTCCTGGTCCGGGACTCGAACCCGGGACCACCGCCTTTCCGGGGCAGCCGCTCTACCATCTGAGCTAACCGGGCGGCTAGCAGATGGCAGGGCGAAGTCGAATTTGTCGACAAGACGAAGCAAAGGCAAGAGTTTGACGTAGTAGTTCTGCGGAAACCCGCAAGGTGGAGAGAAGAAATGAATAAAGGGAAATCAGAATTTCAAAATTTCAAGTCTGATTTTCCCTTTATTCATTTCTGCTCTCCACCTTGCGGGTTTCCGCAGAACTACTACGTCAAAGTTCTGCTTTGCTACGGCGCTTTCATTTTCGTACTGAAATGTTTCGCAGCAGCAAGCTGCCCACCTTTCAGGAGTATGAGATGATAATTCCTTACGTTAAAAGCGTTTTTTTTTTGTATTTCATAAACGAAGGAGTGATGACGTGATCCAAGGAGAGTGAAAAGAAGCATGAATAGTGCGAGTTGGCACGTATTTATCAATAAGTGGCAATATCTGATTTTTCAAAATTATCCAGTTCACGTCCATACTCCGACTTAACAATTCAGGTATCAAGATTTCAGTAAAAATTTCAAGTTGAGGATTAACGGCACCATGATCTCCTTTGGCGTAATCTCTAATAATTTTAATAGAAGACATTCGTCGCTTCTACTGAAGGGAAAAAATAAAGTGTAGCACACGGCGATCACTTAGCCCATATAAATAATGAACAGAAGACACTAAATCAGGATTAGTAGTGCGAACCAAATCTAGGATATTAGAGCAAGCATCAGTAGTTCGTGTCGGTATATAGATAATGTGCGACAAGTTGAAGTCGTTGCAGAATAATAAACTCTTCACTCTCCAATGTGCGGCATGTAACCATGGCACCATCACTCTTGCAAAGAATCTTCGGGAAATAAAAAACTACCTAAGGTATATATATATATATATATATATATATATATATATATATATATATATATATATATATATATATATATATAAACGAGAAGAAAGGGCGTTAGCAGAGGGGCCCGATTTTTATTAGTCATATCATGGGAAGCCAACAAACACTGACACCAAGAACAACATAGGGGAAATTACTTGTGCATAATAAATGAAATAAAGAAACGATAAATTATAGGAAATTAAAGTGGATGAAAAAACTTGCCGCATGTGGGTAGCCGAACCCACAACCTTCGTAATTCGCGCGCGATGCTCTACCAATTAAGCCACTGCGGCGCTGTTTCCCCATCCACTTTCTTGGGTATTTATGTGTCCTAGTAGAACCCTGGGAGTGGTAGCCAGCGCCACTACTCACAGACCTTGGCGGCGGACGTGGAACGTCCTTTTTGCCGCAGCCATCACGAGAACGTGATCCTTTTGGGTGAAGGCAACTGGTCAATAAATCCACATATGCTACCTGAAGGCATCAATGTAGCCGGATTCGAGACCTTCGTTATGTAATAAACGAGAAGAAAGGGGGTTAGCAGAGGGGCCCGATTTTTATTAGTCATCTCATAAGAAGCCAACAAACACTGACACCAAGGACAACATCGGGGAACTTACTTGTGCTTATTAAATGAAATAAAGAAACGATACATTAATGGAAATTAAAGTGGATGAAAAAACAACTTGCCGAAGGTGGGTACCGAACCCGCAACCTTCGCATTTCGCGTGCGATGCTCTGCCAATTGAGCTACCTCGGGCTAACACTCCCAGGGTTCTCCTAGGACACATAATTACCCAAGAAAGTGGATGGGGAAACAACGGCATCAGATGACATCAAACGGCATCAGATGACAGCTATATTTAGTGCCACATGAAGGCCGTTGTCGGTGACAGCACATATCCTTCTGCGTGTGCTCCTTGACAGCTGACAGAAGACTAAGCAAAAGCAACAGCATCTGGATAATATATATATATTATATATATATATATATATATAGCCTTCTACGCCAGGGGGACTGGTGCTACCTACCACCTGGATCTGCTGGTTATATGCTCATGGTGGCGTTGCCGGCGTGGTCACAGCATTGTCGCCATTCGAGCTCCGTCATCCAACTCTCGCCTCTGCTTCTCGCGCACTTCCTGCGCCAAGCCAAGTGGAGTGCGCAAGAATATCCGGGTATGTCGTCGGCTATGAAACAGTGAATGGTGGTTTTCTCTGCATGAGCAGCGATTCAAAAGCTAGTTTCCCACCCCGTTCACGCCAACCGGCTCCCGACGCTCACAAAGAAGCGCTTCGAAGACCGCAGTTTTATTGAGAAATGCGTTAGCTTGGACGCTGCGTTCCTACTTGGCGCAGAGGAATGGGCACGTGTTCCCAATGATCGAGAAACTAGGTAATCCCGCGTTCTATCTGATCCTGAGCACGTTCCTGCTCCCCAATAAGCACCTGCTACAAGTCATCGTGAGAGTCAAAGCGCCGGCCCTGGCGCGCCACTGTGGAGACCATGGCTGAACCAGCCATCTGCAAAATGCTTCGCATAACTTCTATTCCCATAGTAAGTGAGATCGGTACAATTTTCTTTTATCGACAATCACAAAAAGTTGACAGTCACTTTAGCATACGCTGGAGATGACGAAGGCAGATACCTGCGCACTCGCGAGACATTCATTGTTTTATTCGAGATTTTCATTCGAATGCGTTGTTACTTCATATTACGTGTTGTCTCCCACCAAATTACGTGGGTTCGAGTGCCTTAATTAACTCTACCGTAATTACCTGTGCCTTATTTACCTCGGCAATAATTAACACTGAACTCACGGGTTCGACTCACACCAACAGTCGAGCATTAAAAAAAAATTATGGGGTTTTACGTGCCAAAACCACTTTCTGATTATGAGGCATGCCGTAGTGGAGGACTCCGGAAATTTCGACCACCTGGGGTTCTTTAACGTGCACCTAAATCTAAGTACACGGGTGTTTTCGCATTTCGCCCCCATCGAAATGCGGCCGCCGTGGCCGGGATTCGATCCCGCGACCTCGTGCTCAGCAGCCTAACACCATAGCCACTGAGCAACCACGGCGGGTCAACAGTCGAGCATTCGCCTCCCACCAAAGATCGGGGGTGGGAGGCGAATCGATCGTGGAGGTGCCTTAATCAACTCTATCTCGATTAACTGTGCCTCGATTATCTTCGCCTAAATGAACCCAAAAAGTAGTGGGTTCGACTCCCACTAAAGGTGGAGGGTCCGAGTCTCATTAAAGGCCGTGGGTTCGATTGCCTAAGTTAACATCGCCTTAATACCGAAGGTCGTGGGTTGGAACTTGGTCTTTCACGATATCTGTTGGAATCCAACTTTGAGAAACGATCGGTTCACTTATATCTCCAAGTGGGTTCGACTCCCACCAAAGGTCGAGCACTCGAGTGTCCAAGTCTATCTCAATTTCATGTGGCTAAAATAACTTGGCCTTAATTAACACAACACGCCGTGCTGACGCTTCTTCTTGGCCTCGGCTTCACGCTTTCTTATTAAGAAATAGATGGCCTAATTCACCCCAATAAACACCAAAGGTCCTGGCTTCGACTCCCACGAAAGGTCGAGGGTTGGACTCCAAATAAATTTCGGTCCCATGATACGGGATGGCGGACTTTTTTACCCTTGAGCCATCTGAGGCTTTCGCCTTTATATTCATTCTAATGAGACGGCGTCAAGCTTATGTCGCCGCGTCGGTGTGTTCTTTTTTCGTCCGGCAGTCTTTCGTTTCGGGAGGGGAGGGAGTGGCGAGAAAAGGAATTTCCGCTGGTTAGGAGCGGGCTGCATGGGTGGGCTGACTTCGCGGCCACCATGTGGTTGACACCTACGAGTGTACCAATGCCGTATATGAAGCCAGAACTTGTAGGCCTCCCGCTATTCACCGCTGTAGTTCATTGGCGATGACGTTCAAACAGTGAGCTTTAAGGTCAAGCGTTCGATTTCCGGCCGCATTCAGATGGCGGAGGAATGGAAAAAACGCTGCAGCACCATGCCTTTTGTGTGCAACTTTAACAAGTCCAAGTGGTCAAAAATAATCGGATGTCTTCCGCTGCATTGAACTTCCCCAACTGACCAGTTTCGGCATGTTTAACTGGCATCATTTTCAAATATTCGTCATAGCCGTTCTTAGTATAAGCACGCGCATGCGTGCTCCCGTTAAGAGTAAGCCTGTCCACATAAAGTGGACTAGTATGACAGAGATCATTTGACAAGACATTCAAACACAAAAATAATGCGAAAATTTGAGGTTCAGAAGAAATTGTTACCATGTGGTTTTTCATTTCAATGCAAAAAAGTATGGCATTTATGGATGCACAATGATAAGAAACGCAAAGGCCAACATCTTACGCCGATGCATCATTTACTTTGGTGACAGAATTCGTCTGTTGTAAGACAGAGGAAATGTCAAAGGTTATGCACTTGCAGACAGGTCATCGCAAATGATTACCAGAATAATACTGTCATGGACGTCAGGAAAGAAGGCGCACGAGGTAACGCTAGATTAGCAAATGAGCGTTTGGTACCTGTTTCGATGACTGATCTAGCAGAACAAATCGTATACACGGGAATCATTTTTACGTCTTATGAAAATTTAAAAAAAAATAGACAGTTGCATATACCGTATTTCTAGCTCTAGCAACCGTCCGTCACTTTGTTGTCCCCGCCGTAGAGGTCAGTGGCCCCTGCTCGAAACGAAGCGACTGTCCGACAAAGGCACCACCACTGCCAGTCAGCAAACCTGCTTTCATTCTTGAATAACATTTCACTCTCAACCTGTGGAAACGTGTGTTACTTGCCTCCGCTAAACCGAGCTGCTAACAAGTGGTGACCCAGGACATTTATGTTCTTTTTTTTAATCGAGCTCCCAACATTGTCCTTGAGCTGGAGTATTCTCAGACGCGGACATTACTTACACGAGAAATCGAAACATAATCCACTGAGTACCAAAATTGTACTAATTACCTTTTGAATTATTTACTTTACAGCAAATATTCCAATTTACGAATTGTAGCTGGTGAGTTTGTCAAGGCGTATCCAATTATGAGTAATTTTCACAATAACGCCAGTTTGGAGAAACGCGCCATCAAACTTGCCCTACAAATGTACTGCTGTTCCCCTTTTTACCCAAACGCTCTTTTAAACGTTGAACCACAAAATCAAATTGGAACGCCCTTGTTATTCGTTCCGCAATAACAGGTTCTGCCATCGTAAAGAGGCTTTCCATTCCTTCCTTGGCAAGTGGTCATTAAGGTTCGTACAACTCTGGTGACGGTCAGTCACTGTGAGGTGGTCGGGAAAGCATCTGCAGCTTGTTCCTCAAATTAGTCAGATGTGCACTGAAGATTGAGCGGTGTGTTTTCAACAGTATTACAGTATTTGGTTCGTCCTGTTATAGCCGAGAATGTGTCGCATCTTACTGAGACCTATACATTCGAATGACGCGCAGTGATCCATTCATTAGTCTCTGGCAAGTTTCTTGTCATGACATCTTGCCTGCTCAGTCTTGTGAAGAACATTGATCAGGGTTTGTTGCGTGCAGCTCAATTTAAGTATGCAGTGTGCAGCTTGGCTTGCTCACCCCAAAGTTGCAGTAGGTGCTTGTCAGGGCTGGATGTTGCCCCAGTAAGCTCTAGTTCGCATGTCGCTCTTTGCAGTGTGTGAAGGATGCGGGTTGCTAGCGCTTCCTCAACATCTTAACATTCTGCAGACTCAAGTGCATCACGGAAATGGTCCCAGCCTGAAGCCCTGATTTTGTGAATGGGGCACATTTTCACCCCTACATCAAGTGTTATACTGGACAATGGTCGCTGCCTCTTGGGGCAGAGTCACACTGACACTCTGGATGAAGGCCCCAGTTGCCCATGCTAGGTAACTGTACTGCCCTTCCGGTTATAATGGAGGGTCTGGCAGTTGAGATAGTTGGTGTCATTTGTTAATTTTAGGTCTGTGGTGCCTGCTTCGTCCAGGCGGCATCCTCTTGGTCATACGTCTTTGCATCCCCAATGTGGGTGATGTGCATTGAGCTCACCTCGACAGAGTATTACGTGCTCTGGAAAGCGAAGTTGAAGATGTCAAAGCCAAGTGAAGTCGCCTCGGTTGTGGTGCCTGGTTTTGAAACAGAGGCAGATCAACCCCAAAACAGCTTCCTTTCACTGCCTTAGCCTGCAGCACACCGCCACAAATTTCTGATCCGACATATGTTTATTCAAGCTGTTCTTTCCCTGCCCTCATTTGATAATAGGCAATTTTAGGAGCTGCTAATCTAGCTGACCTCAGAAAAGTGCCGATATTTTAGCTACTTCTACTAGCTTATTGCTTTGTTAATGTTTTAGGTGGGCATGACCTGCTTCGTGCTTTAAAAAATCAGCTGTTTCAAGAATTCTTGGAATAATGTTAGGACAGGCAACTCTGAGTGATCACTGCTTTTGTCGCAAAAAGTGGCAATGAGCTAGCCAGATGCTGTCACGACAGTGTAGTGTTTAGGTTGTACGAGTATAGAAGAAACGAAATTGGAGTTGTGACGTTCAAAGGCATATTTTTACAGCCTCTCTTTATACTGCTGACATTAGAGAGCTTTAGATTAGTGGACACAAGCTGCATGCGTAAACAAGAACCCTATTTGGGTATTTCTGGGACGCGTGTGCTTTGCATAACCAAGCAGCACACGAGTCGCTTGCATCCTCTTATCCAATACTATTATTTTCATTGTAAAGCAACCAATATCGCAGTAAGTCTGATCAGCCTGCATCAATATGCTAGAAATCTTTAAGCACTTAAGGTGTGTCGGTTGAGTGTTTAAAGCACTTCACCACACCCTTGGCCACTAGGCTTGTGCTTTCCATAATTACTTGCTAATCAACTCTTGAGGTGTTTACATTGTTTTTCTATGCTGCGAGATTAGTTTGACAGTCGTAATACAATTGTTAAAGTGAAGGTCTGGGCTGTTGTATTGGCCATGTCATTCTAAAACTGTTAGGTCTGACACTGTCAAAGCATTTGCCAACTTTAATAGTCTTCACCTCGCTACATATATGTATTGCGGTGGGGCTATTCAGCATGTGAAAGTAAGAATACCGGCAAATATAGAGTTGAAAAGCACCTGAGACTATAGTAAAGCGGGCGGGGCAGTATCTTCAGGGTAACGGGGACATCAAAGCTGGAACTAGGGCTGCCATACATCCGTCACCGCAATACGCTCTTTGCTTCATCGCATTACACAAATGTGTTGCAGTGAAGCTATTGCAGATGCACATATACGCATTCATTCGTCCCAACATTACACAGAACCCTGCATCCCATTGCTAAATCTAGGAGCGCGGAAAACGGGCAGAGATGCAGCTAAACATAACAGGGCACAGTATTGAGCTCCACCTCAACGTGTTAATCGTGCCCTTAGTACGAATAATATTAAACATCTACTCTGAATTTTAGTTTGTGGAATTCTGGCAGTCCATGTGATGTCACTAAAGCTCCGTTAAGTTAACAGCACTACGCGATAATTGTCGTAAAGCCCACAATGAAAGTAAATCACATGAAGTCATAGATGGCACACAAGCGCTGAACACTATTGAAAACGACGCGTGAACAGCTATGAGCAAACACCCACCTTCAGCATTACATTACTTACGTAACGTAAGTCGTGGCGACGAACACGTACAATACCTACGCCTACGACACCCATCAAGTAAAGGCATAGAATAAAGAACGAACTTTGGTAAAGGTGCATGTGCGATGTGATGACGCTGCCTAAAAGGGCGAACACAGCGACGTTGCTGCACAGCGCCGGTTCGCGAATTGCATTGCCGAGGCACTACGCCACTTGAATATTTCGATCGTCAGCATCACTTGAGAAATACGGGTCTCGCACTACCAGAGTTCACCGAGACCAAAAGCCGACATGCCACACCACTAACTACTGTACGACTTTTCACCAACAAATACTGAACCCACTACGGAGATCTCATACGACCAGTGGTCAGCGTAGGCCGGAGATTCCACGCGCCACATGCCGCCATCATCGCGCCTTCTCAAAAGTCCCTAAACGATCCTGTCCCTAGGCACCTAGGGTCAGGTCACGTGAGGGATTTTTCTACGACAATTAGACGCACGCCCTCTGCGGAGAGGCGTCGCAGCTGCGCTCGCTCGAGCCTTGCCGCTGTGTTCCACGTGACTAAGCGAGAGTTTAACAGCTGCTTCGCCGGCTCTTGGTCGGCCAGTCTCGCCATGAATGAAGCACGCGCCGGTGCGAGCGCGTCAGCTCTTCGCCGCAGGCGCCAGGCCTAATCCGAACATTACAGTAACCCAAGTTCTAACTACTTAGAGCCCATAAATCAGCCTTTCACTTAGTCAAGCCACAGCAAGACGGCGATGAAGCCTTCGATGTGCAATAAAACATTCAAAGAAGCAAGCTCGTGTCTAACCATGCGTAATAGAGCTTTCGCTCGTATAACTAGGTTCAAGCCACGTTGAACCCCAGCCACTTTTTTTTGCGACGAGAGAAAGACAAGCACGTACATCTAAAACAATTTCAGCTAGTTTCTCGGCGTCTCTATATAGGTGTAATGTTTTGCCAACACAATATTCAACGAGCAATGTATGTGAGCTAAGCTTGTTCACTTGTAACGAATGGCAAATGAACCGCTCAATAGTCCTTTCTCTGCCGCAAGAGCAGTATGCATAGGCGTGTCGCTAAATTCAGTGAAAAAAATGAGTAGGCACGCTTAAGTGACACTACGAGCCAGACGTGGGACAGTGCGCATCACATTAGGAAAGTTGTGATGCAATTTGCTGCTACAGAACCACTCACGGTGTCTTCAAGTGACGCACAGAGTCAAGCTTTCCCTAGAGGCCTTGGCTCTTGGTTTATACGTCACCTGCGTTCCCCCTCGTATCAAGACGCTGTAATTAGTTTCCTGCAAACTAAAAAACAAAAAAAAACAATTTTATTGTTTTATTGGTTATCATTTATTGCGAATACCTCAAAGGTCTCACAAGCAGGACATCCTATGAACCTATCATGCGGAACGTATCGAAACAATTAATGAAGGTGCCACACTTCTACAAAAACTGTACACTATCCTATCATGGCTACCGAAGTATGTATTATTCTCAATCTTCAATACGCCATCTTTATTTTGTAGCCTTTTAAAGCGGCAGCCTTCTTTCCCCACTTTCGCGGTTTTTGTGGTTGGATTGTCTAGCCTCAGAGCGGACCGAGTCAAGTCACAGCGAGCGCAGACGGCGAACGCTCACTACCTCAGCACCTGCGTTAGACTCGCAGGTGACAAGAGCATTGAAGTCGATATCATTGCCCTAAATTCACTGTCGTCATGCCAGCGTTGTATTCTTGCCTTCTTCGTAATTCTGTCAAAGTCGCGCCATGTCAGCACGCAGTCATCGCTGTTCAATCGTCGTCATGCCCCGGTGGACGTTGTTTCGTCGTCGTTCCATTGCCGTCATACCGTAGTCGTTATGCCGTCTTCGTCATGCAGTTGTCGTGCATCGCGAACGCTCACAACACACACAGCTGGACATTTCGACAGGTTTGCGACAGAGAGCTATTGTTTCACATACGGCATTTCCGGATTGTCGTTTTCGAGAACAGTAAAGCACCCCCACAATACCAATCTTGTTTGGATGGTCTAAAAGGGGCGCTCAGACAACATTTGCGAATAGTGCTTTCTCATCCCCGAACTCCATACCAGAGCACTGAGACGAGCGCTCTTCCGGTATTCCTGTTCGAGCAGCCGAGAAACCTTGCTTGATTACGTGGCTACACTGTCAATGGGGGACACTCTCTCTGTTCTCAGCGATGACGATTATCGCCCACGTATGGTACCTTCGCCGCACTGTCTTACATCTAAAGGTGGGGGCGGTAGTCGCCTTACCGGTAATCGCCCTAAGTTTTCGCTCCTACACTTTAAAAAAAGTTTACACCCCCTTCAGGGTGTATACCTGACACACAACGATAATCGTCATCTGCCTTGCTTTCGTTTCCTTTATTGAAAACACTGCGCCCGCTACTTTCCTGTCGGCAATGCTATGTCATGCTGACAACGCGCATGCCCTTCGTTTCTTGGAAGTACCTGGCTCGCAGCGTTAAAGAAAGGAAATGCGGACAGGACAGATGGCGTTTATTGTTGTATGGCAAGATAGGACTCAAAGGGTGTAAACTTTTCTTAGAGTGTAGACGTGCGACGACAGTCTCGTAGCACAGCAGTTCGTCCGCTGAAAGTGAAAATGTTTCAAGCAGGGGACGACTTTCACTGTCAACACAATATAAAAGTGAGCGGACTTGCATTTGCAAAAGCGTGGCGAACTCCAGAGACGGCTGCGCAATCTTCGTAACGGGTCTTCCGCGTCTCGGCCAAGACGTAACGTTGTTGAAGGCAACCCGACGCGAACATCACCGTTCCGCGTCGGGTTCATGTAGGGAGAGGTCGAGCCACTTCAAATCAGACGCTCATTGCTCGCTAGCTATTTTGCTTCCCTTTCGGTAGACGAAGGCAAACGAAGGCGTTCAACCGGCCACTTCTGACACGATGTCAAGAGTTCGGAGGTGGTACCGACACCACGTATCGAGGAGGGCCACAGAGCAACGCTCTGAGTTGGGACAGGCCAGTATACACTGGCGTCGCAACAAGTGACGTTTATTTGTGCGCCCGAATGTAGGAGGGAACGCAGGTGGCGCCACCAGATACCGTTAGCAGTCGATAGCAGCAAGAGACGTTTTAGAGCATTGGTGGAAAAAAGCAGGAAAGAGACTGATACGGCCGGATCCGTTACAGGCATGTAGCAGTAGAAGGTAGATCAATAAGTTGTGAGGAAAAGAAAGAAGAATAAAGAAATGTATACAAAAACGATAGAAAGAAAAGCATGTACAGCATACCTGAGTAACTCAAGCAGGCTAGAGGGGTACGTGCCACCACCCCCTTTCAAAGGGGACGCTAATAAATCATCATACTTATCAGAAACACAGGTGACGCCCACAACACCTCCGCTCATACTGCACCAAAAGGTAGCCTGATGTCCGGTTGGCGCAAACTATATTTTACTCGGAACCAGAGTGAGGGCATCCGGAATCGGACCACTCGGACCTGGAGAATCATGGCGACGATACGAATATGCCTATAGACAATCATCCGCTGATAAATTCAAGCCATGTGTTGTCCTCGAGAATATCATCCCTGAATACAGCTACTAACACCTCCGCAGCCAAAAGCCATTACGGGCGAGTTTCGAGACACGTTCGTCGCTCAAATCACTGCGCGCTTTTTGCTTTGTCGTCTTTCTAAAGCTTCGCTTAACACCGATCTTCCCATTTTTGTGCATTCTTCATTATTTCAATATTTCTGCAGCCACTTTCTGTCTCCATGCCGTGTAGCGGGTGTCTGCCATAACTAACGGCACGAGCAACGAAAGCGAAGCAGTAACTGCGGCGGACAAGAGGACTCATGTGGAAAGCGATTGTCGGACTGGGCAATTAGTCAAAATTTTTGTTGCTTAAACACGAATTCAGCTACCTTTATTCGGGGCCTTTCTAAATCAGCATTGGATCTTACATTTGCCAGTTCAGGAATTGCCGTAACTTCCTGGTCTACTGTCGACTCAGCCTCAACTAGTGACCATCTTCCTATTAGGTTTGATATTGTCTGTCCTGTTATTCCCCTGGAGTCTCCGACGCGGACTTTTGTCAACTACCAGAAATTTCAGAGTGTCTTGAAAACGGTCCTCAACTCCCAGAAAACGATACCCAATGACATCAAAGCCATGCGGCTTTCCGCTGTATTAAAATGTTCCTTTAAAAAGTCCCAATTTAATGTTAACATAAGCAAAGGTAATACCTCTCCTTGGTGGAATTCGGATTGCACGCGGAATTATAGAAGACGAAAAGCCGCATGGAAGAAATTACTTTACAACCAGTGTCCGAGTAACTGGAGTGATTATAAATTCGCAGCTGCTGCGTTCAAGAGAACAGTAACGAATGTCAAATGCGAATATGATGGAAAACATCATGACTTCATCTCTAAGCCCAGCAACAAAAAAGCTCTGTTCAGATTCCTGCGATACAGAAAATTCATACCGACACGACCGAATACTGATTCGATAATTCTTTCACCACGCGAGATATCTGCTTCATTAGAATTTATAGGAAAGGGCTCAGCTCAACTCTTAACATCACGTTTGCCGAATGGGCCACTAAGCCCCCCCGCCGCCCCCCCGCCGATGACTTTGTGGAAGTCACAATGTCAGAACTGTCTAATGTCCTTGGGTCTCTGCCTGCCTCAGCTCCAGGCCCTGACGGCATTTCCAATGCCATGCTAAAATTATTGTTTGAAATGTCTCCTGACGACATTCTGAATACGGTAAATTATTCTCTACAAAATTCATGGATTCCACAAGAATGGAGGACAGCTAAAATTATTCCGTTGCTTAAAAAACAAGGAGACGGCTACAATCTTGACAACATTAGGCCTATCTCGCTTACGTCAAATGTGGTAAAACTAATTGAAAGAGTTTTATATGATCGTATGATGGATCATATATACCAAAATTCGTTATTGAGCACATGCCAAATAGGTTTCCGGCCCGGTCTGTCCATTTGGTGTGCGCATGTAGATTTAGAAAGCCGCATCCAACCTGCTCAACATAAAAAAGAAGTGAGTGCTTTAGTGACTCTTGACATCGCAAGAGCTTATGACAGCGTTGAGTACTCTCTCCTGCTAGACAGATTACAGTCCTACAATTTTCCTAGATATATAACGGCATGGATTTTTGAATTTCTAAGAAACAGAAAATTTCATTGTTTTCAAAACGGTTTTTCTTCAAGGCAGTTCGATCAGACAAGAGGGGTGCCCCAGGGGGCTGTTCTGTCTCCTGTGCTATTTAACCTATTGATGAGTTCAGTTCCGCTGCACCACGATGTAAGTCTGTATATCTATGCCGATGACATTGCATTTTTCGCGACTGCTAGAGACATCAATTCTCTTCACCTGTCTTTGCAAACGTACCTCTGTACTCTACAGACGTGGCTTCACGATCTGCATCTATCACTTAACGTAAGCAAAAGTGCAGTCCTTGTTTTTCCGTTATCCGGGCCGTTAAAGTTATCATTAGTATATAAACAAAGAACCATTCCTCAGGTGGAGTCAATTAAATACTTGGGTATCATATATGACGGGAAACTTAACTGGCGTTCTCACATAGAGAATATTGGAACTAGGGGGACACGAGCCGTAGGTCTACTACGTAGAATTAGTAACCAACGTTCTGGTATGCGAAGCGACACACTAATTATTATCGTATGTATATACGACCGATTCTAGAATTTGGCTGTGTTTTATTCTCTGGAAGTGCAAAATATAAATTAAAGCCCCTTATTCTGTTAGAAATAGAAGCTCTTCGACTATGTTTAGGTCTCCCTAAATTCGTTGCTAATAATGTATTATACCAGGAAGCGCGCCTACCTACTCTTTACACACGATTCCGCATGCTTACGGTTCAAACCTACTTCAGAGCTTATGATTCTTCGCTGCGACGTGGACAATATGCATTTATTAGTGAACCAAGTCCATTTTTTGAGATCACGTGGTCACGGTTCCGTACCCCGCAAGTTGTATTTGTGCAAGCACAATTAGCACCTTTAAATGTTCGCCTTAGAGAAATAATTCCGCTCCATAGGTCTCCGGGGTCGCTGAAAATTGAGTTTGCAGACATTTTTCCGCACAATGCAAAATTTCTGCCCACAACATATTTGAATGACCGTTTACAAGATTATTTGGCCCGTTTCAAATTAAACGTAATAGCGACCGATGCTTCTTCGTGTGAAGAGAAGGCAGGTGTGGGTATCTACTCACCATCCCTCAATTGGTCTTTTTCACTTCGCCTACCAGATTACACATCAGTTGTTCACGCCGAACTTTTGGCAATAGTTCTTGCCTTGCGGAAATTACCCACTCATATTACAAGAGCTATTATCGTCACAGATTCTCTATCTGTATGCAGTGCACTTACTGCGTCTACAAAATCGACAGCATTGAACACGTTTTATTCATTAGCTCCGCCTCATTTAAGCTTAGTTCATATGGTATGGGTCCCTGGCCAACGAGATATTCATATTAATGAAATAGCCGATTCCTTGGCCCGAGCTTCTTTAACAGGCCCTGTGCTATCTCTGCTGCCGGCAACGGCGCGCGTCACTGCAGCCAGATATAGACAATTTTCTTTGAACGAAGACAAAAAAGCCCTGTCATTAGCAAAATGCACAGATTTTTCGCACCTAAATTATTCTTGGAACCGAAAATGGTGTCCTAACCGGAAATTCGAAGTTTCGTTTACTAGGCTGCGTTGCCGTATTCCAACACTTAATTTTTACTTGCACAGGTGTGGTCTGGCGGTATCCCCTCTATGCTACCTCTGCAATGAACCCGAATCTATAGATCATTTTTTTATTATCTTGTCGGCGATTTTCTGTTCACCGAAAAGTATGTCTAGAAATCCCACTTCAAAATTTAGGATTACCTTTAAACAGCACTACTATTCTCTCCCTTAGAGCAACAGTATTGGGATACAGCCACAGGAACATATGCCTAGCCATTTATAATTTTCTATGTGGCACAAAAAGAATGTCGTGTTAATAGTTCTTAGTTTCCACAATTGATTTACTTCTACTTCAGTCTACGAAATTCAAAAAATATAAAAGCACAAATACACAGTTTAAATCCTTCTAGTATTGTTGTTCAAAAATTTAGCTTACCGAAGCTTAAGTATTTGTTTCTTTTAATAATTTAGTCTTCCTATCAACGCAAGGTTTACTATAGTATTGATCACTAGTTTTACTCAGGTATTCACAGTTTATTTTTCATCTTGGATTATATATTTATTTTACTTTTTGTGTTAGTTATTTATTAACCAAATTCTTTTATTCGTTCAATCATATTACCACCCGATTCGTGGCCTATCCCCCATAGTGGGTTTGTGCCATTTGTTGAGGATTCATCATCATCATCATCAAGAGCACTGGCCCCAGTGTTCCTACGGCGCGGGCAGCCCTACCCTTCGACAGCTCGCGTCTGGCGGAAGGAACTCAGCCCGGAAAGCTCAGCAGTGAACCCGGTTTCATTACTTGAAGACTGCAGCAGGCTCCGCTAGCTCAGCCGCAAGTCCACAGAGCGGCCACAAAGAAATGATCGGGCACGTGCGCTAGAGGAAATTCCAATCCAGCCAGGTAAGGTGTTGCAAGTAACAGAGAGCGTTAACATAGCGCCGACATATACCGTGAGCGTTGGACGTCATCGGCAGTGCGGCATTTATCCAGGGTTTAAAGAAGCATGCGAAATTCTGACAGCGATAACCGATCTCCGTTTGAAATCTGTCGGCAGGCGTAAACGCATCGGCCGCGATATAATTATTACGGAACTTTACACGTAGCCCCTCCTCCCCCCCCCCCTATGCTGTATTTAACTGGATTCCACTCTGTAATGTTGCCACCAAAGATGCTCCTTATACAAAATAGCAAGGGCGCTCGAAGGAACACGAAAGAGGGATCGTACTGCTACGTTAACAATATAAGTCTCTGCAAAAACAAAACGACTACGCATAGCATGGTGATAAGGTTGGTGTGCCATAACGAACACGTGATTGACAGAAGGCTTTCGAAGCTGCCGCGAAACTCCGCATCAGTTTGCCGTCCCGTAGTGAATACAGAAAGTGTCTTTTCCGGACTAGTTCATTATCGGTAAAAGACTCGTTGCACGCATTATACGGGAACCAAATCGTAGCGCGTTTCCCGAATTACTTCTGCACGCAAACGGATTATGGGGCTATAAGCCCGTGACGTCACTATGACATACCGGAGTTGATGTTGTAGCGTGAAATACAAGAAAGGGAAATTCTCGTGTAGTGAAGAAAAATTGGGGTACAGTCGAGGCGTCGTTTGAAGGCTGCAGACAGTAGTAAGTACTAAAAAAGACAAGACGCACAAGCAGAAAGACACGGGACAGGGCACTATCACTTCAGCCGGCACTTAAGTGTTGTTGAGGGCGGACGAGAACATAATGCAAGAGCACGTTGTAAAACGGTAAGATTAAGATCATTGAAATAGTGATTCACCCCTATATGAGCGGCAAACAAACAGGCCATAATAAACTAGTAAGCCACGTGTTAAGCGGAGACAGTTGGGCCACCGTTGTGTCCTGTCTGTTCCTTCTGGTTAATCGTATTTTCTTTTTGCCGCTGTTTTCTAAAATTGGAAAATTATTGGCCTTTATTTTATCCAGCATTGATAAAATTTTTCGCTTGTCATATGAATAAAAAAAGTTAAAGGCATACTTTGTGTAAATTGAATTATCGAGCAACTATTGTTGCTCGATAATGTTCATTTAGGCCTCCTGTCCTTTTTTGGCAGACCCTGTCCAGGCCCAGCCCCGACACATTAGCAGTCTCGCGCGAAACACCTCGAACTGACACTGAAGCACTGACGCATCGACAGCGTGGATGAGAGCTGTTGTACAATGACCACGAAGCGCAGCAGCAGGACCACCGATGGCACGCCCAAAGTGGCCCGTAGATCAGCGTCGACCGTGCTGGTCTCCGAGATGGCTTCGCGGCTGGTCTCCGAGATGGCCGGCCTGTTCCGGTGCTTGGCGTGCGGCGAGTGCGTGAGGCCGCCCATCGTGCAATGCTCCCAGGGGCACCTGATCTGCGTGTCCTGTCGCGAGAAGGACAACACCTGTCCCGAATGTCTCGCGCCGATCGGTGAGTGTTCGAAGTGGAGAATTATCGACATCTGCGAAAGACAGTTTCACCAATTCTTCGAACTTCAGTGAAGCCTAGTGTACGTGCCCGCCAATGAGTAATAGTGTGTTTTAGTTGAGCGTCTTTACGGTACGCTCCGCTCCGAGCTGCCCCGCTAAGCCACAGCGGAGCGGCGAGCGATTTTCACGTTTTAGTCATACGTTTAGCGCAGCGGAGCGGACCTTTCGTAGTTGCAGCGCCCCCTGGCTAAATTCAGGGTAATGCAAGAAAATCAAAACACTTTATGATCACTCTTATACAGTAAAACGTATATGTGTATATATATAACTTATTTCTCCATGAAGTATCTAGACGTCCGCTTGTAATGCGTTACCGGTCCATTTTATCCAATGGAAACTAAAGCGCCGTCTTGGGGAACGCCACGTGTTAGCCAGCGCGCTTGCTTTCTGCATCCAGTCCAATCCGTTCTGACGCCAACGCTAGCCAAAGTGCTGCGCGGCACGCTCCGCTCAGGCAGCTTCTAAGCGGACCGTGTTCCTCGCTCCGCTATCCCGCTTACGGCTAAGCGGACGGCGCATGCGCATTCGCGCTTCCGCTCCGCTTAACTGCTTAGCGGAGCGTAAACACGCTCAACTAAAACACTCTAATGAGATAGGGCTGCGCGTTTCAGACAAGGGAGGAGCAGGTCTCGCCCATTGTCTGCCATTAATCTTCCCGTGAAGCTCCTACTCAGTCGGCATTCCACAAAGCTTGAGGGGAAGAGAGTAAAGTTTTCTTTTCGGGTTAGTGGCCGCGACCTATAGCTTTTGCGGTGATTTGGAGAGTTGATGAGACGAAATAAAGATTCAGAAACAAAGGCGCGAGTAGCAGCTTGCCGCGTCCTTCTTTTTTTTTTTTTTTTTTGTCAGCGATAGGGGGAGGCAGTTGTAAACACAGTTGTCGATGATTGCTTCATTTTGTCAAAGGGGGGATAGCTGGAGGATGTATTTAACAGCAGTGAGAACAAAAAAGAAATACGAAACACTAGGGACGCCTGTAGATGCACTTGGCTTCTCTTTGGCTGCGTCGAAGCACACCGAAGACAATAAAAGAATGCGAGTGCCTAATCGTAACACGCCGACAAAACAGAGCTTTTAAATTGGTACCCAGGCGCCTCGTACATTTCTTTTTTCTTAAATAACGAATTACCATTAAACAAAAGCAACAAAACCTCATTGAAAAGTTCGCAAAAGGGCGATGAACCGAGCTCACTGGTACAAAGCGTAAAAGAAACAGCGTGGGCAACTTGCGCGTAATTTCATACTTGCGTTGATCACAGAGAAGCGGTCGCGGCGATGACGCAATGCGAAAGGGTCCGCAGAAAAAAAAAATCCGCGGCGAATTCGGCGAAGCTGCGTGAAAGCCACTAGCATAAATAATAACATCATACTAACAACAACAGTAACAATAACAAAATAAAAATAGCATTAACACGCAGGCGACACCCGTGTGCCGTCCATGGAGAAGGTGGCAGCGATTCTCTTCACGCCGTGCCGACATTCGATACACGGTTGCCGTGCGCAGCTGACCTTCTCCGACCAGCGGGAACACGAGAAGGACTGCGAGTTCAGGTGACTGGCTCTCCTTGATGGCGGTCGTGCGCCAGTGTCAACCGAATGGTGAAGTCTAGGTTATTGATTCGATTGAGTCGCAGTTTCTAACAAATTGTTAAGGCTATATGTAACGGATCTAGAGAGGCTCGAACCGCCGCATTTTACCGAATTTAGAGACGGCTAACTGCTTGGAGGATTGCGGCGTCAGTGATGGTCAAAATTCTTAGTTCGACTCCACGACACAGGGGCCGGAATTCTTCGTGACTCGTCGGTCACCTTCTCTAACGTACTCCTCGCAAGCAGCCTCATTTTTTATTAATGCACGTGCGCTTTGACCTTTGCAGATTTCAACCAGAAGCGATGACCGAAAATAATTAAAGTTGTAACAAGACACACGCAAAAATAACACGCAAGTGTTAGTTTTTTTTGTGACCAGCGGTTGCTGAGAATACTGACAGGTTATCTTGCGCGACAGCGTCACGGACGGAGAAAAATAAAACACCCGAGAATTGCATTTGTAATGACGCAAGATGACGCGCCCGGTCAGGCAGCAACACCAACGTGACAGCACGATTTCACAAATTAGTTCGGCGCGCCATCGAATTATACTTTGCTTTATAAGATGTGACCAGGTTTGCCCTCAACACGTGATTCCATTTTCTTGCCCAATCTTTTGCCCAGGATAAATTCAGTGCAATTCAAGTTTACGTTTTCATTTTTGGGTTAAGTAGATATAAAACCGTCGTACAACTCACACAAACTTGAGGAGATGGTCACTTTGGTCAATCACAGTCTCGCCTGAATGAAACGCGAACAAGGGAAGACACAAAAGAAGCTGCAGCTCTCTTATTGCCAGCGTGAGTGGCCAAGACGGTGCATTTCACTTCCAGGCTTTAATAGAGCCTTGGCTATATCAAAGCAGAGACCAGCTACAGTTCCCGTCCTAACCTCGCATGGAAATTCGTACAGGTGTTTTGCTCTGCTTCTTCACCTCGCCTCTCAGTGGATAGATCCCTTCGCTGTCGAACTCTCATGAGCTCTCGTACGAAAATTCATGAGTCAGAATTCCACCCAGAGACAATGCTTTAGCGCTTTCAATTTTTTTTTCTCAGTTGCACATTTTGATGACGTACCTGCTGACGGCTATCGCCAGTAAAGAGCGCGTTCATGATTTTAGAGAGTTATCCGCCCGCCGCAGTTGCTTAGTGTCTATGGTGTTGGGCTGCTAAGCACGAGGTCGCGGGATTGAATCCCGGCCACCACGGCTGCGGCATTTCGATAAGGGCCACATGCGAAAGCACCCGTGCGCTTTGATTTAGGTGCAGATTGAAGAACACCAGGTGGTCGGGACTATTCAGGAGTCTTGAAGTTCCTAAAGTGGACTCGAGACTCGCTCACTTTCTGGAGGCCAAACACGCCCTTTCAGCTAGGTGGAAGACCCAAAAGCTTATTCGTAGACTGAGATCGAAAATCACGCTTCTTAACAAGGAGATTCAAACCTATTCGGCCCAGCTCGCGCGGCAGCAGTGGGATGAGACGTGTACCGAAACGGACGGACGTATACGAAGAGGGAGCAAATGGAGCTTATTGAAAAGCCTCCTCAACAATAAACAGTCTAAGGACACCCTTAGCCTTGCAACAGATAGGCTCATAAAGAAGCAAATCGCAATGGGTTTCACCGACGGGGAATTAGCCAACAACTTAGCGCATACTTATCTCCACCTCGCCAAAGACGCGGATCGTCCGGTAGAGTGTAAACCACATGGGATTCTCGGCACCTGATCTAGACGAACCTTTCACCGTGTCAGAGATCAGACACGTTCTCCTTAATCTAAATGACAGATCAGCACCGGGACCAGATGGAATCACGAACGAACTCCTCAGGAACCTAGACGATAGGGCAATCGACATAGTCACAGTCGAAATCAATGAGGTGTGGAAAACTGGACAGGTCCCGATAGGCTGGCGTACCGCAAAAGTGGTGCTCATACCAAAACTAGGAAAACCCCCCCATAAAAATAATCTGCGGCCTATTTCCCTTACATCATGCATCGCCAAGGTTGCGGAGCACGCAATACACAACAGGATCACTGAACATATTGAAAACAAGGAAGTATTTAGACACAATATAGTCGGCTTTAGACAAGCGTTATCTACACAGGACGCTATGCTTTTGCTTAAGAGAGCAATCTTTGATAACCTTACCAGCGACGTGCGAGGGATCCTTGCACTGGACCTCTCCAAGGCCTTCGGAGATTTTCTCTTTTAACCTGGGTCCGCGGGTTCATGATTACACCAAATCTTTCCTCGCAGATCGCAAAGCATACCTTCGACTAGGCACGGTCTCGGCAGGGCCCTACGAACTAGGCACCTGCGGCACCCCGCAGGGCTCGGTCCTCTCCCCACTTTTACTCAATATAGCCATGCACAAACTCTCCAGTCGCCTCGCTGCAATCCCGAACGTGGCTGACGCCATTTATGCGGACGACATCACGATCTGGGCGCCAGGCGGATCGCTAGCCATGCTCGAACACTCGTTATAAAGCGCATTGGAGGCTACCGAAGACTTTCTTTCAAACACGGGCCTTGAACTCTCCCCCGCTAAATCATAGCTACTGTTATACCGCCTGTACAGACAAGGGGTAAGAAACCTTGCGCATCTCCAAAATCTGCCGATAGAAACTCGAACCAAGAATGGGCATCCCACACCGAGGACAACTCGGTCAAGATTCCAGGTCTCCTCATTGATGCCAAGGGCTCTAACTCAGCGGCCCTCAATGGTCTCACTGGTCAGCCTAGCAATGTCCTAAGACTTGTAGCCCACGTCTCAAATCAAAGAGGCGGTCTCAAAGAGGACAATTTGCTCAGAGCTTATCAGGCATTCTTCCTGAGTCATGTTGTCTACATCGTGTCGTGCCTTATTTGGGGTAAAGCGGCAAAGGTCAAGCTCGACACCCTAATCAGAACCGGCCTCACGCACGTGCTCGGCCTTACGCAGTCCACAAGCACTGAGAAGCTGCTGGAGCTAGGACTCCATAGCACCATCGATGAACTAATAGAAGCTCACACAGCGGCTCTAATAATGAGACTTTCATCCACTAAGCCAGGGATCAATATTTTAGAAGAAGTGGAAATCCAACCCAGATATGAACCGGCGACTTAAGTTAACTTGACCCGGGAAACCCGAACTCACATTGTGGTTGACCCCGTCTCACGAAAGATCCACCCAGTGCATAACAAAGGTAGAAAATTCGCGAGAGCGAAGTCCATCCTTAAAAGATCAATCAGCAGAAACTAGATGCCCTCTTTGTCGATGCTGCCAGATATGACAGTGGGGATAAGTTCGCTGTCTCAGTGGTAGACGCAGGTGTCAACCTGGTCAATGCAGCCTGTGTTTATACGAAGTTTTCCCATGTGGGGAAGGAAGCGGCGATTGCTCTGGCTTTTCATAGCTCAAAAGTTTCCGCTATCGTCTTCTTGGACTCGCGCACGGCGGTTAGATCCTTCTCGTCCGCCCTCGTGTCTTAACAGGCGTACAGTATTGTCAATAAAGCACTTGAAAGAACTAGGGAGAGCAGTGAAGGAAACTACCACATCTCATGGTTCCAAGCCTATCTAGAGACTCAATTAACCGGCTTGGGTGTTATCGTAACGAGCAGGCTCACCGGAGAGCGCGCGATTTCACGTACCGCGCTGTTGCGCGTAGCCAGGCTTGGAACGAGGTCAACATCCGCAAAGATCGATTATGTACTTTCCACGAAATTGTTTCCCATTATCAACTGGGCAGGAGGACATTTCCACCCCTCACCCCAAATTTAACAAACCTCAGGCTAGCACACTCAGACTTCTGCAAACTCGTTGGTATCCCACTCCTCGGTCCCTTAACAGGATAGATCCTGACCACTCGCAGTCGTGTCCCAAATGTAGTCATGACTCATGCTCTTATGAACACATGCTCTGGCTGTGCCCAGTCCTTAACGCCTCTCCACCCATCATGAAAGAACAATGGGAGGAATCCCTCAAGAGCAGCAATCTCCACCTTCAACTCCAGGCAGTCCAGAGGGCCCACGACATTGCGGCGAGACTTCATCTCCCGGTCCCATTGTGGGCGGAGCCACCGACTTCACCTTCGGGGGCCTTAAGCTTTGGCTCACCAAGATCTCAGTCCCCCTGGACTCAAATGATGTTTTTGTCATGTCATGTCCCCCACTACGGCGTGCCTCGTAATCAGATAGTGGTTTTGGCACCTAAAAACCCATAATTTTTAAGTGTTCTCTCGCCATTTAAACAAGCACATTTTGCCTTCTGGCAGAAAATTGGCGCGAATACGTTTCTAGACAAAACATTCAAGCAAAAAAAAAGCCAATTAGAAATATATGCTCGTAAATAAAATTGCCAGTTTGCCACTGGGCGTATCTTCGGGCTCCATGAATCAAATTATCAGTACGTTCGGCTCCTGCGTGCCGCGAAAGACGTCGCTCGCTCGCTCTGACAGCGCAGATAATCGGGCAAATCCTACAGGAGCTGAGAGAGAAAAAAACGCCGCTATAGCAGTGCCAGTTACGAATTTCGATGTGCCGGTCACTATTCCAGTTGTGTTGAGACTTTCTAAGGAAAACTTAATAGGGAGCGTTTGCACGTTTAATGGCAGCGCCCGCTATGCCCGAAAACGTATCCCCATTGTTAGCGTCACCTGCGAGGCGCCATGCACCTCGGGTGCACCACTTCGCCAGCAGGTGCAGAGGTTCCCTGCACCGCGGTGACTACCTTGGCTCGCTTGAGGTCCCCGGTGCTGCACCAACGCGCTCTCGCACCGGAGAGCATCGAGGGCTGTGGTGCAACAGACACCGTGAGATGGTGCAAGTGGTGGAGTGAACCACGCGGGAATCGAATGAATCCCATGTTCGTTGTGGCGATTTGTCGGCGCCTCTTGTTAATCAAAAGGACACTAAGGAGAGAAATGACTTGAGCTGTATGTTATAGGCTTCTACAATAAAAAAAAAGCCACTCTTACCTCGAGAAGGCGTTTGCTATGTCGAAAAATATGCAAAAACATCTAACGAAAACATTCCGCAAGAATTTATCTTGCGATGACTGTCGACGTTAATGCGATTATTGTTAAGAAATATAGTTGCCCATCGCATTGCTCGAGACACGTCCCGAGTAATGCCGGCATCCCGAATTTACATTGCTTTGGGCATATGCGACACACACTGTCTCCGGGACGTGCCCAATTTGCTATCACGCTCGCTCGCCACTGTCGGTCATGACCACGACCCAGTGACAACGACGACGCAGTGGCGAAGACGGAATGATGGGAAGAAGGAATGACGTCACTGAAACGAGTAAGGCCGCGTGAGAACACATAGGATGAACCCATCCAAATGAGGAAGATGGCGTAACAACGACGGTATGGTGACGAAGGGATGACGACGATGGCATGACGACAACTGAACGACTGCAATTGGCGTGACATAACGTCCCAAGGTACTAGACCACTTGGGTCACTGGACTGCGGTAACAGGCTTGATATAGATAGAATCAAAGTACCTGAAGCACGTAAAAGAATGCTAATCGCATTAAAACCGGTGATGACGCCGCCTTGGAATTTGCGCCGCTGCACGTGATGCCTTGCGTATTAACGCCACCCGGTCGAGCCTAGTAGAATTTTAGCGGTAAAAACGGACTGCACTGTATTCTAATATAGCCAAAGACTGAACTAAATATGTTTCGCGAACTTCTGCTGCACTCTAAAAGCCAAAATGCGTAGAAAAAGAAATGTATCGCGCTGACGGAGCAGTCCTCGCGTTCTGCCGCAAAATTAAAAAAAAGGAAACTGAAATTTTGATTATTTTCTCTTCTAATAAGCAGCCTGTGACCGTGAACAATGTATAGTGGAGTTCAAGAGTACTTTAACAACCTAAACTCATCTAAACTAATCTAAGCAGTGTGTGTACGATATGCCGCGTTCCAACAGAGACTGCGCGGTGTCGTGGTTAAACCTAGCCTCCTCGACCAGCAGCGCCACTCATGTCGCCAAATGTCGTTGCCCATGCTTCGTTCACCAGGCCGTTTTCCTGCGCCCTGCCATGGACGAAGTGCACTTGGAACGGGCCACTCTGCACCATAGATTCCCACATACGCCAGGCGCACAACGCACCCTCACTCTGCGGTAAGCCCACATAAGCGCGCGTCCCTGCGATGACGGTCTGAGCAAAACGGGCCGTTCGAAACGATACGATAGTTTTCCTATACCGAGGAAGCTTCACAGGAACGGCGGACATATCAGGATCGGTGAGAAAATCGCCACTCTAACATTAACTGTCTTAGTCAATTTCAAAACTATTTAGTTGTGGGTAAAGGAATTATTGTTACATTACCATTTAGCTGTCTCCGTTCGCAGTTTCCGTGGGTGGGCGGCGGAAAACAGACGGGAAACCACGGAATATACGGCACGAGAGCAAACTTTCAACTGACGCTAATGTTTAAAAAAAAGAAGGGAGGAAAATCAAACAGATTTTCTCAGACGGAGTCTGTCCGGTGTCAAATTACGCGCAGGAAGCACAGATTCCGTCAAACTTTTTGTTTTTGTGCGTATACCTGACGACGGGCATTTTTACGTAGTGTTGTCAAATAAACATTGACTTTTGATATTGAAGTACAAGGGGACAATGGCTATCACTTTGCGTATTATTTCACAGTGACTTGAGAATAACAAATGGTCAAATACTAGGCAATGGTCGCCGACCGCAAGATATACGTAAGCGCTCAACAAATATAGTCCATATAGTCCTTGTGTCCACCGCTGTGGATAACGGCTTTCACCGCCTTCAATGTTAAACCAGGAAGGGTTAGCTAAAATAATCCGGTGCGACATACGGCTAGATGCAGGCGACTACATATGCCAAGCGAGTAATAGTTTCGCTATCACTGCTTTTGGAGAAAATTTATACTTTGCATGGTACCGTCCCCGACGACGAATAATCAATGGGTTGTGCATTTCAAGTTCCACCAGAAGACACGCCAATCTGTATGATGAAAAGGGAAGACAAGAAACCGCCACGCGACATTAAACGTGCATCTATACATTTATCGACGAAAACAAAAGAAGCGTTCATCTGAGCTAAATGGCGAATTGGCCTCTCTATCTCCATATACGAAAGTGCTGAAGCCAGCATGCGTCCGTGCATTTTAATCGGGCAAGTACGTTTTTTTTTCAGAATTCAGACCGGTTGACAAAAACAACCGACTTAAAAGGTGTTGTCTCCCTAGGGTTTTGTTCGGCCTAAGGAGGATGTAGCGGGCTTTGTTATAAAACCAGGCCACCTTAATTTCGTCGCGTTCTGGCGTTTTTTTTTCTCTTTAATCTTCTTTTGCAGGCGAGACAGTGGTGTTTACCATCGACGACGCGGACGGCGCCTGGTTCGGAAAGCGACTGCGCCTGCAGTCCTGCTTGGGACGGAGCTTCCTGCTCGTCTTCTGGCGGGAGCACGAGGACGCGAGCAAGGGCTGCTGCCTGGTGGCCCAGCTCATCGGCGACCCCCGCGAGGCGGACAGGTTCACCTACCGGGTGGACGTGACACGCGAAGGAGCCCGGTCGCTCACCTGGAGGGACAGGCCTCGCTCGCTCCACGAGAGCGTCGAGTCGGCCCTGGCCAGCAGGGACTGCCTCTTCTTCGACGCCCGCCAGTTCGTGGAGGGCGGCAAGCTGAACATCGAGTGCACCGTCTGCTCCTGCGAAGCGACGTGATCGCAAAAGAAAAATTCGCATTATTATTGCGCCACACTATAAGGGAAGTGCGCTGGCATGAAAGGAAGACTGTATACGGCGATACTCGCGTCAAGCATGGCCTCCAAGACTGGCAGCTCGGTCTAGGAGGCCACGTTTAAGGTTCGGAGTTTAGGGTTCGATGATTTATGTTCGGAATGCTGCAGGAAAATGTGCCGCGGCCGTCGTTAGGTTTCGATGAAATTCACGAGTAATGCATGAATTTTTCTACGACTTGGCAAGGGTTTATTTAAAAAAGCAAGTTGGATTTTTTTATGCATTGTTTTTTTTTAGATTTTCAGTCTCCGAAATTTACCTATGAGTAGTGGCTTGCTTTGAATTCGCAACTGATATGCTTAATTATATAGTTTGCAGTCGATGAATAAATCGCAACGTTTTAATCTTTACACTCAAGTATCTTGTACAGCAAAACTTGTTTTGAAGGTTATGCTATATTGGAAAAAGGCGTTTGCTTTGTAGTCTGCCACCGTGAAGACACTTTATTATAAATTTGTATTTCACACTTCCATCGGCTCTTTCCTTTTATTCTGGCGTATTATTGGATAAAAGTGTGCTGGCTAGTTTGTGACTTCTTCAAAGCGTCAGGAAATTCTTAATATGCGATTAGCGCACGGCCTACTACATACTGAAGGAACGTATCCCATCTGCTGCAATGTGCCAGACATCCGACATTTATACATGTATTCGTAATTGCTTTAATGCAAGAACCAATTAACAAATCATAAGCATGTTTCGTTTCAGCGATTTTACGAAGGCTTTCCGTAAAACAAGCGTTCCCAAGTAGCTGGAGTCGCGAGGAACGCTGTTACGCGGGATCCGAAGACACTGGCGTGTAGCGTGGTTTCCGCTCTCCCAGTCCCCGCCCCGGCGAGCAGTCTGCGACGCTCAGTCTTGACTTGGGAGCCGCTATAGGTGGCGATCCTACTCGCTTTTCCCGCCACTTGCGAATAACGTTCTGTGATTCATTTTTCTTGTGCAAAAACACTGCGCCGGTGGGCCTTCATTCCGAACTCTGCAGAGTCTACGGAGAAAAGTGCATGAGCGCACAACACGTGCGCAAATGGTGCAGAGAATTCAAAGACAGACGTGCAGACGTCCATGACGAACAGCGTTCTGGATGACCATCGGTTTCGGACGAAACGATGGCGAAAGTGGAACAAGCAATGCTGAAAGATCGAAGGGTGACGGTTCGGGAGCTCTGCGAGGTGATTCCTGATGTCAGCAAGACCTGCACTGAAAAAATTTTGACAGACCGTTTAGGGTATGCCAAAGTCTGTGCAAGGTGTGTCCCCAGAATCTTTCGGAAGACCACAAACGGCAACGTGTTGAAGCGACCCGCGAATTTCTCCAGGCCTACGAAACCGATGGCGAGGAATTCTTGGACTCTATTGACACTGGGGACGAGACCTGGGTCCACTACACGACACCGGAAAGGAAACAGTTCCGTTAGTGGAAACATCCAGAGTCGCCAAAGCCGCGGAAGTTCAAACAAACTCTCTGCCGGCAAAGTGATGGTGACCGTCTTTTGGGACAGGAAGGGGTTATTTTTACGCGAATTCATGCCAGCCGGTACGACAATCAATGCGGACCGCTACTGTGACACGTTGCAGAACCTTTGCAGCTCGATTCAAAAGAACAGGAGAGGCATGCTCACAAAGGGAGTGCGTTTCCATCAGTACAACGCTCGTCCACACATCGCCCGTGTAACAAACAATCTCATCAACAATGTATGAATCCCCACGGGCGCAGTGTTTTCTGCACACGAAAAACGAATCACAGAGCATAAATCGCGCCTGACGGGAGAAGCGAGTGGGAGCTCCATCTGTAGCGGCTTCCAAGTCAAGGCTGAGCGTCGCACACAGTTCGCCGGAGTGGGGACTGGGAGGGGCGAAATCAAGCTACACGCCGGTGTCGTCGGATCCTGCGTAACATCGTTCCTCGCCACTGCATCATGGATGGGATACTGTCACACACCCGCCCTACAGCCCAGAGATAGCCCCAAGTGACTACCATCTGTTTCCTGAATTGAAGAAACGTGTGGGACGCATTTCACAACCGGAAAGGAGCTGAAAGAGGTTTTTAAGCTACTTTCACGGCGCGGCGGGAGATCTTACGATTGAGGCATAAAAATGGTACACCGCATGGAAAAATGCATTGATCTCAACGACAATTGTGTCGAAAAATAGGGGAAACTAAGCTTTACTAAAATGAATTATTCAATGCCAATAAACACGTTTTCATTGTGAAAAATAATTGGGAACCTTATTCTACCGACAACCCTCGTAGTTTACCGAGATTCTTATGTCGCCAAAAATTAACCGTATTGCACTATACTATTGTAAAGCGTGCACCGCCGTAGATATAGGTATGTTGAGGCGAAGCCGCAATACGGCACACACGTGGGAATATGTTCGCGTGAGGGCTCGCGCGAGGCAATGGTGTCCTGAAGGCAACTTCGCTGGTACCAGCACCAAACGAGAACCAGTCGCAGAGTAGGCAAAATTAACGGTACGGCCTTAACCAGCGCTAACATTGTCGAAAGAACACCGTTGGACCATAGACAGTGCAATCTTCGGGATCGGCCCAGCTTGCCTCCTGGCGAAAAAGAAAAAGTCAACCAAGTGTCGAGCTCGTGAAATATATGAATGCGTAGGAGAATACAGTTAATGAAGAAGAATAAAGCCTACTGCAGTCACGGAAGTCATATCCAAAAGCCCTGAACATCAGCTACGGTGACACTGATGCGGCTTTTTTAGCTGCACAAACATACCTCGACCCATCACCGTTATTGTCAATAACGATACAGCCCTCTTAAAGCTTCATCATAATTCATTTCCAGGTCCTTGAACTTGGGAGGAGTGGGAGCAGCGATGGCGCGTGAAATGACCAAGGCTATACTTGAAAGAGGTATGTAAGCGTTTTGGAGACAGTTGTGGGCCCTATATTAACATAAATATTGTCTTTTGTTCAACAGCACGCCGGCTCAACACTTGCATAAAGATAGAGTCGCTGACATGGATGAGTGGCCATGTAACCAAATAAGATAAAGCTTCCTATGAACTTAAAATTCTTACATGGTTTATTCTTGTCACAGAGCATGCGTTGACACTATTACGTATATTTAACTGTATTGAGTTTGATTCAACATATGTAAAAGGAGGTTGCATAAAGATGTTTCGACGTATAGCCACAGTGGAGGGGAACAGCCCCGAAACCCACGGATGATGAAGAGAGGCACAATGAAGACGCACACAGCACGGTGTTCTTTGTGCCTGTCTTCGCCTTTGTGAGATTTCTGCAACGTTCCGTTGCACCACAAAATACCAGCAAGCCCAACTGGAAACTACTGCCAGAGACTAGCTTCTAGCCCAAAGGAGAATTAACATTGCTTAAAAACTCGCACACAAATGGCAAATACAAGTCGAAGACATAAAAAACACGTAAAATACACTAGACATTTTACTTTTAGAAAAGCTGTGAGCCTTCTGAACGTGGCGTTATTGCTCAGGAATTCATAGGTGCTGCGGACATTCTTTGCGACTATTACTGCAAGTTTCAAAAGATTAATTTTTAAAGAATCGTTAGTTTTTCAGTAGAGCTTTGGGGGTAGTTAATTGTATGTGAAATTTGGAGGCAGTCATAATTAAAAGCGCCACTATTTTCTCCAAATTTGAAAAATCTTACCTGAGTTTAGATCATCTTCGCGCAATTTTCCCGCTCAATCTACGAAATACCAAAACTCCAGCTCGATAGGGGATCAGAAGCAGCAGGCCCGCTATCATAACAGACGGAAACGGCGCATGACGAAAGGGGCGAAAGGGTTCCAGGCTGAAGGTCGGGGCCGGTCGTGGCGTACACCGATACGGCAAGTTTTTCGCGGCAAGAATATGCAGCTTTGTGCCGTATCAGGTTTTGCCGCAACCTACCATCATTCGAACTTGGTCGCAAACTTCATCACGGGACATATCCGCGTGACGTAGCAGCTGGTCAGGATTGTTTGGAGTGAGCGTCAAAATTCGGTTACGAATATGTCGAATGGGGTGCAATTTTCAAGATTTGAAAGAACAGGGACGTGTGTAAAAGTCTTCCATATAAACACCTGCTTCCAAGGCTCTAATAACAAGTTAATAAACACATTCTTGTTGACTGTTCGTTCGATAGTTGTATTTATAGTGGTAAAGTAGGTGCGTTTTGCCTAGGAACTCCTTCACAAAAATGCACCTTCCGATGCGCTCATGGGCTTATAAAAAAATTCTATAGTCGACATAACGCCCATTGTTAGCGTACGTGAATGTAATGGAACCCTACGAGGGCATGGCCAAGCCAAACTGACCTGCATGACCATGCCACTCTGCACCACGACGCTTGAGCTCGTCCGGTGTCCATAACTCGCAGTGCGCACGTGCTCGCGTCCTATATTACTCGGCGGCATGGTTATCCACCTACAGCCCCTCCAGGAGTCTGTATGACCCTACAATCAGAAAGCGACAGCGCGATTCAGAGGACAAATGCCAACGCTCACACCGGCGAGGCATGCGTACTGCGTGGCTCTCTACATCGGACGAGCTCAAGCGGCGAATAGCGATGGGCGGCGGCATAGGCGGCGGCAGTGCGTGATAGTACGGCTACGCACTCGCAGAGGCACGTTACATGAGCTTACTACACAAAAAATTACATGGAACTCGCGCGCTGCGAGCGCCCGAGTTCCATGTAAGTTTGGCAAAAGTATTACTCGCATATTAGCACTACATTTGATAGCCATTATAACAAATCAGTTTTGTACTTAGATCATCTATCAGATGCAATTCACAGAATTGTGATATCGTTTGTCGTCCTAGATTGTAAACTTGACAGTTCCCTTTTCTGGGCATTTGCGATTTTCAACAATTTTTGTCAAAAAAATTGACGGCAGAAGTAGAAAATTTGCCACTAACAGTCGCACTTTCCTTTACATGAAACTAACTTCATCAAATTTCGTGCAGTGGTTGCAGAGAAGACGAAACAAAAGACAATATTTATATTAATATAGGGCCCACAACTGTCTCCAAAACGCTTACATACCTCTTTCAACGATAGCTTGAGTCATTTCACACGCCATCGCTGTTCCCACTCCTCCCATGTTCAAGGGAATAAGATTCCTCTCATAACCCGCCGTGGTTGCTCAGTGGCTATGGTGTTAGGCTGCCGAGCACGAGGTCGCGGGATCTGATCCCGGCCACGGCGGCCGCATTTCGATGGGGGCGAAATGCGAAAACACCCGTGTACTTAGATTTAGGTGCACGTTAAAGAACCCCAGGTGGTCGAAATTTCCGGAGTCCCCCACTACGGCGTGCCTCATAATCAGAAAGTGGTTTTGGCACGTAAAACCCCATATATTATTAAGATTCCTCTCATAGCTTCAATGATGTTTTGATTATACGCATCAATTTGTTGTGTAATATTCTGAAAGAACGGATGAAAATTTCTTTCGTGGTACAGTCAATGATGTCAATTCATTGACGCTATCAGTATAGATAGTACGACTGGAACCAGCGCAGGCTAAGCAAGGGGAAGCGGACCAATCGGAGACGCCGGCACACCACTGTCCTCACATGCGCCTTTCGTGTGAGACGCAGCGTCACGTGGTGCGACCCTCCGCAGCTACCTCCTCCTCTAGTGACCTACTTTCGCTCCACTGGCTCAACCCCATAGAGTTTCTCACTATAACACCTAGAGGGTAATCTGGCGCCACCGTCTATGGGAGTTTCTTAAGGGGGCACCGTGCCGTCATGGGAATGACGGTATATGTGTCTGCGAGGCTCGTGTTGGCTGGTGTTGTAAGAGGCTTCGTCTAAAACGTGGATATGGCTACGCAAATAACGCGTTCTCAAAGTAAAATCTTCATAAAATGTTTCCATTCACGCATATTACATCTTTACTCACCCACGATGCATGACCAAGCGAAGAAAAGCAAGAACAGACGACCAACTGTTTCAAAGCGAGCGCGAACGTTGTCGTCTGTCCTCCAATTTTTTCGGCCCGCTGATACTTTTTACGTAACATGTAGTCGTACACACAATAACAAGTTCTCATAGTTAAACAAAACATGTTTTCGCGTAATAATAAAGCTAAAACAGCTTTTTATGTGCTGTTCTCGTAGAAAATGAATCATTGTGACAGACGGAACGGTACTTGCCAAGCGCGTCTTCAAGGTGTCCTGTCTCTACGAGAACGATGCCAATCCGAATCCACAATATACCGGCATTCCCATGCATACCACAGCGCAGCAGCGCCAGATTTCCCTCTAGGTAATGTAGTGAGAAACTCTATGCTCAACCCTATTAATATCCTCTCCTCTTCAGGGCGCGTCTGGTCTTTAGTAAACTCGTGGATTAATGAAAACGTGTCGCGGTAAGCAATGCCATTCGCTATGTAAACGAAACAAAAGGGACACCCTGTAAACAAGAAGAGCGTTTGATTCTTCCTGTTAAAGAAAATGTTGCGGGTCCCCACCCGCGTTTGCTTCGTCGGTTGCGTAAGTTCTACATACGGAGATTGGAATGAAATCACAACGTAATATATTTGCGTCATAGCATACCTGGGGCGTTTAAGGTAAAGCTATTTCAATCTGTTTCTATTACATTTGTTTCGTTAGCCATCCGCGGTTGGTCAAAAACTTATGGCGCTAAGCGCACTTCATCTGTCTCTCACCAGTTTCAAGAAGACGTGTACATACTGATTTTGTAGAATTAGCCTGAACAAAAGAAGAAAAAAAACACTTATTTCCTATTCTACGCCTTTGTCACCATTAGCTGTCTGAGATTGGTGCAAATGTTTTCGGGCCACATCTAGTTCGCCTGTCTGTCAGGCGACATCACAAAACCGCGGAAAATCACACGTCAGAGTGACGTGTACGCTTTAAAGAAGCATTGTTATGCCTAACAAAACTGATGTTATTTTTGGAATAGCCTGAGGAGTGCTCCGTTCCGACAGGAATAGAAGAGTCTTGCCCACTTATCACGCCGGTTCTGTGTACCTAGCGCATTTATTCGAATGTAGACAACTATAGGTCAACCCCTATATATTGAACTCGGCGAAACAAAATTATATAATTCCAACATCGGTCGACCCACATAGAAAAAGAAACTTGGAACACGACACACCATCATTTATCGTAAGCTCGGCTACTAAGTTTTTTTCAATACCCGACGCCGTAAGCTGCATGCTCATCAGAACTGCCATAGAAGTCGTCCACGTCAGGTGGCTCACCGTTGTCCTCGACCCCCCTAGGTCGCACTCAGTGCCCTAGAGTGCGCTGCATTTGCAGCTTTTACTAAAGCCAGTCTGAATAATCTCCAGACTTGCCTTCCCGCAGATACCACGGAGAAACTCCGTTAGCTCGGTAATTTTGCTAGCTTTGTTCACAGATATACGAGTAGGTCGAGATTCTTTGGTCAGGAATATAGGTCGATAGCTCCCTCAAGGAAACATAAAAAAAGAAAAAAGTCGACTTATGTTTGAGTAAATGTGGCACTCTGAGCTGCCAGCGAGAATTTATTTCTTTGCGCACAAAAAAAAATTGCGTGGCAATATCACCGTTGCTGAGCCCTTTCAGCGTGTATACGACATCACTCGGCCAAATCTTCACTGAGCATCCGTTTTGGCGGCTCCTTGGACACCGGTTGCACGCCAGCGCAAGTGTTCACGAGCCACCACAAGCTAAGCAAACGGAAGCGGACCAATCGCAGACGCCGGCACCATTCGCCACACCCTGTCATCTACTTTCACTACGCTAGCTCGGCCCCAACAAGATCATCTCCTCTCCTGCACGCTCCTTATCTCCAGTTTACCCATAATATAAAGAAAACCAGTCGCAGTAGGCAATACTATTCGCTTTGAAATCAAACAAGTCACCTCGTACAAAGGAGGAGAGCGTTTGTTTGAACTGTTGAAACAACCATGCGAGTCACCGCGCGTGCTTGCGTCCGCGGTTACGTGAGTATGTGACGTCAGGATATTGGAATAAAGTCAGAGTGGAATCACTTTACGTTATAGCGACCCTGTTACGCATACTCTGCAGAAAATTTTCTTTGCAATGTCCCAAGTAGAGCCTTTGTGCTTTCATTGAAGCACAGGCAGAGCCTGGTGAACTCTTCCACGTCACGTACTGTGTCTCGCTAAGTGCACAGGGGAGAAGTTTGTAAGACTTCTAAGGCCCAAGCTGGGGTGTTCGCAGAGCCGGCAACAACGTATACCTTCTGCGTGGTGGAACCCTTGAGCCGCGGATGACTCGTGAGTGCGATGCCTCACATACAAAAGTGTCAGCGCGTGATCTGCCGCACATCTATTTGCAGTGTCCAAAACCTGGTGAGAGAGCAGAGATATTGGCAGAATATTAGATGCGTGTTCGTTGCACACTTGCGATGTTTCTGATTATTAGCCAGGCTTGTGTGTTGCACAAATTTCATCTTAATTTGGCATCTGATATTTCCATGTACTTTAGCGATATCATCAGGTTTGAATGATAAGCGTCAGCTTGGAGCTCGCAGTACAGTGCAGTAATACTGAGAACCGCCAGTAAATGCGTCACTGCTGCTCTACAAAGTTCTTGCATAGTCAATAGCAATATTGAGCTTCACAGTCTTAGGCCACTTCTGGTCCATGTTGGGTATACTACTGAAATCATCAAGAGCGGTTCTATTTCTCCTTCCATTTGAGACTGTGAATTACAGCCGTCACAGCCGTAAAGGCTTGAAGGTGGTAATGGGCGAAAGCATCAAATGGCTCATTGAGCGAAAATGCCGGCGTCTGTAGCAGCAGCTAACCAGCCCCTAAATTATCATTGGCTGCGACGCCACGTCACGTGTGTGCCTCGACCGAGCAGAGGGGGCGGTAGGGCCCACCTCTTCCGACCTGGCTCGGCAGGTGTTGCGTGAGGGGAGAGAGCATCGTCGCGACGCCACGTCACCCTCTCTCTCGAAGGCCTTTCTTATTCGCCCGTTCCGTGGCCGCGCAAGCGCTCGCCTGCGTTCTTACTTCGCCTTGCTAATCGCTTAAAGAAATTAATGCGCAAAAATCAGAATAAATTGGAAAGGAAAGGCGCTGGTGGTAGTGAGTTTCGAAGCTACGACCCCACGCTAAAAGGCCAAGTCTCTTACCCGCTAGGCTAAACCAGCTACTCCTAGATAACATGCCTGTGTACTCTGCTTTATGCGTTATGCTACTTGGACCAAAATTTCCAACGCAAAGCCCGGCATGACGAAAGCGGTGACGACAAAAGCACCACGGCTTATTCGAGAGCGTCCCCATTAGCTTATGACAGTTGGGCAAGGTAGCATGACGTAACGGAAATAAGTGCACTGGCCTTGTGCTATCTAGGAGGCGTTGGTCAAGCGTCTCGACGCGCTCGCTTGCCCGCGAAGAGTTCGTAACCCGAAGGACCACTCAGCGGCGTTCAATGGGAGATTAATGCTTTCACGTTCACAACTCATAACAAGTGCTTAGGCTTCCTCGAATGTTTTGTTTACATTGTTGCCATCGAATAACTATATAGCTCATACCAATTATATGCACACGCCGGCCGTCGTAAGGCGCCAGCGGCGCGTCAGTGACGTGTAGGCGAACAGCGCCGCGAGCGGCAGAAGTCAGTGCACTGGCATGTGAAGCAGACGACGGGACGAAGGCGCTCACAGTGCATCGAGTGATATGGCACTGCAGGTTTTGAAGTCCTGACCTGCCAGAAAACGCACTTTCGTGTGTCTGCTTTTGAGAAAGGTCTCCACTTGTAAGAGGCAGGCCACATACACGGTACAAGGTACTATATAAAGTTGAAAATGTGTGCAAATTACGGTGCAAGTGTACGCCGCCAACATAGCACGCCGCGGTAAGCTAAGACGTGGAGCTCCAGCATTTATATTCCAGATGTTATTTTGCTGTTCACGCTAACATTGTCGCATACTTAATTATGTAAATAGGGGAAGCCGGCAGGCAGGCGATGTATAAAAAAATGTGTAATACACGTACGATTGGGCATGTACCATGCGGCCACTGGGTGCGTGCCACTGACCCAAGAGCCAGCGGGTATCTGCCGCTCTGCAATGAACCTTTTCTGACGTCACCTTGGGTCACTGAAAGTATGACAACATCACACCTACACGGTGATTCCCGTGACGCGATTTTTCTTGCAAATGAGGGTCGGAGTCCACGTTGCGGCGTTTTTCCGCTCTCAGAAAAAAGCGCGTTCTTGCCAAATATGACCTTCAACATAGCGTTGGTGCTCTTTAAGGGCTTGCATAGGAGATACTGAGCTAAAGGGATTTCCCTGCCACCGAAGTTGTGCACCAAGACTCGATGATTTTCTCGTCAATCATACAATGACGAAGTATTTCTCACACGACTGCAACTATTGGCAGAGTGACTGTGGTGGTTAGGAGCGATAACACGTAGGCTTGTGCGTTCATTATTTGTTTCTAATAGCAGTTACTCCATGATTACCCATTTGTCATGTACGGTGGGATGGAAACCCAGACGAAACAGCGCGATGTTCAAGCCATACGCCCATACGCATGCTTATCCCATACAGATGCAAACTCCAGTCGAGCGCCACTCTCTAGAACGGAATGACTTGTTCTTGTGTGAGTTGTTGCGCTGCGCGACCTTTACAATGAAGTGGCGTGTATAACGGAGGATTTCGGACGCCACATGTACAAGCACTTCGCCATAAAGGCATCCGACTGTATTACACTTCTTTGCCACGACTGGAACGAATACGTCGCGTCCAATATAGCACGAGCTAAAACACTTGCGTGCGCACTAGCTTCCATTCGGCCACTAGAATTAATAACTTTCTTTCTTGCGTCAAGACCGGGAGCGTGCCAGTCTGTGCCATTCTCGTCTCGTGGCAGCTAACGCTTTGGAGCACTGTGCTAAACTGCACCTCCGCCTTCGGGGCCGGCTTTCATTCCCCATTACTATCCTCGTAGCTGTGCGCTCCGAAGATGCTGCGAGATATTGTACTGCCTTCGGGTTTCGCCCAGGTTCTATCGTATCTTCCTGGAGTAAAAAAATTTGACGATGATTACGACGCTCCATAATTATAATGCGAAACCTATACGCGTTTTCATTTCGCGATGTATTGGCTGGCGCGCGCAATCTGTCTCGTGCGACCCATTGCAATCGGAGCAAAGTGCGGCGCGACTGCATCGCTATTCCCAATAAAGTTTGTGTTCTAGGGGTTAGGTATCTTCAGCTCGAGTACTTCTTGTGGTAGACGAGGATAAATAACAACTACTGTTGATTTGCAAGGCGTGCAGGGGGGAAGTCCCGACGTTCTGGCGACCTGTGGACACATTGTGCTCCCACTTTCGTATCAACGCCGCCGTTGTCGAGTCGGGCCAGCCGACTCGACAACGGCGGCTGGCTGAGAAGACTGAGAAGAGCCTGCGCTGCGCTACGCCGTCGATAGATCCGTCATCCGACATCTCCCAGACAAGACTGTCTAGCTCGGTTTGGCGTCAATCGTGGTTAGCATACTAACCGCTGGTTTGCCAGCTGCCAAATTGCCCTTATCAACGTTAACGGCAGCCGCGGTCACACTGACCGTGGTTCGCAGTGTAACCGAGCTAACCGCGGTTAGCGATGTCGTTAAGGACGCGCTCGTAACGAGGGTATTCTGATTTAAAATGGCAAAAGAGCGAGTACCTTTTCCGAAGCATATCAGCGCTGCATTGAACGTAAAAATAAAAATGCCTGAAACGGTTAAAATAGAGCAGTCGTATTTGTGCTAAACCCGACTGTGATAAAATCTTATCGAAGCTTTAAGATAAGGCTCGCTGCTACATGTGAGATATAGCCATTGGGCTTCGAAAAACATATATATATATATATATATATATATATATATATATATATATATATATAACCAGTTTAGGGAACTGTAGTTTAAATAAGTTAAAGGGAAGCCTTGTGGGCTTGCTGTTGTTGAAACGAGAGTCCTGCAATGGAAAAGCTAATAGTTTGGCTTCATTAGGAGAGTGCGGCAAAGGAAGCATATATTCTAGTTTGACAAGTAATTTAAGCTTTTGTACGCGCACAATATCTTCCGCTTGCAATGTCATGGTGCCAGGCTTTGTCAATCGAAAAGCCAGCATTTTTTTCACTACTTCTCCGAAGGCGCGTGTCCATATAGTCTCGCCTTTACAATGGCATCCCACAAGCAAGATTGCTATGAAAGGCATGGGCTAGTTGGTGGCTGTTCATATTTGGTCATGCCCTAGCCCGTTACGAAAAGCACCGACACCAAATACATCGACCCCGTGTTAGCGTTTACAGTCTGCGCTTTTAGTAACATGCTAGCGCCTAACGAAGCACGCATTCCAGAATCGAAACGCTCGGTATCTCATTCGACAGTGTTAGCATTTGGGATGTTACGTGGGTGCCGGTGTCGCAAAAACATCACATGCACAGCAACGTCCAGTCAGCCCGCGATTTCCATTTTCCTCTTCCGGAAGGACGCTACCGAACTCAGTCAGCTTTTCCTAGGAAGTTTCTGGTACCTGTGACCTATAGCGAAGGCACCACTTCGTGTCTTGAGGAGTGTCCAAGGCAGCGTCAACTCGTTTTTTCTCGACCAGCGGCACTGAACACAAGTCGCGACCACGGAGCCTTCTCTTTCCGTGGTGTCGTGTTCGGAGCTTCGATACTTTTGCTGCGCACCTAACGTGGGCCCTACTAAATGATAGAATTACCACGCGAACCGTCGTAAGGCAATTAATTGGCACGTCCTTACGGGTTCTGGCTCCGACGAGCGCCGTGAATCGTGGGCCTCGGTCGACTGTTGCAACCCTCAGTATACGAGGCAAGCGCAGCCTTCTACCGCCATGTCTCAGATGCGCGCCCGGACGTCGTCATCACCACCGATTACCGCACAATGCGTGGGGGCTCTCCTGCTATGCTCGGTGCTCACTGACCGCCGCCCTGTGGCACCCCGAATTCAGTGGAAGCGGATCACCACGGCTACGCTGCCTGCCACCTCCGTAATTTTACTAAGCCGAAACCCTTATGACTCTATTTTTCAACCAAAGCATGTCCAGCCGCGTAATAGAGATGAATAATGACTAGCAAAGTTGATTTATGATTGATTAGTGATTGGATTAAAGTGGATGATGTGACCCATGGAAGGCCAGAAGTATACTTTGCATGTCCAGCTTTGTATAAGTGATGAATGATAATCAGCAAAGTAAATAATGATTGATTACTGATTAGATTAAGGTGGATTACGATGGTTTAAAGTAAATTAGTGCGAATTAAAGAGAATAAAAATGTACTAAGTAGGATTATGGTGAATTAAGGTTGCTTAAGGTGACGAAAGAGGATTAAAGTGGATAACGCTGGATTAAAGTGAATTACAGTAGGCTTAATTTACAAGGCTTTGGCCTTCGCGTCTCTTAGGCAATAGCTAAAAACATCCGTTTTTTTGGGGGGGAGGGGGGGGGGGCCTCGGCTGGGCGACATTTCCCAAATCAGGTCAGACTAGAACGCTGGGGCGTGATGCGTGACTCTCTATATATGACCCCCCTGCATGTCAGTAGAGACAAACAGACAAGTGAGAATCGAGTGCGTCGCCGCACGTGTTTTTTGAGGGCCTCTCCATGCCAGGTTTAGGGTCCAGGGCGTACGGCTGTGCATTTCGCGGGCCTTCTGCATATTAATGGCGGGCCTGTTTCGCCTGCGGCACAACATTTGCTGAAGCAGAGCTGAAGCAGCCCTCGCTGTAGTGCAATGCGTCTCGCACTCGGCCGCCTGGGGCGACACATGCTCACATTACTCTCGTACGAGCTCTGCTTTCCGGGACAGCATGAAATTCTCCGCCGCTGGTCGTGCCCTTGTGTTTGGTTGCAAAACGGGCGGGCTCATCCTGCGTTTCGCCCAGAGCGGCGATAAACGCCTCTCGGGTATTCTTCCTCGTTACGATTTCATTACCTTTTTGTGTACAACAGGGTGTTTCTATATGTAATATTTTAAAAAAAGCCATTTTCAATTAAAACCATGGTCCCTTCGTAGACGTGCCCTCAACGGTTGCGACCGCAGAACGATGAGAGATACCGGGTAATTATTCGTTAATTAACAAAAATTCATCCTTTTAGCCTTAGACCTTAATTCGAGTGGGCTCATCGCAATTGGGCAATCTTAAACCAGCTCTCCGCACAAGCCGCATCAAAATTTGGATCTGGGAAAATGCCAATACCCGCGGAGCAGTTCAACGACGAAATTCGGCTGTCAGAGGATGTGAGTCAAGCCGCACCCCACAAGGCGACGTTCTGCTCACGTCTCCCAGCAGCGATAGCCAGATCTCTACGGCTACATGCTCCTCGCGGTCATGGCACTCTGGCTTAATGCCTGCTACGTAGCACGCCTATGAACTCTGTTTGATCACGTCATACCATTTAGACCGAAATTTTCATTGGCAAGGCTGACATGGTGAAAGCGGTTGACGTTAATATCACCGCGGCTAACTCGGGAGAACCCGCTTTAGATTATATTGGCACGCACTAGTTACGCTAGAAGTCGAGGAAGAAGAAGTGTGCGCGGTAGCTGCTGGAGAAACGAACTGTAAACGGCCGTTCGCTTAAAACTGACTGACTGGCTTTTCCTCTCGTGACAAACTGGTGGAGGTGCGGGGTACGCATCCATCATATGCCTACGGGCCCTCAACCAGAAACTACCGACGCCAGTACCTCGGGGACGGCAGAAATCTATCGAAGCAGCCGTCACCTCCAAGGTCTTCCACCGCAATACAGCCCCCTGGCAAGCTCCGTGAGGAAGATGTCAAGAACTACCGCAAGCCAAACCGAGGGGATCCCAAATGCTGCCGTACCATGCATTCCCAACGCGCCTCGCACGCCTAACCCGTTCCATGGCGACGCCTTTGAGGACGTTGAAGACTGGTTGGACCATTTCGACCGGGTCGCCGCCTTTAACGACTGGGATGATCGCCGTAAGTTGAAGAACGTCTACTTTTCCCTTTTAGACGCGGCGAGAGTATGCTACGAGAACCACGAAGCCTCATTTACCAGCTGGCAGGAGTTTTACCGACTGCTTTGCGAAGCCTTCTGCACTCCCGAAAGGAAAGAAAGAGCCGAACAGGCACTGTCTTCGAGGTTCCAAATGCCAAAAGAAACCGTCGCCATGTTCGTCGAAGACATGACGCGATTGTTCCGTCGAGCCGATCCACTAATGCCAGAAGACAAGAAGGTGCGTCTGTTAATGCGAGGCGTAAAGGAACAGCTTTTCGCGGGCCTCGTGCGCAATCCTCCTACAACAGTCTCTCAGTTCGTTCGTGAGGCAACAGTCATGGAACGTATGCTTCGGCAGCGGCTCTCGCAGTATGAACGCCAGACCACCATGACTGCTGCATGCTCTCTCGTACCTGCAAATGATGACAGGGACTCCCTTACCGAGCTAATACGACAAATTGTTCGAGAAGTCCTATGCATCGGCTCCGGCACCTCCCAGTGCCGTGGTTCTTATGGATGTCATTCGGGAAGAAATCGGCAAAGTGGTTCATCCCTCGCCACCAACACGACCCGAACCTCGCACGTTCTCGTACGCGGATGCTCTTCGGGCTTGCGCGCCGTCGACGGGCCGTTTTTCGCAGCCGCCTGCTGGGATTTCTCGACGCTCCCCAAGTCCGATCCACCGCACGAATCCGCAAGCACCCTTTCATCCTGGTCCGCGCAAATCTACAGTATGGCGCGCCCCCGACAACAGTCCGTTGTGCTATCACTGCGGGGAGGCTGGTCACATGTATCGTGACTGCCAGTACCGACGGATTGGTCTGCGGGGATACCATCCGGACGCCCGTTGCCCGCGCTATGGCGAACGCCCGCACGAAATCGAGCAATACTTAGAAAGTAACCGGCTTCATCCTGCCCAACAGCGAAGACAGTCGCGGTCGCCTTCACCTCGTCGGTACGCGTCACCAAACCGTGCTCGACCCGCCTTTGATTCCGCTGGAGTCAACGGTGGAAGCCCGCGCCGGGGAAACTGAAAACGGCGACCTCCGGGGGTGAGGCCGCTGTCATGCGAACCGTCAAATATCCTCCGCCGACGCTATCCCCTCGCGACGTACCGCTGACGCCTTCATTCGAAACTGCAAAAAGAACTTCTGCTGCTATTACTGCTTCAATCGACGGTTATCCGGTAACTGCACTTGTAGATACGGGAGCTGACTACTCGGTTCTGAGTGCCTCACTGGCCACTCGGCTACGCAAGGTGCTGACAGCGTGGGACGGCCCACATCTGATTACGGCCCGAGGACACCTCGTGTCACCCATTGGACGATGCACCGCCAGACTTGCAATTTCTACTTCGACTTTCGTAGCGTCTTTCCTTGTGCTGCCCAAGTGTTCTCGGCTAGTTATACTGGGCATGGATTTTCTCCAGGAATATGGGGCGAACATTAACCTTCGTGACTTGTTCGTGATTTTTTCTAACTATGTTTCTTCGGATTCGAGTGTGGAGGACGAACATCACCGCACGGCTTTACGCGTGGTCGATGACTGCGTGACGTTACCGCCTCGAAGTAGCATCTTCGTCCTCGTTGAATGCCCCCAAGAACAACTAGGAATAGGCATTGCCGAAGGTAACCTCACCATATTGCTGGATCGCGAAGTCGGTGTCGCACGAGGTCTCGTAGAGCTCCAACATAGGCAAACCACGATTCTAGTTACCAACTTCAGTGGCGAATACAAGCACTTCGCGAGGCATACCACCATGGCCTACTTTGAAACGGTGGCCGAGTCCAACGCCTGTGCTTCGGTAACGACAATCTCGATTCCGGAACCCAGCGATGTGGACTTGACCAGTCACATCAACGTCAACCCACAGCTAGACCAAAACGAGAAGGAGAGGCTCCTCACTCTGCTATCGTCATTTAGCGACTGTTTCGCCACCACGTCGAAGGTCAAACAGACTCCTTTAATCAAACACAGCATCATCACTGAACCGACCGTCCAACCTGTTCGCCAACTCGCTTATCGCGTGTCGCAAAGACAACAGGATGCCATTCGTCATCTAGTTAAACAAATGCTCGACGATGATGTCATTCAACCAGCGACAAGTCCTTGGGCTTCGCCTGTTGTATTAGTTAAAAAGAAAGACGGTTCACTACGATTCTGTGTCGATTATCGCAAACTGAACAAGGTCACGAAAAAAGACGTTTACCCACTTCCTCGAATTGACGACTCCTTGGATCGTCTGCGACATGCCCGTTAGTTTTCTTCAATGGATCTGCGTAGTGGGTACTGGCAAATTGAAGTTGACGAACGGGACCAGGAAAAAACGGCGTTTATAACACGCGACGGTCTCTATCAATTTAAGGTCCTCCCTTTTGGATTGTGTTCCGCTCCGGCCACATTTCAACGCATGATGGACACAGTTTTATCTGACCTCAAGTGGAACTCGTGTTTAGTCTACTTAGACGATGTAGTTGTTTTTTCCACCACGCTTGAACAACACATCCAGCGGCTTGAGGCGGTTCTTCAAGCTATCCGCACCGCCGGCCTCTCCCTGAAGCCCGAAAAATGTCACTTTGGCTACGAGGAGCTCAAATTTCTAGGTCATATTATCAGCAGCACCGGTGTGCGCCCTGACCCTGACAAAGCCATGGCAGTTGCTCTGTTCCCGATACCGAAGACAAAACACGATGTCCGCCGATTTTTAGGGCTTTGCGCGTATTACCGCCGTTTTGTACCCAATTTTTGTGAAATTGCCGAACCTTTGCAACGACTCATCAAGAACGACGTCACATTTGTTTGGGGCCCGGCACAATCCGACGCCTTCCACGACCTTCAGCGACGTCTACAGACACCACCGATCCTTGGTCACTTTGACACCGAGGCTGACACAGAAGTGCGTACTGAGGCTAGTAACGTTGGTCTCGGAGCGACACTCGTACAGTTTCAAGCTGGTGTTGAGCGCGTTATTGCGTATGCCAGCCGAACCTTGTCTGCTGCTGAAAAAAACTACTCAGCAACTGAAAAAGAATGTCTGGCAGTCATATGGGCTATCCAGAAGTTCCGCCCATACCTGTACGGACGCCCCTTCCGTGTCGTCAGCGACCACCACTCTCTCTGCTGGCTGGCGAATCTCAAAGATCCTTCAGGCCGTCTCGCAAGATGGAGCCTTCGGTTGCAGGAATTTGATGTGACCATCGTCTATAAGTCTGGCCAGAAACACACTGACGCCGACTGTCTGTCCCGTGCCCCCGTCGAACGCGCACCACTAGATACTGACGACGATTCTGGTTTTCTTTGTACTCTTTCGTCTTTCAACCTTGCTCAACAGCAACGCCAAGATTCCGAGCTCCAGCCCTTGATTGAATACCTTGAAGGAAGCCGCCCACAACCCCCACGGCAGTTCGCGCGTCACTTGTCCTCTTTCTGCCTCCGTGGCGCCATCCTATACAAGCGGAACTTTCACCCTACGGCAACAGTTTTCCTGCTCGTTGTTCCCGCTACTCTCCGCGAAGACGTTCTACGTGCATGCCACGACGCACCAACGTCCGGGCATCTTGGTTTCACGCGTACTCTCGCGAGGATCAAGCAGAAGTACTATTAGCGAAAACTCACAAAAACCGTGAAGCAGTACGTCAGAAGTTGTCGAGATTGCCAGCGGCGCAAAGTTCCGCCACTGAAACCAGCCGGTCGGCTTCCGCCTGTCCGACCTCCTTGCTCACCTTTTGAACAAGTCGAGATGGATTTACTCGGCCCATTTCCCATGTCTTCGGCTGATAACCGCTGGCTCGTTGTCGCCACCGATTACCTCACTCGATACTGCGAAACACAAGCCGTTGAGCGAGCTACTGCTTCAGATGTTGCTAACTTCTTCATCAGAAATATCGTCCTTCGACATGGTGCTCCCGCTGTCGTCATCACAGACCGTGGAACGGCCTTCACTGCCCAGTTGGTCCGAGATATTCTGCAGCTGAGCGGAACAACGCACCATACGGCAACTGCGTATCACCCGCAGAATAACGGTTTAACTGAGCGTCTCAACAAAACGATTGCGGATATGCTATCCATGTATGTTGCCACGGATCATAAATATTGGGACGAACTGCTCCCGTATGTGACATTCGCGTACAACACTGCCCTACAAGAAACCACCGGGTTTCCTCCTTTTCGTCTGGTCTACGGACGCAACGTCACCACTATGCTCGACGTGATGCTCCTACCAACTTCGTCTCAACCTACCGCACCAGATACAGACGCCTTTGTTCAGCGTGCCGAAGCAGCGCGGCACCTTGCGCGGCAACGAATTCTATCCCGACAAAGTCAAGATGCTCGTCGATACAACATATGTCATCGAGACGTCACATACAACACGGGAGATCTTGTATGGGTTTGGACCCCTATACGTCAAAGAGGCCGGTCAGAAAAATTATTGCGCCGATACTTTGGACCCTACATAGTTTTGCGTCGTCTAAGTCCTGTCAACTACGAAGTTATTCCAGCCGACACTTCGCACCACTCCCGTAGACCACGTTCCTCTGACATTGTTCACGTTACCAGGATGAAGCCCTACCATTCGCGCTGACTCTCATCCACAAACTTTGTGATGCGGCCCCTGTCGTCACGTCCGTTGTCTTACTCATTTCTTTTATTTTTTCCTTGTGGCATTTAACATCTCCCCAACTTTATTTATTTATCTTATTTAATTTATTTTTTTGGAGGGAGGGGTAATGGCACGCACTAGTTACGCTAGAAGTCGAGGAAGAAGAAGTGTGCGTGGTAGCTGCTGCAGAAACGAACTGTAAACGGCCGTTCGCTTAGAACTGACTGACTGGCTTTTCCTCTCGTGACAATATGGATATCGCATGACGTCATGGATCGAAGTGCACAAGCCTTGTGCTATTTAGGAGGCGTTGGCTGGCTGCCCAGAGCTCGGAGACGTAAGCAGATCGGCGCCTCGAGGGGCGCTGCTTTGCGCTCGCTGCAGCTTCCCAATTTCAGCTTCGCGCGCCGATAGCTTAATTTCCGAATCAAATTCCGATAGCCGAATCACATTTTTCCAGATCCAAAAGTTGATACGGCTTGCACGGAGAGGTCGCATCGATTTCACAATTACCATGAGCCAGCTGGGAATTAATGTTTAAGAATCATTTAGCGTACTTTTATTAATTAGCGACAAGTTACCACGCATAAACTGTCCCCCTGTGATCAGCACCACTGACGGCACCTCTCCGACGGAACCGTCGTTTTATTTCGAAATTGAATAATTTTTAAATATTACTTACAGTGTTCGCAGAAATACCCGGCACACGGTAATTGCTGTGGCTAGAGCCGAACCCATGTATAACGAACATATGTCCGAATGGTTGTTAGATAAATGTTTTGCACGAGTATCGGTCACGAGGTTTCACTTGTTCCAAATAGAGAATAACTCGCTGCATTCTGGTTTTACTCTGCTGCCTCATACAGTCGAACGCCTTTGTAACGTAATTCGCCATACAGTTCACCTCACTGTAAAGAACGCGCACCATGCTACGCACAACAGAACTGGGAAACAATATTCTCTTCGTTATACATGTTATTTCGTTGTAGAGGCGTTCATTGTAGAGGCACTGAAGTGTAGTGCGCTGAACTAGAGCGCTGCACCGGCCGGATTTTACGGCCCGGGCCCGTTGAAGGAACACTACAATATTTATCTAGACGGGATGACACGTTTTCGACGTGGCCGTTCGTCGGTCGACAACGTCATTGATCTTGTGTCTCCGATTCAACAACAGAAATCATCGAAATGCCTCTCTGTAGTGCTACCTTTAGATGTGAAGTGCGCTTATGATAACGTTTCTCACGAAGCCATGCTTGACGCGTTTGTGGCTGCTGCCCTCGGAGGTCGCACTTTTCGGCGGATTTGGAGCTACCTGTCCCAAAGGAGCTTCCTTGTAGTCACCGAGGGTGGCCAAACTTCCGACCGCTACAGCAACCATGGAGTTAGGTCCCCGAGGTGGCGTTTTGAGTCTGGTTTTCTTCAGCCTGGCTTTGATTGGACCGGCGGAATTCCTGCCAAAGTCGGCAAATCTGCAAATTTGCGCAGATGACATCTGCATCTGGGCGTCAGGAGCAACTCGGCCGGAGGTTCGCGCAAGGTTACAAAGGGCCGCAACGATGACGTCAACTTATCTTCAGAGACAAAGCCTCGGAATTTCAATAGAAAAGTGCGCATTCGTCGCGTTCACACGAAAATAAATGAATGGATACCCGGTGTCTATTAATTGCCAGCCTATGATGTACAAGAGAAGTCATCGATTTTTAGGTATGATTGTCAACCGCGACCACTCTCGGAGCCGCCATGTATCCTACCTAAGGAAGAGAATCCTCTCAATCAGTCACCTTTTCAAAGCCATTGCTGGAAAAGCATGGGGACGGTCGGTGTGTTCTATGCTTCAACTGTACAAAGTGATGTTCATGGTTTTCTTGGGTTACAGCACTCCGGTGCTGTCAATCACCCGGAGGATAAATCTCAGAATGGTTGAGAGCATGGAAGCTGAAGCGCTTAGAACATGTCTGGGTCTATACCGCGATACGCTTCAACAGCTGCAACAATTGCCATCGCCAGAGAACATCCCATCAGTACGTATGTCGCCACAGACACCCTTAGAGATCATCTTTGTGACCTTTTTCGAGTCAAGTCTGAGCACCTTGCTTCTCTCTCGGAAAGTAGACCAGATACAACTTTTTCGGGCATTGTAGCCTCGTACCCTTTCCCTCTTCTATGCGATTCCACCCCAAGTGCGGCTTTCCATTCCAGGAGTTCCAGAAGAAGTGAATTTCCAACTTGTACTCCGAATCAAGCCGCTCTACATCTACTGCATGATTCATACTCCAATCAAGATCACATTTATACGGTTGGCTCTTCGACTCAAACCAGCTCTACTGGTGCTGTAAACATTCCGTCGATGTCAATCTGTAATAATTTCACGATCAGGCACGTCACAACATCGACAGGATTCGAACTTTCGCCCCTCCGCAGCGCAGCGCTATACGTGCAGCAACATTCACCAAATCGCTGGGATATATTCTGTGATTCAAAGGCAGCCCTGGAATTACTCTTATCATCCCTGTGCCACAGCCCACATGAACAATCGGTAGCAGAGATATGATTACGCTACCATCAAGCGGTGTACCGAGGCCACGACATTGCATTTGAGTGGCTACCCGGGCACTGCAACATTACTGGCTATGAAAGTGCCGACAAAGCTGCCCTTCAGGCACACGATGTATGTGAAAGCACATCGATACCATTGTCGAGAACGGATGCAGCGCGGCACGTCAGCGGCCTTGTCCACATTATTACTGTAAGGAAATTGAGCCCACCGAAGCTCGCCAAACGGCGCCTATATGCCGTGGAGCCGCATATAACATTGCAACATTGACCTGGTTATAATCGACGGGAAGAAACGCTACTGTGCCGCTTAGCAGTAGTTTATTTACCAACTCCCGCTCATTTCTAATTGGAATGGTGGACGGTCCCCAATTGCAGCAGATGTGTTAAAGAAATGACCAAACATCTGTTTGACTGCTCTACATACGAAGACGAGAAGAGTGTCCTTTGTACAGCTTTGGAGCACTTAGACGACAGTAATCTCACTGAGGAGGACATCTTGAACACGGTGGCCTCGCGCGTCTGATGTTCAAGACAAGAAAGGCGCTAATGCGTTTCCTGTGATGCACCGGCCTGTATGACCACCTGTGAGTGAGTCAGTGATGAACGCTTATGTGTGAACCAGTGCAAACTGTAGCCTTCTGTCTTCCTTCTCTTTCAATCTCCTTTCTACAATGCAGAGTAGCCTACGGGGCTCAGCTTGGTTAACCTCCCTGTCTTTCCCCTATGACATTCTCTCTCTCTCTCTCTCTCTCTCTCTCTCTCTCTCTCTACATATGCATGCCTCAGTATTGTCATTGCCTCGGCGGTGTATCCTAACATATTAAAATAAAGTAGATTCAGGGCACATGCAACCTAACCATGGCGAACAACCTTTTCTTCTACAAAGCACGTGTGCAGCTAACCTGAAAAGGTCGCAGAAGCAAAACCGGTGACAAAAATGTTTGTCAAGGCAATTGATTATACGCAAGTGTACAGAACTCTTGTAAACACCTTATGTTATAAACCCTAAGAATTAAGTACACCAGTAAAATATGTGACAGCTTCGCCAGAAGGCGACGCATCGACCGCGATAACGAGGTTCAGCGTTGCGTTCTACGGCTCCTCGTACTCTGTTCTAGCAATTCGTTTTGTAACAGAGCGCGGAACCCGATGTAGCGCTAGCTATAACCCGGTCTCATATCCTGGGTGCGGGTAACTTCGCTTCGATGCTTTTACAGCTAAACGCGACCATCGATGCACAGACTACGCATGCGCGTCGATATTGTGACGACGCGATGTTGGCGGCGCTATAGCGCCCCCTCGGTGTCGTAGTTGGCATCGCATTAAAACAACTCTTGTAAATTCTACTCACAGCAAGAAAATTGCGAAATTTATTACGTGCGAGAGCAGCTGAATGTTCATACGCGCATATTCCAACTTGAGCAGAAACAAAAATTAGGGCGGGTAATGCAGTGCACTATACCAACTCAACTGAGCCCATGACGAAATAATTCTCATGTATAAATTGAGACCTCGTCAAGAATACTGCGAATACTGTTACGGTGTAAGCTGTCTATACGTACTGCGTTGACTATAAAACAATCATCGTTGTTGCGCAATAAAGAAAAAGGCGGCAGTACGGCGCCATTGGACCAAAATTATTGTGTCGAGAGCGATGGAATAGTGGAGGAGTAGGAGGAGGAGGAAATACAGAAAGAAGGCAGGGATGTTAAGCAGAAATGCGCCTGGTTGACAACCCTAACCTGGAGGATGGGAAAGAGGGAATAGAAATGAAATAGTGCAATCGCAAAAAGCCATAGCAGCTAGATTGTATCCAAAGCGCTTTGTAGTGTATTTTACTTTCGTGAAAACACAACTTGCTTTTTAGCATAAAAGGAACAAAAATAATGCGAATTATTTTTGTTGCTGCAGAATGCTTTTTTTACACAAGAAATTCGAGTAAAAAAAACTAACACATTTCTTTATTTTCTTTCCTTGTCTAAAAAGTATTCTTTAAGAAGAAAAATGAGTTGAATTATTTTTGTTAAGCTTTCTCGTTATTTTTGCTTTGCTTAGGTAATTAACAGTCACATTTTCCAACTTGTCACTTTAACTTTGCACAGGATACCTCGAATCTATGCAGAGCGCACGCATGTGTTCGAAGGCGCGACCCATACGCTCATCTGTGAATGGGCTATTTGTGTTGCTGCAGAATGCTTTTTTACACAAGAAATTCGAGTAAAAAAAACTAACACATTTCTTTATTTTCTTTCCTTGTCTAAAAAGTATTCTTTAAGAAGAAAAATGAGTTGAATTATTTTTGTTAAGCTTTCTCGTTATTTTTGCTTTGCTTAGGTAATTAACAGTCACATTTTCCAACTTGTCACTTTAACTTTGCACAGGATACCTCGAATCTATGCAGAGCGCACGCATGTGTTCGAAGGCGCGACCCATACGCTCATCTGTGAATGGGCCCAGGCCCGTCCCGGCTCCGCCCAAGGTTGCTTTAACCCGGCACAGCCCACGGGCGGGGACAGGACAGGCCCAGGCTTTCGGGCAAGCACTGTCCCTGAGGAACACTCTAAGCTGTACGCACTCACTGAGCCGATAAAAAGAAAAATTGCTGGGATTCGCGCTCGCAAGTGTGTCGAAGGATCGTCGCACTATTGAAAAAAGCCGATTAAATGCTTTTTCGGAGCAAACTTCTTCGGTCATACGAGTTGTGAAACTCCCCATAGGTCTAAAGAACCCAACACGTCGGTTGGCAAAAAAAGGATGGCGGGGGTCTAGCTGACTGTAGCATTACTTGCTGGCGAAGGAATAGGCCACTAGTTGCGTTTTTTTTTTTTTTGATGCGTTGCACATGGCCGAAAGCGTCACCGCGTTTCGCAAAAGAACCACGGTCTGAATCCCCACCGCCACCACAGCACGAAAGCGGCTGTGAAAATTCTTCGATCTACGCCGATTACGCTCGACACAGCAAGTAATCGCAGCAAACACAAACACGGTGGTAAGTGGGGCGCGCAGGCTGGGTTGCTTAACGCGTGACCTCTGCTCCCTGTAACACACAATATACATCTAAGCTATGTATAAACCAGTGCAATGCTCAACATAATGAAGTTTAAATCCCCACATACCAGTAGCGCTTGTTGAAATTGTCATTTTTCGGCCACACTTCCTTTACATTGTAGGGCTCTTCGTCAATGGGAAGACTTGCGTTCAGCCTACAGGTCGTCGCATTAAGAGCAAAGCTTTCTTCGCAAACATTCCAGGACTCTCCCGATCGTTGATGCTGGGTGCTGCTGCTGTCCTGTCGAATAACTCGCACTTAAAGAAAAAAAAATTTATTACAGGCTACATGGGCATCTTGTTCCACTGTACTGCAGCCCGACGCTCTAACCATGATAGACCGCAACCGATCGTGCAGTTTTATGATGCCAGCACAAACAAGCTCTTTGAGATGATCGCGGCATGTGCCGTTTCGTCCATTGCAAAGACAGAACCATGGAGCAGGCAAACTTACTGCATTCGATTTGCTGCATCGCATAGATTACAATATATGCGTTGGATTTGCATAACTATTAAATTACTAGAATATCAAGAGATCCTCGAAACACGTTACATTGTGTTTCGCGTATAAACAGTCAAGCAGTGAAGAGCCGCTAAAGAATCAGGTGTGAAAATAATTGAGCACTGCGCAACCAACCATGGGAACACAGTAACATCAAGAACAAAAAACCAACTCTCATATTCAATAAGAAATAAAGGTGAATGACACTTGTGACAAGGATAAGGTGACCGTAGCATCGAAGAGGGAATAAGCGTCAACTTTATTTTTCAATCGAGCATTTCAGGAACAGCAAATATAGATTCGACATAAATAAAAGAAATAAAGCGATCGAAACAGCGTAAGGTCTGACAATGGAGCTAAAAAAATAATGCGAATATTGTCACGTGGAGTGATGTATCAAGAACACAGTAGCAATACTGTGAAAGACGAAACTAACCTTTATTGGGCGAACCTGTGCCCACAAAAATAGGCACACTTAAAGAACGGCGACAACGGCGAACTCAGTCGGCGATCGTCAGAATCTGATCAGCTGGTCAAGCGCGTCGGCTTTTATAGATCAGTCGTCGAATGTTCCAGAGTAACCGCTGGGGCCCGCGTGCCTTCCACAAAGTTCAACATTATTCGCGTCGCGCACACATGCGATCAAATTACACAATGTTCGGTCACAGACAGCCGATGGAAGCATCGATAACATTCAAGAAACTTCCGATAAAAGCAGGCGCGTCCTGTGCTGTGCGATAACATTTGTTAGGCGGTGAAACGTCTCGCCCGATAAGGACAAACAAGTACACGTGTCAATACCCCCTCTTAAAAAGCATCGACCCGATGCAGCAAACGATCGTAATAAAGAAAAACACCCGCAGCAAAGAGAACAACAAAATAAGGAAGTTCGTCAGCGTCCGTAAAAGGGTTTCAGACGCACCACGTGGACCCCTTCAGATCGTGCGCGGCGCCGCTGTGAATGTGAAATGCCGTCTGGCACGACCTCATAGTCTAGTGCGCCAATACGTCGAATGACCTTGTAGGGTCCGGAATAGCGTCTCAATAGTTTCTCAATCAGTCCTCGTCGGCGTATCGGGGTCCAAACCCAAACACGGTCGCCGGACTGATGCTCGACGAAGCGTCATCGGAGGTTGTAGTGTCGGCTGTCGGTATGCTGCTGGTTCTTGATCCGTAGGTGGGCGAGCTGTCGGGCTTCTTCGGCGCGCTGGAGATAGGTAGCGAGGTCAAAATTGTCTTCTTCAGTGACGTGCGGCAGTATGGCGTCGAGCGTCGTCGTCGGGTTCCTGCCGTAAACCACCTTAAATGGCGTGATCTGTGTTGTTTCTTGCACCGCCGTGTTGTAAGCGAATGTTATGTACGGCAGGACCGCGTCCCACGTCTTGTGTTCGACGTCGACGTACATCGCTAGCATGTCGGCGAGGGTCTTGTTCAGGCGCTCCGTAAGAACATTCGTCTGTGGGTGGTAGGCGTCCTCCTGTGCCTCGTCTGACTGTACTGCAGAATGGCTTGGTCGAGCTCCACTGTAAAAGGCCGTTACTTAGTCGGTGATGAGGACTTCCGGGGCGCCATGTCGCAACAGGATGTTCTCGACAAAGAATTTCGCCACTTCGGCTGCGCTACCTTTTGGCAGTGCTTTCGTTTCAGCAAAGTGGGTGAGGTAGTCCGTCGCCACTACGATTCACTTATTTCCGGTTGTTGACGTCGAAAAGGGTCCCAACAAGAACATCCCGATCTGCTGAAACGGTCGGCGAGGAGGCTCGATTGGCTGTAGTAATCCCGCTGGCCTTGTCGGTGGTGTCTTGCGTCGCTGACAGTCTCGGCATGTTCTTACATAACGGGCGACGTCTGCGGTCAGGCGCGGCGAATAATACCTTTCCTGTATCGTCAACAGTGCCCGGGAGAATCGGAGGTGTCCAGCGGTCGGATCGTTAAGTAGGGCGTGCAGTACTTCTGGACGCAGCCCTGAGCTAACAACATGAAAGTAGATGGCGCGGACTGATGAGAACTTCTTTACGAGAAGGTTGTTTTGAAGCGAGAACGAAGGCAATCCTCGCCTGAATGCCCTAGGGACGACATCGGTGTGCCCTTCCAAATACTCGACAAGGCTTTTCAGCTCCGGGTCTGTTCGTTGCTGTGCAGCGAAGTCTTCCGCGCTTAATATGCCAAGGAAGGCGTCGTCATCCTCGTCATCTTGCGGCGGCGAGTCAATGGGGGCGCGTGATAGGCAATCGGCATCAGAGTGTTTTCGTCCGGACTTGTAGATTACCGTGACGTCATATTCTTGTAGTCTGAGGCTCCACCTCACCAGCCGTCCTGAAGGGTCCTTTAAATTCGCTAGCCAACACAATGCGTGATGGTCGCTTACGACTTTGAATTGCCTGCCATATAGGTAAGGGCAAAATTTCGCTGTAGCCCAAACGATGGCGAGGCATTCCTTTACGGTTGTAGAATAATCGCCTTCCGCTTTTAACAACGACTGGCTAGCGTAAGCTATCACGCGTTCAAGTCGGTCGTTTCTCTGGACTAGGACGGCACCGAGGCCTAGGCTATACTGGCGTCAGTGTGGATTTCGGTATCGGCGTCCTCGTCGAAGTGCGCAAGTACTGGGGCCGACTGCAAGCGTCCTTTGAGTTCTTCAAATGCGTTGGCCTGCGGCGTTTCCCACTTGACTCGACATCACATTTAGCTAGATGTGTCAGCGGCTCAGGAATGCGTGAAAAGTCATTGACAATGCGTCCATGGTAGGCACACATGCCAAGAAATCTACGCACTGCCTTCTTGTCGATGGGCCGCGGGAACTTTGCGACGGCAGCTGTCTTCTGCGGGTCGGGGCGAACTCCAGATTTGCTGATGACGTGGCCTAGAAACAGAAGCTCATCGTAAGCAAAGCGGCACTTTTCCGACTTTAGAGTAAGCCCTGATGAATTGATGGCCTCTAGTACTGTCGCAAGCCGCCAAAGGTGATCCTTGAAATTTCCGGCGAAGACGACGACGTCATCCAAGTAAACAAGACAAGTCTGCCACTTCAACCCCGCTAAAACCGTGTCCATCACGCGCTGCAACGTTGCAGGCGCCGAGCACAGTCCAAATGACATAACCTCGAGCTCATAGAGGCCGTCTGGCGTGATGAAGGCGGTCTCTCCGCGATACCTGTCATAGACTTCTATTTGCCAGTAGCCAGACATGAGGTCCATCGACGAGAAGTGTTTAGCGTTGCAGCGACGATCCAATGCGTCGTCTATCTGTGAGAGGGGGTATACGTCTTTCTTCGTGATCTTGTTCAGCCGATGATAATCGACGCAGAAACGTAGGGTTCCGTCATTTTTCTTCACTAAGACAACAGGAGACGCCCACGGGCTTTTCGACGGCTGGATGATCTCGTGGCGCAGCATTTCGTCGACTTGTTGTCTTATAACTTCTCGTTCTCGCGTCGAAACTCCGTAAGGGCTCAGTCGGAGTGGTCGAGTGCACTCTTCGGTTATTATGCGATGCTTTGCCACTGGTGTTTGTCGAATTCTTGATGACGTCGAAAAGCGGTCTTTGTATCATCGAAGCAGACATCTGAGCTGTTGCTGCTTAATCACGGGGAGACTTGGATTCATGGCGAAGTCCGGCTCGGGAACTACGGTCGTCGGGGTAGATGCGGCAGAATCCGAGAGGACAAACGCATTGTTGGTCTCCAGAATGTACTGGATCTACGCGATCGTCGTGCCCTTGTTGATGTGCTTGAACTCCTGGCTAAAGTTTGTCCGCAACACTTTCGTGCTTCCTCCGCGCAGTCGAGCGATCCCTCTTGCGCCACAAATTTCACAGTTGAGCAGTAGACGTTGGTCGCCTTCGATGACGCCTTCTACGTCAGCGGGTGTTTCGGTGCCGACCGACATAACAATGCTGGAGCGAGGCGGGATGCTCACTTGATCTTCGAGCACACTCAAGGCGTGGTGACTGCGAAGTCTCTCCGGCGGTATAGCTTGATCTTCCGACAGCGTTACTGACTTCCACTTCAGGTCGATGATTGCGGCGTGTTGGCTCAGGAAATCCATGCCGAGGATGATGTCTCGTGAACACTGTTGGAGGCTAATGAAGGTGGCAGGGTAAGTCCGGTCATGAACGGTTATTCTTGCCGTGCAGATTCCAGTAGGCGTTATGAGGCGTCCTCCAGCTGTCCGAATTGATGGGCCTTCCCATGCAGTCTTGATTTTCTTCAACTGGGTGGCGATGGGCCCACTCATGACGGAGTAAACGGCTCCTGTGTCTGCTAAGGTGGTGACTGCGTGGCCGTCGAGAAGCACGTCGAGGTCGGTTGTTCTTTGTCTTGCGTTACAATTAGGCCTTGGCGTCGGATCACGGCTGAGTCGCGTTGACCTGTGGCCGGTACGTGGCGTCGTCAGGTGGTCTTTCGTCTGCGTATTTTTTGCTTCCAGACTTCGTCGGGACGGCGGCGTGTCTTTATGTCGTCGAGGTAGTCTCTTCGTAGTCTTCGTAGGCGGCGGAGGATCTTCGTCGGTTCGACGAACAGAAAAGGCACCTCCATCGGTTGCTGTTTTTAGTTTTCCGGATATGGGCTCACGGACCGGCCCCAGGCTAGGCCAGTATATGGACGGCGCTGCGGCGACAGGTAGGGGCCTGGTGACGGCGAACGGGACGGTCGTCGAGAGTTCCACTGAATGGCGGCTAGGTAATCGGCGATGTCACGAGGGCGTTCACATTCCCTCGGGCGCGCTGCGTTGACGTCGAAGCCTCGCACTCCCAGGTCGCGGTATGGGCATCGGTGGTACACATGGCACGCTTCGCTGCAGTGGTAGCAGAGCGGGCGGTGGTCGGGGGCGCTCCAAATGTCCATCTTGCTCGCGTAGGTGTGCTGGGCCACGGTTGGGCGTGCTGGCGGCGGCGGCGGCGGCGGCCGACGACGGAATTGGGGCGTTACAGGGCCCTGGCGCGGTCGCGAAGGGGGGCCTTGACGGCGTGCGACGGCGGCGTAGGTCATCGCTTCTGGCTGGGGCTGCGGTATTTGAGGTTGCACCTCAGGAACTCCAAGCGATCGCTGAACCTCATCTTTCACGATGTCAGCGATCGAGGCCACTTGAGGCTGCGAGGAAGGCAAGACCTTGCGCAGTTTTTCGCACACAATATCCCTGATGGTCTCTTGGAGATCACCGGAACACTGTGCTTGAATGGTGCACTGAGGCATGAGCAGTTGGCAGTTATATTGCCTAGAGCGCATTTCTAAAATTTTCTCAGTCGTCGTAGCTTCTGTCAAGAACTCGGCTACGGTTTTCGGTGGGTTTCGGATCAGTCCGGCGAAAAGTTCTTGCTTTACGCCTCGCACCAAGAAGCGCACTTTCTTCTTTTCGGACATTTCCGGGTCAGCGTGCCGGGAAAGACGGGTCATCTATTCCGTGAAGATGGCAATGGTCTCTTTGGGTAGTTCGCCTCGGGTTTCCAGCAGAACTTCGGCCCTTTCTTTACGGACAACGCTCGTGAACATCCTCAGGAAGTTACTGTGGAACAGGTCCCATGTTGTAAGGGTGGACGCCTGGTTCTCGAACCAAATCCTCGCGGCATCTTCCAAGGAGAAGTACACATGTCGTAGCTCATCCTCAGAGGTCCAGTTTTTGAAGGTTGAGATCCTTTCGTAGGTTTCGAGCCAGGTTTCCGGATCCTCCGACGTAGCTCCACGGAAGGAAGGGGGCACTCTGGACTGTTGAAATACGATGTGTGACACTGGGGCTGCCATTTTGGTTGCCTTGGCCACAATCTTCTTGGTCTTCTCAGGAAGAAGCCCGTGCTCCGGGGTAAGCTGTTGAAGACGGTGGCTTGCTCGATTGTCCGGGACTACGCTGGTGTTCTCTTTGCGGTCCAGGCTTGGATCACGGCTTGTCGGGGGCGTCCGGTACATGAACTATAAGCACCTCCACCAGATGTCACGTGGAGTGACGTATGAAGAACACAGTAGCAATGCTGTGAAAGACGAAAATACCTTTTTCGGGCGAACCTGTGCTCACAAAAACAGGTTACACTTAAAGAACGGCGACAACGGCGAACACAGTCGGTGATCGTCAAAATCTGATCAGCGAGTCAAGCGCGTCGGCTTTTCTAGATCAGCCGTCGAATGTTCCAGAGTAACCGCTGGGACCCGCGTGCCTTCCACAAAGTTCAACATCTTTCGCGTCGCGCACACATGCGATCAGATTACACAAGGTTCGGTCACAGACAGCGCATGGAGGCATCGACAACATTCCAGAAACTTACGTTACATGCAGGCGCGTTCTGCGCTGTGCGATAACATTTGTTAGGCGGTGAAACGTGTCTTACGACAAAGACAAACAAGTACATGTGTCAATATATCATGCAATTATAGAGAACTGCATTTCATTTAATGTCCCCGATTTCCAGTACGCACAAATACATGTACCACGTATGTCGACTTTGCCTTGTTTTTCATCGGCTTCGGTTTAAACGGTTTTTCTTTTTGAGTATAATTTACTTTCCATCACAAGCACCGGGAAACACGCGCGCATTTATAAACGCTGCGCGTGCGCTTCCTTCCAGTCATTGTTTTTTTTTTACCCTTCCTTTTTTTTTTTGCCACGCGACAACTCGGAGTAGTTACCAAAAACGAACGTCGGAAAGAGGACATAAAAAATAAGAAACCCTGCTTTGGCATCACTCCTATTAGACAGGATGCACGCAGCCCCAGCTGAGTCCAATCGAGGCGCTGACGGAAAATCGGAAAATAAACATCGCGCACTTTCTACCTCCAATCGTGTTAGTTCCTTCTTGGGAATTTCTTCCGCAATATATTCCTTTAAAGGATCGCACTAATTTTTTAGCCTGTTGGTCAGGTTCCGAGAAAAGGTGCCCCAGGATAAATTTATTTAGAGTCCACTTATAATTTATATATTCTATTTATCTATTTACATTTTTGTTTTGCTCTACTTGCAGATGCTTTCGCTGCATATGGATTCCATCCCACCTCTTCCTCCTCCATCTCCCTTTTCCCACCCTCACACAGGCATGCACGCACAGCGGCTACGGGTATGCCGAACACAAGAATTCGTAATTCCATGAAATAGCAGCCAAAGGATCCGCCACACAAGGAATGCTTACAATATACTAAATGCGGCCTAAACCCTGCAGGTGCCCTCGCAAGCGCGGTGGGGAGGAGTTGGCGTCTGGCCAAATTTATAACCTCCGTGTGGTTGGCGTTAAATTTCCTCACCCATCTCCTCTGTAAAAGGTAGTGACTGAACTAGCGCCACTTTTCGTTTGCGATTTCCTTGCCTCCGATACTGAGGGAACATTCCCGAATCTCGGACGCCCCGGTGATTTATTATTGTCAGGCAACCGCCAGAGAAGAGGCTGGCGCCAGCGCTGCCTGGTGACGTCAGCAACGAGAAGGAAGTTTCCGCTGCCCGCTTCGAACGCACGCTGGCGCTGCTGACGGCTTGACTAAGTTTTTTTTTTTGTTTTTTTATCTTTTTTTCATTTTTTAGCCTAGGTAGGACATTAGGCAGTATTATAGCAAGAGCTTGGTGGCGCAACCCACCGCCCCGTTCTAAAGGGGACGCTCATAACATCCATCCTTCCATCCATCCGGCTTTACTTGGCTATCGGATTCGCGGGCATTCGACATCCAGCCGACTAGTGAAGTGGACGATTGGAGCAGCGCTCGTTTTGTCGGCCATGCCTCGCGTCAAAAGGTATAAAAACCCGTACGGGCGATTAGATGCAAAACACCTTCCTGCATGTGATTGGGAGAGGTGTGTTTATCTGTTCGTTGACCCGGACGGGTGGCCGTACGCCAACTCGGACTACGAGCGAGCGCTGCAAGAACGCGGCCTTCTCGAGTACGTCCATTCTGTCGGACCGCCACGGGCCAATGGCGGGTGGCTAGTGAGGCTAAAGACGACCGAGGCCAAGCAAGCCGTGGTGAACCTTCGAGGCCTGCGCGTGAAGGGACTGTACTGCGCCATCGTTGATCCCTGCCTGCCGGAGGCGTGCCTAAAAGTGCACGGTGTGCCATTCCACGTGTCGAACAAAACTGTGCGAAAAGCGTTTCTACGCTTCGGCCACGTTAAAGAAGTGATTCGCGAGATGTGTCCCGTGAAAGGGCTCGAACATGTCGAAACCACCACCCGGCACATTAGCATTCGCCTCAGGGAGACGGTCAAGAAGACAGACTTACCACGCCGGCGGGTCTTCGGCGATACGGAGGTTCAGGTTTTTGTCCCAGGCCGAAAGCGAGTGTGCCTAACGTGCGGCGCTGAACGTCATAAAGGCCGCTGGGGCCGGGGCTGCCCGGCGAAGCGATCATCCAGGGGCAACAGACCACGACTGAATGACGAGAAGAGAGTCTCGGGTGAAGAAGCAGCACCTGGGAACGGCGACGGTGCGAGCAGCAGCGATGACGACGTTACCTCGGAGAGCGAGGAAACGGCGATGACAAATTTCTCCCGACTCGAGATTCCTCACGGTGAAAGTGTAGCAACGCCATCGCAGCCTTGAACATCAAGTCGGCATTGATGACGCTGAAGCAACGGGTAGTACGTCGCCACTGCGTTTAGAATAATCAAAACCGGCCGTCGGTAGCAAACGAAGCAGTTTCTTGCTGCCATACGTTCAGGTCAGGAAATAAGTTTGCGTCGTGGTTATTTGTGCACTTAGTGGCTGACAGCGAGCGGCGGACAGATAAGATGGCGAGGTCTTTCATTGACAATTTAGGTGTTCGCGTCAGATACACAAGCTGCTGCTGGTCTATGCGGCCTTCCGCTTTGTATCGGGTAATCAACTGGCAGGGAGATGGGAGTAGTTGCTTGCTGTATTTCCTAGTAGCGTGGGTCAGTGCGTTGTCTGATCTTTTTTTTTTTTTGTTCGAGGCCTTGAATTAGAGGTTTAATGTGATGTGCGTGCCTGCCAACAGTAAAAGTTGTGGTGCTTTGAACGCGTGGTACACAATTTAAATTGTAGTATACCTCTTATGTTTATTCGCAATTTTATCAATGGAAATGGTTGTGCCCCGTGTACCTCTTTGCGGCAAATTGTTTCGCATGTTGCATTTCCTTGTAACTTCTGTTCCTTGTCGATGCCCTGTCGTGCACGCCGTAGTAACTGAAGGGAGGCTCGAATTTGATGCGATCTCGAGAATTGCTATAAAGTTTACTAGTTACATGAATAAATGCTTTATTCATTAAGTTTTAACAGACATAGCAGCTCGAAAAAAAAAACATGGAGGTTGGGACGCGTAAAAAAAACGGGGGCAGCGCTTCTTTTTTTGTTTCTAGATTTCGAAAATCCAGCACAGGCGCGATATAAATGTATACATCTGTCTGACATGTGCCGCCCAAATGTCGACGAAAGTTGAAGCAAAAGGTAACAGCAGCCATCGAAACCCTGTGATCAGTATTCATTGTGTCCAGTCTTCGTGTTTTTTCGCGCTGCCCTGTCTATACTGGTAAGAATGTAGCAACTGACCCATAAACAAAGTTTTCTTGCTTTATTTGGCTCGTTTCATAGCAGATAGGTAAGCGCTCGCAATTATTTTTGCAGTGTAATTCGTAAGGGAGGTGAGCAATCTGACCGGCGCGCTTCTATTATCGTTTGAAGGGCGTGTTAAAGCGGATGAGAAATCCAGCGCCGTCCAGTTTCGAATTTGCATAAGCTCCATGCGGAAACATTTTTTGGCGGGACGGGGGACACGGTTATGTTTAAATCCGGGGTATATTTTTTTTTTCTTCTTGAGAAACATGTCTACATTTGATAGGCGTTTTTTGGGCATGCATGCAACAAGGAGGAGCTAAATAAATGTGGGGCACCAAGGTCACCGCTTTCAAAGTGTTTTTCTTTAGTATCTTGTTGAGATCGCTTGATAAGTCGCTTGGCGTTTACAAACTTCAATATGTTGGACAACTTGTAAAAGATAGGTTTTTTTTATTAGGAATTAACATGTGCTATCACTTCCTACAGGACAAATTGTAATTGCACGTCGATAATCTGTCAATCTTGTGCAGTGTGGCGGTCGGCAATACATAATTTTAAAAAATCTGAGACTTTTGTGGCTCTCGATTCTCTTCACACATGTTCGGCTTAAGTTTCACCGTTTCGAGAAATTTTTCTGTCTCGCTGTAATGAGGAAAAGCTCGAGCACCGAATACCCTTGATTTTGTGTGGTATTTTTGCGGTCTCATTTTCTCGCATAACTGTGCATGTGGAACGCGATCCCACAGGCCACTTTATTGTATTGGAATGTATTATTGTATTGTACTGTATTTGGAATGTCACGCCAAGCGGGCCCTTTTTTTCCGAAGACCGAGGTCTTCACCTTCGTGCGGTGATCTTCGTGCTGTATGCTCGTAAATATAATGATCGCGCGCATCTCGGGTTGAAGCTGCCCAGAACTCACTACATCTGGATAAGTATTGCACACGACAGATATTCAGATATAATACTTGGAACACAAAATATACCGCAGGCAGTGAAGTAAATTAGAATAATCGCACGTGTCAGGGTGTTTCCACGCGCCTTCTCTACGTTTTAGGCGGAACATTTCGTTGGTAATTTCTTGAATTTCCCCCTCGGCTCGTGTGTGCGCAAAAGAAATAGCTTGGAGCATAGTGCTCTTCGTAATAAAGAAAATGTACTAACATTCTTTTTGGCCACCATGACATTTTGTCTGTCTCCTTCTTCGGTGGGGTTTCTTGCTTTGCGCTATAGTACGTCGGATTAGTTCTGCAACAACACGGAGGAAGGGGGTGAGGAGGGCGGTGCGACGAAGGCAACACAGTACTCTGCCAACCACATCCCATCTCACCCCGTGGTGGGGAAGCAAATTTCCGGATACCGGCATACGATCCTGGGAACGAGGAGGAGGTGAGGACAAGTTCTGTGCACGCTTCAGAAAGTTTCCACATGAATATGGGCGCCCATCACATTCCCGGAAACTCACTTCATGTGCAATTCACGTGGGTTCAATGGCACAATAGCCTAACCTGCTCGCTAGCTGGCATGCACTCATGATGTACAGTGCACGGCGTTCCCTTTCTTTATTCTTTCGCTTCCAGCAGTCACAACTGAGTGGGCTACCGTAAGACCACCTTGAAGGCGCGGTTGCAGTTAGCGCGGTTGCAGACGCGGGTGCTTGAACGAATGTCGGGTAGGCGCGACGACTAGACTGAACCAAACACTCAAATCTCGAGAAAGAATCCATCCGCACTTTGCCCACTTTGTAACGCTTTGTGGCGCCCCATTTGACAAATGCTGGAACTGACGTGAAGCAGCTTGATATTTTTTTTTCGCAGATGGCGCCACCTCAAAAACAAAGAAGAAAAACGCATGATATTTATTATTTCTTGGAAATCGTTTCAAGCAGTGCTTAGTAAATATGTGTAGTGCTAGTATTTCCAGGGTTATGTATATCTTTACAAGTGCGCTACACTCGTGAATTATATACATGAAAAAGAAATGTCAATTTGCACGGATCTGACCAGCAGGAAAACAAGCTAAATTCACTGCTCCGCTGTAGCCGGTCTCCTGATTGTCATTTGGGCATACACTGGCGTGATCGTGGAGGGGCCTGCGATATTTTCGATAGCATAGCTGTGCCGGGCTGTGCTAGCGCCTCCTTGTCCACAAGGACAAATCGGCGAGGCGTCTGAAGTATGAAAGCTCAATGACGCATGCGTGAGCAAACGTTCCAGGCGCTAGCACGTTGAATGTAGCGACCTTTATAATATATATTGCCGCCAGAAAGACGACCGACATATTCCAACTGCGGAGCCGCCACACCGCGAGCGTCAAGTAAAGTACCGGAAGGCAACGCTCGGCCGGTGCTGACAGGCCGGTGGCTCGTGCGCGAGAATCGGACAATTGGCCCGCGACAGGAGGCGACAAAGAGGAGAACGACGTTCGAAGGAGCGAAGCTCGAGGAACGGTTTTTGTTGTTGTTGTTGAGTGCTCAGTCGGTTTTGTTGACGGGCACAGGTTCGCCCTGCATAAATCAGTTTTTCGTAGAAACGACTGTTGTAACTGTTGGTTACATAACTGGTGGAGGTGCGGGGTATGATTCCAAGCCCCACACACGCCAGGGAAGGTAGCCCTGATCCCCGAAGTTTGGAGCCAACAGAATTAACGCCTGTCCACCAACGCACGAGTCGCCGCATACGAGGTGAGGCCCCCGAGTTTGGTCCTCTCGCCGATTCACCAAGGGCAGTGGCGGCAGCCAGCCGAGGCACCAGTGCAATGGCTACTCAAGTAACCCCTTCTCACGTCGTCGTTGACTCACCCCGGACGCCAGAATCCTTTCACGGAGACACATTCGAGGATGCCGAGGACTGGCTCGAAAACTTCGAGCGTGTCGCCAGGTGTAACGGTTGGGACGAGACAAAGAAACTCCGGTATGTGTACTTCGCGCTGGAGGAATCTGCACGCACGTGGTTTCAAAACCACGAAGCGTCGTTATCATCGTGGAACGACTTCCGACGAGAGCTGCTAGCTACGTACCCGAGCACGGACCGCAGAGAGAGGGCAGAAGCCGCTCTTCAGGCGAGGAACCAGCGGAACAACGAAAGTGTGACCATGTACATTGAAGACATGACCCACCTCTTCCACCGAGCCGACCCAAACATGGCTGAGGACAAGAAATCGCGGAACCTAATGCGCGGTGTGAAACAGGAACTCTTTGCCGGCCTGGTTCGTAACCCGCCCCGCTCTGTAGCCGAATTTCGATCAGAGGCGACGACGATGGAGAAGACGCTGCAGCAGCGTGCGCGGCAGTACAACAGAGATGCATGCGTCGCATCATTTGACGTTGGCTCAGGAGCCCTCCCCAACAACATGGACATCCTACGCGAAATGGTGAGGTCCGTCGTAAGGGAAGAGCTGCAGAAACTGCAGCTGGCCCAAAGCCCTCCTACGGTGTCCTCACTTGCTGATGTCATACGGGAAGAAGTCCGGCAAGTAATTTGCGAGCCAGAGCCTCAGGTAGGGCCCCACGCACAGCCAGAGCGTCAGCCGCGGATGTCGTACGCCCAAGCTTTACGTCAGGACCTAGGACGAGCCGACTTTGGACGAACGGCCACAATACCCGAGGTACTTCCTCGCAATGTGCCGCCCATGCCAGAAGGAAGTCCACGTAAGAGCGATGTATGGCGCACTGCAGACCGGCGTCCCCTCTGCTACCACTGTGGAGAGGCTGGTCACCTATACCGGCAATGCCAGTATCGCCGAGTAGGACTGCGTGGCTTCTCTGTGAATGCGCCTAGCCCTCGAAACGGTGAGCGCCCTTACGAGATTGAGGCATTTTTATCTACGCGCCAAACTGTTCGGAACCCCCAGCAACATGAACCTCGATCAGCAGCGCCTATGCGTTATAGGTCGCCCAGTCCGCGTCCCGCTTCCATTTCACCGAGGCGTCGCTCCCAAAGTCCGCGGCGGGAAAACTAGAGCCAGCGACCTGTGGAGGCAAGGCCGCTGACGCCCGGAACACCGAAGGCCCTCCATCGCCAATCCGACAAGACGACGGCAGTGACGAAACGACGGACAAGTGCAATGACGACACCGTTACTTCCGAGTTGCGCGTCATCATCGACGACTTCGAAGTCACTGCGTTGATAGACACTGGTGCGGACTATTCAGTTATTAGTTGTGTACTCGCCAGAAAAATGAAAAAGGTACTGACCCATTGGACCGGATCTCCAATACGTACAGCGGGGGGACACTTAGTCGACCCCGTAGGAATGTGCACAGCAAGAATCGGCATTCGAGGCATTACATACGTCAGCAGCTTTATTGTTCTCCCTGCGTGTTCCCGTGATCTGATACTTGGCATGGACTTTTTGCGAACGAATGGCGCAATTATCGACTTGCCAGAATCACGCGTGTTGTTTTCCACAGAAAATGCTGTTACCATTTCTGATACAGAACAGTCACATATTTCCTCTCTCCGTATTGTGGATGAAGACGTGACGGTGCCGGCACGGTGCAGTATGACTGTCGTTGTAAGGAGCGACATATTTTGTGACTATGAGGGACTTGCAGACGGAAATATCGGGCTGCTACTGGAAAAGCAAATATGCGTGGCAAGAGGCCTAGTTCACCTGCGTAACGGATATGCGGACGTCCTTTTGACTAACTTTGGCAATGAGGCACAACAAGTGGCGAAGGGAAAAGCCATAGCGTCTCTTCATGACTACGCACAATTTGCGGATGTGTCAACCCTCGATGCAGCATCACCAGCTTCTGCCACCTTAGACAGTGTCCTTACCTCTATCGACATTGACCGAGAGCTGTCATCACTACAAAGAGATGAAATTGTGAACTTGGTCACAGAGTTTGCAGAATGCTTTTCGACTTCATCGAAAGTCCGTCGTACTCCCGTCGCAAAACACCGCATTGTGGTCGAAGAACCTGCAAGACCAGTTCGCCAACACCCGTACCGAGTAGCTCCAAAGGAAAGAGAAGCGATAAGAAGTCAAGTACAGGAAATGCTCAAGGACGATGTAAGACAGCCATCCAATAGTCCGTGGGCATCTCCGGTAGTCCTAGTCAAAAAGAAGGATAACACCCTACGATTTTGTGTTGACTACAGGAAACTCAACCTCGTCACGAAGCGGGATGTTTATCCCCTCCCCCGCATCGACGACACCTTGGACAAACTACGCAATGCTTACTTCTTCTCTTCTCTGGATCTCAAAAGCGGATACTGGCAGATAGAAGTAGACGAGCGAGATCGCGAAAAAACGGCATTTGTGACACCGGATGGTTTATATGAGTTTAAGGTGCTTCCATTTGGTCTGTGTTCTGCGCCAGCCACATTCCAACGGATGATGGACACTGTTCTCACCGGACTTAAATGGCAGTCGTGCCTCGTCTACCTTGATGATGTGGTGGTCTTCTCCACTACATTCGAGCAGCACGTGCAGCGACTGCGAGCAGTTCTGGATGCTATTCGCACGGCGGGATTGACCATAAAACCCGAAAAATGCCACTTCGGCTTTCGCGAGCTCCGCTTTCTCGGACACATTGTCAGTGCTGAAGGCGTCCGCCCCGATCCTGAGAAGATCACTGCAGTAGAAATGTTTCCGAAGCCAAGAGACAAAAAATCTATTAGACGTTTCCTAGGACTGTGTGCCTATTACAGGCGTTTCGTAGAAAATTTTTCTAAAATTGCCGAGCCACTCACGCGACTGACCAAAGAAGTTGTCCCTTTTGTGTGGGAGAAAGAACAAGAAGACGCCTTCTCTGAACTACGACGGCGTTTGCAGAGTCCTCCTATACTTGCCCATTTTGATGAAAACGCGGAAACAGACATACATACCGACGCGAGTAATGTTGGTCTCGGTGCCATACTTATTCAGTGGCAGAATGGAGAAGAAAAAGTCATTCCGTACGCAAGCCGTACCTTATCGAAAGCCGAGACAAATTACTCAGCTACAGAAAAGGAATGCCTGGCGGTTATATGGGCCATCAGTAAGTTCCGGCCATACTTATATGGCAGACCGTTTCGAGCCATCAGCGATCATCACTCATTGTGCTGGCTGGCGAACCTCAAGGACCCTTCTGGAAGGCTCGCTAGATGGAGCTTGCGTCTACAGGAGTATGACATCACGGTCGTTTACAAGTCCGGTATTAAGCACAATGATGCTGATTGCTTATCACGCGCACCAATCGAGGCTACGTCACCTGAATACGAGCAAGATTTCCCATTTCTTGGTACTGTGAACATGACGGAAATGGCTCATCATCAGCGTACTGATCCGGAATTACTCCTGCTCATCGAGTACCTGGAGGGTCGACAAGTGAAAGTGCCTCGAGTTTTCGTTCGCGGATTGTGTTCTTATGTCCTCCGGAACAACGTCCTCTACCAACGAAACTTCGAGCACACTGGTGAGACGTTTCTACTTCTCGTACCATCATCGCTGCGAGCTGAGATCTTAGAAGCTTGCCATGATGATCCTGCAGCTGGCCACTTGGGCGTTAGTAGGACTCTGGCGAGAATCCGCCAGAAATATTACTGGCCGAAGTTGATGAACTCAGTGCAGCACTATGTCAAATCATGCCGCGATTGTCAAAGACGCAAAACACCGCCACTCAAACCAGCAGGTTTTCTGCAACCGATACAGCCACCAACAGCGCCATTTGAACAAATAGGAGTGTATTTACTTGGACCATTTCCCGTTTCAACCTCAGGAAAGCGGTGGATTGTGGTAGCAACCGATTATCTGACCCGGTATGCTGAGACCTCTTCTCTTACAAAAGGAACCGCCATTGAAGTGGCTCAGTTTTTTGTCACACACATAGTATTACGACATGGCGCACCTAAGGTACTCATAACAGACAAAGGAACAGCTTTTGTGGCCCGTTTGATGCAGTCTGTTATGAAACTAACACATACTGCTCATAGAAAAACCACAGCGTACCATCCACAAACAAACGGCCTGACTGAACGGCTCAATAGAACGCTCGCTGACATGATCTCAATGTACGTGGACGTCGAGCAACGGACATGGGACAGTATTCTACCATATGCCACCTTTGCGTATAATACTGCAGTACAAGAAACGACACATTTCACGCCATTTGAACTTCTTTACGGTCGGACAGTAACAACGACGCTAGACGCGATGTTACCTGTAGACAAGAGCACCGAAGACGACCCTGACGTTAGCGAGTACATAGAAAGGGCAGAAGAAGCACGGCAGTTGGCAAGGCACCGTATCATACAACAGCAATACGTCGACGCAAACCGGTACAACCTAGGACGAAGAGAGGTACAGTGCAGAACCAGATGAATCTGGTTGATAGGCGCGGTTGTTGAAGAGCGTTCTCGCGGCAGCTTGGCTAACGTCGTTCTCCTCTTTCTTTCATGTGGTTGTCTGCGTGGCAGGCGTGGTTCATGACAGCTTGTGACATTTCCCCGCTGGCAGACGAAGCCCGCCGGGCGAGTCAGTCATCTTGTGGGTTGTAACGCCTCAGACGCGCGACGTGTGTCACTTCAGCCTTGACCGAGCGTCGTCCACTGCTCGTGAGACGCGCAATGCGGTAGTTTACTTCGCTGAGGCGCTCCAGAATAACGTAAGGGCCGACGTAGTGGGCGAGAAACTTCTGGCACAAGCCACGCTTCCGCAACGGCGTCCAGAGCCACACAAGGTCACCAGGATCGAAGTAAACGTGGCGGTGACGCCCGTCATAGCGTATCTTGGACCGGTTCTGCGATGCTAGGGTGCGAAGCCTAGCGAGGCGTCGCGCTTCTTCTGCTCGACATAGGCTCTCATCAATTGATTCGTTGTCATGAGCGAAGTAGGGAAATATGGTGTCGAGAGCGTAGCGCGGCGGACGAGCATACAGAAGGAAAAATGGTGAGTAACCAGTGGTCTCGTGTCTCGCGGTATTGAAGGCATAGGTAATGAAAGGCAAGATACTGTCCCAATTCTCGTGTGCTCAATCGACGTACATGGACAGCATGTTGGCAAGCGTTCTGTTTGTGCACTCGACCAGACCATTAGTTTGTGGATGGTAGGGCGTAGAATGGCGGAAGCTACATGAACACCGACGAAGGGTTTCTTCTACCACGTCCGCGGTAAACTGTCGCCCACGATCGCTGATTACTATGCGAGGAGGTCCATGTCGGAGTATAACGTTAGCCAGCAAGAAGATAGAAACTTCTGTAGCTGTGGCCGGCGGCAATGCGGCGGTCTCACAGTAGCGGGTAAGGTGATCTAAGCAAACGATAACCCAACCATTACCCTTGGAGGATCGCGGGAAAGGGCCCAGAAGATCTATACCAACTTGCTCAAAGGGGACGCTAGAAGGGGGAACTGGTTGAAGCAGGCCATGTGGCGCTTGTGGCGGACGCTTGTAGCGCTGGCATTGAGAGCAGCTGGCGACGTACCGTTCGATATCTTTCCGCATCTTAGGCCAGTAAAAACGTTCTTGAGCCCGGTAGAGTGTACGTGTGGAACCAAGATGACCGGAAGTTGGGTCATCGTGCATGGCGTGTAATACTTGGTGGCGAAGGTTCTTGGGGACAACTAAAAGGTAGCGTGCACCGGTGGTCGAGTAGCTCTTCTTATACAGCGCGCCACCATCACGTAGGCGAAAGCGACTGCCTGCAGGTGACTCCTGTGCTGCCGCGAAGAGCGGTTGTAAGCTCTCGTCCTTGTGCTGCTCGGATATGACGGTACCCATATCCGGAAATTCCGGGGACACAAAAGCGATGTATTCATCAAAATTGTCCGCATCACATTCAGTTGTTTGAAGTGGCATCCGAGAGAGACAATCAGCGTCAGCATGTCGCCGGCCACTTTTGTAGCAAATAACGAAATCGTATTCCTGTAGACGGAGGGCCCAGCGTGCTAGTCGTCCTGAAGGATCCCGCAGATTCACAAGCCACCATAGCGAATGATGATCTGTTATCACAGTGAAGGGGCGCCCATAGAGATACGAACGAAACCGTTGCACGGCGAAGATGACCGCCAGACACTCTTGTTCGGTGACTGTGTAGTTGCGCTCGGAGCGGCTCAAGGACCGGCTAGCGTAAGATATCACGTGCTCACTGTCGCCAACACGCTGAACTAGCACAGCACCGATGCCTACGTCGCTGGCATCGGTGTGAATCTCAGTTGGTGATGAAGGATCAAAGTGGCGAAGAATTGGTTGGGATGTCACCAGGAACTTGAGCTGGCGAAACGATGAGTCGCAATCTGCAGTCCACTCGAGGGGAACGCCTTTTTGGAGAAGGCGTGTAAGGGGATGAGCCATGTCAGCAAACCGGGGAATAAATCGGCGAAAATAGGAGCACAAGCCCAAGAAACTTCTTAACTGCTTGACAGAGTTGGGCGCTCTAAATGCTTCTACGGCCGCAGTCTTTTGTGGATCTGGTCGGATGCCTTCTTTAGCGACAAGATGGCCTAGCACAAGAGTTTGTCGTTCCCCAAAATGGCATTTTTTTTAATTGAGCACAAGACCCGCTTTCTCCAAGCAGTTCAAGACCAAATCCAAACGTTTGTTGTGCTCAATAAACGTTCGCCCGAAGATTACAACGTCGTCTAAGTAGCACATGCAAACTTCCCATTTTAAGCCGCGTAATATCGTGTCCATGAGCCTTTCGTACGTTGCGGGCGCGTTACACAACCCGAAAGGCATCACGTTAAACTCGCATAGTCCGTCGGGTGTTACAAATGCTGTCTTTTCTCTGTCGTCCTTGTGTATAGGAATTTGCCCGTAACCTGACCGTAAATCGATTGAGGAAAAGTAAGATGCCGCAAAGAGACAGTCGATGACGTCGTCAATTCGTGGGAGCGGATATACATCTTTCTTAGTAGCGGTGTTTAGGCGACGGTAATCAACACAGAACCGCCACGTACCGTCTTTCTTCTTCACCAATATCACGGGGGCTGCCCAAGGACTAGATGATTCTCGAATGACGCCTTTGCATAGCATTTCTTGGACCTGATCGCTGATTATCTTGCGTTCTGACGGGGATACACGATAGGGTTTTTGTCGGATTGGCTGGGCGGCTCCTGTGTTAATGCGGTGACGAGTTCTGGACGCAGGAATTGATGGCGGGCCATCGTGCTGCGCAAAGTCGAATACCGAGGTATGTTTCGTAAGCAGGGCCATCAAAACTCGACGCTCGTGATCGCTGAGTGACTTATCAATCATGGAAAGTATCTTCGAGCTCCCGGAGCTCGAAACACTGGTTGCTCCTCCATCGGGGAGCTCTGTAAGTACTGCCACCGATACGGGCGAGTCTTCCTTAAACGTGGCAATCTTTAGGCCTTGAGGTAGCACTGCCGCTTCAGCGGAACAGTTTAGCGTCCACAGCCCCGCGCATCCATTGGTCACTGAGACCACGCAGTGCGGAACAGACAGACAGACAATGAACTTTTATTCAGGTCCTGAGGGACTAGCCGGTGGAGACCCGTTGGGGCCCCCGGCTCGCCGCTGGCTGCTCCCATGTCGGAATCGGGAGGCCAAGCCTCTCCGCTCTTTCACGGGCCCTCTGGACGGCCATGGACTGGAGCTTAAGTTGCGTGCTAGATATGGCCTCGTCCCAGTCCCGTTGGCTGGTGAGGGACGTATCCCGTAACGCAGGACACTGCCAGAGCAAATGAGGTAGAGTGCTAACCTCCCCACAATCCGGGCACTGTAGGTCAATTTCTGGATAAATCCTGCTTAAGAAACTTCGCGAGGGATATGACCTCGTCTGAAGCATCCTAAGCGTGATCGATTGTGATCTGCATAGATTTGGATGCGGAGGCGGGAAGCGCCTGCGTTCCTCTTTATAATGGGAGACGATCTCGTGAAATGTTAATAACGGGTCGCTGTGGCCGAGCTCATCCGGATCCAATGTAGCCCCATCGCCGTCGCGGCGCGTTAATTCTCGCGCACGGCGGTGAGCAATTTCATTGGGGTTCGGGTGGCCCGTGTTGTAATCGCACCGCTGGTACGAGTTGTTGGGAACTCGGCGCTGACGCCCGTTGTTGCACCTGGGTCGCAAGCCCCACGGGTAGCGTCGGCCTGGCGGCCTGGGGTACAACTGGAAGCATCCGAAGGTCCCGGCAAAGCATGAGTCGACTGGTAACAACAAAACAGCTTGTTTATTCTAACATCGCAAAGAGTTGGCGGTCAGGTTGACCGAAGTAGAGAGACGGGAGTGCACTTTACTCAACAGAAGAAATCGGAGCCCTCTCTTGGCGTCCGGGGGCAGCTGCTTTTATACTCTCCAAGTTGAGGGCAAGAAGGAACCCCTCTATAGACGAGCACGTGACTGTGCCGCTCGGGCACAATGGGATAAGGTGACGCATACTGTCGTGTCGCCGCCGGTCGGGCACTATGGGGAGGAGAAGGTAGCTCACACTGTCGTGTCGCCGCCGGTCGGGCACAATGGGGAGGAGAAGGTGGCTCATACTGTCGTGTCGCCGCCGGTCGGGCACAATGGGGAGGAGAAGGTGGCTCACACTGTCGTGTCGCCGCCGGTCGGGCACAATGGGGAGGAGAAGGTGGCTCACACTGTCGTGTCGGCGCCTGTCAGACCCCCTCGCTTCACAGTTGTTGGGAGCTCCTCTCCCCGGCTGCCGCGCTTCGACAAGCGTGGGCACCAATATGCACATACACTCACACACGCACATGAAGACACGTGGCATCGGAACATGCCTGGACGCGCTTGGCGGGGAGGCGTAGCGGCGACGCCGAACGGGCCAAAATGTCTGCCGCTTTGTTGCAGCCGCGCTGGCTAAACCGCGCGTCGTAGGCGAAAAGTAACAGACCGCCCCGCCGGGGGAAGGAGATCCCGATGGACAGGGGACTGCATCCGCTGTCCGGAGGGATGTCGCTCGATGATGCTCATAGCCGAAGTCGGGCGTCCCTCGACGTTTCTTGAGCGCAGCGCACAGAGAAGGCCTCGTTCTCTCGTTCAGGTTCGCACAGGACACTGCAAAGTGACTTCGGGAGAGTTCACATTTTTGTTCCCGTTCCCGGCAAGCGTCAGAACTACGCTGAAACTCAACCGCTCAGTCAGCAAGCACGGCACAACCCTCACTAAGCCCTGCCAGGCTCTTTCCCCTTCTATACCACTGCCTAGTTCCTTACAGTAGTCTAGCAGCACTTAGAACGCGTCCACAAATTGGAAAATTGCACTAGAAAGCATGTCATCACTTTGAAACACTAAACAAAAGCAATATGTTAAAAATCCTGCCTCAGGAAGAAAAACATCAGTAACAAACAATTTTGAGGCTGATTCCTACGTTAGGGGCTTCGACTTAAGCCATCGGCGTTACCGTTGAGACTCCCCTTTTTGTAACGCACCTCAAAGGAATATTGTTGCAAAGTGAGTCTCCAGCGCAGGAGGCGGCCATTTTTGGGAGAGATGGTCTGCAGCCATTGGAGAGGGCAGTGATCCGTCTCAATGATAAACCTCGAGCCGGCTAGATAGCATGACAATTTCTGAACGGCCCACACGAGACATGCACACTCTTTCTCGGTGGCGCTATACGCCTGCTCACGACTGGTCAGCTTACGACTAGCATACAGGACGGGGTGTTCTACTTCTCCATTTTCCCGTTGGCACAGTACAACGCCCATGCCTCGCTCACTAGCATCGCACTGAACAACGAACCCTTTTGTATAGTCTGGCGATCGTAGCACAGGCTGGCTTGTTAGGGCACTCTTTAGGGCGCTAAAAGCTCTTTCCTTTGTCTCGTCCCAGACGACTGTTTGAGGCTCTGTTTTTCTTAGAGCATCCGTCAGGGGAGCCGCGATATCAGAGTACCTGGGGATGTACCTCTGATAGTAGCCGGCGACACCTAAGAACGACCGAATATCGGTCTTCGTGCGCGGTTGCGGGAAGTCTCGCACAGCGGCCACCTTTATTTCGGAGGGGCGGCGACGACCCTGACCAATCACGTGACCGAGGTAGATAACCTCGGCCTGTGCTAACTGGCACTTAGGAGCCTTGACTGTCAAGCCCGCTTCGCGCAGGCGGGTTAGCACTGCCCGCAAGTGTGCCATATGCTCAGACCAGGATGCGGAGAATATCGCTACGTCGTCTAGATACGGTAAAGCGAATTCTTGCTGTCCCCGCAACACTTTATCCATGAGGCTTGAAAAACAGTATGGCGCGTTCTTCAAACCAAAACTCAACACTTTAGGACGGAATGTTCCCATTGGTGAAATGAACGCCGCATACCTACTAGCCTCTTCTGTAAGTGGAACCTGCCAATAAGCCCTGACAAGATCTAGGGTGGAAATAAACTGAGCGCTACTAACTTTCTCAAGGCGCTCCTCGATGTTAGGGATCGGATAAATTTGATCCTTAGTGATGGAATTAAGCCTGCGGTAGTCGACGCAAGGACGAGGTTCCTTGCCCGGTACCTCAACTAAAATCAAAGGGGAGGTATAATCACTCTCACCTGCCTCAATAACACCGAGCTGTAGTATTTTCTTTACCTCAGCCTCCATAATATCGCTCTGGCGGGGTGACACCCGGTACGCCTTGGATCGTACTGGCTCTGGGGAGGTAAGTTCTATGTCATGAGTAAGGACAGAAGTCCTACCAGGCCTCTCAGAGAACAGACCTTGAAACTCTTGTAAGAGCTGGTGTAGTTCGGTTTTCTGCTCACGCGACAGCGATGCTCCACTGACTAAGTCACTAATGACTTGACCGGTGTCTTCCCTGTTCGTCACTGAGCCTAGTCCCGGAAGCTCGACCGGAAGCTCTTCAGGAACGTTTACCATCATGCACACCACTGCTTCCCTTTGTCTATAAGGTTTGAGCAGATTACAGTGGTAAACTTGCTGTGCTTTCCGCTTTCCTGGCAGACTTACCACGTAGTTAACGTCCGACAGTTTCTGAACAATTCGTGCTGGGCCCTAACACTGCACGTCTAGTTTGTTGTTTAGCGATGTGCGCAATATCATGACCTCATCGCCCACCTCAAAACGACGGGCCCTGGCTGTCCGATCATAATAAACCTTGGCCCTCTGCTGGGCCTTTGCCATTGCTTCACCTGACAACTCCTGTGCCCTTCTTAAGCGTTCGAGGAGCTTAAGCACGTACTCCACCACGACTGGGTCGTCGCCCCTGCCTTCCCACGATTCTCGAAGCATGCGAAGCGGAGACCGAAGCGAGCGACCGTACACCAGCTCAGCTGGCGAAAACCCCGTAGCTGCATGCGGCGCGGTCCTTAATGCAAACATCACCCCAGGCAGACACAGCTCCCAGTCAGTTCGATGTTCAAAACACAATGCTCTCAACACGCGCTTCATGACGGAGTGGAGCTTCTCAACGGAATTCGACTGTGGGTGGTACACTGAGCTGTGTAGCAGTTTTACCCCACACCTTTCGAGAAAAGTTGTCGTCAAAGCGCTAGTAAACACTGTGGCCTGGTCTGATTGGATTTCCGCAGGAAAACCAACTCGCGCAAATATGGACAGTAGTGCATTGACTATCTCAACTGAGCTTAGTTCTTTAAGCGGCACTGCTTCAGGGAACTTTGTCGCTGGGCAGATCACAGTCAAAATGTGTCTGTACCCCGTGGCTGTTACCGGCAGAGGTCCCACTGTATCAATAACGAGCCGTCTAAAAGGCTCCGTAATGATAGGTACCAACTTCAACGGCGCCCTCGATTTGTCCCCTGGTTTGCCCACCCGCTGACAGGTGTCACATGTGCTCACGAAATGGTCTGCGTCCCGAAAACACCCTGGCCAATAGTACTCTTGCAAGAGACGGTCCTTAGTTTTCTTAACTCCAAGGTGTCCGGTCCACGAGCCCCCATGCGTCAAGCGCAACAGATCCTGACGATAGCATTGAGGAACGATCAGCTGATCGAACTCCACTCCTCTGCGGTCTAGATACTTCCGGTACAGGACTCCACCTCTTTCCACAAAACGCGCATTTTTCCTGGCGATACCTTCCTTGACATTGCAGCGTATGTTTTCTAGGCTACCATTCTTCTTTTGCTCGGCTATCAAAGCCGACCGGCTGACTTTTAGCAACCTATCAAGTCCGTCTGACGCAGGCGCGATGAGCAAATCTGCAGAAAGCTTTTCTAACTTTCCCGCATCGGGATTTTCCTCTCCGGTATCTGGTGCCTTTAACGTTACAGACTCAAGTTTATTCAGTTCGGGCGTGCTCTGAATATCGGCTTGCTGCGCCTCTGACCCTTTCTCATTGTTTGATAACGTCGGCCCCGCAACTACCGCCTTTGCAGCGAGCTCCCGAACCTTCGATCTGGTTAAGGCCTGAACGCTAGCCTCACCAAACAAAAGCCCCTTCTCGCGCAGGAGGTGATCGGACCTGTTTGAAAATAGGTACGGGTACTGGGGGGGCAGCATAGATGACACTGCCGCCTCCGTCTCAAGCGCTCCGAAAGGTCCTTCAATAAGCACTTTTGCTACCGGCAGACACACGCTATGAGCTTCCACGGCTTGCTTGATCCATGCGCACTCGCCCGTGAACATATGGGGTTCTACGTAAGAGGGGTGAACTACATCCATCGTAGCTGCGGAATCGCGAAGCACTCGGCACTCTTTCCCGTTCACGAGGAGGTCTCGCATGTAAGGCTCGAGAAGCTTCATGTTCTCGTCAGTGCTGCATAATGAAAAAAACACAACTTTTGGTGTTGTTTCCGGACACTGCGCCGAAAAGTGACCCGGCTTCGGGCACGTATACCAAACGCGCGCTTGCCTCATCTCGAACCGCTTTCTGCGTTCGGCTTCGGCTGCCGCCGTCTCCTTAGGTTCGGTCGCACTGCTTTTACTCGCATCCGCCCTACGTGTGTTCCCCTTTGCTCTCATGGGTGTGAACTTCGGCCTCTCAAACTTCGAGCCAAATTCACCCTTTTCACCGTCCTTAGCTCCGCGAGCCCGACGCGTCACAATCTCCTCGGCTAGCTCAGCGGCTTTAGCCACCGTACAAACGTCTGGCCTATCCAAGACCCAGTACCGCACGTTCTCCGGTAACCGACTATAAAACTGTTCTAGCCCGAAACACTGCAGAACTTTCTCGTGGTCACCAAACGCTTTCTCTTCTTTGAGCCACTCCTGCATGTTTGACATAAGCCTGTACGCAAACTCTGTGTATGACTCACTTCTGCCTTTCTCATCTTCCCGAAACTTCCGACGGAAAGCCTCTGCTGACAGCCTGTACTTCTTTAGCAGACTCGATTTCACTTTGTCGAAATCCTCTGCCTCCTCTCTATCCAAGCGAGCGACTACGTCGGCCGCCTCGCCGGGTAACAAAGTGAGCAAGCGCTGTGGCCACGTTTCCCGAGAGAACCCCTGCTTCTCGCACGTTCGCTCAAAGTTAACCAGGAACAAACCAATGTCCTCTCCAAGCTTAAACGGCCGCATCAGGTCAGTCATTTTGAACAATACTCGTTCTCCTGCACCGTGTGCCTGACTTCCATTACGAGCGCGTTCCATCTCTACCTCGAGACGCTTCATTTCCAAAGCATGTTGACGCTCTTCTTTTTCTTTCTCTCTTTGTTCTTTAAGTTCGCGCTCCTGTCTTTTTGCAGTCTCCCTCTCCTCAATGGTCTCAAGGCATTCCGACAGCTCGTCATCCTCAGCTTCTAACTCAAGAATAGCCCTTAGCAGTTCAGGTTTTCTGAGTTTGTCTGAGACATCCAGACCCAACTCTCTTGCAAGCTCCAGCAATTTCGGTTTGCGCAACGACTTCAAATCCATGGCTGCTCTGAATGCTGCTTTCTCTACTGCCTATTATTGTCTTGCCGCAATCTAACCCGGCAGCAACGACAACCACAATTACCAGCTCTGTTTCTGACACTAACAAAAGCCTGGCAAAGCTCAGAAGAAGAAAGTCCCGCACTCACCAAACCTCGCAGCCAAGAGTTCAGCGCAGTCGTTCCGCTGCAGGCAACCAGTCATCACACAGGGCTCGTTGCACGGCTCCCGGATCGTTGTTGAGCTGCTCAGCATACAGTCAACTGCATCTCTTCGCTGCTGGCCTCCGTTGTCGCGATCCCACCGCTGCCACCAGTTGTTGTAATCGCACCGCTGGTACGAGTTGTTGGGAACTCGGCGCTGACGCCCGTTGTTGCACCTGGGTCGCAAGCCCCAAGGGTAGCGTTGGCCTGGCGGCCTGGGGTACAACTGGAAGCATCCGAAGGTCCCGGCAAAGCATGAGTCGACTAGTAACAACAAAACAACTTGTTTATTCTAACATCGCAAAGAGTTGGCGGTCAGGTTGACCGAAGTAGAGAGACGGGAGTGCACTTTACTCAACAGAAGAAATCGGAGCCCTCCTTTGGCGTCCGGGGGCAGCTGCTTTTATACTCTCGCAGTTGAGGGCAAGAAGGAACCCCTCTATAGACGAGCACGTGACTGTGCCGCTCGGGCACAATGGGATAAGGTGACGCATACTGTCGTGTCGCCGCCGGTCGGGCACAATGGGGAGGAGAAGGTAGCTCACACTGTCGTGTCGCCGCCGGTCGGGCACAATGGGGAGGAGAAGGTGGCTCATACTGTCGTGTCGCCGCCGGTCGGGCACAATGGGGAGGAGAAGGTGGCTCACACTGTCGTGTCGCCGCCGGTCGGGCACAATGGGGAGGAGAAGGTGGCTCACACTGTCGTGTCGCCGCCGGTCGGGCACAATGGGGAGGAGAAGGTGGCTCACACTGTCGTGTCGCCGCCGGTCGGGCACAATGGGGAGGAGAAGGTGGCTCACACTGTCGTGTCGGCGCCTGTCAGACCCCCTCGCTTCACAGTTGTTGGGAGCTCCTCTCCCCGGCTGCCGCGCTTCGACAAGCGTGGGCACCAATATGCACATACACTCACACACGCACATGAAGACACGTGGCATCGGAACATGCCTGGACGCGCTTGGCGGGGAGGCGTAGCGGCGACGCCGAACGGGCCAAAATGTCTGCCGCTTTGTTGCAGCCGCGCCGGCTAAACCGCGCGTCGTAGGCGAAACGTAACACCCGGCAGCACGTTGTCGCCCATGTGAGCTGGGAACCATATAATATAATGCACGGGGTCACAATTAGTTCTGGACTTGTTTTTCAGAATCACCTCCACCTGTTTCGCAACCATTCCCGTAGCGAATGCCCTGACGGCCGCGCGTGAGTCAGTGTAGATATACGGCCTCTTTGAATCCTGCATCGCCAGCGCCACCGCCACCTGTTCTGCCACGTCGGCCGTCACAGCGCCTACCGAGGCCGCAGATAGGAGCTCGCCCTTTTCGCTTACCGCCGTGACCGTGAATTTACCGGAGCGCCCATATTGAGCTGCGTCCACGAAGGCTTCCATGCCGACCGTTTTCTTCAATATCGCCCTGGCACGAGCTGCTCGCCTGCCCGCATTATGTTGCGGGTGAACGTTTCTAGGGAAGGGACTGACGACGTAGGTCCCTCTGGAGTTCTCGTTCAGCTGAACCGCCTCGCTGTGACTGAAACGCGGCTGCAAGCCCGCAGCCTCCAAGAGGCGCCTACCGGCGCTGGAGCCCGAAAGCCTCGTGATCTGCGCCGCTCGTTGCGCCTCTATGAGTTCGAGGGCCGTGTTATGAACGCCGAGCTGCATTAGCCTGTCCGTGCTCGCCGTGATCGGAATACCCAGTACCTTCTTGACGCTTTTCCGCATCAACGTGTCAAGCTTGTCCCTTTCAGTCTTTGTCCACTGCAGGGCCGAGACCACATAGTTGATGTGGCTCATAAGAAAAGCGTGATGCACCCTAAGTAGGTTGTCCTCGCCTAGGCCCCCCTTCCTTTTGGAGACTCTCATGATTAATCTGAGAATATTCTCGGTTTTGGCGGTCAGATGCGCAATGGTTTTGGCATTACAGCCCCTGGCATCGAGCAACAATCCTAGAACTCTAATCGAAGTCACCCTGGGGATCTTCTGGCCGTCCCGCGTGTATACATCTATGGGGATTTGCTCGAGCGGCACGAGCCCCCGAACCCCCTGCCTTGCCGGTCTGTATAACATGAGCTCTGACTTGGTCGGGGAGAGTTGGAGACCCGTGCCCTCCAGGAAGGACTCGGTCACGTCCAAGGCCTCCTGGAGTGCCTGTTCCACGGCCGCCTCCGAGCCTCCCGGACACCAGATCGTAATGTCATCGGCGTACAGCGCATGTCCCACGTTTGGCACGGCGGCCAGCCGCTTCGAGAGTCCGTGCATTGCAATGTTAAATAGGAGGGGGGAGATCACCGCCCCTTGTGGCGTGCCTCTGTTTCCTAGCGGGAATGGTTCTGATTTGGTCTGCCCCACCTTGACGACCGCCGTCCTGCCTCTCAGGAAGGACTCCACAAACGCGAAAAATCCACCTCCCAAGTTCAATGCCGAAATCTCATTTAATTTCGGCATTGAACTTGGGACTAACATGTTTTTCTTGAGGCAGTTCCGATGTACAGGTTCCACTGCAGCATCGAACGAGATAGGAGTCGGAGATGAACAGGCGACGGCAACACGCATCGCGGATAAGGCGGGCACAACTGTATCCTCAGACACGCACAACACACTCTCCGGGCAAGCTTCACCTTCAAAGAGCACAGGTGAAACACTGGTGTCGACACTGAGTTCTCCCGTCCGGCAGTCAACATTCGCACCAGACAATTGTAAAAAGTCAATCCCCAGAATCACGTCATGCGAGGAGCGAGGAAGAACAGTAAACTCTGCATTAAAAACTTTCCCACCCAAAGACACAACAACGTTACACACACCAACCGGGTATAATGATTCACCAGTGACTCCACGGAAACTTGTGCACTGGTCACAACGAAACATAACCTTGCGTCCCAGAAGGCCTTTAAACCCCACACTCATGACCGAGACAGTTGCTCCCGTGTCGACTAAAGCCATTGTAGAGACCCCATCAATCAGTACATGAACCTTATTCTTTAGCAAGAAAATAGTTGGAGGCAGTTGAGTCGGCAGCACACATTTTCCAGCGACCTCACCTCCATCGGCCGCGCTGGCTAGTTTCCCGGCGGGGGCGACACGAAACGGCGCCGAGGCGATGGTGACGTGAATCGCGGCCGAGGGGATGGTGATCGGGAGGCTCGGAAGGCTGGTGGTGGCGTCAGAGTACGGTCGGAAGCAGGGGAGCGGTAGCGGTTCCGGGTTCTTTCTTCTCCAAAGTAGGTCTCCTGGGCGGTGCATCGGTCCTCTCGAAAGTGGCTTCCTAAAGTGGAGTCTCCTGGCCACTGAGTGCGCAGTGTACGACCGCTAGACCACATAGTCGGTGCTGACGATCCGTAGTTTGATGTTCGGCGTCGGCTACAGTACCTAGCTATATGGCCAGGCATGCATCAGCAGTAACACACTGGCGAAGGACGAACTTCAGAATGCGGATTGAAGTATTCTGCCGAAGACATCGGTTGAGGGTAACGAGGCTCTTCGCCTTGAAAGTCGTAGGTAGCGGCGAGTCTTCGCGGACGAAAGTTCCATGGGCGTGGATCAAAATGTTGAGGGGGCGAATCATTGAGTGGTGGTTCGGTCGTAATGTAATGCGGTTCGTCTCTGGAGCCGTTAAGATCCGCGACGTTCACCGAGTGGTTCCAAGTAGCCGAAGAGGTTTCCCAAAGAGTATCTCGGAAAACGGAGAAGCTGCAACGTGGCGCCGCATAACGTGCCTGTTCTTCATGTCGCTGGAGCTCCTCGCGGACTATCTGGCGGATGGCGGACGAAAGGTCTGGGAGCGGAGGACTCGTGTCAACACTTGCTACAGTCGTTACATTGGCCAGCCGTCCAAACTTTGGTGCAATTCGGCGAGTCTTCAGCGCCTCGAACGTACGGCAGTGCCGTATCAGTTCTGATACAGTGTGCAAGTTCTCTTTACCAATGAGGAAGTTGTACACGTCTTCCGCGCGCGCTATTCCTTTTACCACGTGCCCCACTTTATCTTCCTCTGTCATTTGAGGGTTGACGGTTCGGCACAGCATCAAAATTTCTTCGATATAGGTAGTGCAAGTCTCGCCGGGTACCCGAGCACTCTGGGCTAATGTGAGTTCCGCACGTTTCCTCTTTGCGTCCGAGTCACCCAAAACACTTTTTGATCTCCTCAATGAAGCGTGTCCATGTAGTTAGCATGTCCGCGTGGTTGTCATACCATACCAACGCCGTGGCGGCCAAGAAGAAAACAACGTTCCTAAGCTGACTGGCAGCGTTCCAGTTATTGTATTGGCTTACCCTTTCGAAATGGGTTAACCACTCATCCACATCTTCCTCTGCCTTCGCCGAGAACGTGCGTGGCTCTCGGTAGTGCTGGATAGGGACTGGGCTCGCCGAGGCACTGCTGGTGAGGGTATTTTACTCTGTGGCCATGATTGAGCGCGACGGCGAAAGTCCGGCGAGGCGCCGGCTTCGGCGTAGCTCTTGTGCTGGTGGCTCCGTTGTAGGTCGTGGGAGTTACCCCGCACAGCTCCACCAAATGTTACACACGAGGTGTTCAATGCAGAACCAGATGAATCTGGTTGATAGGCGCGGTTGTTGAAGAGCGTTCTCGCGGCAACTTGGCTAACGTCGTTCTCCTCTTTCTTTCATGTGATTGTCTGCGTGGCAGGCTTGGTTCATGACAGCTTGTGACAATATATATATATATATATATATATATATATATATATATATATATATATATATATATATATATATATATATATATATGTATATAACACAGCGCACATTTGCGCGAACATGCAGTGGTGCTATACCGAGAGTTGAAAGTTGCGCTTGGTATTATAAAAAGAATTATGCAGATCTCACGCACTGTGGGAATCGATGTAAGCGAACCTTTCCGCGCTGGATGCTTTGAATGACGATAATTAGCGGTGACGCTGCATCTAAACCATCGATACCCCCTTGGTGTCTTATCAGCCCCACAGTCCATCTCAGTGCACCAGGAATCGGGAAAAACTCTGAGCTGTCGTCGCCTGTGCTGAAACAGCTGTCTCTGCTTCTTCTGCACGAGAGGTACGCGGACAGTATACTTATTTATACTGATGGCTCCACAAACATCCAGTGTTCGTCTGGTGCTGTGGTTGTCCCAGCAAGAGATGTTACCATCAGCTTTAGGACTGACCATCCAACAACATCGACATCTGCGGAACTAGCTGCTCTTCGCGCTGCACTTCAGCGACTCAAAGGCAGCCCTACAACCTGTGCTATCAGCTCTGTGTCGCGGGCCATTCGAACAGCTCGTATTCGATATTAGATGCCTACTCCATACATCACAGGAGAAAGGACACCACGTGACGTTTCAGTGGCTGCGAAGTCACCGCGGCGTCATAGGAAACGAAGACGCCGATAATGCCGCTCGGGCAGCTCTTGAAGACACACAAGAAGAAGTCATACTACTTACAAGGTCTGACGCAGCTAGCAGACTTCGAGTGCTTGCACAGGAGATCATGCTCTCTCTATGGTGCACACTAAACAGCCAGACCAACCGGAGCAACCGTCAATACCACCTGCCCTCTTTGATGCATCTCTGTATGCCAACTGGACTCCGCCGAAGAAAGGCCACTCTCCTTTATCACTTCTGGCTAGGGGTGGCTTTCACGAAATCTTACTCATTTCGCATTGGGATGGCCGACAACGCTCTCTGCAATGCCTGTCTTTGCGAGGAGACGCTGGAACACATTCTGTGCGACTGTCCTGGATATAATGTACAGCGACAGTCCCTGGCATTCGTTCTAGCGCACCTTGACACTAGACCATTGTCCCTCAAATCGATTTTCACATGCCGCCGACAGAAGACATCGCAGCTGAAGGCGACGAAGGGACTACTTCGGTTTTTGAGGCGGGATTGGACAAGCGGCTATGACAGTGATATCCCGCACCACACAAGAGTGATTGACTCTAACTGACGATGTGTGTGATGTGCTATGTGCTCTCTCCCTTCCCCATCTTTCATTCCCCCATCCCGCTCCCATGTGTAGGGTAGCAAACCGGTTAAGCTAAACTGGTTGATCTCCCTGCCTTTCCTTCTCCACTTTTTCCTTCCTTCCTTCCTTGCCTACTGGTTGTCTTGGTGCGTTGCTTCCCACTTTAACTGCTGCCTCAGAATCCAAGCTAGTTACGGTTTCATTCATTACCTCTATGTCATCTTCATCTATCTGTTCTAAGGCTGCATATTTGTTTGCAAGTACCAGCCTGAATTTGTCTGCTCCTACCCTTACTGCGTCTAGATTGGCCTGTTTCTTCTTGACCAATTTTAGTCTTTCAACTGAGGTGAATCCGAGCCCTCACTAACGTATGATCAATGCACTTTACTCTACCTAAAACTTCTATATCCTCCACTATGCTGGGATCGGCAGAACGTATGAAATCAATTTAATTTCTTGTCTCACCATTAGTGCTTTTCCAGGTCTACTCTCTGTTGCTAGGCTTCCTGAAAAAGGTGTTCATTATTCGCAGCTTATTCCTTTCCGCGAATTTTACCAGTTTCTCTCTTCTAGCGTTCCTAGAATAGACGCCGTAGTTTCCAATTGTTTGTTCACCAGCCTGCTTTTCCCCACTTTTGCATTGAAGTCGCCCATTGCTACAGTATACTGAGTTTGCATTTTTCTCATCACTAATTCAACATCTTCATAAAAATTATCTACTTCGTCATCATCATGGCTGGATGTTGGAGCGTAGGCTTGTACTTATTAATTATTAATTATTATTACATTTACGTATTAATGCTGCAGAATTTGTCTGTAGAATTGGCGGCCTGTCCTGTCCAGAAATTCTCAGCCCCCTCCGCTGCGTTACAGGTCTGACCGTCGCCTTGGTCAGGTGCTCCGCAGCCGCTGGGGAGTGAGGGTCATGGGTTAATTGTAGGAATCATGAGGGAGGGAGGGGCTGAATACTGCACCAGGGAAGCCAATTCCTGTTCCGGTGAGGGAGTGTCTTCGTAGAAGCTTAGTGGGCCTTCCTAATTTATTTGTACCTGGATTAGTATAACCCCACTGGCTTTCGGCATCTTTTGCCGGTGTCAGGCGTCACTCGGAGCCTGGAAATGTAGTGCACTGGTGGAAGTGAAATTAAAGCTCACCATCCTCAGACTAAAAAAGAAGAAGGAAAAAGAAAAGAAAACATTTCTTTTTTCATACGAGGATTTAAACTTCCGACTATGGCAACCGAGCATCCTACATAGCTCAGTTAGGTAATCCCGTAGGTGGCGAGGTCACCTTATCGCGGTAGCGACCAGCCCAGAGGGCCTTACATACCTAAGATATCCGGTGATTTATCCGCCATCGGCAGGTTTTCCTGATCCCCATAGTTTCTGGAATCTCGCGTACGCATGCGGCCATGAAAGCGCCTAGGTACTCGATATATTTTCGACGAAATTGAATAGCACTTAGGGAAACGTATGTGAAAAAAAGTAAGAAAAAGGAAAAAGGCTTCAGCGCTTACCAAGACGCCCCGAGCCACGTATCGTCCGCTTATTATCGTGTCTGCATGCCTCTTGCTGTCGTTTGCATATACGCCGAAACTTGCACTCCCGCGTAAATACTAAGGGTGGCGAGACGGGCCGCCAGAACAAAGTGGTTCAGAGCCGCGCATAAAGCAGACGACCTTGACACAATGCCTAAGTGTCTTCGGCCTTCCTACAGCTTTGGACAGCGCCTATACCAGAGCTAATGAGAAGGGAAAAAAAATGGCGGAACGGGCCCCTTAGCTTACTGGGAGCCCTTCAGGCCCATGCGCTGGGAAGTCGGCAATGCTATGCCTCATTTAAGCTACAGCTAGCAATGCCGTCTGCGATCAGTCAGACATGGTTTGTACACTCCACTCGTGGAAGCAGTTGGCAGCCCTGTTTCCGCCGTGCTCGCAACACAATTCGATACAGTAAACTTTATCTTTTCTTATGATGGCGACACCTTACTGAGTGCGACTGACTTGTGCGCACGGCGCATGCGCAGGTGTTGTCAGGAGGTGGAAGGAATGGGCTCCCTGGCTCGTGGCCGCCGTAGAAATAGATAGGGGCGTTCGAACGGTGATTTTTTTTAATCCAGTCGAATATGAATATTCGAGAAAAGCAACCGTCAAATTAATCGAATATAGAATACTCACAATTTCTAAAGACGAAAAAAAAAACAGCAGTGAAATGAGAACTTTCGTGGAGTCTGTTCGGCAAGAAAAGGCTTGTGTACATTATTTGATACAGCCACACCTGATATGATACAGTATTATCTGGCGCACGACGACAATAAGAGTAATGAAAAAGAGGGAGGGCACATCCGAGATGCATTTAGTAGACTGCAGAGCATACTTATTAATTCAGCGCGAAAACAACGGAAGACGGCGAGTTGTGTTCGCTGACAGAGTTAACGGCGGTACTACAGCACCGCCCATCGCTTTTAAGGGATTAGAAATCGTCCATACATGACGGTTACAACACCGATAAGCATTGTGGCCAAAGTTTCATACCTACGTGGGCGGGTGCAGCCGAACCTGGGCAGATGGTGAGCTCCACACGCAGTGCACGAGTGAAAAGTTTGGCAAAGCAGCGTATGCTATCCGCCGAAAGTGTTTTTTTTTTTTTTTTGCCAAGCCAAGAGGTGGTTCAGGGCCCCTTTAGGGCAGATAACGGTGTTGCTTGGAACAAACATTATCGTCAATTTATTTCGAAGAGTTAATGAACGATGAGAGTAGTTTGAATGTTTTATCGCTTTAATCTGACAGAGTATGGCTTTCTTCTTGCACAAAAAACAATATACTTACACTATCTTGCGCAATCTGCATTCTTCTGCACCTATACCAACCGTCTGTTTAAGGGGTAACCCCAGTAATACAACCAGCGACCGTATGTATATAAATTATTATACGTTATATATTATGATACATTCATTATTTACATCCGACTGCATTGGCACGACGACGTTGCTGGAGCCAATTGACACGAAATTGCGCACGGGCCGCAACGCCTTCTCGCATTGAATCTCAGTAACCACTGTTGCGCCCTCCAAGTTAAACATAAAACTTCAAAGCGTTTGCTTAATTGCAAAAAATGTGTATTATTGCTCGCATTCAAGAAAGCTTCGTCGACAACGCCATACATAACGTATAGATTCTCGCACGACACTTGGAAGTTTCTTCCACGTGTCCCACAAATTTTGCCAGCAACCAGCCGCAGCCTTCACAGCAGCAGAATCGCAGACATGTGGAACCCCAAAAATCTCGTTGCGACGTGTGTGACTGCACCAATCTTTTCGTTAGCGCTGCGTCAGCGTTATACACTAAATCCAGAAAATACCGTGCACTTGCAAGGTCTGGCTGGATCCGATCATACGAACTTATAACAGCTAACCAAACTGATCTCACAGAGGTTATGTCGTGTATGTGTGCTATGCATATGAACCTGTCGGCCTTGTTCCATTCGAAATATTTGTTTTTTGGTTATAGTTGACATTTAGCTAATAAAACTTCTGCATGGAAGCAGCACGCTTATATCAATTCTAGCGATAACACTGATCATCCTTTACGGGCCACAAATTAAAACGAAGAACCGAAGAAAAACTAGGTATCTTGGTGTCTTCTCCTTGAAGAAAACCAGCAGCTACACGCAGAACAGTCAAATAAAAAAACCAGGCAAAGTAGTGCCTGTAGGCGCACGTTATCATCAGCAGCCTATAGGCCCAATGCGAATCCAAGGCATCTATGTCCCGGCAGTTTCCAACTGCCCTAGGTCACTGTATATATGTTCCGGCATTTGCATATGTCCTAATCTTTTCACTCGATCAACCGTCTGATGACCTCGGCCGCGTGAGCTTTTTGTTATCTAATAGAGCCCTGTTACCTGCTCTGCGCGTTGCCACCCGGCCAACTCCGCGTCGTACCTTTATGTGTCAAGTGAAATATCATGCATACTCACGTTTGTTTTCTCAACGGCGCCGCACTATTTCTCTATCCTAAACTAACACTTAATAGAAACAATAAATCATTTCAGACTCAGTCTAGCCAGACAAAGCATTCCTTGAAAACTCCATTTTCGTTAATTTTGCGGTAACAGGTCGATTACTAGCAGAGAACATGAACGTCAAACTTAAAAAGAAGTCGTGCAGGTACCCCCGCGCAAGTAGGTCTGCGTGATGTCACAAATTTCTATGCATTTTGTGATATTTAAACCGGCTGTTTGAAGTTTATTTTATACGTAGTGCAGATACAAAAGTATAGATATTTACTACAGAAAAATGTTCCATAGTGTAAACTCTGTAGGGGGACATCTTATAATGCTAAAGAAGAACACCAATACTACTTGATACCAAAAAAAAGCAGCGGAATATAAGAATACAAAAATACAAATACATGTTGAGGCAAAACAATAATACAACAGAAGATATAAAACAATAAGGATAAGACATTAACTGAAGTAGGACACGATGCAAACAGTATTCAAAACAACAGAGTTGAAGTTGTGTTTAAAAGGTATATCCAATGAACGGTTCTATAATTTAATCATGAAATTGCGAAGCTGATGTTTTAATGACGATATAGAGAAGGCACATTTCTCTATATCGGCACAAGAGAAGGCACAATGTTATAAGACAAGGATTTCCAAAGTTTGATTAAAACAAATGCTACTCTTTGGGAAGCATAGTTCGTACCCTGGGGAGTATAAAACTGTAATTGGAGGAAAAGCGCGTAATATTTGAATTAGTAAGCTCATGGATAAGACTAAATTTTATAAGGCTTTGGTCTTTAACGGCTTGATAAGCAAATGTGCAGACATTAAATTTAATTAGATCGTCAATATTCAGTATGTGCAGTTCCCGGTACAGACCAGTAACATGTGTACGTCGGTTGCTCCAGGTGAGAATGCGAATGGCTTGATTCAGTACATGTTGGAGGAACGAAAGGTGGCAATGATATGTTCGACCCCAGGAAGTAATACAATAATTTAGATGACTGTGAAGGAAATATGATAAAGTATATCAAAAGCTTTAGTAAAACCTAAAAAGAAACATTGCCCTAGTCAATTTCTAGTTTACATTTTTCTGTAAAGTAAATGAGGGCTATAGGTTAGTCGAACATCCTTGTCTAAACCCAAATCGGTTTGGATAAAATAGGTTAAATTTCGTTAGCTAGTCAGACAGGCGAATATGGATGAGTTTTTCAATTACTTTGCTAAAAAAAGGAAGGAATGGATATCCGCCTATAATTAGAAATTAGGCATTTGTCACCTTTTTTAAATACCGAAATAACCTTACTCATCTTTGACTTTCGGGGAAATACACCAATTTCAAAAATTAGATTGATTATGTAGGTGAGCACATCCGCATTATCATCAGCAATCCTTTCCCATGGTTAGCAGAACTATATTATCGATACCTGCGCTAGAGCACTTGATACTAGTAATTGCTCTTCTTACTTCCTCTGGGGTAGCAGGAAAAGAAAGAAAAAGTGAGTGACCACAATGATCAAGTTCGTCATGCGTACTGGTTGGAACAGTTATAGGAGAGGAGAAGTAGTCGCTAAATGCGTTAGCGATATGTAACGGGTTCGATATTACTGATCCTTCATGATGAATGTAGGCTACAGGCGTATTAATGGTTTTATTGAGAAAGGAATTGATCAAGCGCCATTGGTGTTTTTTTGGTCTGAGCCAGTACAAATAATTTCGTTTTGATAATAGCGCTTTTTTGCATCCTTCATTAGAGTGCACAGTTTGTTGCAATACTGCTTGAAACGATCAAGTAGATGCGCAGTAAATGGTCGTCTTTTTGTTTTTTATATAACTTATCTTTCTTACTTAGGCTATTAAGTAATCTCCCTGTCAACAACGGGTTTCTAGGGGAAGAACGACGCTTATGGCGCTGTACACATATTGTCGATGAAGATACGCAATTGGATATCCTAGAGATGAAGGCGGTGTATGCTGACTCAGAATTATTCATTGAAGTGACACAAGACCAACCAGGTTTAGATACAATTTTTATAAATCTGTCGCGATCAAACTTATTCTTAACAAAGTTAACGCTAATAATGCGAGGACTGTTTTCAAAACAAAGTGCAACTGGGAAATGATCTGTAATATTGCTTTGAAGAATGAATGCGGAGGGAGTATGAAGAAGGTTCGAAAGCGAATGGTTAATAAGCGTTCCCAAAGATCATTAATGCAGCGGGTTGGAAGGGAGAATAGAGATTCAAGACCATAATCTTGGAAACAGCTAACATACTGAGTTAGATAAGAGGAGGAAGTATCAACTAAATAATGTTGATGTCACCCAAGATGACAACGGACTTTCTTTCCTTTGAAAGAAAGTGAATAATAATGTCAAGTGCTTCACAAAAAGCAAGAATTGGTGAATGCGGTGGTCGATAAGTAGTACCAGAGACAACATTATTATCCATGTCTATTACAGAGTGGTCAACATCAATCCACACCGACTCGCAATCACAGATATTTAAGTGAAGATCAAGCCCACGCTTGAATCTGATGTCGGACCGAAGAAACATGGCTGAGCCACCATGTTGTGATAAAATGCGATTGCAATATTCTGAATTGTATGATGCGAAACTATAACTATTGCTACACGCGTGTGATATTTGATTGTTTATACGAGGCGTGTGGGCGCCATCACTCGAGAAAAGAGGAGAAAGAACGAACTGGGCTCACGCTGTGAATCTAACCGGTCAGCGCTGCAACCGCTGTTGTAAATATAACCTGTAAATAGTTGCTCGTCTTACTCGTCCTTCGCGTAACATTGTGGTGGAGGGTGCGGTTCCGCGCCCTCGCCACGGAGCTCCGCAGTGGCCGCACCGTCCTGCTTTCCGCCATGGCTCCCGGTGATGACATCTCGTGCCCTTCTACTCCTGCGACCCCGACAACAACGTACGCTACGGTTACCAATCCCCGCGATCCTGACATATTCTCCGGCCAAGATAATGCCAACGTTGAGGACTGGCTCAACCTGTATGAGCGCGTTAGCCAAAACAACCGCTGGCACCCTACCACGATGCTAGCCAATGTCCCATCCTACTTGGGCGAAACTCCTCGTGTCTGGTTCCGGACACACGAGGACGAGTTCTCTAGCTGGGATGCTTTCTAGGAGAAGCTCGTCGACCTCTTTGGAAATCCCACCGGTCGGCAGCTGGATGCTAGAAAACAAATTTCTACCCGAGTTCAGTCTTCTACTGAGTCGTATATCTCGTACATACAAGACGTACTCGCTCTTTGCAGGAAAGTCGACGAGAAAATGGCCGAGGTTGACAAAGTCGGCCACGTACTTAAAGGGGTCGCGGACGACGACTTCGACTTGTTGATCTTCACCACCATCTACGTCATTGTCAAGGAGTGCCACCGCTTTGAGCTCGCCAAAAGCCGCCGCGTCATTCCACAGTTCTCACGGCTCCCTAACACGGCTGCGACGTCGTCTTGCGTTGACCTTACCGCTTCACCACCTTTTAATGAGCACGTCACACGTATTGTTCGCCGCGAACTCGAGGCTACAAGTCCTGCGCCGTTCCATTCACGCCCACTCACGTCGTAGCCCTTGCCGCTAATCGCATGTGTCTCCCCGTTGTCAATTTTGGCTTGACGAAGCAAGTGTTACCTGAAACCATAGCGGTGGCCACCCTCCGGTCAGTGACAGACGATCACGTCCCTGCTTTTGCAGCCGACGCGTCTACTGATCCCGCTGATTACCCGCAGGATGCCTTAAACCTCGACGGCCCATTGCGTCCCGTGGTCGCTCCGGACCACGCACCTGACCAAACATCCGCCCTATATCGCATTTTGCTTTCCTACCGCGGCATATTTGACTCTGACAATCGACCACACTTGGTCAGACGTCCCCTGTTAAGCATCGGATAAACAGTGGTGATGCCGTTACTATTCACCGCCGACCGTATCACGTGTCCACGGCAGAGCGGCAAGTTATTCTGCAGGAAGTCAAGAAGATGTTCGCCAGAGGTATTGTTGAGCCCTCGTCGAGTCCTTGGGCGTCGCCGGTCGTGCTCGTCAAAAATAAAGATGGCTCGTGGCGTTTCTGCGTTGATTACAGCCACCTCAACCGAATTACTAAAAAGGACGTTTGCCCTACCACGAATCGACGACGCTCCTGATTGTCTTCACGGTGCCAAATAGTTTTCGTCCATCGACCTTCAATCTGGTTATTGGCAGATTTCCGTCGATGAGCAAGACCAAGAAAAGACCGCTTTCGTCACTCCTGATGGCCTCTACCAATTCAAGGTTGTGCCGTTTCGTTTATGCAATGCCCCCGCCACGTTCGCACAGATGATCGAGTCTCTGCTTCAAGGTTTCAAATGGTCAACTAGCCCTTGTTACCTCGACGACGTCCTTGTTTTTTCTCCTACATTTGAGACGCACCGTGAGGGCTGTCGCAGCTATCCTTGACGGCTTCCGCAAGGCTGGGCTCCAATTAAACTCATCGAAGTGCCACTTCGGGCACCGACAGAACAGTGATAGGCCATCTCGTCGATGCTTCCGGAGTGCAACCCGACCCGGAGAAGGTTCGAGTGGTAACGGCTTTTCCTGTACCTCAGTCTGCCAAAAACGTCCGGAGTTTTGTGGGGCCCTGTTTTTATTTCCGACGGTTCGAGAAAGATTTGGCAGCAATCGCTCGACCACTCACTGAACTTCTGAAGAATGACGTGTCTCTCACATGGGGTTCCCCTCAGGCTGCCGCATTTTCACGCCTTCTCACTATTCTCACCAATCCACCAGTCTTGGTCCACTTTGACCCGTCAGCACCTACAGAGGTCCGAACCGATGCCAGTGGTTATGAGATCAGTGCCGTTTTATCGCAACGCCAACACGCACACGACCGCGTTATAGCCTACACTAGCCGGCTCCTGACAACTGCAGAGGGCAACTATTCGATTACCGAGCGCGAATGTCTTGCTCCAGTCTGGGCTGTTTCAATGTTCCGCCCATACTTATATGGCTAGCCCTTCTCAGTAATCACTCGTTTAGCTTTCGTCGTTCAAGGATCCTACTGGCAGGCTCGATGGTTGGGCCCTCCGCCTACAAGAATATCCCTGCCCAATGACTTACAAGTCGGGTCGCCAACACCAGGACGCAGATTGTCTCTCTCGCTACCCAGTCGAAGACGCGACCTCTACGTCTGATACTGACACCGACGCCTGTGTTCTCTTTTTCCACTGCTCCATGTCGCCGACGAGCAGCGCCGTGACCCGCTCTTGCGTATCATCATTGACCGCTTGGAATCGCCACTCGCCGACAGTTCCCTTCGCTTATTCACACTTCAAGATGGCGTACTCTACCACCGCAATGTTCACCCCGACGGCCCTGCATTACTCCTTGTGATCCCTAAACACCTTCGCTCGGCTGTTCTCCACGAACTTCACGACCTACCCACTGCCAGTCACCTGGGTGTGTCACCTTCCTACGACTAGTGTTCCTGTATATGCTCCCGCAGGGAGCAGAATTGCGCATAGATCCGGTTTATGTTCCAGCTCTGCAGTGGAGCCACTCCTCGCGCGCGCAGAAGGCAAATGCCGCGCGGTGTTCCATTTGCTTTTTTGTCTGCTGGTCGCGAGCTACAGGCGGCAATGTACGCAAGCGCTGAGCAAGATGACACTTTTTAATGCAGGCCAAGCTCGAACGATTGGCGTAGCCGGAGAGGTGCCAAACCCCCGAAATCTTGTTTGGGTGTGCATATACAAAAGCACATATACAAACACACGCACGAATGTAGACATAAAGAATAGGACCACCCTCGATACCTCGAAATAAAATTCTGACTACGCCAGTGGCTCGAACAGCTCAAAAGTTCGCGTGGAAATGCGCATTACCTTGCAACAAAAAGTGGTGCAATGTTTTTAAGCATGCATATGAAGTTTTCTCGCGGAGGCGGAAGGGATGAAATGTTTTAAAGGGTGTTTAAAGAAAACTTCACACACGTGTGGTAGACAATTATGTGAGCACATTTTGGCTGCCGAAACGAGACGAATAATGAATGTCGCTAACAAAACTATCGTGCCTGCAATTACGTCAGTGAGACCATTGACCGTCATTCGTCGCTAAAAGTCGTTCACAGCAGCTGCATGTTTTCGATATATGCGGTGCAGACACGTAAATTTAAACGCATTTCAAATGTTCACATGCGCATATCTTATGAAAAGCTTATTTTTGCGATTCATACCGCAAACTTAACAGCTGCTTCGTAGCATCAAATCTGCAAGTGAAAAAAGATTGAAGATGCACGAGCTTCTAGATAAAATTTATTTCGTACAAAGGAATGGACAAGCAATGGCTAGTGGCAGCAGAGGATGAGTACTGGTTCTTGGAGCCTTGGGGGGGGGGGGGGGGGGTAGAATTCAAAGCCACTGGAAAGGCAACAAGTTATTAAGAGAGATTTTTATTGGACTAATTATATAAAGGATGACAAACTGGCAAAGTAATTATTCACACAATGCAGACTGTAATGCAGCAATTTGACAGCACATTTTTCTTTATCTCTTCATACTACTCAGGTTAATTTACTATAACACAGCGCTTATTAAACACACAAAAATAATTTCACATTTCTCACGTCGACTAAGGTTGATCGAACAACCAACATATTCATTATGCAAAAAAGAGGTGAGGCGTGCAGACAGGACACAAGAGTAGAGAAGTGGACAACACGCCTTTTTCGCCTCAGTGCTCCCTTCAGCGTATAGTCGGCGTTCGTGTTGTCCACTTCTCTACTCTTGTGTCCTGTCTGGACGCCTCAGCTCTTTTTCGCATAATGAATCCTTACCAACTAGCTCAGCTTTCTGTCGTTCTAAGCAACATATTGCGAACGGTAAATGCTAAAGCTATCGCAGCTGTCTCATAAGCGGGAGCGCACGCTGTTTTCCCTTACTACAAAACAATGAACACAGCACATGCACCAATCGACTTTACATGAAAAATCAGAACGCCGACAAAAAAATTCAAGAAAAAAACGGAGCAGCGAAAAGCCAGGGTGCAGCGGGCAAATTGTAGCTGCTAGTATTTACTCTGTTCTGAACACACTTTTCTGGAGCCGCATAGTCAAACAATCGTACAAGCAACAAAGCGGATTAAGCGAGTTGGTAAGTTAACATTCTTGACGTATATGTGCAGCGCGACACAGACGTGTCGTACTTTCTTTGTACCGCGTCTGTGTCGCGCTGCACATATACACCCAAAATTGCACAAGTGAACAACCTCTCAGGCCAGGCGTAAGCATTTCAGCGTGTACAGGAGTGTTACTCGAAATAAATGCCGCTGTAGTGTAAACAAGTCGAACTCACCTATGTAAACAAGGCGAATGGACCGCACATATCCTGGCCCCTTTCGGAGCCTGCCGGTCTCGTCCGTCCGCACGGCACCGCGTAAAAAGCTTTGCCACCTTCCGTGCGGTTTGTGCAGTTTGGTGCGCTGCAACCCGTCATACTGGAATACAAGTGTCAAAATGATCTGATTCGTAGCACTTCACCAAAGTCATCAACTTAATATCCTCGAATAGCGCACCTGCAACCCGGAGCCGATCGTTGCTACGCAAATTCGACGGTGCGCTGATTGCAATTTCGATGGCGCTGACAAAAACGAGTCGGCACCGTTTCCGTAAAGTTGGCTTCGGAGCGCGCAGTTGATCATTTGACGTCATTTTGCACCACGTGATCACGCTCGGCGATTAGCGGTGCGAGCGGCGCCGGAAACGTTATGCGCAACTCTGCTCGCTGCGGGGAGGTTACGGAGTCGCCATCTATCGGAAGCGCCTTGCTGGCGTAGTATGAGGGATGACGTGGCGCGCTCCTCATAGGTTTTGCTGTCAGCGCTCACTGAAAACACCACGCGCGAGCTCTCCCGGACATTTCTGTAAGTACTTTCGAAACGAGAGAAGTTTTTTTTGCTGTCTAAATAATAATCTTGGGCAAACTGAAAGCACAGAATCGTTTACAGACGCTATCGCTTTACCGAATACGTATAGTGAACGCCACTGCGCGCGGTTGCCGCGATGGAGTCTCCCGAACCGGCTTCTTGCGTGAAAGGTAGGTAAACGTTGAGAGCAAACTATATGAAATATGTTTTTATAGTCTTTGTATAACTAAACGGAGCGTAATAGAATGAAGCCTTAATACAGCGATCGCACAGATTCGCGGCGACCGACTGCGCGTCTGCACGCTTGTCCGCGCACTGTTTCGCTTTCGCTGCGTGCGCGTTTTCGCTCCGTGCCATGAGCTTTAGGCCGCAGAATATGAGCATTTGACAGTATACAAGCAACCATTGTTGCGTGGGCGCTATCAGAGATGTTAAAGAATTTCATTGTGGTGACTTCGACGCCTACGGGGACTGTGATGTGCCGTCGCGACGATTCAATCTTCTTTTTTAACGCGATAGCGTTAAGGAGCTCGTGTCGCAGAAAAGCCGGTGTCGTCGGCGTCGGTGTCGGTGTCGGCGTCGGCGTCCGCGGCGTTGGCCGTGAGCGATAAATCACGGCAGGCACTTCATAAATAAAAAGCAACTTCCAAGATGGGCTGGGTGAGAATCGAACCAGGGTCTCCGGAGTGCGAGACGGAGACGTTACCACTGAGCCACGAGTTCGATGCTTCAAAGCGGTACAAAAGCGCCTCTAGTGAACGCGGTGTTGCCTTAGAAACGAGCTGTTTCTAAGGCTCAGGCGTGCGTCGCTTGCTCAGACGCACATTTCGTTGTCGCGCCGAACGCTGCGTTGCTCGACGCTCACCGCGTCCGATGCGGGGTTGCGTAGTCGCTGCGCCGTAGCCCATTGTCTTACACCCTTGGCGGGTCGACGGGAACGCTGTCGCGTTCCACTCTTGAAGGCGAAGCTTAAGCGTCCTCCAATTTTTTTCTTCTAAATTCTTGGACGTTTGAATATTATTTCTCTAGTTGCGTCGCACTGTATGTTTATCGGTGTTCTCAGCGTGCGATTTCCCACTGCTTCTTTTTTTTTTTAATCCAGTGCATTAATTCATAACAGAAACATGACCATATGCCATGCTTCTTTTAATGTGCTTCATACCGCTCCCTTTTCACTCCAGTGAACTTGCCAATATCTATAGCATCGACAAGTTCATAGACTAAACCGTCATGACATTAGTCGGGCAGCGGACTCGGGCGAGCGTCTCAGTGCGCGTTTTCCGAACATCGCAGACCCGACGCCGTAGCAGAAATCTTTCTCGCGTCTGTGCTTGCTGCATACCCGAGCTGTAGCAGATGACTGTTTGCCCGTTTTAGGATTCGCGAGCCAAGCTTCACGCAGCTTCTTGTCCTGCGGCTACGTGTGAATAAGGCTGAAACCGGGCTCCGTTGCGTACGTCCGGCACTGCGGCACCTAGCAGTAGCCTACCATGTTGCGCGCCTTCAAAGGCAGCCACTACCTATTGTAGTGCTTTCAAGCGTTGTAAAGGAGACACTCGAAGCGGGAATATCTCGCCACTAAATGAGGACCGCAGCGTACGAGGGAATTTAAACTCTCGTTTTCAGCCCGCTTCGGCGCTCCCGAAGCAGCCGACGCAGCCGCTAGGTCCACGTGATCCCTAATAGAACGTCACGCCGACGGTGGCGCCAGCTTTTCCAGTGGTGGAGCTCGAGGCCAAAGAGGAACACCATCTCCTAGGTCTTACGTATTTGCGTGCGTCCGTGCGACGTGCTTGTGTTTTAAGGACCATCTTTTGAAATGCGTAAGCATTTCTTTGCTTACCCAACAATAAAACCGTCCGTCCATCTGTCCCTCCGTCTGTCCGTCCCGTAAACGGATCGCTTTCGAGGTAGCGCCCACAGCAGCCAGCAAATTGACCTTCGTGCTGCTCTCACTTCGACGCCAGAGAACCCAGCGCCTCACGGAGCGCTCAGCACACGCCGCAATCAGGCACTTTCGCAGATCGCTTTCAAGATACGGGCCCGCATGTCTCTCTTCAACGCTAAGCAATCAGCGAGAATAGAGAAAATTATCAGCAGTCGGCATTCTTTGTCGGCATCGCATTTCGCTTTCAGGGCGCTGTATATGCGCGGCGGTGCCGCTGGCCCGGTACGTTCGGTCACGGTTCATAACGGTTCGACGCGGATGGATAAGGCGATAAATAGCGATAACGGTTAAAATTATCGGAACGTCATCAGCGCCCGGGCCCTCGCGTCGCCAGCTGCACTGGTTTGCTTGCTTCATCAATTCACTTTGCGCCGCCAACCGCAGTACGTGTCGCCGCAGCGCTGTCGTTTATACTGGTCGAATCGATTTTCATAGCACTGATAATGACACCGGGCTGCGTGGAGATGATTAAGTGGCACATCACTTACGCATGCTTAGAAAACTCTCAAAGGAGATTGTGTGTGCGGTTTACTTTTTCGTGGTCGTATCACGGCCGTAAGTGCTGGTCTATATATATTTTTTTAGAGCGCAGCTCTTTGGCGTCCGTTCCTGGGTTTCGCGTCGTCGTCGGCGTCGTCGTCGGCCTCGTAACCAGCTCCGCCCCCCTTTCATCCCCCCAGCGCTAGCAGCGACCGACTGATACCGCTGGATGCCGCTGACGCCGCTAGAGAGTCAAGATAACGTGACTGCATAGAACACCGTCGCCGCCATGCAGAAAGAGGAGGAAAGGGTCCCCCCCCCCCTGTTCTTGTGTGGCGGATAGCTGGGGTTGACTCACTATCGCCGTCAGCGGCATCAGTCAGTCGCTGCTATCTCTTCCCTCCTCCCTTTATCGTGTTGTCCGCTTGCTGCGCGCGCTTCTGCCCCCATCGTTTGCTGCTGGGTGTACACGCCGCCCCCCTCCGCTTCCGCTTACTGCTGGTTGCTCTCGACGGCGGCGATGAGCCTCCGCTTCGGCGGCGCGAACTGCAGGGTCTTCTCGGCGGCGGCGATGAGCTTCTGCTTCAGCCTCGCTTACTGCTGGTTGCTCTCGACGGCGGCGATGAGCCTCCGCTTCGGCGGCGCGAACGGCAGGGTCTTCTCGGCGGCGGCGCTTAGCCTCTGCTTCCCCCACGGCTGTGACAACCTCGCGAGGCACTTGTATAGATCTCGTCTTTGAGAATCAAGCATTGGTGTACCAAGTCGAACATATATCAGTCTATTTCTCCGACCACAAAGCTTCCTTCATGACTGTCAAGAACTGTTAGTGGAGTCTTTGTTAAAGGAATACGTGTGAAAAAAAAAATTATGTGATAGCGCATACACGTGTTGCTCGATTTCTTTGCCTCAATCTATCCAAAAGGTGAAACAGCTTATTTGCTGCGCTCAAATTTCGCATTAGGAAGTAACGTAATCGTCGGTAATTTTTTTTTTTACATGTGCAGAAGCATTTAGCCTTGCGCTGTAGTCTTTGCACCGTAGTAAGATCACTCACTGCTATGTCAAAAGATCGATGTGTGGAATTTCCTCTCGATCTTCAGTGTGAAGTTGCTAGCTTCACGGAAAGCAGCAATTATTATTAGCCGAAATAAAATCTAACGATTTTATTCTCTCAAGCAGATACAACTTTGTGCGTGAACGTCCAAGGGCAACTTTGGGCTTAAATGACGTGTTTTTAGAGTGTTGCTGCGATACATAATTTCGCCTGAAGCAACCTGGCGATTCTGCTAACGTGATTCCCCACAGTAGCCTAGCCTATTTTAATTGAAGACTGTTTGCGTTTGCAAACATAGCAAGATTCGCAAGGAATGTGGTAATATTTAAATTGCGTAACAATTTTAACAGATGACATGGAACGCCAGCGAGACATGTATAAAAAGCCCCAAGGAAGCGCTAAAACACAGATTGTTCGGCTTAGTGCCGTCCCCCTTTGAATGAGTTTCCACTTCTTTCAAGTAAAAAGAAACTCTCTGTCTATTTCGTGCTAAAATACGGCATTGTATACGGTCAAATGTGATAATTCCACAGCAGCCAGTGCATTTTATTACCATAAAATCGTGCCAAATTGTTCACGTCAAAGCGTCGCCGTGTGCATTTCCATGCGTGCCGTGAACCGCCTATGCGCACTAACGCAGCGAAGGTGCTGACACCTCCAGATTGATCTTGGGGCGAGTAGTGCTGATTACTGATTGGAACTCGCGTCAGTTTGTGCCGGGCAATAAACGCTGTTATCTGGCTGAAAATTTGCGTGCTCCGGCCACGCACTACACACTACACTTTCGCTCGGTAAATATAGCAGTCAACAATGCTGAAGTTTTCGTTGATCTCCTGTGATCTCTTGAAAACTTGATTGCTGTCAATCGTTACAAAATATACTTTGCGTGTGAGATTATCTTTAAACTCCACTATGCTCGCAGCGCAAGACCATCGTAGAGAATAAGGAGTAATCCATTTAAAATAACTAGAATGTTTATCGAAATGTACGTCTGTCGTTCCAAAAGGGAACGGAGTAACAAAGCGAACAAGCACACACACTGACGTTCCTGCTGAGCTGCTGTGGCAATACCACACCCGTGTGCATGAACTGTTCTGAGAGGAACGGATAGGAAATGTCAAGTTAAATCTATATAATTTTTTTTCACTGGGCGCTAAGAACCGCCGACGATCTTCCTTGATCGCCTACGATGAGTGACGACAAAGGCGGCCGCTGGCGGCGCTCCTCGTTGCGTCAGCGTTGTGAGACGCCTGGACACTGCCAGGGCGCTGTCCCTGCTGCTTGGCAGTCATCCCGCGCGCTGCGGCGCGCCAGGACCGCGTATCGGGATGACGTCATTCGAGGAACTCGAGCTCAGCGTTGCTAACACTTTCAATGGTTCGCCTCCGGGCAAAAATTCCATATTTTAACTCTGTTGAAAGGTTGGCTAATAATTCTAGGGTTAGTTGCTACGCAACCTTGTGTTGTACTATCAACTACCAGTGTGTGCTATAGCTCCAATCTTCTCGTTTACACAATTCAGCTGAATTTATAACAACAATCTTGAATATTACCCCTGAGGTTAGGAATATACAAGCTTTTCTCTCTCTCTCTTTTTTTCTTGCTTGAAAGGTCCCTCTGCAATTAAACAATAACATATATAACGCGAGTTGATGCTTCTTCTCCGTCGCTGCGAGTCGCACGCTGTAGCGATGGCAGCCGACGGTTGCGGTTCAATCTGGCGTGCGCGAAGGAGGCAAGCTGTAAAACCTCCTTACAATTCGATAGTATCGACACGTCACTCTCCTCCCCGCTCCCCGCAGAGCCACCTGTGCGTGCTGCGCACGGCAGCCTCTTTCTTCTTGGCTCCCGCAGACGGGCCGCAGTATTCGATGGAGGCGCATGATTTTGAACCAGTTGCGCGCCCCAGTGGTGTAGAAAATTTTCGAAAATGCTGATAACAGCATCGAGAATGCCGAAGCTATATAACGTTTACCAGGAGGTTGGTTTCTTAACGCTATATAAATTGGGTATACGGATGTAAAAAAAGCTTTGAGGCGAGTTCTATACTGCAGACATTTTTTTTTTCTGCCTCATGAAAAGATGCTTTACTTTATCCGTCTGATCTAGTATTGCTTGTGGCACATCCCTCTCTGTTTGGCTTTTTTTTCCCCTTACCTGTGCGCGCATGTGCACCGCAGGTATTGTATTCAGCGCGTATAATGAATTACTCGCGAGTGCATCGTCTGCCCATATGTTTGTCTTATCATTGTGAAAGTAGCTATGTAGCTCAATGTGAGAACTGAATAGGACGGTTGCGCAATTTCAGTGCAAGAAAACGTGCGCGATCATGCGAACACCCCCTGCATACTGCCTGCATACGCGAGAAAACCAAATAATAATCGTCACCCACTCATGCGTTCGTAGCAGCCCGATTCAAAGCAAATTTAAGAATTGAAAAATAATGCAGAAACTCGACTGGAGGTGCCTACATATGCGTAAGCCATACCCCCAAGTTAATTTCAGTGGGCCCAACCCCAGATTTGAAGGTGGCCAACCCCAAGATTTAAGTTGGCCCACCCCGAAATTTACGTTGGCCCGCCCAGATTTCAGCTTGGCTTATCCCCAAGTTTAATTTGCCCCCCCCCCCCTACTATTAGCCTCCCCGCGACACATATTCTAAGGAGCCCTATGAATATATATGGGTATTCTCACTTTATTCTTTATTTTTTTTTGGGGGGGGGGGTAAAATTGTTCCTTATCGCTTATAAAGCTTCCAATCACCTACACTATTATAATGCATAAATGTCTTAAGTTTGCAAATTACGCATTTCTGTGCAGATACAAGGCATTACACTTTTCGCGTGACGGGGCTGGGGTACTCGCCAAAGAATGCTCACGCATTAAAAGCGCAATTAATTATTAAAATGTGTGGTTTCACGTGCCAAAACCACGATCTCATTATGAGGCACGCCGTAGTGTGGGACTCTGAAAATTTCAATCACCGGGGGTTCTTTAACGTGCGCCTAAATCTAAGTGCATGGGTGTTTACGCGTTTCGCCCCCATCTATATGCGGCCGCCGTGGCCGGGATTCAATCCCGCGACCTCGTGCTTAGCAACCGAACACTATAGACACTAAGCAACCACGGCCGGCGACTATAAAAACTGCGCTGCCCAGATTAGTGCGCATTAGCGGCGCTCTTCGGTCGCGGAGAAAACGGTACCAGTAATCAACCGCGCCCACTGTCACTCCGCTTTTTAATGCGATCGGTATTCTTTGCCTACTTCAGGCACTTATCTATCTATCTATCTATCTATCTATCTATCTATCTATCTATCTATCTATCTATCTATCTATCTATCTATCTATCTATCTATCTATCTATCTATCTATCTATCTATCTATCTAACTTGAGACACTACGGATTTCCTCAGCGTCATAGTAGTTCCATCGTCGTCATACAGTCCAAATTCCGTTTTAGCCACATAGCTCTGGTAGCGCTGTAATACCATCGCCGTCATTTCAGAAACGTTATCAAATTGTCGTCATACCCGCATCCTCCTACCACCTTCGCAGTTTCATCGACGTCCTTCCATTGTAATCTTGCTGTTGTCATTCAATCGTGATTATGCCGCGGTTGTCATGCCATCGTCGTCAATGCATCGTCGACATACGGTCATCGTCACGCATTTGTTGTAATTCCGTAGTCGTGATACTGCCATAGTATTTCAATCGTCCTCATTCCAGCTTCGTCATCTGATTCTCCGTTCACACTGCCGGCGTCCCGCCATTTTCGTAATACATTCGTCGTCACACTGTCTAGGGTCGTACACTTGTCATTCCATTGTTGCCAGGCCAACGTCGTCACGCTGCTGTCGCACCATCGCCATCATTACATAAATGTCATCCAATCTTCGTCATACTACTTTCGTATTTCTATCAACATAATTTCTCCCTCACTCCGTTATAATTGTACAATCATCAATTAATCGTCATTATGCCACCGTCGTCATGGCATTGTAATTGCGTCGTGGTTATTGTCATCACTTCAGAATCGCCCCATCGTCGTCATGCCATTGTTCAACTGACATCATTATTTCTTCGTAATTCCATCGTGACTGCATGTGCCGTCGCCGTGCGGTCCTCGGATCCTACCGTCGTGAGATAACTTTGGCGAGCGACGGTCATAACAAAGCGGGCCAATCACGGATACAGTGTATGTCGCATATACCCGAATCTCTTGAAGTCTCAGGAGGATCAATACAGATTCTAAATAAAAGTATCTTATGGCGTTTTTCACTGGTCGATCTGGAGCGGCCGCCGAAATCCTCGAGCGAGCGCTCGGGTTTCACAAATCCGAATCGGCCAGCGGAGCGCAAAAACGCTCCGCGGCGGATCACGCAGGAAGTCTGCGTACACGTCGCACGAACCGGTTCCGAAAACCATGCCCTACTTCCGTTCTGTACGTTTCCACGGCAACCAAACTCGCCGTCCCCCGTGTGTAATTTGACCGTGGCAGTCGCATAGTCCGTCATTTCCATGTCGCGCCCGCAAGGATTGTGCATGGACAACGTGCATAGAAGTCTTCGTGCAGCACCTGCGTCACTTCGTAATCGCTGTCGTCCGCGCTCTCATCGCTAAACGCGAGCGCTGCAGCAGCACCGAACGCAGCCATTTTGCGAAGCAACACAATGTTGTGCGTACCAACCGGGTACCGATTTCGCTTGAAAACGGAAGTGACGCGAGCTATTTCCGCCCGAATCCGCGTCTCGGCGGCGGAGCAAGTGAGAGCGATCCGGCGCGGAGCGAGTTGATCCGAAACGACCAGTGGAACGCGCGAACCCGCTCCAGATCGACCAGTGAAATTCGGATTCGTTGCCACGGAGCAAGAAGTTCTGCTCCGAATCGACCAGTGAAAAACGCCATTAGTCAGAACGGTGAGTCGCTGCAGGCTCACTATGTTGCATGAATGCTAATCGCATGAACTTCAACAGTCATGTTAAGGTGAGTTCGGCTTGAATTCTTTTATTTTCGCGATACTAAAAAGCTCTGGTCAACATTGTTCCCAGGTTATTAAGATCTCGAGTTCCTAGAGGTGATCATGCTCAGGCGTGAGTTGGACGACCCAACGTGCGATGGACGTAGCGCTGGATTGATGGAAGGATGGATGGATGTTATGAGCGTCCCCTTTGGAACGGGGCGGTGGGTTGCGCCACAAAGCTCTTGTTGTTATTGTTTTACAGAGGCCCCGCCTATCAATAAGGGGAAGCGCAATAGGATGGTTGCGAGTGGCGGGGAAAGGCAAACTTATCAAGAGTTGCTTGACATCACCAAAGGCAAAATGACGAAGAGTTAGAAAGATATTTGCATTGCAGTTGCGCTGAAGAGAGTAGAAATCATTTGATTGGTGTTTGACTCGCTGCAAAAAAAAAAAAAAAAAGGTTTTCATGTATCCAAACGCATAGAAGGAGTCACTGAGAGGAGTTTCGGTACAGCTGGTTACATTTTTCAAAAGCGGAAGACGTGCCTAGAGGCAGAGTGGTCTGCAATATTTTGTTGTTGCACTAAAGAAAGAAAAAAGTCGGCAACATATGTTACACTCCTGTAACACGTGGAGGCGAAAGCCTGCTGCACACTTAGTAATGAGCCGTCTCGCATCGTTACGTTGCTGCTTTTGCAGTTCGGCTTCTTCGGCTCGTTTCCGACGCTTAGCTGCCGCTTCGCGCGCTCGTATAGCGGGTTCAGACTCGCGGCGCCAACGACGTTTCTCTGCGACCTTACGTTGCATCCACTCACCAGGTGATTGAAATGTAGGATGTTCTGTGTATTGCATGGCAGATTTCAATGAATGTGTGCACGCTTCGCTTCACTTTGCTGAGCGCTTGTGGCATCAACTTTACGGGGGTATGAGCCATTGGGAATGTCACGTGTTTTTTTTTTGTACCACTCGACTAGACGCCGCGTTCTGTACGTTAATTGTGAGAGTGATTCCAATAAATACACGAACTTTATGCTTCACTTTGATGAGCGCTTGTAGCCTCAGCCTTGCAGGGGTACGAGCCATTGCTTACGGGGGTATGAGCCAGTGACAAGGTCACGTGGTTTTTTTACCACTCGACTAGACGCCACGTTTCTCTACGTAAATTGCATGCGTGATTCCAATAAGCACACGGACTTTATGCTTCACTTTGATGAGCGCTTGTAGCCGCAGCCTTACGGGGGTATGAGCCATTGTCAAGGTCGCGTTTTTTTTTTTGTACCACTCGACGCCGCGTTTCTGTACGTTATTTGTATGCGTGATTCCAATAAATACACGAAATTTATGCTTTCCCGCATACCAATACACATGAGCGCATGACCTCCTGGTTTTTACGTTACATGCTGTGGAGGCATTAGCAAATGCTGGTGTGGCTGACATGCCATGAAAGCGTGGAAGGCCATCTTCTTCCCCAATGCAGCCATTGAAAAAGTTGCAGTATGGCAACCGAAGGCCAGTTGAAGATGTCGGGTACGACCAAGTTGGTCAATGGCCTATTGCAAAAGAAGAACAGCAGCGCTGTATGCTTGAAGGCTGCAAGGGAAGTCAAGAATCAAATATGAGAAGTGCAATGTTCTGTCTTACAATTGCAAGAAATTGCTTCACGGAATTCCACATCCACCACCGAAAATGACACATTGCCAGTAGCTAAAGTATTGGGAAATAGAGATACCAAACGAAACAACGAAAAATAGACATCAGCAACGAAGAAGTGTCAGCAGCGCATCTGTCTCCACGCGCACACATCGCATGAACTCAGCGGCTGTTTGCCTTTGTCTTCATCGACAGGTCAGCTTCTTTGTCTTCTTCAAACACATCTGAGAATATGCACTCCACACTGCAGCCTCAAGATTAGCAACTTTTACTACATCGAAGTACGCTTGTAACTTGGAAAATAAACTGTTACAAAAGATGTACTCTTGTGTCTTCTACACCCACTGGGCCCTCATGTTCTCATTTGAGGACATGATCCCAGACATTACATGAAACTAAACACAAACAGTTTTTTCATAAATTTCGGTTTCTTATGCTGCAAAGAAGCGATATAACATCGTAGAAAAAATATAAGTGTGAGTGAATGAGTGAGTGAGTGAAGTAACTTTATTTCAGTCCAGAGAAGACGCAGGGAAGACCCCGGGACCACCCGGCTGGTCCCACGTAGGGACCGCCAAACCGAGCTTGACGGCCCGATCGCGGGCACTCTGGATGGCCAGGGTTTGGTCGTTGAGTTCGGGGCTGCCCAAGAGCGCAGCCCAACAATCCTCGCTGGAGGAGGAGCCGATGGCTTCACACTCCCACAACACATGGTCTAATGTTGCCCTTAGTCCACAGGCAGGGCAGTCCGCACTGGGATATCTTTCAGGGTATATGGCATGAAGAACCGCGAGGTTAGGGTACGCACGGGCTTGTAGAAGTCGAAGGGTAACCGCCCGCGCCCTGCATATAAGGCGGGGTGCGGGAGGGGGAATACCCGTCTTGACAGATAGTAGTGTGTGGTGATTTCATTAAACATAAGCAAGGGCTCCCCGCGGGGCAGGAGGACTGCTGAGGCGGCGCGGTCAGTGAGTCTGGTAAAAAAATTTCAATAGAATGGTAGCAAATAAATTCTGGAAAGTTCAGTTACAACTTTCTCGTGTCTTAGGCATAGAGCAACTCACTAGTGGTTTCCATTATTTTTCTTCATTATGCTACAAGCGAGTTGAATATTCTGCCGTAGTTTATCGCACAATTAGTCCAACTAATTCAATTGGACTTTAATATATCCACTGTTCTCAGATAAATACTTTAAGCCTACCTGGATGCTGCAAAAATTCTCAACATTGGTGAGAGGATATGTGAAATACACAACGAAAAAAATTTATTGTCCGAGGGTCAGGTTTTTTTTTTAGTGCTATTTTCACATGTTAAGTGGCTCAACCCTTGAATTCGCAGCCTTTATATGTTTTTTCTAGAACTAGATCGGTACTCTGCGAATTTACATGAACGAACAAGCAGATCGTACTCCAATCTGACAGGGAAAAAACCGAAGTTGCCTACGTTGTACATGCACTGTACCGAAACGAAAGTAGACAGACTCTAAATTTGCATATATTTCAAAAGAAGGATACCTAAGTTGCCTGAAAAACTGACACCTTTATAATGAAGCCGAATAAACCAATAAAAATGGCATCTTCCGTGAGAAAATATGATTGCACATGAGCGCTGGCCTCACGGATCACCAATTTCTGTTTAATGAAGAAAGCTTCTAGTGGCCGTGTATTATGGCATTCCTGAAAGCCAATAGGGCAGCGCATTTAAATTTACATTCGCGCCAAATTTATTGCCTCGCGTTCAATCCCTGTACATCTCAATAATTACGTAAGGTTCAAAAGGGACATGATATGGCTGGCGGTGTGTACAGGAGTATTCACCTAGGCCGCCGTTCCTGCGACCCGGTCGCAGGAGTGGAAAGGGGGGGTAAGCGTTATAGTGCCCTGGTCGTTCGAACGCTTAGGGCCCGAAAGCGTTAGGTTCACCCAAATAGACGCTGAATAATGGTTTGGCTTGGCTCCGCATATTATTTTTAAATAGGTGGCGCTAAAGCGATGAACGCGACGATCGAGCCCTGAATCGGTGCTTCCGTTCTGCCCGTGCGGTCTTCGCCTGTGTCCGTGGCTGTGGAGAAGTGATTGTAGCTGTTTGATGTCGTTAAATGTGAGCGCTTGTGGCGAAGTGATTGAGTATGGCCGTAGTAGTTCGGCCCATGTAGTGTTTTGCGGACTTCACCTGTGCCTGTGACTGATAGTGTTGCCCAATAGCTTTGTGGAAAGCGACGTGGTTTGTGTGGATGTCATCGCAGCGTTTGCCAGCTCCTGGGTGGCCCGTGTGCCAGTTATTGATGGCGTTGCCCAGTAACCTTGTGGAAGTTGATGTACTGTGTGTGGATTTCGTTGCCGCTTATGACTGCCTTAATTATAGGTGGTGACGCTGCCTTTTGAAGCGCGTCCGAGCGCGAGAAACTTCACCGATTTTTTGTAAACAACGTAGACGTCTCGAAATGTTAGCTAGAAATCAACCAGCAGCAAGCCAAGTTTTTATTTTGTGGTTTTTCGAGCTTATGCTCATGCGAGCAGCAGAAGGACAAAAGGACCGTTACATAATGTCAGTTCCATAAAATTAGCTTTGCCGCAATACAGTCATGTTAGGCGGTGAAGCATACGTAATGTATTGCGGTAAAGTATATGAAAACGTAGGCAGGGACCACTGCGTTACTGGGGCGATTTTCTTGTATTATGGTCATGGCCGTGGGCGAACAAGGAAAAATCACGGTCGAAGCGCATGGCACAAACCTTGCCAATGCTTCAATTGGAAAAAGAAAGAAAACGAATTGGAGTGGGTGATGCTTGGAGTGGGTGATGCCAAAAACAAAGCCTTGACTTTTGTATTATCAAAGCAGTTCCGAGAATAGTCAATCATATTCCAAGCTCCTGCATTATTTATGATTGTTTAAAGTATATTCATATATTGTGCACCAGCCTTAGCACCAATTCTAATGTACTTTAATGATGTAAGTTTAATAACACGTGGCAAATATATAATTTGTGCTGTATGGTATTGTGCTCTTTGTAAGCTGCTGCTTTCATGTGGTAATGTGTACATTGGCTGGAAGACTTGATGCATCCTCCTTATAGAACTCATTGAAAGGTGAACCACCTGTCAAGCCATCATTGTTCTTGTTGTACACCAGATTTCACAAACATGGGGATAGTTATGATACAGAAAGAGTAGCTGAGGTTTATTATATCCAGATGCATGCACAGGAGTGCGGGTGTCGACCATCTATCTCTCTAACTCAGGTTGAATGTGCCTACATGAGTAACATGTAACACTTGTTGGGTGTCTGGTTTCTTTTATTGTTAGCTTAGTTTGTGTTTTTTCTCCCATTTGTAGGTTTTAGTGTGTGTTGCTGTGTATGTATATAATTGCTTCCAGAGTGGCTTTCTTGTTGCTAATAAATTTAGAGAAGGCAGCGTTCTTCATTTTGTGCATCAGACAGCAAGTGAGCATGTTTCAAAGGATGTTGGATTTTGTTGCCATAAGCAACAAAAAGGCATAAGCATATAGACTGCTTGCTGGAGGTACTCTTTATAGCATTAAGGATATTATCATGCTGATAACTCTGTGCACAATAATTAGAAAGATCACATCATGTCTGACATGTCTTCTTGCCACCATGAAATCTTGTCAGATGCATAACACGGGACATACACCACAGATCTTGGCCAGCCATTCTCATTTGCAATCTCGACCTCCTACCACTGAGCAGACTGGTCCAAGAGACCAACCATGCAACTTTTATCTGATTAAATGGAGTGTATGTTGCACAAAATTAGATGTCAGGTGTTATTGTTGACACAGATACATATCTGTGAGCCTCATAAACTAATGTCAAAAGATAGAGAATAATACCCATGAAATGCACTCTTGGTAGGATGGCAGGACCATTCTCTTGCAGAGCTAAATAACAACCATGCAGCAGTATCATGATAATAAGTTGAACAATAATTTACTCCAACAATAGTTTCCTTCGTGGAACATTGCACTGATAGTCTTGAAATACAATACCCGTTGCTAACAGAAGGCCTTCCAAATTATGCATGACGGGAGGGCATATTTTAGGAAGCAAGAATGAAAACGGAGCCGGTTAACTATGAAAGTTGTGAATGCAACTCTGCAGAAGTTAGAAAAATGAACCAAACGGAATAGTTTAAAAGTAAGTGGTTTAGAGACAAAAGGCCGTTTTATTCCATGCCAGAAAAGCAAGCAGAGGTTGAAATGCTTTCCACATACATACCTTCAAGGTGCATGTACAGGGTCTCTCCTGAGAGTAATGTCAGTAAGGCGATTAAAAATCATTTATTGAATTTGTTGTTACAAAAAGTTTTAAAATCTTCAAAATACTCTCCTTTTGCGTCAATACATCGGCTCCAGCGAGACTTCCACCTCTTGAATGCGTTGTGGTAGTCCTCCTCCGGATTGGCCTTTAATGCTGTGGTGCTAGCTGCTTTAATCACGTCCGCTGTCCCAAAATGATTGCCTTTCAGGGGTGTTTTGAGGCATGGAAACAGAAAAAAGTCGGGTGGGAGCCAAGCCCAGGCTGTACGAGGGCTGGGGGATCGTTGGCCCCACTGCATTAACCAGGTAGTTGGTGACGATGAAGGCACTGTGGGCCAGCACATTATTGTGGTGCAACTTCCAGTTGTGTGCAATGTCCGGCCGGATATGTTGAACCCTGCGTTTCAGTCTTTCGAGGACATCCACATAATATTTGGAGTTCACAGTGGTTCCAGGTTCTTCAAACTCATGATGAACCAGTCCGTGGATGTCAAAAAAAAAACAATGAGCATGATCTTGATCTTTGATTTGCTCATCCTGGCTTTCTTCTGGGGAGGGGACGAGTGTGTGTGCCACTCAGATGATTGCCTTTTGGTCTCCAGGTACGTCATATTCAAATACCGGAGTCTCGTCTTCTGTAAAGACGTTGTCCAAAAATTTTCGCTCACATTTGCACATGTTGAGATTTTCTTGACATGTTTCAACGCGACGTGACTTTTAGTTGTCAGTGAGCACTTTTGGAACCATTTTTGTGCACGCCTTCCGCATGCCGATATCGTTTGTAACAATTTCATGAACTTGAGTTTTCGAAACGTTTAGCACGTTGGCCATTAAATGAACACTTAATCGTTGGTCTGAGTTCAACAGTTCCCTCGCTCGTGTCACATTGTCAGTCGTAGTGGTCGTGGATGGCCATCCAGCGCAGTCCTTGTCGTCGCCCTCTTCCCAGCCTTCCAAAAGGCCTTGTGCCACCGAAACACTTGCCGATCTGACAGGGCATGTTCTTTATAAGCAGTCTTGTGGATAGTAACAGTTTCCGCAGCGGTATTGCCAAGTTTCACACAAAACTTGATCGCAAATCTTTGTTCTAATGAGCACTGCATTTTCACTTGCACAAGAATAAAAAGCAGCTCTCACGGACAGGCCCGTCCGACACTCTCCGATGTTCGGAGCACACTGACTGACGGACCGCTGCTTAGCTGGATTCCGTCACTACTAGTTTCAACCAGTTAGACCACTCTGACATACGGTCACATCCCAATAAATTTACTGACATTACTTTCAGGACAGACCCTGTATGTGGTGATAGACAAGCTTTTTAGATATAAATGTTGGGAACCTGGATGGAGGTGAGGGACATGTACAGTAAAAACAAGATGTATAAGGTCAAAAATTAATTCTTTTAGTCAGAAATTGGTCAGTGGTGTCTGGCTTCTCTTGTTCCCTGGCCCTGGATGGTGAATACAAAGCTTTATATATATATATATATATATATATATATATATATATATATATATATATATATATATATATATACATATATAATTTTGTACAATCAAGCATAGAATCATTGCCTTCTACCTGAGCTAACGTTTAGCTGGGGGAGCATGTCTCCTTCTCATGCATACCCCAGCCCAGCCAATCAGAACTTCAGCAGCGGATGAAATGGATATTTCCACTAGGTGGACACAGAATACATCCCCTGTGCTCTGTCCTATCTTATCTGTCCTATCTCCACGTATCTTACTCAGTAAACTACTGGTTCAGCATGTTGGTCACCTTAATCAATCTTCCAATAGCTCAGCACTTAAAAGGTATACAATACAAATAAGGCACTGTAAACCCAAGCAGTTAGGCTGGCGATTGCTGCTGTTATGCACCATACAGGCTGAAGCAATGGCTTCACCGTAGCTTTTTAAGTTAACTTTACTGAACTTTGAATTTAGAGAAGGCAGAATATAAAAACAGACTAGCATCTTTCTTATGTGCTTCACGCCTCTGCTTTTTTGTGTTACTAAAATAAGTATGTTGAACCTAAATGAAGTAAAAGGAAAAGAATATTGTCACACTAATTTCATTTCACTGTCTTTTGAAAGTTATAGCAAGATTTTTTAATTGCATTACGAGTTGTTACTTGTTTCAATCTTAATGTTCATTTCTCATACTCCAATTGGACTACAACTGTTCCCTCATCCACAGCTATCAAGGCCTTATGGCAACTTTGGAAGCTCTCTGAACTGAGTAAATGCTATGCATTGCATTATTTATTAATACATTTTCATGGCTGCCTTTAACCTCTATAGTTCCTTATTAAAGCCAGCATCTCTCTTGTGACCACATTTAAAGAGCTTGTGGTAATGTATGCCTAACAAGAAAGATGGGCACTTTGTAATGCTAGTATGCTCTAAGTAAATTGTTTTATGCAAGAATTGCTGACATAATTGTCTGACAAATACTGCATCATGTTTGCTATTTTGCTTTCTGTTTCAATTTCACTGCATCTATACATTTTACCAGTGCATGAGTAGGGTTCAAGGCTGTTCTCTAAAATGCTCATGAGCACTTATCATGATCAGTTCCCCATATAAGTGGTTTTGCTGATGAGAATACAGGAATACAAGCAAAATTGACATGGAACCAACATATATATAACGTCTGCATGACTGCCTATCAAAAGTTATATTTTCTGAGAAAATAAACTGGAACATGCATCGCGTAATGTAAAACTTATTGCATGCACCGCCTTCATTAAGATGATACTAGAATATTCAGCCGTTGTTTGGAGTCCCCATCAAGTGACGCTCAAGAGGAAGTTAGAAAGGATACAGAGTCTGGCGGCACGTTTTATTTGTTCGAAATACCAAAGGAAGGAATCGGTCACGCTTATGTTACAGCGCTGCAACTTCTATCTTCTTGAGTTACGTAGGAAAAAATATAGGCTGAAGGTGCTTTATCAAATAATGCAGGATCAACTTTAGATTGATAAGCTCAAATATCTACATGCTCCAGGCAAAAGATACCCGCAAACTAACCACGACTACGTCATAAAGCCGGACTGTACAAACAGTGATACATATCGATATTCATTTTTCCTGGATGCGATAGAAATGTGGAACCAATTGCCAAACGCTATTGTTAGCCTAAAAGATGTCACCGACTTTGAAGATGCTGCTGAAGCATATTTATGGGAGTTTTCGAATTAGTTTTGAAGTGCCAAGTGATATGTGCGACTTGATATTCATTGTATGTATTTTGACAAATGTCAGAAGTGTGCTGAACAGCATTCAAGTGAACATCTTATTCAGTGTGAATTGACAAGTGTTAAGCAACTTTACGTACATTGACATTGTCCATATTTGATTTATGTAATTGTATTGTTCTCTCTGTTATTACCCTCTATGAGGGTTGACAGTATTAATAAATAAATAAATAGACAACGAGGAATGTGGGTAAGAACACTTTATTTTCAGCACACATGTTTTTTTAATGAACGGCTGTTATACTGCTAAAATCTGCACATTTAATAAAAGTACACTGCTCTGCTTCATCACTCCATGCTAAGTGCAAGTATCCTGTACCAGGAAGTCAAACCAAGACGTGGGATGTTCAGTCTGTGAAAATAAAAACGAGTTTGAAACATTAACGTGCAAAAACTAAAGCACACTCAAGAAAATAAACACAGCACAGGAACATATCCAATGAATCAGAATTACCTTTGAGAGCAAACATATAGTTTCTATGCCACAGTGAAAAAACCTTATTCCTCCGGCTTTTTTTGTGCGTGAGAAAATATGAAAGTGCATGCGTTCTCCCCATATTGTGTATCTGTCATCTTTTCACACACAACAAAGATGTTGTCTCAACGTGCCCAACTGTCTTTGCATATCCATTTCTCTGCTCTCATACCATGATACCTACAGTTAAAGGCTGTAGCAATGCTTAGCTTGAATGAACCAACACAAGCTACATGCACTGTGCTGTTGAACTGGCATTGTAAGTTAAGATTCATGCACAGCACATTCATGTGCTATAAACATTTGATTGTTATTGTAGGCGAGATAAATAAAAAGAAGGTATGTAAATAAGAATGTTCCCTAATAAGCTGTGCAGAAGTGCTCTCCCGTTTGGACAGACGCCGAGCACAGCTGCAGTGAACAAGAAGCCAACTTATACAGCATTTAAAATCTAGGTTCTAAATGTGCTGCAGATTTTTCTGAATTCATGGTCGAAAATCTAGGTGTTAAAGGTGACAAATATTTAAACAGGTCTCTATTTGGACTGGTAATGCTATGTGTCACCTAGTTTGATAAAATATGCCATATCACTGGTCTCCCAAGCTAAGGCTGCTGTCCAGTTGAAAGTGCAAATTACTCAATTATGTCTAGGGCACGTTTGAGCAAAAGGCAGCCAAGATTACTGTGCCATTGAGGTCTATTTCCTGAAATCTGATTTCTTCTCAGAAAGCTACCTCTCTAAAAAAAAACCTTCCCAACAACATAAACCTTTCTTGAGAAAAGCCATCACACTGGTCCTTGAACAGTAATTACACAGTGGCTCCTTGTGATGTAATGTTATGTACGTCAGCACCTTACAAAGTACAGGAAAATTTAATAATGGCAGCGTGACAGGTATACAAAAAAGTAAAGGGATAAAACATAACACAGGCTGCCATCAGTGTTCATATCTCTACTTTAATGTGGATGTTTTTAGCAGTGAATACATGTTCTCATTAAACTGAGTCATAATATTACAAAAGCGAAGGGCAAGGGTCTTTACATTCTAAACTGACAAATGTGCTTTATTACGATCCACCGCAATACAGGAGGTGTTTTGCAGTGAACGGTCACGTAAGGTTTTGGCTAACTACGGCGGGCGTGTCCTGCAGCGAGGCCTCTTGTGTATTGCGGTAAAGCGTATTGTTGTGACAAGAGCTAACCTGGCATGTATGGCTTTAGCCAACAAAAGTTCTCAAGACATCATGCATTCTGCTGCGAAAATCTGCTTTGTTGAGTAGAACATTAGGTTCGTCGCTGACAGAAACCATACATTCGAGATTCACGTAAATCTTTCCCAATATCGGCATGCTTCACCGCAACACACAAAGATGTTGCGGTGATAACGGTGGTCGAACAGGCTGGTGCAAATGTTTCGACAGGGGAGCGTGCCTTCATCAGGGCAACTGCTTTCCTTGGCAGTTCTCATATACGTGAGCCCCCCCCCCCTCCACTTCCAACAGGGGAGATTTAGCTGGACCTTTGCCAAGAAACGTACCGACAAGCGTTTGGTAGTGGCTGGTAGAGATGCAGGAGTCTAAAAAGCGTTGCGAAATTCGGTTCCGTAAGGTTAGCTTCACCGCAATACAAATATGTTAAGCAGTTAGACATACATGTTTTGCGGTGAATCATAGCAAGGGTACCTGGCCTTTGATGCAAAGCAGCTTCCCAAGAGGAACGCTAATCCAGTGGCTAGTTATGCAGTTCCCCGCATGCGAGTGAGTTCCCTGCGTTCGGCGGTTTCCCAGTGACATACAAAATGACATTGATTGACTGTGTTGTAAAAGGGCGACGGCACTATATGCTGATGCAAAAGCGTCGTTTCGCTTGCGAAAACTGCGCTCGGCTAAAGAGAACACCTTGACTCGCATATGACCAAAGCAGTTGAACAGGAAACTACGAAATTACGTAGCTATTATGGAAGAAATCAACAGTTAAGAAAAAAATGAGCGTGTAAACATTAACTGGCTTACGAGGTCGACAAACCAATGGTTTGTTAGAACCTCGGCGCTGACACCCGTTGTTGCACCTGGGTCGCAAGCCCCAAGGGTAGCGTTGGCCTGGCGGCCTGGGGCACAACTGGAAGCATCCGAAGGTCCCGGCAAAGCATGAGTCGACTGGTAACAGAACAACTTGTTTATTCTATCATCGCATAAGAGCGGGCGGTCAGGTCGACCGAAGTGGAGAGACTGGAGAGCACGTTACTCAACAGAAGAAATCGGAGCCTCTCTCTTGGCGTCCGGGGGCAGCTGCTTTTATACTCTCGCAGTTGAGGGCAAGAAGGAACGCCTCTATAGACGCGCACGTGACTTCGCCGCTCGGGCACGTTGGGATGAGTAGGTGGCGCATCCGCCGGGCCGGCGCCGCTCGGGAACGTTGGGACGAGTAGGTGACGCATCCGCCGGGCCAGCGCCGCTCGGACACGTTGGGATGAGTAGGTGGCGCATCCGCCGGGCCGGTGCCGCTCGGGAACGTTGGGACGCGTAGGTGACGCATCCGCCGGGCCGGCGCCGCACAGACCTCCTCGCTTCACAGTTGGGGGAGCTCCTCTCCCCGGCTGCCGCGCTTCGACAAGCGTGGGCACCAACATGCACACACACACACACACGCACACGAAGACACGTGGCATTGGAACATGCCTGGACGCGCTTGGCGGGGAGGCGTAGCGGCGGCGCCGAACGGGCCAAAATGTCTGCCGCTTTGAACGAAGCCCCGGCGTCCGTTGCATCCGCGCCGGCTATACCGCGCGTCGTAGGCGAAACGTAACAGACCGCCCCGCCGGGGGAAGGAGATCCCGAAGGTCAGGGGACTGCATCCGCTGTCCGGAGGGATGTCGCTCGATGATGCTCATAACCGAAGTCGGGCGTCCCTCGACGTTTCTTGAGCGCAGCGCACAGAGAAGGCCTCGTTCTCTCGTTCAGGTTCACACAGGACACTGCAAAGTGACTTCGGGAGAGTTGACATTTTTGTTCTAGTTCCCGGCAAGCGTTAGAACTACGCCGAAACTCAACCGGTCAGTTAGCAAGCACGGCACAACCTTCACTAAGCCCTGCCAGGCTCTTTCCCCTTTTATACCACTGCCTAGTTCCTTACAGTAGTCTAGCAGCACTCAGAACGCGTCCACAAATCGGAAAATTGCACTAGAAAGCACATCATCACTTTGAAACACTACACAAAAGCAATATGTTAAAAATCCTGCCTCAGGAAGAAAAACATCAGTAACAAACAATTTTGAGGCTGATTCCCACGTTAGGGGCTTCGACTTAAGCCATCGGCGTTACCGTTGAGACTCCCCTTTTTGTAACGCACCTCAAAGGAATATTGTTGCAAAGCGAGGCTCCAGCGCAGGAGGCGGCCATTTTTGGGAGAGATGGTCTGCAGCCATTGGAGAGGGCAGTGATCCGTCTCAATGATAAACCTCGAGCCGGCTAGATAGCATGACAATTTCTGAACGGCCCACACGAGACACGCACACTCTTTCTCAGTGGCGCTGTACGCCTGCTCACGACTGGTCAGCTTACGACTAGCATACAGGACGGGGTGTTCTACTTCTCCATTTTCCCGTTGGCACAGTACAACGCCCATGCCTCGCTCACTAGCATCGCACTGAACAACGAACCCTTTTGTGTAGTCGGGCGATCGTAGCACAGGCTGGCTTGTTAGGGCGCTCTTTAGGGCGCTAAAAGCTCTTTCCTTTGTCTCGTCCCAGACGACTGTTTGCGGCTCTGTCTTTCTTAGAGCATCCGTCAGGGAAGCCGCGATATCAGAGTACCTGGGGATGTACCTCTGATAGTAGCCGGCGACACCTAAGAACGACCGAATATCGGTCTTCGTGCGCGGTTGCGGGAAGTCTCGCACAGCGGCCACCTTTATTTCAGAGGGGCGGCGACGACCCTGACCAATCACGTGACCGAGGTAGACAACCTCGGCCTGTGCTAACTGGCACTTAGGAGCCTTGACTGTCAAGCCCGCTTCGCGCAGGCGGGTTAGCACTGCCCGCAAGTGTGCCATATGCTCAGACCAGGATGCGGAGAATATCGCTACGTCGTCTAGATACGGTAAAGCGAATTCTTGCTGTCCCCGCAACACTTTATCCATGAGGCTTGAAAAGCAGTATGGCGCGTTCTTCAAACCAAAACTCAACACTTTAGGACGGAACGTTCCCATTGGTGAAATGAACGCCGCATACCTACTAGCCTCTTCTGTAAGTGGAACCTGCCAATAACCCCTGACAAGATCTAGGGTGGAAATAAACTGAGCGCTAATAACTTTCTCAAGGCGCTCCTCGATGTTAGGGATCGGATAAATTTGATCCTTAGTGATGGAATTAAGCCTGCGGTAGTCGACGCAAGGACGAGGTTCCTTGCCCGGTACCTCAACTAAAATCAAAGGGGAGGTATAATCACTCTCACCCGCCTCAATAACTCCGAGCTGTAGCATTTTCTTTACCTCAGCCTCCATAATATCGCTCTGGCGGGGTGACACCCGATACGCCTTGGATCGTACTGGCTCTGGGGAGGTAAGTTCTATGTCATGAGTAAGGACAGAAGTCCTACCAGGCCTCTCAGAGAACAGACCTTGAAACTCTTGTAAGAGCTGGTGTAGTTCGGTTTTCTGCTCAGGCGACAGCGGTGCTTTACTGATTAAGTCACTAATGACTTGATCGGCGTCTTCCCTGTTCGTCACTGAGCCTAGTCCCGGAAGCTCGACCGGAAGCTCTTCAGGAACGTTTACCATCATGCACACCACTGCTTCCCGTTGTTTATAGGGTTTGAGCAGATTACAGTGGTAAACTTGCTGTGCTTTCCGCTTTCCTGGCAGACTCACCACGTAGTTGACGTCCGACAGTTTTTGAACAATTCGTGCTGCGCCCTCCCACTGCACGTCTAGTTTGTTTTTTAGCGATGTGCGCAATATCATGACCTCATCGCCCACCTCAAAACGACGGGCCCTGGCTGTCCGATCATAATAAACCTTGGCCCTCTGCTGGGCCTTTGCCATTGCTTCACCTGACAACTCCTGTGCCCTTCTTAAGCGTTCGAGGAGCTTAAGCACGTACTCCACCACGACTGGGTCGTCGCCCCTGCCTTCCCACGATTCTCGAAGCATGCGAAGCGGAGATCGCAGCGAGCGACCGTACACCAGCTCAGCTGGCGAAAACCCCGTAGCCGCATGCGGCGCGGTCCGTAATGCAAACATCACCCCAGGCAGACACAGCTCCCAGTCAGTTTGATGTTCAAAACACAATGCTCTCAACACGCGCTTCATGACGGAGTGGAGCTTCTCAACGGAATTCGACTGTGGGTGGTACACTGAGCTGTGTAACAGCTTTACCCCGCACCTTTCGAGAAAGGCTGTCGTCAAAGCACTCGTAAACACTGTGCCCTGATCTGATTGGATTTCCGCAGGAAAACCAACTCGCGCAAATATGGACAGTAGTGCATTGACTATCTCAACTGAGCTGAGTTCTTTAAGCGGCACTGCTTCAGGGAACTTTGTCGCTGGGCAGATCACAGTCAAAATGTGTCTGTACTCCGTGGTTGTTACCGGCAGAGGTCCCACTGTATCAATACCGAGCCGTCTAAAAGGCTCCGTAATGATAGGTACCAACTTCAACGGCGCCCTCGATTTGTCCCCTGATTTGCCCACCCGCTGACAGGTGTCACATGTCTTCACAAAGTGGTCTGCGTCCCGAAAACACCCTGGCCAATAGTACTCTTGCAAGAGACGGTCCTTAGTTTTCTTAACTCCTAGGTGTCCGGACCACGAACCCCCATGCGACAAGCGCAACAGATCCTCACGGTAGCACTGAGGAACGATCAGCTGATCGAACTCCACTCCCCTGCGGTCTAGATACTTCCGGTACAGGACCCCACCTCTTTCCACAAAATGAGCATTTTTCTTGGCGATACCTTCCTTGACAATGCAGCGTATGTTTTCTAGGCTGCCATCCTTCTTTTGCTCGGCTATCAACGCCGACCGGCTGACTTTTAGCAACCTATCAAGTCCGTCTGACGTAGGCGCGATGAGCAAAGCTGCAGATAGCTCTTCTAATTTTCCCGTGTCGGGCATTTCCTCTCCAGTATCTGGTGCCTTTAACGCTACAGGCTCAATTTTATTCAGTTCGGGCGTGCTCTGAATATCAGCTTGCTGCGCCTCTGACCCTTTTTCATTGTTCGACAACGTCGGCCCCGCAACTACCGCCTTTGCAGCGAGCTCCCGAACCTTCGATCTGGTTAAGGCCTGAACGCTAGCCTCACCAAACAAAAGCCCCTTCTCGCGCAGGAGGTGATCGGACCTGTTCGAAAATAGGTACGGGTACTGGGGGGGCAGCATAGATGACACTGCGGCCTCCGTCTCAAGCGCTCCGAAAGGTCCTTCAATAAGCACTTTTGCTACGGGCAGACACACGCTATGAGCTTCCACGGCTTGCTTGATCCATGCGCACTCGCCCGTGAACATATCGGGTTCTACGTAAGAGGGTGAACTACATCCATTGTAGCTGCGGAATCGCGAAGCACTCGGCACTCTTTCCCGTTCACGAGGAGGTCTCGCATGTAAGGCTCGAGAAGCTTCATGTTCTCGTCAGTGCTGCATAATGACAAAAACACGACTTTTGTTTTTGTTTCTGGACACTGCGCCGAAAAGTGACCCGGCTTCTGGCACGTATAACAAACGCGCGCTTGCCTCGTCTCGAACCGCTTTCTGCGTTCGGCTTCGGCTGCCGCCGTCTCCTTACGTTCGGTTGGACTGCTTTCACTCGCATCCGCACTACGTGTGTCGCCCCTTGTTCTCATGGGTGTGAACTTTGGCCTCTCAAACTTGGAGCCAAATTCACACTTTTGACCGTCCTTAGCTCCGCGAGCCCGACGCGTCACAAACTCCTCGGCTAGCTCAGCGGCTTTAGCCACCGTACAAACGTCTGGCCTATCCAAGACCCAGTACCGCACGTTCTCAGGTAACCGACTATAAAACTGTTCCAGCCCGAAACACTGCAGAACTTTCTCGTGGTCACCAAACGCTTTCTCTTCTTTGAGCCACTCCTGCATGTTTGACATAAGCCTGTAGGCAAACTCTGTATATGACTCACTTTTGCCTTTCTCATTTTCCCGAAACTTGCGACGGAACGCCTCCGCTGACAGCCTGTACTTTTTTTAGCAGACTCGATTTCACTTTGTCGAAATCCTCTGCCTCCTCTCTCTTCAAGCGAGCGACTACGTGGGCCGCCTCGGCGGGTAACAAAGTGAGCAAGCGCTGTGGCCACGTTTCCCGAGAGAACCCCTGCTTCTCGCACGTTCGCTCGAAGTTAACCAGGAACAAACCAATGTCCTCTCCAAGCTTAAACGGCCGCATCAGGTCAGTCATTTTGAACAATACTCGTTCTCCTGCACCGTGTGCCTGACTTCCATTACGAGCGCGTTCCATCTCTACCTCGAGACGCTTCATTTCCAAAGCGTGGTCGCGCTCTTCTTTTTCTTTCTCTTTTTGTTCTTTAAGTTCGCGCTCCTGTTTCTCTTTTTGCTCTTTAAGTTCGCGCTCCTGTCTTTTTGCAGTCTCCCTCTCCTCAATGGTCTCAAGGCATTCCGACAGCTCGTCATCCTCAGCTTCTAACTCAAGAATAGCCCTTAGCAGTTCTGGTTTTCTGAGTTTGTCCGAGACATCCAGACCCAACTCTCTTGCAAGCTCCAGCAATTTCGGTTTGCGCAACGACTTCAAATCCATGGCTGCTCTGAATGCTGCTTTCTCTACTGCCTACTATTGTCTTGCCGCAAACTAACCCGGCAGCAACGACAACCACAATTACCAGCTCTGCTTCTGACACTAACAAAAGCCTGGCAAAACTCAGAAGAAGAAAGTCCCGCACTCACCAAACCTCGCAGCCAAGAATTCAGTGCAGTCGTTCCGCTGCAGGCAACCAGTCATCACACAGGGCTCGTTGCACTGCTCCCGGATGGTCGTTGTGCTGCTCAGCATACAGTCAACCGCATCATTCGCTGCTGGCCTCCGTTGTCGCGATCTCACCGCTGGCAGACAGTTGTTGGGAACCTCGGCGCTGACACCCGTTGTTGCACCTGGGTCGCAAGCCCCAAGGGTAGCGTTGGCCTGGCGGCCTGGGGCACAACTGGAAGCATCCGAAGGTCCCGGCAAAGCATGAGTCGACTGGTAACAGAACAACTTGTTTATTCTATCATCGCATAAGAGCGGGCGGTCAGGTCGACCGAAGTGGAGAGACTGGAGAGCACGTTACTCAACAGAAGAAATCGGAGCCTCTCTCTTGGCGTCCGGGGGCAGCTGCTTTTATACTCTCGCAGTTGAGGGCAAGAAGGAACGCCTCTATAGACGCGCACGTGACTTCGCCGCTCGGGCACGTTGGGATGAGTAGGTGGCGCATCCACCGGGCCGGCGCCGCTCGGACACGTTGGGATGAGTAGGTGGCGCATCCGCCGGGCCGGCGGCGCTCGGGAACGTTGGGACGAGTAGGTCGCGCATCCGCCGGGCCGGCGCCGCTCAGACCTCCTCGCTTCACAGTTGGGGGAGCTCCTCTCCCCGGCTGCCGCGCTTCGACAAGCGTGGGCACCAACATGCACACACACACACACACGCACACGAAGACACGTGGCATTGGAACATGCCTGGACGCGCTTGGCGGGGAGGCGTAGCGGCGGCGCCGAACGGGCCAAAATGTCTGCCGCTTTGAACGAAGCCCCGGCGTCCGTTGCATCCGCGCCGGCTATACCGCGCGTCGTAGGCGAAACGTAACAGGTTCAAAGCATCACAGCCACGTCCGAAATAGCGCTGAAGGCCGGCCAGTACACTTAGGCGCCTCGGCGCGCGTAATGTAATAGGAGACGGCAGGTCCACAAGTACATTATTAAGGAACATATATGTCGGTAAAAGCGGTCACTCTTCAGTTCTGACATGCTACACCGCGTAACACTAGTATACTGCGGCGAAGCTGACTTCAGGACGCCGATTTCTTCAACTCATCTAGCGAGGCAGGTCCGTTTATCACGCTTGGCAACGTTTGACATTTTCTGCATTAATTTCGTTTGTTCTTTTTAATTTTATTATCACAGTGACCCTGTATCACGCAGTAGCAGAGCTAGTGCCGCGTCTTAGCTGCGTTAGGAAAGGTAAGCGTGTATGCAGCAGGCACGGCGGCATTGGCTCTTGTTTGGAAACTTCAAGAGACGCTCTTCCGCGGAGCGATGCCATTTGTATTATTAAAAGAATGCAGGTGATCATTAAATGAGCCGCAGCAAAGCTGTAAAAAAGCAGTAATAATAACGCTGTTCTAAGATCCTCTCGCTCGAGCGAGATGGTCTTAAGCGCGATGTAACGCGATCTGACGGAACAGCTCGTCATGCCAGTGTTTTCTTACGTCCTCGTTCTTACGCGCACCCTCCCCTGAATCAGACTACTGAATGGTTCTGTGCACGCACTGACGATCCTGACGGAGGCAATACCACTCACATGAGCAGTTCCATATAACATGTCTCGGCCCATTCCACATGCCGGCTGCAATTTGACGCGGCCATGAGGCAAAATATGCGCACAAGGTACCTAATGGTAACGCATCAAACAGCTCACAGCCCCAATCCTTTATTACACGCATATAGCGTGGAAAGATGAATTACTCACGCTCTAAGTGGGCACGGAATACGAACCGCTTCGCAGCGCAGCCGGCTCCGTAAGACAGACGCCATGGAAATGAGCGGATGTGACATCATGGGTTATAGCGGACGTGACGTCATGGGTGAACGTAGACATTTCGGGCACCTTTCGTCTGTTGTGCCCCGGGCACAGCAGACACGGCCTATTCACCTATGCATTCGCTATTGCATATTGCCTCAAAACTATTAAAAATTGTTGTACGGCCGTTCTTATCACACATTAAAGCAAGAGCATGGTGGTCAACGGATGGGCGTTCTTATATCTTTCTCACTAAATGTAAGGAGGTGATGTGTCACTCCTAATGGCTATTGCCAGCTTGATAACTCCCTATTTTCCTAACTGTTCATTGTATGTGTGCGTTTTCATATCAAATATTAACATAATAATCTGTGCGTCTTCAGATAGTAATGAAATGTTTCTTGCACGCATGGTTAAAATAGCCAGCGAGAGGGGACGCAGGGCAAAAAGCTGCTTTGATGCAGCTTGAAGACCGCCCTGCGCCCGTTTCTCACATGACAGTCTCTTCACAGTAACCGAGGACTAGACCTAGCTTCGTATAGGCTCAAGGGCTAATGGTCAACAGAACAGGGACCCAATCTTTCGGACCCGGGCCTAGTAAGGGCCAGGTTTAAAAATAGTGGGCCGGGCTCGTGCAGGCCAACACATGGCACTTTTGGGCTCAGGCCGGGCCCGAAAGACCGGCTCATATATAGTGCCCCACTTTGGATAGTCTGATGAGCAGAATCTCGTATGATTATGGAAGATTGAGTAAAACAGCTTAACGTACAACCTGAACCTTTGTTCAAGCAAAATAAACCAGTCAAGTTCTTTTTTCCTCGCTCTTAAACTTAGAAAGTGGTTGTATATGTTCAGGACGAACCTTGCCGGGACGGATTGGGTTTCTTTTAGTGCATTAATACGGACATCAAAAAACGGATCCCGCACAGGGCAAGCCTACTCCAAATTTGGTCAACTTGTTTATACGCTTCTTTACATTAATGTTTACATGTTATGAACAAGGGCCATCCTAGCTCTGACAGCATAACACCTAAATGTCCGACTGCTGAATTATTTTTTGTTTATTTTTTGGTTACTTAAATACTTTTACCCGATTCTGCTACATTTTTCTCGTAAGGCTAATGTGTACCCATTTATTTATGTTCAGAGACATGCTATTAGTGACACACCATGTTTTTACGCACTTCAGGTCGGCCACCAATAGAAAACAATGTCTCATTAGATGCCTTTGCACACAGGGCAAAATCTTCTACAAAATATTGTATCTAGGTTTCGATAACATCACAAATACCATTAATAGAAACAAGAAAAAGGATAGGCCTCAACACGGTGACCTGCGGCACACTAGATGCTGCAGCAGTATTGTCCGAGCAACTCCCATTCGGAACTGCTCTTCGACTTACATAGCAGCGCTGCATCAGAGCCTGTATATTCATAAAAGTATTTACGCATTCATATTACCACTAGTCTTTTTTGGTCAACCTATATTCCCATTATTAACAATGCAAATAAAAGAAAGAAAGAATCGAACATTTGGGTTATTTGCTCCGGTACGTTCATAATGCCACCATCCACTCACAGGTTAGTACCATAGAAAACACTAATACGAGCAAAATTAGAGTATGCATCTGCCTCATTGGATTCCATTAACTTTATTAGCTCATTAGAACTTATCAAAATTGCTCCACTCATTTTATATTTTCAGCTTATGATGAAATAGCTACTCTAACCACCAATAAAGCTAACCTTGAATTTCCAACTCTTAAACTGATATCTCCGTCACAACATATATCGAATTGTATTGATCAGCTGTATAAAGTAGGTATCAAATCTAGACCCATTAACTTTCTTAATGAATTCGACTCCCCAAAGAAATCCTAAAGAGTGCTAATAAATGCAAGTTTCATGCAAAATGACCTAGTGTACGTCGTGTAATCTGAACTTGATAACTGCTGAATATATTACTTTATAATTTTTTGCAATGTCAGGTAATTTTGTATAACTGTACAGCTGCCTTGTTGTGCACAAGGAATTTTTTTATTTACCATCGGCTAAAATTGTACGATTAGAAAGTTACGTTTTAATAATTACCATATTTCGCTGGCCTTTTCAACCCACCCCTTTTTGTAATGTCTTCTAGAACTGATGGCATAAATAAATTATTAAACTGTAAAAAGTATTTTTTGGATGATGGGTGGTCACCTCTGGTGATGTATCATTATCATCAGCAGTTAACTAATCAGTTGTCGCTCTAATAAGCTTAGACCCTTATTAATGCGACAGCGGTGTTGCAGAAAATCCAGCATCCCCCGTCGGACGTTGCATCGGTAAAAGATTATCGGACCACGTATACGCAAGCCTTTCATATGATGCAAGAAATTGACTGAACTAATTGAATTTCTCAAGATAAAATACGCAAAAAAATCGTAAACTACAAATTGCACACAACCTACAGACTTGATATAGCTCTCGGATTGTAATTTGATTATACGAGAAAACTTGATTCTGTTACGCGAAGACTGAGAAACCCCTTCACTAACACAAACCAGCCGCGGCGTTCACAGACCGGCTACGGCGTCTGTCATGTTGCGTGCGCTGACGCGGCGAGTTCCATGGTTCCACCACAAAGCTCGCCTTCGTGCACAGCGTTCGCGGCAAGTGTTTACAGGTAAACATTACGGTTGCGTACGCTCCAGTTGCCAGCAAGCATGAGAAGCAGTCTGGGATCTTTGAATGCTATCGCATTCCACTCTTAAAGAACCTTCGCATTTCGCGTGCGATGCTCCGCAATGCGAAGGTTTTGGGTTCGGTTCCCACCTGTGGCAAGCTGTTTTTTCATCCACTTTAATTTCCATCAATTTATCGTTTCTTTATTTCATTTATTAAGCACAAGTAATTTCCCCTATGTTGTCCTTGGTGTCAGTGTTTGTTGGCTTCTTATGATATGACTAATAAAAATCGGGCCCCTCGGTTAACCCCCTTTCTTCACGTATATGAGGATATTGTCATTTTCAAGTGGCATTGGCAGTTCTGTCACTGGTAGGGTGGTTCAATTTTGTTTAGAAATTCATCAATAATTTTGAATAACCAATAAACAAGGTACCGAAACGAGTAGATGCTTTGTATGATGTCACGACGAGTTGATGAAGTCAGATCCTACACTACCATAATGTAAACACACAGAACGCGTGCTAAACATGCAATACCACATGGTGCTAACACCAAAGAGCCACAGCTGATGATGTCTCCTAACGACACAGGGCGCCTTTACAGTTCTTCCGAACTAGACAGCGGTGATTTCAGCGACAGTGGTGGTGGAGTGTCTGACGTCACAAACACAGGGTGGCCAGTAAAAAGTCATGAGTCAGGAAAACGCAACCAATCTTTAAAATCCTGTTTCAGGAAATCTAAATGACTTGCAGCCATATTGTTTGGCACAGATAATCGAGTGGAATAGAGAATGTATTTTCAAAATTTTATTAAGGTCAGTGGACATCGAAAAGTCACCAGAGTTGCCCTTTAAACCTTTCGATGACATGCACCAAAAATATACACAAAGAATGCGCTTGTCCGGCACTTGGAAGGTCGCAAGTATCATGTCAAGGTTGCAGTTGCCCTTCAACGGTTATTCGCGTCTGAAAAACCGGGGAGTGACAAGCCATTGTTGAACAACCGGCTATCACTCATATTATCACAGATGACTCGCAACAACGTACCGGGTTTTGTCATGAAGCTGTGATGGTTCATTCTTAATTTTTTTGAAACAGTGTTCATTTTTTTTCCGCAACATGACTTGCATCATCAGGGCATATTTCAAAATACAAAGGTCATGAGCCAGGCATTGGCACCCAGGCGAAAGGAACTATGCCTGAGAAAGGTGAACTTGTACAGTCACATTCTTTTGGACGTGGCGGCAACGTTGCAATTTAACACACAACAGAACTTCATCCACAGTGCTTTCTTGAATAGCTTAACAGAAGGCCAATAAGTCCTAATATTATCAAACTAACTTTTTATCAGAGACACTCTCCGGTGACTTTAATATATGCAACAAAGGGCTCTGTAATTTCGACCGTGACTTAACGTAGGTACCTTGACGACTCCCAGTTTGCCTACTCACATCTACCATATCCTCAGCTACATCCCAAGAAGCAACTGCCTACTTCGTCTCACTGCTAGACTCGGTCGGCTTAAGACAAGCCAAAACTTGAATAGGAATGCAGAGTGCCGAATTAGTATGGAATCTTTAGCAATACAGAACCTATGCAGTACACGCGAGTCTGTACAGAATCGAACGGCAAGATTAATTTAATCTATTCATTCATTGTCAGTGTTACTAGACAAAAAGCATGCTGAGCTTCTACCGCTATATTTGCGTTGTAAAGTCACTTGACCTTGCATGCAGCATTTTCAGCATGCACTGGTCTAGAGTAAACAACGGTTTTGCATATTTTTACTGGCTGCAGGTGTGTATGTTGAAAACAAACTTATTCGCAGAACCATGTATGCTTTTGATGGCGACTATGCCATTGAGCACCTGTATTTTCTTTATTCTGCACACAATTTTTCTTTTTAATTGCCTTCCAGCCAAAATCATGCAGTGCTTCAGCCTGGCTAATTTTCAGGACAGCCATCACGAACATGATGTATTGAGTGTAACAACTCAACTTGCATGTATTACATCATTAGCACAACTGAGGTATAATAAATAAGTAAAAAATTAAAGAATAATAAAACTGCCTATGAAATTTTACCAAAATGTCAGGACTACTTCAAAACTTCGCCAGCCCAACTCGCACACCTCCCTAAGCTTTCTGGGAAACTGAAAGGCCTAACCTGACATGTCTTGCGGCACCAAGGCGGCAGAGGGAATGTGTGGCTAGGTGGGACCATATGAAAGGTGGAGTGACTAAGAGGTGAAATACTCCAACTGGCAATTTATTTCTTCGTTCTACATATTCTCGCCAAGCACTTTGGGATTCTTGAGACTGTCGCTAGCAGACATAAGAAAGGGTAGGAAAGGGAGCGTGCATTTAACAGCTATCACTGGAAAAAAATGTAGTGTTAGGGGGAGGGTGAGCTCCAGAGTGCAGGGTCCATTATGAAAGTAACGCGCACGATTTTATTATGACACGACTATCCATGGCAGCGCGGTAAAACCGGTCGGGAAATGTGGCGAGGGTTCTGCCCTACACATGTCTACATTTGCGGTACACAGGATAGTGACTGAGGATCTGCAATTGTGCAAGGTCCGCACAAAGCTTGTGCCGAAAGTGTTGACGGAAGATCAGAAAGAACTTCAAGCTTTGCGCTGTCAAGAATTGTTGGACTTGATTCAAAATCTGCCAGACTCTCTTAACTCTGTCATAACCGGAGACGAATCCTGGATGTTCGAGTACGACCCAGAATTGAAAAGGCAGAGCAGCGAGTGGCACACAAAATCATCCCCCCGCCCCAAGAAAGCAGGAGTGAGCAAGTCTTGCATCAAAACGATGGTCATTGTCTTCTTCGACGCGCGAAGAATTGTCCATTTTGAGTTTGTACAGCAGAGACAAACTATCAACTCAGCCATTCACCTGGAGGTTCTCAAGAGATTGAAACACCAGGTCGCGTGCATGAGGACTGACATCAAAGACACAGTCAAGCTCCGCCATGACAATGGCCCCAGCCACATGTCCTTCATCGCTACCAACTTCCTAGCCCGGGGCAACACCCTGGTGGTCCCCCATCCCCCTTTTAGTCCCGACTTGGCTCCGTGCTCCTTTTTTGGTTTCCTCAACTGAAGAGAGCGTTGGAGGGAAGCATTGGGAGACTGTGGAAAACATTCAAAAGCATGTTACAGCATTCCTGAGAGAGATTCCCGTCGAGGACTTTCAGGGTGCCTTCCAGGCACGGCAGACACGTCTCCACAAGTGTATTGATGCAGGGGAGAGTATTCTTGCGAATTTTAACCATTTGTACATGCCCGGCCAATAAATAAATTTTTCCCAGAAAATGTGCATTACTTTCATAATGAACCCTGCAAGCTGATAAATTCAAAAGCTGCTTCACATTGTAGAGATCGGCAACGTACCCTTCACTTCCTCACTGAGTCACACTTTCGTTCTCTCAGTATTTTATAAGTTTATTTTTATTCTTAACAATGCTTCGCCACCATGTTGCTACTATTACTAGCACCCCAACAGTTGCTGCAAGTGTTTCTTCAGTGTCATGAAATAATTAATCAGGTATTTTCTTAATGGGTCATCTGACATGTGCACTTGCTTCGTTATGGAATCATATCCTTGAAAGCGCACATTACTTTGTTTTATGGACCTGCTTTATGTTCAATGTTGTATATGTACCCCCATTCACTTACGTGACACACTTACGCGACGCTAATGGTAGGGGCCTTTACAGAAATAAAACTCGTTAAACTTCTCTTGCATTGGTTTGCCAAGTACTAGGAAAAGATGCACAAATTGCATGGCAAACCAATCGCAGAAATGCACATTTCTCGCCCCCTCAGACACTAAACGCTACGTGTTAGCTGTATGGTTATCGGCAAGGAACGAGTCATTTTTCAAAGCAGATCAAAATGCCAAACACGCTCGGGTCCACTCTGTCATAGCAGGTGAGGCACTGCCAAGACCCATCCATGTGATCCAACAGGGAATAAAAAACTATATGCTGAATCTGCATCACAGGCACCTTTAAATAGAAATTATGTACCAGAAACACCTGAAGCACTGCAAATGATGCCGATTCGGCCCATTCTGTGCCTTTAACTTCCATTTGCACATCTCTGTGCACACCATACCCTCTTTCACTTGTTAGTTCCAGTGCTGAGCAGTATCGAAGATACATATATCTTAGATACTGTTTTAGATACTCTTTGGATCTCTTATACCTGTATCATGACACGTCTGGCAAGACGTATCAGTATCTGTATTTCCGATACATGAAAGAATGTGTTGTGTAACTTAAGGTACAAGATACTGCTATCGCAACATCACCGATTGAAACTATAAATGTTGGCTCGACTCCGCTTCTCAAGGTGATACTGCTGCCACTAATGCCACCTGAGTAAAACTAAAGGCACCGACATACTTTTGTCTTTCTGCCATAGCCCTCCAGTGAGGGCAGGCGAAGAGGTCTGCGCATCCCTAATGACAAGGTAAAACTGCACAGTGGTATTTGCGCCATCGTGCAGAGGCTTCTAATTGATGTTTTTGTATTTAGATGGTGCCTGGCTAGCTGGTCGGCAAGCAGGGCTGCGATTCCCATCAATTACATAAGTGACAAGCAAAAACCGCTGACGACGCAGTGTATAGAGAGATTTCATGTTGAGCAGCTGAAGCAACCCCAATATATTGTTCTAGAATGAAAATATTACACTGTTAGCAAGAAATAAAGAAGTTTTGAGATACTAACAGACATTTCATTCAAATACAACATGGTTGGTTGGAGTTAAGAAATTTCCAAGCCAACATTTCTGTGCAAACGCATTTGCTGCTACATTATGCAGATGTATAATAAAAAGTTTTCAAATGAATGGAAGTATCTTAAGACACAAATGGAAAGTGTCATATTGGATACAACTGCAGTAGTACTATCTCATCTGTATCTCAAATACTTGTTGCCCGAGTATCTTGTATCGTATCATGATACAACTGCAAGGCATCTTTGCCCAGCCCTGCTTGTTACTTCCTGTCGGTGCCAGGTGTACTGATACAGTAACTCCAGTCAATCCAAGCACACTGTGCAGTCTTCGATAAAGGCAACGTGTGAAATGCAGTCATGACATAAATGCTGTGATTTTTGCATTTGTGCAACGGCTCGTGAATGCAAGCAACTTGATTGTGCTTGTGAATGTGAAGTTACACAAAACTGCTACCCCGAGCCACTTGCGGCAAGTACAGAGAACTTGCAGCTTGCAGCAACATTAGAATTTGCTTCTAATGTGCAGAGTTGGGCACTTTACAAACCACCACAGAAAGGACACCGCAGTGGCAAAAAAAAATGCAGCATTGTGCCAAAATGTACATTTAGACAACTCACATCTGTCCACATTCTTCAGCAATGACTTTAATGCTCACAATGACAGCATAGAGTACAGCACAACGAGCTGTCATGTGTATGCAAAGCACACATAATCTTAAGCCAGGTCTGGCCTGATGCTGTCATTTAAAAATGGTTCAACAGAGAAGCAATTCTCTGTTGACATCTGAGAAGCAAGAAGTACAGACACTGCAAAGCAACCAAATGACGCCATCTGTATTTGTAATCACTATGAGCACAGTCGAAGTGTGCGAATTCTGACTCAGCTAATTTAACGTCCTAGTTAATTACACCAACCTGAAGACTCGTTTCCCATTATGCCTTCAAGGCATTTTGAAGCTCCCAAATTCAAACCAGACTTTTAGAAAATTCAAGCATTTTTGCTGCTATGCTGTGATAACAGGAACGGAACCTATGACTCCTGCATGTATTCGCAGCTTTCATGACTGCACAGGCACACTTTCCCCAGTTCTCTATGGAACCTGGCAATGACCACACATAAAGAAATAAAAAGGTTTTGAGCCTATACGTATAGAGTGGAACCCCGTTGATACGTTCTTCGCTGTTGGGTTTTCCTGGCTGCCACGTAGCATTTTCACAGTCCCAACCTAAAGCCCATTGACGCTCGTGTATTATGTTCCCGTTTCATGTGTCGCTATTCTGTAATGTTCCCGCATCTTACGCTGCGTTTGAATGTGGCGGTCAGGCAAATTTAGTGGTGCAGAGGCAAATTTGGTCTTGTACATCACTACGAAGACGAATAAAATATGCCCGTGGTTAAGACTGCCACGAAATGCTGAAAGTATGCGATCGTCAGTCCTGATATGACTGCCTCAGCACAGTTGTGGTTCTCGCAGGTTTCCTTAAGTAAGCTTCTCCACATACAGCCATGCTACGCAGTGAAGCATATTGGGAGTGAAACGGGGCCACGGTTGCTGAATATAGTATGCGTCCTACGTGTTCAAGCGCCATCTCTCATCACAACACTAGTGCTGAGGCATTTAATAACTGTACTGGCGGCCACTCAGAGCTGTTTCTGACATTTATGTGGCCGATTTGGGCTTTTCTCACTGTTATGTTTATTTCCTACAGTCCCCTGAAAAACGTATCAACAAGGTTTAGTAACCATGTCTTATTAAAATTCAACCAATTCAAAGTTCAGGTATAGTCTAAACAAAAATCTTGTGTGCCTGGAAGTTTGAATAAACACAAGTAAACTGCAAAAATCGACAGATCACAGATGTAAGCACACTTCTCTGGATCGTCAGGCTATGATCGATGATGGACTGCAAAACATTATTTCTAATGCACAATGCAGGTCAACATAATGGCAAATGTAAGCAAGCACCACTCTAAAAACAATGTGCAATATACATATATATAAAACAAACACAATATAACAAAGTAAGGCCCAAGCTATAGAAACATCAGTTGCCTTTAACTATGTCTGTTGCCTCTAGTACTTTGCGTGGACACAAATTATATAATTGATCAGCAAAACTATGCTAAAAATCATAACAATAAACAATAAAGCAAAAAATATTGCAGTCATCTATTTACCTTGTTTCACACATTCTTCTTTACTTTTTATCTACAGTTTCAAAAATCTGAACTTCTCAAGTCTGAATTTAAACGGCATTCCCGAGCAACTGGCATGGCTGAGAATGAGAAGAAAAAATTCAAGTATCACATAAAAATCTTAAATTTTCACATGACACATGATCCATATTATGAAATTAGCAATAAAAGTGTTGTTTCTGCAAAACAATCTTTCTTAAATGGACACAGAAGAGAAAATATATTAAATTACACTGAAATAAAAGATGAAAACATAATCTGGCAAGTTCTGTGGACTTTTCGTGTGTCTATGTAACAGTCGTCCATACATAATATTCAAGATATGTCATAATCTACAGAAATCCATGACATCAGGTTGTCTTTGCTGTGGGGTGGGCACCAAATGCAATGGGGAAAGTTGAGGTTTTGTTTTATCTAGTAATAAACAACATTTCTCCACCAAAATGACGTTGAGACAATATTGGAAAAGTAATCTACAACCAAGGCTGGATCAGTGCTTCCTTTTGTTGTCCTTTTAATCGGCAAACATATTCTGACATTGCAATGATTTCACTGTTGCCGACAGTAAAGGCCTCAAGCTGCAAAAGAGCTCACTTCATAATGCACACTGTCGAAAAAGTGATAAGATCGGTATAAAAGTGATACAAAAGTGATAAAACCTACGCCCTAAGTGCATGGTAAGTGACTAATGTTAAACCTGTCTAAGTGTAAAGCTTTGCAAAGTATCATTAATGGCGATCGGGTGGCCTCACTTCCATAGAGACGACTCACTAAATTAGTCTGACCAGCAGTGCTTTCAGCGCTAAAAACAAACATTCGCTTTCAAGACAGACAGAAATTTGTGACAGGAAATTTTATCTGACTAAGAATTGTGCATTCTAGGCTGGCATTAGAGTGAAAGTAGCCGGATACACAGAAGAAAAGCACAGAGCACCAGGTCACAACGGAGCCACAGTTAACACACTTATTTTTCCCACAGAGACTGAAGTCTGCTAGATAACCAGCATCTGCTGATGACAGCAAAAGAAATTACTCAAAAACTTTGTTTGAGCATGCATGCAACCATTTAAAAAAAATAAGACTTGAGGCTTTCACCCGCTTTTTTTTTTCTACTCTTTCCGTTTACTGCGAGACCACAACGAAAGAGCTTTTGCCAGTGGAGAACTTCAACCTTGCCTCCATTTGTGAGCAAACTGTTTCTTTTTCTTGACTCTGTAATGACTAGCCTGGTAAAACTTCCTGTGCCAACAAACAGAAGTTTGACATGCAATTATGAAAGCATTACCTTACCCTACTCATTATGTGACACCAGGCAACATAGTATATTCTTCTTTTACTAAATATAGAACAGTTATGGAAACACCCAACTGCATCACTCTGGTTTGCCTAGTTACCATGGGAAAGACACATTTTTGAAACGGAGTCACATGCCCTCATTGTACCAATTCTCATTAAGTCATGATGCAACGCTCACTGCCTTCAGTGCTGAATAAGCTTGCACTGTGTGCACAAAAGCTGTGTGCCACATTTTTCCAGTAACTACCATGAATGTTGAGAATGTCAGCAATGCACTCAATCGGCTTATACAGGTGCCATGATGGCAGCATTGAGTGCTTTAAGTGCTGGCTGCACAGTGCAGGGACTCGCTTCAAGCAATCACGCGAACCAAACAAAGTGGTTCATGATGACAACACGGAGCACTGTGCAAGTTTGCAGCGTCTGCACAAAAGCTGTGCACCACGTTTTTGTCACCATTTTGAGCAAACGTTGTGAACGATGTCTGCGAAAAGCGTTCACTAAATTGGAGTGAACACTGTGAATGAAACTAAAGAGGTGTCATGATAGAAAGACTGAGTACTGTAAGTGGCTGAATAAGTTTTCAGTGTGTACACAAAAGCTCTGCACTATATTTTTCCCCACGACTACACTAAACATCGTGAATGACATATGAAAAATGCGTGCACTCGGACTTCAACACCCTGAACCAAGCAAATGAGTCATGATGATGGCAACACTGGGGCACTTTCAGTGCTAAATGAGTTTGCACTCCCAGCTCAAAAGCTGTGAGCCACGTTTTTCTGGTGACTACAGCGACTGTTAAGAACAATGTCTAAGTAATGCCTGCACATTTTTGAAGTGAATGGTGCAGTAAAACTACTGTGTGAAAAAAGGGGTAATAAAACACTCCGAAAAGTCTGTAGAGAACAAGTTTGACGTGTAGGTGAAAGAATTAAATTTGATGCTAGTATTGCATACCATTCTTTTTTCTTTTTCAGAGCTCACAAGAAAGGATAAAATGCACCCCAACCTCCCACAAAACAAGCAACATTCATTACGCATATTTACTGAAGTTAGCACGCACAACTCAGCCCATCACACATTCTAGCATATCACCCCTATTAGTCCAATTGAATTTCCAAAGCAATGTCCTTAAAAGTAGATGAGCATGTGACAAAGCAACAGCCATAACCTCACATGCACCACTTGCTCAAAAAAAATCTGGTTTTTGCATCCATGCTCATAAAATCCAAATAAGTGTGCGCTTTGAAGGCAAGTGCAAAACCACCTTTTCAGAAATGGCTGGCAGTTTGGCCACACCTATGGCGATTCCCATAGAGCGGCAGTGGTGAAAAACTGGACAAGGAAACGATGCAGACGACACAAGTGCTCCTGTCGTCTGCATCTTTTGTTCCTCCTTTCTTTCAGCACTACTGTTTCACGAAATTTCAAACCAACTAGACCCAATCTTCACCTTCATCTAGGCTGCTTTTACTGTTCTCACAAACTAGCCCATCTAGCCGTTACTAGCTGTAAACAAGCAAAGGTGACGGCAAGTGTCAGGACGAGGTGGGTTCAGCTAATGTAACAGGTGGGTTGCACAATAAACAACGCTGATGACCATGCAGGTCTTTTTGAAGTGGTCAGCAGCCACTGCGGGCGGCCCAGTGGCGCTCGAGGTAAGCGGAGAGGGACTCAGGGGGCCGACAGAACTCGGTCCTGCCGTTTCGCACCCTCGTCCAGCGCTTGCCCTCCATGTCGTAGCCTGCGACCACCATATGCAAGGCACGTTAGTTGAAAACGTTTAACAGTGACAGCTGTTACAGGATCTTCTGTGATTTACCGTGAGATAAAACATTGAGCACAACCCTTATGAGCTGCCAGCCTGAATAGAGAAAACTACAAAGACCCCTTACTTCTGAATGCAAACAAGATCTCATGGTGATAGGACCCACATTTTTTCTGCCGTATGCATTTACACAAGCATTAGCAATGCACTTGTTATTTACCATCTGTTGACACCAAGATCATATGCAGATCATCTCATCCATTTACTTCACTCTGACAAGTGTTCCGGCTGTTTTATTCATCATGCATGAAATATAGTGGCACATACAAAGAAACTGGCCTTTTCAATCCCGCACAGCGCTACAGTGCTTGCTACAGCAGGCTCTTAGTCTCCAGTGAAGTGTGTGCAAAATGGCTCACCTTGTCGCAGCTGCCATTTCACTGCTTTTCAACAGATGTACAAAGGGATATGTTCTATTGCCTAGCAATACGTGCATCCAGCTGCCAAAACATGCTCTCAATATTCTGTCACTTCAATAGTAGTGCCCAGGGTTAGCCCACCTGGTTTACAGCTGAAATGTCATGAGAATGAATCCCCCACAGAGATAAAATTTCTAATTTCTAATGCTATTATTGAATAAAGACAAGCAAACAAGCCACATAGCTTGAGGACCCGTTCGAGATCCATGGGATAGGCAGCACCAATAAGAAACTCACCACGCCACAAGTTCTGCCCTAAACCTGCTGTGTACCATCCGAATACACTAAACTCCAGGCCTTACCACCGAGGTCATATTACTCATGCTACTAATACTAGGTCATTGTAAGCTAATATAATGAAACTAGCAGCAGCACCTTGTAAAAGTTATTGCAACACTGTCGCCAAGGGCACAACTATCACAGTGAAAAAAAATGTTTCAACATTAGTAGAAAGAAGTGGCACCGCAAGATTGAAAACACACTACCAGGCTATGACAGTCGCACTAACTGGGAGTTGTTAGGGAAAATCAGTAATTGATGATATGCAGCAACATGTGCCTCATTTGAACATGTAATGAAGAGTAGCTCGGAAAATTTAATATCATTTGCCTACGAAGAACTCGCAAATGCCACCTCATTCATTTCCTTTCCAGTGAAGTGGCATACTCTACTGGCGCGCTGCTATTCCCCTTACAGTAGTGGACTACGCAAATGACACCAACAGACAAAAGTATTTCTAAGTGCTAATTTTATTTCATGTTGTCATAATAAATATATGGCCACAAGGGAAGGTAAACAAAAGTCTGATTTTATTTCATGATGTCACAATAAATATACAGCCACAAGGGAAGGGTAAACAAAATTGTGCGAGTCCCATGTCGCAGTTTAGTGGTTTTTCGTGTACTTTATTCAGTCTAGCTTCTTTTCATGCACATTATTGTTTCCCCTTCTGTTATGGGCTTATATTGAATGTCACATGATAAAATAAAATCAGCTGCTAGAAGCTCTTTTCTCTGTTTGTGTCCTTTTTTTGTTTGAACAGCCTTTAAGTACTACATTTATTCATTGATTAAACGATTTATTTATTTATTTATTGGGTCTAATCCAAAGCAACGTTATTGCTATGAGACATGCCATAATGGATGGCTCCGGATGAACTTTGTACGCCTGAGGTTCCCTAATTTGCACTTAAATCTCAAGCCTTGTGACATTTTACTTTCATAAAAACGCAGCAGTCACGGCCAGGAACGGAACATGGGATCTCGTGCTTAACAGCAGGACACCATGGCGATTGAGCCACAGGGGCAGGTCAAGTTCTATGTCACGGTGCAAGAAAGTCTTTGAAATATAATGCAATGCTCCAATTTTCTTTTCATTTAGGCATCTAGAAGTGACTTCACGAAGCTCAGCGCACGTGTGGTGGCTCCTCGTGCAAGAGCATCATGGACGCACAACGTTAAGAGCCCAAAGAAGGACTCACTGTGTGCGAGCAGGCTCATGTACTGGCACAGGGCATGCAGCAGAAGGCGCTCGAAGCTGCTGGCCAACTGGTAGCGCTGCTCCCCACGGGGCTCGCGCTCAAAGCTCAGGCACAGCTCGGACTCCAGCAGGCACAGTGTGCCCTGCACGCATGGTCGGCCACTCAGTGCCGGTGGCCCCCGGGGCGTTCACCACACACAACATGGAAAAACTGTACAACTCTTCAAGGTGCAATTCTGCCACACGAAAATAACGGTCATCAAACTGCATTTGAGGCGTAGCAGGACAGGCTTTGGTGCTGCAGTGGTTCAATTTGGGAGAGGGCTATTGTGTAGACGATTCTAGAGAGCAGCATTCGAGAGGCGCAGGCGCGAGAAGGTCATGCTGCCAATAGACTGGTTATGTCAGCGATGACATCGTCCATGCCGCTGCGAATGCAACACTGCAGTCGGTGAAGAACGGACGCGTCTTGGTGTAGTGTAATACCACGGTGCTCTGAATTGGTGCATTGTGCAACACTACAGAGATGGCTCCAAATGGAGTGGCCCATAAATCAGTGAAGAGCTATGGAGCATGTAAATCAAAGGTGGTTGAGTGCAGGCAAACATGAACACAAACAAAGACACACTGGACGGGCTTTATCCTCGTGTTTCCCTGTGCTCAACCAACTTTGGTCAAGATGCAACAACAAGCCCACATCGCCACTCTTGTCAGCATGTAAAGCTGTTTTTTAAGCCAAAAGACAAGAACTGCGATGGTGTCCAAGACAGTCGAATGACAAGAAGCTTCGCTTTATATCAGCAATCATCTTCGATGGTTCCTGGACAATTTTTCGTTTCTTAAATGTGCCTTGCATACTTTACTGTCAGGTACACCACAAGAAACTGAGTGAGGAGACTCAGGGGAATGTAGACGCTTGATTTTCAGTAAGAACCATATGAAGCCAACAAATAATGAGTACTCAACTGCTCTGAACTTGAATATGTGGCCCCAATTTGGGATCCATATCAAAGTAACTTAAGGGCTCCTCGCCATTTTGAGCTGACAAGCGCAGAGCAGACATTGCGCAATAACAATCATGTCTGCAAAGTATTACATCGCTACGCGCTGCGGAAAGATCTGAAATTTCCATCCGAATGCCGTTTCCCTCTTCACTCGCGGCTGCCACGCTCCACGTAATTGTGTCCGCAGCGTGACGTCACCCGTGATGACACGTGACTTCGAGAATTATTCAAGACAACATCTGTTATCTGTGCGATCTGTTGCTTGAATTGACGAATTGAAGTTTAGAGAAATAATAAAACACACAAACAGAATGTCTTTGTGTTTTTTGTTTTACTTTGCACTGAAGCAAGAGAGATGTACTTCCGCTTCTGCTTGTTCCCATAGTCGTGCGGTCACGTGCGCAGGTACCGAAACTATGCCATTTTCTACCATGTTCCAGTGCGTGATCACGCTCTGCAATCTGCTTGTTCTGCCTCAGTATTCGTGTAGCACTGAATTACACCGCTAGTCATGTTTCCTTGTGCACAGTGTGCAAAATCGTGCGCTGCACGAGCGAGACAACAGGCTCGCGCCCGACGCCGTTGGCAGAAGTGCCTAGCGAAAAAAAAAAAAGCGAGGAGCCAAAAAAAAAAAAAAAAAGAATGAAGGCGAGGCCTGTGACGTATGCGTCATGCGATCCTCATGGTCCGGTATGGGAGAACGCAGGGAAGGAATTTCGCTTGCAGATGCTAGACGCGGCGAGTGGAGAGAGCATCTTGCTTGGCAGTGGAGCCTGCCTGCTGAAATCATGCGTTCACAGCACAGAAATATTTCTATCTCGGCTATTAATCAGCCAACTTGAAAAATGCGGCACAATGCTCCCCAGACGACACTTAACAACTTCCAGCATATAACCAAAATTTACTATGGGGCCTGGTGAGGGACCCTTTAATACAATCGTTAGAAATGGTATAAAATAACTTGGTTCATTTTGTACTGTCGAACCACGATCGAACCGCGGGGACCACACTAATGAAAGCTAACCTTCAACTACTTTTCCTTGCTTCATGCCATATGATGTTCTGCCTAGGCCCCTTTCACAAACTATCTATATTATTATCCTTGCCTATGCAATCTTTTCGTGCATACTCCCCATTACATTTCACACTGTGTAGACCATGCTCATAAGGTTGGCATCCCAGTATGCAAGACCAATTCATTTCTACACTCTTACATACTGTGAAAATCTAATGATGATTGGAACTACCTACCTGCACCACTAGCAGCAATTTTAGACGATGACAAATTTGTGAATGTGTTAACCAATATTTTGTAACATTTCTTTGTCATGCTTCTGTTTCTTTTATAATATTGTATTGTTAGACAATATTTTCTAACATTGTCTGTTGTACTTTTGTTTTGTTCTAGCAGATATTGTTTAATTAGGAACACTCTTAAGGTTTTTTAAAATTCATTATCCTGTTCTGTGTCGTTATTAACCACTTCTCCTCCGTAATGTCTGGTGACCCTGACGGTAAAATAACCAAAAAGTAAATAAAAATTAAGCAGGTGTTACACATTTGTAAAATGTTAATGCAAAAGTCTGATGGAAACACTGGGAAGATGAATGGCGGCGGAGCGAGCTGTCTAAGATGATGACAACAAATGCGCAAGCAGTGGCACGAGCGCGTCTCTGTGACCACGCGACGTGTGCGATCAGGCATGAACTAAGAGAGAACGCACTAAGCCAGAACGCACTAAGCCAGAATGCAGTAAGCCACAACCGTGGAGAAGCCGTGGCTTCTGGGAGGCGTGCTCGTATCGCACCCCCGAGGCATGGGTTCAATTCCCACCCAGACTGAAATGTACCGATTTTTCTTTTCGAAGCCATTAATTTACTTTGTTTACAGGAACCTCCCTGAGAAATGTGACGTCAATCTGAGCATTTGTTGAAGTGATCTTACGCTTCATGGCGTCGGCCATTTTTCGTCACGGCGCAGTTTGGCCAAGGTCACTGCCAACGTAGACAACCAAGGCTTTCGCCTTGAATATAAAGAAATGAAGCCAAGGAAAGCATTTGGAGTCTGCTTCCTTAATTAAAGTCTAGACCCAGGACCACCGCATGACATCTGTGACGCTCTACAATTTGAGCCAGAGCCGTAGCCGTCCCTCCGTCCTTTTTCTTGGGTATTTGTGAAGCCAAGAATATGGATTGTTGCAGGAGGTTGTGGGCTTGGCTCCCACCAAATGCGAGATGCATTTTTGTCTCCTGTTATTTAGCTTTTTTCCTCTATTAAGAATATGAACCTTATCAGCAATTTAACCCTCATTTGTAATTATAATTCTACATCTCAATCAAGGAGACCGGTAATTTTATCTACATGCTTTCCTTGCATTCGTAGTCTGTTGTTTTCCTATGGAGAAGCTGGAAACACATAGTGTTCCAATAAGAAGATGCCAGGCGATAAAGTGAACTATTTTAAGTCGATGTTCTTCGCCCTATGCGACCACCCAGGGTCGATTTTTTTTACTACAGATTCCGATTCTTCTTACGGACTTATTTCGAAAAAAAATTTTGCATAACTTTTCTAGGGTGACCGTAAAGTGAGAAAAAAATATTTTGCATTGGTATATATCTACTCTTCATTCATGAATAACAGCAATAAAAAAGGAAATAAACTTATAAGAATATAGAACTTGATGCATTGTTAGAGCTTAAGGCTTTGAGAATGCACACACGAGAATATTTCGGAAGATTCAAATGTTCCTGCTCTTACACTAATATGTACATCTATAGCGTTATCGAACTGCGTAGCTGTGTGCACTCAAGAAAACTGTGCGCTTGTGTGCCCGTCAAAAAAGCAAAATGTGTAACAAACTTCCGCTAATCTTCATCTTATCGCCAACCAGAGGCAAGTCTATGCAACTCTCTTTCGCAAGTCCCCCCCCCCCAAAAAATACCAACGAAAATGCATGCATGGTGGCATCCTTCCTATGCGCACCCCTGTGAGCACTAAATGAGTGAGAAACAAGTGGTCGCCCTTTGAGTGATTGGTAACGAGATAGCCATCAGTTCTGCAACCGCAAGAAGCCGAAACCACCCACGAAAACAAAACCCAAACTGCCGCCCACCTGCGTGCGCGCCAATGCACGAGCTGTAGTATATAAACGCATGGGAGTGAACTAGCACTAAAACAAACCATGCAACGAGAACCGAATAAAGGAGGCGCGCGAAAAAAATTCCCTGTATTCCCACATAGTGGCAGCACATGACAAAAAAGAAAAAGTTAGGAAATTGGCGCGCTTTTAAACGTACAGACGGCACCGCAGATATACGGCATCGACCATTTTTGGACTTGTTCGCAGCGCCGAATATAAACGTCATTGACCCTCAAAGGGTTAAACAAGGGGAATAAAAGCAAGATTGACACATATTATTATGTGGCAAAATTACACTCTAAAGGGGGTACAAAGTCATTAAAAATGGTGTGTTTTAAGTGAACGCATTGAACAGCATACTCTATTCTACACTTAAGTGATAATGCCCCCCCACGTGAATCTGTTAAAGTCAACTGGGAGCAACCCACAAAACTGAAACTTCCACTCCACTTCTCAGATTCAGATATATAAGCACAACTCTGAATCCCATGCCAAGAGCCTCTCCACATTTCAAGGTTAGGTAAATTCTACCCTGGTAAGATCTTTGTGTTGCACATATATTTGAAACGTAAATCGTGCACAGTGTGGATTGGAAAGAAGAGTGTCAATAGCCAAGAGAGCAAGCCAATTGCTTGGCAGGTGCAGTTACATGCTACGGAGCGACACATGGAGCTATGAATGAGTAGAATGGCATACTGGGGGGGGGGGGGGGGGGGCAAGTAACTACCTGCAGTGATTTAACGTGAATGCAGAATAGAGTAGGCCTCTAAGAGCGCTCAGTTAAAACCCTTTCATTTCTGTACAGGTGTGTAAAAAAGGTTGGGATGGAACAACCACAAAGTGATCAGTACCAGCAGGACGGGGTAAGAGCTGACAGGAAACACTCATACAGACACATGTTAGTAACAGCAGCTTGAATCCAGCTGAGGCAGAAGGGCTGGAATGTCGGTTTCTAAATGGATGTCTGACACACCCCTCGCTGGAGGCACGGTTCCTTCATCACTGCGGTGCTTTTTTTCTTTGTCCCTCCGATCATTGTTAATGCACTGGCGGCACGGATGACACAGTGGGCCCTGTGCGCCATGCATAATGCCCACAGAAGTTGGGCAGCCACCCATCACCAGGCTGAACCTTTTCTTTCTTTCTTTGCTGACATGCTCGTGACAGGGCGTCTTCTGCTTTCAAGAAATGAAGCAGCTGGTGACCTGGTGACATTCCATCTTCCGTGATGCAGCTGTAGAAACTGAACGAGGAAAGGGAGTGAAAGAAAGGTACAGGAAAGAGATGACGAGAGTGCTTGGGGGTCCCCTGTAACCAAGAACTGCAGTCACAGGAGTCTCATCACATTTAAAGAAGGGGTATAATAATGAACCCAATTGATTATTGATTGATCATTTATTTATTTACTTACTTATTTATTTACTCAGTGATTCATTTAGCATAGCATAAAATACTACAAAAAAACATCCAATCTCCTAGCTTTGGTGCAACCTAAGAATGACTTGAGTGAGTCGCTTAACATTGACCTGGATTACCATAACACAACGCTTCATTTGAAGGGACTCAGACAACTGACAAAGGCAATGCTTTCATTTCTGCCCCATGCAACGACCTTGGGGCGACTGTTTGGTACAATGAACGCGTATTCACTGCACACATACGCTGAGGGACAAGAGTACAAAACTTTTTCAGCTGTTCCTTTCAGATGAAAGCTGGTGGGGGTCACTAAAAATGAAAACATTTGAGGACTGCCACACTAATTGCGAATAGGCAGCAACTTCACTGTCTTGTGCCTGTCACACCCAATGCTGCTGGGAGTACTCACTAGGGGGACACGCTGCTTCCTCAACAGGTTCCGTAGTGCTGCGTCCAGCCTCTGGAAGCAGCCACCAGAGGTGGGAAGACTGCTGGTCACTTCGTCAGCAATTTCATCGGGCTCTTGGTCCTCAGCCAGAGGCTGCACCTGTCCTTTGCAGTTGAGCACTTCATCCCAGACCTGCGTGACATAAGTGTGGTTCCATCAATACTTCAAACAAAGAAAAAGAAGCAAAGGTGAATAGTGGTGACGCAATAGAGGAGAATCTCTTTGATACGTTACATTCCTATCTGTTACACTTTCACAGATTTTACACTCTGAAGCACCAATACTATATTGTTTCCACAGGGCCATGTGTATTCGTTCCCCGTTTCTTAGAATTTTATCCCTGGTTATGTCCGAAAGTTGCTACAGCACACCACCGCGGCTCCATCATCCAGCAGTGGCACCTATGATAACCACCGCATCTCATCGTTGAGAACGGTCACTTCACAAAACTTGTCATGTAGCACAGAAGGAGAATCAAACCCGTGTCCAGATCATCACTTGTCGGTAACCCAAACATGGCTCCTGAAGTTGAAAGCCAGGAGAAGGTGGGCAAAAGCACAAGGGGTTACCCCACATCCATGTTTGCAGGAGCTGTCTCGTGACCTTTGCTACCTTGTGCAGTTACTTTGATCATGCTATAAGGCTTCCCGGAAACTGAAAAGGGGATGCGAGTGCTCAACCCTTTCAGGGTCAATGACGTAAATATACTGCTCCGCGAACAAGTTCAAAATGGTCGATGCCGTATATTTACGGCACTGTCTGTACATTTAAAAAATGCATCTATTTACTAACTTTTTCTTTTCTGTCCCAAAATTGACCCTCAAAAGGTTAAAAAGGGTCAAAATAGGCTGCTACATGTATTACCAAAAATTCAACCCAAGCACCAGATGAAAATTACAAGCTTCATTAGGGTGATTCACAGTTATTATGAATGCTTGAAAAATTTTTCATGTTTAATCTAACTGTCAGGCAATGAATGATAACAAGCATTACTGAGCAGGTTTCAAATAGCTTTTTTCATAGGCTTCCAGTTTAACTTCAAATAATGTTTTGTGTAGGAGTACCTTTTTGTCTCATCAGTGGAGCAATTGTTAATGGTTTTGGGGTTTTGCAGATCACACATTATTTTTCCATGGTCCCCCAAAAGAATGTATCAATGGAGTTCTACTGCACTTCAAATAAAATGGCAGCTTCTCTTTGCAGGAGCGCATGCCTGCACATTAGCATGTTTCAGCACATACTAGCACAGGCACATAATGCAATAACAGAGGACGTAGTCAAAAATATATGCCTTCAATACACTAATGTCTAAGCAATAATGCACTGAATGCTAGTGCACCAAAAGCATTATCGCATCGAGCACAGCTGTGATGAATGCATTAATACATTCCTGCTTTTAAACTTGCATAGACATGGCCACAAGAATGTAGATGTAGCAAAACATTAACTAGGTAAATTGGAAATGTTGAATTATTAGCTCAAGAAAATGTGCCCTGTAGTTTTTTTTTTCTCTTTTTTTCACTCACTTCACTTGACATAATGCAGAATTCAGCTTCGTGAATACATCTGGGCCATCTGTACCCTACCATCCCTGGCCATAGCTGAAAAAAAGTTTCTTTAAGGGACACTAAAGAAAAAAATACTTTCTGCTATATTAGTGATGCATCATTCAACAATACCAGAACAGCTGCTCTTACTATGAGAAGAGGCCTGGTAAGCTAGAAAAGACACAAAAAACAAAAGACGGGTGTCGGTGCTGGCTTGAAGTTTGTGCACTCGGTCACCGTGGCATTGTCAATTTTGACGGTGTCTCCTAGGGTCCACTTAAATTTTTATTGGTAAAGATGGACTCCACTGAACGTTTACTAAGCCCCAACAGCCCGAATATGAAAAAGTACCTTGTAACCAGTGACATCACACCAACGTACCAGCACAGGTTAGTTCTGGTGCAAAATTCAAGCAATAACTTTGACCTTCATTTTCGTTTCTAATCTTTCTAATAAGTGTTCCTTGAAATTGTGACTCTCCTTTACAAGTGACAAGTCATTGTGTGGAAATTGCAATTTATTACTACTGTTCGTTTGATTTTTCTTTTTCTAATTTGGCTGCTAACGGCAGCATGTGGCTTGTCACTCAACGCTTTTTGGCTGCTTACCCATGCGAAATGGACCAGGTATCTCTGGGCTGTCCTCCTGACCGCTGCCAAATGCATCATATTTGCTAGCCTAATTTTCAAGCATTGCACTCGACCTTCAGCACATTGTGTCTTACTCACACTTCTTATAGGACAACTTGAGGCACGTGGACTGACACACATGGGGACCAATTGTAGGTGCCAACTCTACCAAATGTGCCTCTACAATGTCCACATCCTGCTGCACACATTTCAAATTCAGTGTAACACATAAACCAACTAATATAAACATGGATTCTCATCTTACCCCTTGAAACTCAGTGCTTCTTCTTAATTTGAAAGCTTTCCCTGCGGCATAAGACATGCCAAGCATGTTATCTACACATGTATAACTGGTTTTGTCCAATGAAGCTCAGCAGTGATACATGGTATGAACCACGGATCCATAGGTGGCAGTCAGATCGTTGTCTTGGGTGTAGCCCCACTTTTGATGCATAGTGGCGCCTCAATGAGTACAGTTCAGGACAAGTCCACAAGAGGATCACTTCTTTCATGATGTCACTGTACTTCAATAATGTGCAGGATCGAGAATTCCCACATCCACTCGTGACAGACCCATTTTGCGGCCAATTATTTAAATTGTGAGGGTTAACAGCCCAAAGCCAGACAGCTGGAAAAAATAGATGCCTCAGTGAAGGGTTTCAGAATAATTTTGACGACCCAAAGTTCTAAATTTCGTACCTAACACATGCTGCACGAGCATTTTTGCACTTTACCCCATAGAGACTGTGGTCACTGCAGTCAGGAATCGAACTCATGACATCATGCTCGCCAGAAAAACACCACAGCTACTGAGCAACCACGGCGGGCAATGCATACCATATGCCACCAACATTTGTACCCAACCACCGTGATGCCATTCACTCGCCAGAATCATGGCTTTTGCAGAGCGCCAGGTCAGAGGGCTCAGAATCTGTCCAACCCTGGGTGAATGGTAGTTATGAGCAAACAGGGTAAAGTACTGGCCAAACAATTAGCATGTTGCACGAGCCAAGAGCTCCAAGCTGGTGTCACAATCAGTATCAAATGCACGTAGCACAGGAACTGGACACGCAAGTACCGTTTGGTTCTCCCACTGCAAATATATTCGCAACACTGCAGCAAGAGCATCAAACATATTGTCTTGCGTGCCACATCACTGCCTTCTGCCCAAAGTCTGTCTGCAGTCGCGGAACAATGCAGGCAAAGAAGAGCTGCAGTGGCAGATGACTGCACATACCTCATGGTTGTCCAGGTCAGCGAGCAACCGGGAGAAGGCAGAGACCGACTGGTGCACGAAGTCGTCGATGCTCAGCTGTCCCGCAGCGTCCTCGTCTTCCTCCGCAAGGGTGTGCAGGAAGCGCTCTGCATTCACATGCGCGCTCATTTCATCTTGTCACGAGGAGCCCCTGCAACTGCCTTTGGCACAAATTTAACCATTCAGTGCCTGGTAGGAACGTTGTCAAGCATCTACTGGACCAAGGTGCCGTTCCAGTCACAGGGACTCAACTAAAAGAACACAGAAATAATGAAGGCCTCTGCATGAACTGAAACTGGCTGCCTGTTGCTACAAGTTCTTTGTCTTAGTCCTCATTACACTGGTTCAACAAAAAAGCTGTGTTTCATCTCGCAAAAAAAAAAAAAATGTTGGCACTGATGGTCTTTTGGTGGACGGGCACAGCACAATAAACAGTGACAGAGAAAGCACATGAAAAACACGGCACAAATTTGTTTGTCATGTTGTGTTTGTCACATTGTGCCATGCACATTGCGTCACTTTGTGTTCATTTTCATAATGCCACACGACAAACACGACACAATCACAAACAAATTTGAACTGTGTTTGTTGTGTTGCCTTTGTCTCCGTTTCTTGCGCAGGCCCCAACAATGAATCTAAATCAACTTGCCCAATTTCCAGCTCTTCTCAGGGACCTCTATGAACCGCGACCATTTTCTGAATTGACCCCTTTTGGAGGTTTCACTTTCAGAGGACAGTGATTGGACAAACCAGCGGGCTGATTGGATAAACCAGCGGGCAAAATGCCCATGACTCCAGTGAGGCATAGCTCCAGAGGCAGCTTTTCATACAAAAATGAAAGTACTATACCCAAATTATTACACTCGAGCTTTGCTATATTAAAGCTGCATCCAACACAAAGCCACCTTCGTTATATCCAATATTCATTACATTCTGATTATTACAGAAAGCAGTTTAGATTCACTTCATTATATGCGACAATATGTTACATCATGATTTAACTGTATTATTAGTATTTGTTTTGGAAACACATTACAAAAAATAAAAAAACATTGCTTAATCCCACATTTACTCTTAAATTTAGGCATAGTCGGTGAGATTGAGAATAGATACCCTGCTTCAGTACTCTGCTTCAGTAGGTCCGTGCAGCATGGTGGAAGCTACATGCCTCTGTGACCAATCTAGGGGTGAACACACCTTTAAAGGTGCCCTGTCATCTGCTAGCGGCGAGTGTAGCAGCAGCGGTGATGGTAGCATCTACTAAGACTGCAACTGACAGTGAGGTAAGCTGTTGTGATAGCAGTGGTAGAAAATTCGTTCCATATCTGCTCTGACACCAGAAAGGCCTATGTTCCCAAGATATTTTGAGATAAAGAGGAGAAGGAAGGTTGTGCAGAAGGCAAAAGAAGAGGGTTCAGACAGCCATGCAGACATGCAGCCAGCATGCCACGCAGAATAGTGGCACCATCTCTTGATTCCTCTTGTAACATCCACGTGTACACTGTGTGCTCGCTGATAGCCATAAGTGCAGCTGTTTTCTTAATTAAGATTTGTGCACATTACCGTACCCTTTCCCCACTGTTCCAATCATTTCAATGCCAACTTATTTGTTCCTAACTTATTTTTTCATTTCGTCTAAAAGAGCAGCTTGGAATGGCTAACACACAAGCAAATTTGCAGACACCATTTTTGCAATCAATCAATCAATCAATCAATCAATCAATCAATTTTATTTCCTTTGGATAGAAGGAGTACGGCACTAAATGCTTGAGCAGCTTAACAAGGTCCCGACCCCGTTACAGTTGGGAAAACAGCAGGATGACGGTCAGTCATGCACAAAGAGTTCAATGAAGCACTAGCCAGGAGGGAGTCCTCCACAATATTGTGATGAGCCGATTAGACTAATGAATTTAGCCAACGTCAAATCATTTGCACTTTCTAAAATGCAGCCTTGGCTCTGCTGCACGGAACTACTGAAACAGGGTACAGTTTGCGTAGGGCAAAAGGTGATCTGACTCACAGAGGTTGCTACAAAGATTACTAGAGGACGCCCTGGTGCTGCAATCATTCAGCTAGCAAACAAATTATGGTTATTACTTGGATTTGTCTAATGTTCTTCCCTGTGGCTTGAAACATTCTTACGACATAGCTTATGATGCTTTACTCCAAGTTTCCAAGCACTCACAGTGTCTCTGGCCACATGTCCAATTATTGTGAATTGTAGCATTTATAATGCAATATTTCATTGAAAATTATCAACCTGTAAGATCACAAAGCTGTCTAAAAGCAAAAACTCAAAGGCAAATCAATGTACTGCTGCCAGCATGGAGGAAGGAAACTGAGAGGCCCTACCCCTTCCGCGCACTAAGAGAAAAGTGCGGAGGAAATGACGTAGCAGGTTCTCCTTTGTTTTGCAGTTTTTTTATTTCTTTGCTGTAGCGGCCCCGCCTTTCGGGCCACAATGGCGGCTTTGTTACTGTTCTGTGCGCTCACACGTGTTGCTCCGTAGGTTTCGTACCGCGGCAAAGGCGCCGTGTGGGCGGGTTTGCATTGGTCTCCGTGTTTTGCTGCGCTGCGTTATCTGGACCGTGTTCTACCGGATGTTGCTGTGGTCAGGTGGGACAGGAGGAACTAAAGTTCATGAAATGAATGCGCATGCAACGCTGTACGCAATGTACCGCGCCACGGTAATGGCAACGGAGGAAGGCGTATCAGCGGGAAATTTTGCCCTCTTTGGCGGAATCATGCTAACAGGCTAACGATTGTTTAGTATTGCTGCGGAGCGCGCGGGTCCGAGCAGCACGGTTGCAAGCAGCGCGGCGTGGTTTCGCGAGAAACGTAAACAAGAGAGGAGAGCTGGCCCGACAGGCGGAGCAACGCCAACTTCCGGCTTCACTATCGCTTCGTAAAGAGTGACGTCAGGGCCTCTCCTGAGTTTTCTTTCTCCGTAGCTGCCACATAGGTGTTCTGTGGCTGCCAGTCATTACCAAGTTGGCTGAACCGCCATGTTTGCAGCTTCCACAGACACTGCGGCACCAGAGTTTCCTCTAGTAATTTTTGTCCGAAAATATATGATTTGACGATGGTTACACAGCAGCACTGCATGCCATTTTGTGAGCTAAGCATACCGTTGTCGAGGCGCCGTACTTTCCTGGTAGAACGGTGCTTCCCGCGAGAGCTCAGCCCCAAGACGTCGCCACAGGCGGGCATTGACCGGCGCGCAGCGCGTCGTCGTGGCTCCAGAAGCGATGAGTGGTGAACATGGACAACCAGTTCCACGGGCTCCTCGCCTTCATCATGACTATTAAACCTACAGGAAGGTTTTCAACACAATCGTCATTTGTAATAACCATCGCACCCGTTCATGAAGAAAGGAATGTTCACGAGAGGCCCAACATGGTAATTTCGAAGGTTGACTGATTGACTGCTTTTTTAAAGGGCTGTGACATAAAAAGAGGCATATTGGGATTCTTAGTAAATTATGTTCCTGCAAAATCGAAATGGCTACCCTTACAATAATAAGACGCTCAGTATTCCAGAAAAGAAGGAAAAACTAAAGCCAGATGTCAACACCAGCCTGATGCTTTAACAATCAGCTTGCTGTGAGGTCAGATTTCGACAGTGTCCGCTTGGGGTCTTGGGAAAGGACTACACTGCATCATAAGAGGACCACTGACTCATCCTGGAATGCTTCAAGAACTATGACAAAACACACAAAAATATGAGAAGGTGCTTTTAAATCAGTGACATCGCACTAATGCACCAAAGCTTGAACCGCAAAATTTTAATCAGTCTTAAATTACTTCCCTTTAAACAATCTGTGGCATTTCTTTTATGCAAGGAGATCACTACTTGCAGAGGAAATCGCAATTGAAGAAGACAGACAATTCTAGTACAATTCAAACTGTCTGCAACAAACAGGGTCTCCTATGTGGTGGCACTGACTATCTTAGAGGTCATACACTGAAGGGCACGACAGTGTGAAGTAAGTCACAGGGCTCTGCACACACATAAACACACACACACACACACACACACACACACAAACACACACACACACACACACACACACACACACACACACACACACACACACACACACACACACACACACAAACACACACACACACACACACACGCATGCATGCACGCATAGAAAGTGCCTACAGAGCAGTGATAAATAACAGCAACAGTGAGTTCTCTGACATTGTAGGCTAATTAAACCACAAGAACAGGAGAAGGCTGAAGTGGACTCAGACTAACAGCAAGAGTTTAATGGCATAGGCAGGCTCATTTACACCGGTACACAAACACCATATAAGCACATACTTTCAGTAGACAATGCCTAGAATGAGGAAAAATAGAGCAGAAACAGAAACTGCCAATACAAGTTCTTGTGAGGCAAAGTACAGGGGAAAGAGCCGAATTTTAGTTTATTTCATATTAATATGCGACCTAATAAGCACTGTTTCGGTTTGCTGCCATTATCTGTTCAGAAAATTTCTGTTCTCAGTAATATCATGAGAAGCCAACAAACACTGACACCAAGGACAGCATAGGGGAAATTACTTGTGCTTAATAAATGAAATAAAGAAACGATACATTAATGGAAATTGAAGTGGATGAAAAAACAACTTGTCGCAGGTGGAACCGAACCCACAACCTTCGCATTGTTGGTTTGGTTCCCACCTGCGACAAGTTGTTTTTTTATCCACTTCAATTTCCATTAATGTATCGTTTCTTTACTTCATTTATTAAGCACAAGTAATTTCCCTTATGCTGTCTTTGGTGTCAGTGTTTGTCGGCTTCTCATGATATGACTAATAAAAATCGGGCCCCACGGTTAACCCCCTTTCTTCTCGTTTGTTCTCAGTAAGTAACACTCTAGATGCTTTCGAGCTAATCTGTCACTTAGCTGCACTTAACATTTCCTTCAATACTCTAAAACTACAAAGTTCACAACAAAGAACTCCGTCATTGAGTTCTGCAGGTGAATTTTGACCACTAAGGTCAAAAGACAATACAGAAGTATAATATCGAAAGGCAATACAGTCCATACATGAAAGACAGTCGTCATTGCTTTCCGCCCATATCAAAATGTGGCCATTGTGGCGTGGATTCAATCCAATGAGCTCATGCTAAACAGCTTTCTAGAGCCAGTGAGCTATGTGGCGACTTCTCAGCTTTAGTTATAAGAGGAAGAGAAATAATTTTTATGAAGAACACAAAAGGTGAAAACAGTCATCTGAAGCAAAAAAAAAAAAAAAAAAAAACTCGATACTGACGTGACAAACAGCCATGTGCGCCATTACATCAACGCCTCAGCAACACAAATGCCAGTTTGGAAGAAAAAATAAGAAAGCTTGAGCACTAGTTGAATGCTGGTGTTGATTATAACAAGATAAATAATTTTTGCGATACGCAAGGTGGAGATAGTCCTTTGAAGCAAACAGCTCAGCTCAGAAGCCAAGCAGCCTTGTGATCCATCATTTCACCACCTCAAAAAAAGAAATGCAAACTAGAAATTACTTTAATACAGGACTCAAATGCAGAATTTATGCAGTGGTGCAGAAAGAGAGCCACTGTCAGTGCTCCTGTGGTCGTTCTTCTTGAGAGCAAATTTTGCTACAGTATTTGTTGAAAAAAGAAACAAAGCAAAAGTTGTTTACGTTTAGAGTTAAAACTCGCGTGGTACAAGCGTTCCCACCGGTTCACAAGTACTAGGTGGGCAGAGACCAACAAGATATGTAAACAAGGAAACAGAAACCTCCGAGTTGCATTGCCTTATCTGGCTGCTGACAGCAAGAGCTTCAAGCGCACATCAGCAGTGGACGGTCTCCCCTGCTAACACCACTCTTCAGCCAATGATAAGAATGCGGTCCCCACTTGAGTCTTACTTTTGCACACATCAGCGATGTCCATTCAGTGTATCACCTGCTTCAAATGTCAGGCAGCAAACAGACAAGTGGGATGACCCTTTGTTGCATGTGCCTTAAAAGGAAGCTATTACATCACTAGCTCCTACCTAAAAAATGGGAACAGAAAATTATTTTGCTCAGTAACCACTGTACTAAATTTGGAGTGATTTGTTGCATTTAAACAAAATAATATCTACTAGCTGTCGGGAACAGGTTTCTTTTATTTAGAGCATCACTTTTCTTTGAAAAAAAATGCAACATAAAATTCTCAACAAACAACTGAGGAGCCAAACATATGATTGTAACCCAGCAATAAAGAACGATATCACAGTTCTATAAACCGCATCTACTGACACATTTAAAAAGTGGACAACATTGCTGTACCACTTAGAATTAAGCACTGCTCTGAAGTTTGCCAATAACTTCTGAGTAGGACTTTTGCAAAGCCCTCGTAAACATTTTAAGTTTCGTATAAGCTGCAAACTCACACACCGCATAATTGTTCACTTTAGGTTATGCAACACAGTTTACAGAACTGCAATATCTGTCTTTGGTGCATAGTTACAAACTTCATGCCTCAACTTTTTTTTTTAACTGCCAACTTCCGCCAATTTCTGTAAAACCTATGTGGGCCTAAATCAAAACTCTGCTTCAAACAACCATTACAGTCCCTCCGCCCCCTGCTATCTCTCTTAAATTCTACAAACTTCATTCAAATCTTTTTTGCATTTCCCGAGCATCTTCATACGGAAATAGGAATTGGCACTGAGCCAAATCTTCCTCTTAATTTACAATGAAATTAGAAAGTGATAATGCCAGGCAGTTCACGATAGCAATTCTATGGCCATTTTGAAGAAACCCCGAAATTTTCGTTGGCCTATTATGTTTATAATGGTATATTATTATACTACTACAAAGGACAGCATGCAGCCACCTGGTAACCAGTGACACGAAAAATTAGAATCTGCTACATTTTTGCAGAAAATTGGCATGTTCTCTTAAACAAATTCTTATACAACGATTAAGTATTGTTACTGGTTGGCATTGCTATTGCGGGAATAAATAGCTTTTGTTAAAGGCATTTATAATAATTTGTTTGTTCATGCGATCTTAAAGCATTTTATATCAAAACTATCATACCTTAGCATGTTTTTCTAAATAAACCTTCAGTTGGTAGACAGCATTCGTCCTGTGTTGCTTCTTTAGAACCTGCAGGCTGCTTACAACGTTCGTTCATCACTCAGGATGTGCATGTGAAAAGGCACTTTTCCATTATATTGCACACACCGTCATCTGTATACAGTTGCTCACATAGAGCCTCGTAATTCTTCTTTAGGCCCCGTTTTATTTATCATGGGATAATTCAAACTTTGCATAGCTCAAATGAAGATCTCGGGTCTCTTAAAGTTCTAATTAATGCAAGATGACAGGTCTCAGGGTTTGTACAGGACACCCGACACAAAATTCAAGGTCAGTTCAAGGATCTCCAGGATGCTGAATGCCAAAATTTAAGGAAGCTGAAACAAACTTCGGTCATACACATAAACTAAAAAAACATTCAAACCTCCTTTTTCCTGACAACAATTCTTCACAGATAGGCAGCCACAATTGCAGACGTGCTTCAAGCTCTTCAGCTGGCTTCTCAAACTCAACTTTCCCATTGTAATGATGTCAATCACACTGTGGCACATGGCATACTTCACTAGATGAGGATTGGTAGTGATCGTGGCTTCACCAAAGATACACTTCACATCAAAGACAGATGGCTGAAACTTTTTCCTGCAGGCATATCTAGAGCCCAGAGGTGGTATTCTGGGCGATCACTTTTGAATTGATACTTTCGCTTTCGTGAGAGTAGTGTCAGTGTATCGGCGTCTTTTGGTGACTGCATTCCTGCCACTGTACTGCCACTACGCACTTGACCACAGCCAGTCTGGAGCACGAGTCAGGTGTTTAAATGGGAGACACGTACTCTAAACTGGTCGCAACTTGGCACTGAGCCAAGAATGCTGTCGCCCGTAGACGCGGACACATCTGGCGCTAGCCTCACAAAAATCTTAGGAAAGAGAAAGTACATATTGTTGAAAGTGATCTCCCGAGAATACCACCCTTGGCCTGAAAGATGAAGCCATGATAAAACAAACAAAAAACAATAGTCCGGCTCAGTCGTTGACCTGGGTTCGTTGAGCACCACGATGGCAATTTAAACGAGCCTGTTGTCAGTGGCTATGGACAAGTCAGACTGCAATCACCTAACAATATTCTCAAAGCAGAATATACAGGACTGTTTCCAGATAGACGGTGTTGATGGCACAGCACCAATGCAGAGTTTATTACTTTGAATATTTATAACCTAAAGCTTTCAAAGAAATCAAGGAGCACATTTATTTTCAGCGTTTTAAGGATCCTTGAATCACTTTTCCCGAATTCAAGGGTTTTCAAGAACTTCAAGGAGGTGTAGGAACCCTGAATACTGCGTTTTATTGGCTTAACCTTGTACCACATAGAGCTTCTCAGCCGGCAATATTTCAGCTACACCTAATTGTGTCTGTTATGTGTGTCTAGAACGTGCAATGTTACTTTCACAAAAGTCGCTGGTACAGGGTGAAATTTGTGAACTTGTTACGGGAAACTGAAACTGGCTTTTGGCATAAAATGATACCTTTACATCACCTTTATGTCATAATCTCGTACCCTAGTGAAGCTTGTAAAACGGCTGATATTGCAAGCATGTTAGTTGCAATTTGTGGACATGACTGAATGAACTGATACAGACAAGGGTTAAACCTAGTTGGGAATGTTCACAGGGGCTTTCATTTTCTGAGTTGATGTAGTGGCTTTTGGAAACTACAGAATATACTAGTATTCAAATGCCTCTTGCTTAAGCTTCTAGTTGCAATTTAGAAATTCATATGTTATGTGCAGCAAAATCATAACAACAAGCTATAGAAGAAGTTGAAGGAGTGCTGACAAATAGTTTAGAAGTTGTAGAGACTCAAGATTTTCACATGTACAAGGATCACTATTTAACAAATACGAACGCTGGGAAATACTTATATTACAATTTTGCACTGAAGTTTGTCTCGAAATGCTGCACTTGGAGTGATAGACATTACCGTAACGTCAGAACAGAGTGAAATTCCCTGTCTTCACATAGCAATAGGGCTAGGCATAATGTTGTAGTTGAAAGAGGAAAAAAAAGAAAAATGAAGCGCTGCATATGTTTCCTATGGTTTAGCTTGCGTGCAGTAACCGATGCCATCACAGAAATGAAGCAAGCAAGTGCATAGCGACGTCATGACGTAACCATCTCCGGTGTGTCAAACACAAAACTGGTTTGTGCAGACAAGTATTATAATAAATTATGGAAGGTATTCCTTGCCAGTATTCTTTCTAAGGTTTAGCATGTTTGTTTATTCACTCAATGCAAAAAAAAAAAAAAAAGTATGCAAGTTGAAGATGTCATGACAATCAAGAACAGCCAAACACAGGAAACTCTTCGGAAGGAAATGACAGATGTAGTGCTTGTACTTGTACCACAAGTCTGCATGCAAGATATGTGTTTACTTATTGAAACATGAATCGCTTGGCACTGGGATGCAGCTGTTTTGACAAGGTTAGACCTTGGCGCCTGCTTATGGGAAAATGCTCAAGTTAACTTGTGCAAAGGATGCAACACTAATATAAGTCGGTAAACAGGACAGCACACACCAACAGCAACTATGATTTCCAAACCAGCAGCCATGTTATAAAGAGTAGCTATTCTACAAACTTCGCTACCAATCAGGGAATAGTGATTCTAGAGTAGTGCAGTCTCTGCGTAAGATGTGCTTACTAGTTGGCACAATCAATGTCACGAGCCAGTTTTTTTTTTTTTTTTCCTTGGGTGAATTAATCCTGTCATTTCCGTAGGACGCTCCCACGGTAACTGTAATAAGTTTGCAATACTGTGCAGCAGGGCCGAAAAGCTGCTATTACTGTGAGTCTATCTGATCGGAACTTTCTTCCAATAATAACCCTGGCGTTACCATGGGGGCCGTATTCTTGGACGGTCACTTTCGGAGGCAAGTTTCAGTGGGCGCTGATTGGCTGGTTGAGGAAACCTGCTCGAATCGTACGACGCGCCGTGTAGAAAAAGTGATAGCATCGCCGAAAATGATCATCCCAGAATACGTCCCCAGTACATATTCCCTCGACAACACATCAGAAAAGCAGCAGCGCAGAAAATATATCGCGAACCTACAGCAAGTTAGATGCTGTAGCTTCATTGCATCACTGCTCTGTAGAGTCCTTGTAATTTTAATCAGCGTTCCACGTACATATATTAACGTTTCTTGAGTGTGCGCCAAATGCATTCCGCGCAGTCAGGCTCCCCTGACCTTTGCCTCCTTAGCAGGTAAACGATCGGCTGAAAACGAGCGCTTGTGTCGAAAGCGGCAGGAAGGTGCTTCAGAAAGTAATCACTTTGAGTCGCGCACCCTGCGAGCCCTAGTAACAGCTGTAGCAAAGCGATCTCCGCGGGCCAAGCAAGTATCCGCGCGGCCAACGACGCTACTCACCCGTCAAGGACATCGTAACTGGCCGCCGTCCCGTTGAAGGGGTCCTTCCCATTGGCTCCGTTTCGAATAACTCCCATGATGTTTCAAAGGCGCGCGTACGGTGCTTACTAGTCGCGGAGATATAACCGAGCGTGGCGTCTACAGCCCGAAGCGCAGCGCAAACTGACCACCTTACAGCAACAAAATTTTGCCAGACAAGCCCCTCTCCCTGCGATGTCGCGCCGTGTAAACAGTGGGTGTGTTCTTTTCACGGGTGGTGTGGCAATTTACGTCATGAGTTTATAAAACGTAGAGTTCACAAGCTTGCTGTGAAAAGCTTCTAAAGTATTGTAAACATTTAGCGCTTTTGTTTAGTAACAAACGATTTTTGCGCCATCTTTTATCTGTCTATAATAAACGAATTTTTACTTTAAACTGTTGTAGGCATTTATATATCTTTAGCATATAATTTCAATTTGTAGTATAAATAGCATCCTAACTATAGCAAATCTTTATTTACTTAACCAATGAATTAGTAAGTTCCGCCAGCGCTCGGCAGGCTGCTCTGGCCATTGGCGCTACAGTCGTGTTCTTTCATTTGAGAGCATGCACATTTAGCTATCTTTTTCAGCAAAGAGCCTAACTGTACTCAAGAACAGAGAAGACATGCCCACTGTGCCGACAAAATAATTTAGATTGATTTGTGAAAGTGATTCAAAGAAACGAAAGTCAAAAGATCACTAAAGCGAAAATGCATGCATGCAAGCTGCGGTCATGAAAAATTTATAAAATCCGTTCTCTTCTTGCAGCTCTTTTTCGGTATTTATTGGCAAATACCAAATTGTATTATTCGATATATGGCAACAAGATATTACATTGCAGCAGTAATCATAAATGTAAGCTCAAAATAATATCAGCTGAAGGCTACGGCTGAAAGATATCAGCGGCGTGCATCATACCATTTCGATCGCAGCGCCTCCACAGCATTGTGTGCATCCCATCCGAAAGCACGCTCCGCGCTCGCCGTTTGATCCACTAGACCAAAATATGCACTCTAGTGTTCGCGGGCAGCTGCGGGGAAAAGCGCTGGCGAAGGATCGCGCCCGTTGTGCCGACGGCTGATTACACCACCCGCCGTTGACTCGTCGCGTCTCCTCGTTTTGTGTCTTTCGGTGCGCACGCTGTGACAACGTGGCGGAGTGAGCGAGTGATTTTGCAAGGCGGAGAAGGGCTGTGTGTGTCTATCTGTCGTTGTGATCGTGGCCGAGACCGTGCTCAGCGAGCGCGTAGCGTCGCCCATGGCGACTCGGCATCGCTCGTCGTCTGTGCCACCGGGTTCGACCGCCGTGTTGCCAGGCAGTGCCGTGGCACGTCCCCCCCTACGATGAGCGCCGTCGCCGGCCGCCGATCTCCTGTTGAAGCAGACTACGCATCTTCCCGAGGCACAACGGCAACCGTCGACGCCTGCCTGCGGCCCTTTCGTTCAACCAAGCTGCTGCTGTGATCCGTTGGACCAGCGAAAGCGTGCTGAAGACGGCAACTCGGTGGCGATACGTGAGGATTGGCCGGTAGGTACTCCGTAGTGTGCCTGGCAACGAGTCTCGCACCTGGAGAGAACCACTAAACGAAACTGGCTTCTCGATTCGACTTGCTTGCTATCCTCGGCATTCGAAGAGTCGTTGAAAGCAGGACGTGATGTAGACATTCGCACATGCAGGCTGCGTGGGAAAAAACTCCGTTCGGCGTACATACGTGCATATCGTAAAGTTGGCGTGCATTCACGACTCGGCGTTGAAGTTTTCGAAGCGGTGATATTGGCTTTTGCGGCTAAGAGCAGCCTAATGTAACCAGACGTGTATTTTTTTTTTAATCTGGACGTCATTCGACTGATAGTAGTTTGCTGCAACGTTGTTCATTCCTAATGACGAGTGAAGCGGTGGCATCATTACGTGTTGCAAGATCAGCTTTATTTCCTTTCGCAATATTAGAGCTGGCACTGTCCATTGTGGACGCGGTAATCAGCACATCAACGATCTGAACCTATCTACTGGCGATCAGTTTGTAGCGTCTTGATCACATGATACTGTAGCATGGCGTAAAAGTCTGGAAACGCAGGAAAGAGCAACCATGAAAGTTAAACAATGAAGAGCTAAGCCATGCACAGATTGTCGAAATTTTCAGCTGGCATGACAGTCGTTAGGTGCAGTAGTAGTGTTTTCGGCTGCATGGCGCAGTAATACTCTAACCTTGTTATAAACAGGTCGCATCTGACACAAACATCTTCTTCATATGTGGTATTTTCTATAAGCATATATTCGTTACATGTGGATTATCAGTTTGATAAAAAATTCTGTAATCGTCATATCCGTTATTCTTATGTTGTGGTTTGACTGTACTTGTCTGTATGTCCCATTCATGACTTCATTATTGCTCAGTGTAATGGCATCAACTGACTCAACAAGCTGGCAGTCGTAGCGTAACATCTCAGTTTTACCCAAGTCCCACAATGTTAATGCTTTTCGTTAATGTTTTTGGCAAAGAACTTGTTTATCTAAAGCAGCTGTTGCCATGAGTGTTTGAACAGTTGGAGCCTGCGAAGATATTTGTAGAATTCACTAAGCTGTGGGTCTTAGTGAAACTTTTCTTTAAAAGGGCCCTGAGCCACTCTTTATTGAAGTCGGGAAATGCATTTGAAGTTAAAACAGACTGTTTCAGAAATACTTTGCTGCATAAAGTACTTCAGTGCATTCAGCAAAAGCAGAGTTATTGGAAACCAAAGGTCATCTATGATCCCATTCGTGGTGCTCCTACTCTTTCAACGCCTTGCACTGCGAAGGCTACTGTGGAGCGGGGCATGCCCACGACGCTCCACTTACTGAACGTCACCGTGGCACGCAGTTCAAATTTGGTTTTGAATGTTCACATAGATGCCACTACTTACGATTTTGTCACCTGCGACGTGCCAAACTCGGTTGTCCTCCGCGAGCTGCGGTGCTCTCGGTCAGCGGACTTGTCGCGGCACCCCGCAGCGGCCACGGTATCCATACTATGTAGCAGACCGCAGCTACACATAACTGTAGCATGTGTGCTTGAGTTCATGCTCACACTCATAATGCTCCAGCCTAACTGTGCTACGTGGTATGAACCAGCTTTGTCTTGCACCAGATTGATCGACGGGTAGTAGCCGCATCCAACTTTCGCATTTTGAAGCACTATCAAGAGCTCAAAACGAAGCGAAGTCTGCCAAAGCATTCAGGAAGTCTACCAAGAGTGGCCAGGGGTGAGCATGTGGTCTGACCTTAAGTTTCATGTGGTTCAAGGCTGGTTGAGTGAAATTAGTTGAAATTAGCGGACCCAGTGGCTAAGACACCAACAAACAGGGTGGCCTGGCATAATTTTAATTCCTACGCTGATGGCCAAGCATCAGCAGACAATTGTCAGCTTCTTCCGAAAGTGCATAATTTTTATCACAACTTAAAAACAAATTTTCGCTTACTTCAGCCTGTTTATTAAACTGCATCAGTAAATATACATGGTAACACTGGAAAGAAGCACACTGATCCAAACACCATTCTTGATTGATGTCAGCTATTGGCCAATAGCGCCACGTATGGGAATCTGCTATATTATAAAATAAAGCAGCCCAGAAAGAGTGAAGCGCAGGCTTCTGTTGAAAAGAAAGCGATTTAAAAAAAAAAGGTGATCTTGGCTCCACTTGTGAACTGCATGCGCCGTGCTTGAGCGAAAAATTTGGCTGTGATGTTCAGAGCAACATATGTTGTCCGTGGACTGTGTTTTTTCACCGAACTCTAGGGATGGTTTACGATCTCTTTAATGAATTAGGTGCAAGGACAGAGTTACATGTTGTCAGCTCATTTTATGCCACTGACAGTGTGTGGCAATTTGCTATGAATTTGCTAAAACATTTTGTGTGCTATTGTGGCAGGAGCATGTGCTAGAGCAACTTACGGATGTGAGCATTCCTAGATTGCTCCATTGCGTATCGAAGTATATTACGCCATAGCCAAATAGCCACAATTTGTGTAATCGTCGTTCGAAACTTGTAGCAACTCTTTTTTGGCCGGCGCACGGAGATTTCCCAATGCATTAATGCTTTATGATAGTGCCATAGTTGCAAAAGGTTACAGATTGTTTAAATACTGAGATAGGACATAATTTCAACATCCATTATGCTTTGTACTGTGCTACCACTGTCTAAGGGTGTGCAAGTTGGCCAGTACTCATTCATAGCTTAGAGCCACTGGTTAAAGTTGTGGCTCACAAAGATGTAGCGGTGTTCTTGCCTTAGTGCCCCATACATATATTCTTGCTCCTGCCAGCAGCATTTAGAAGCTATGAGATCCAGCCACTGGCTCTGTGATGGAGATTTCAAATTGAAGGAGGGGGGCCTTGTTATCTTCCAAGCTTAATTGCACACCCTGTGATGCATGTACAGTTGTCCACAAAAATTTACAGGACATAGAATTTGCTAAATTGAAGTTCTTGCAAAGCCTGAACACATGGCCTCAAATCTGAAATTGTAGTCTGTAAGAGTTTTCAAAACTTACACAGTTGGCCAATAGAGCAAAAACAGTATGCCTTGACAGAACAAACAGAAATTCACATTTATGTTGGAACAAGTGTCCTACAAACTTTTCTGGCCTGCAGTCCGGAAAAGGCATTCGGCTCATATTTTCTTTGAAAAATTGTCTTGTTAATAAACAAGTTTGCTCATGATGTTCACAAAATGCTGTGGGACCCTTGAAGAACAACTACAACAAAATTTTGAACAGCGTGAGAAGCCTAGTTTGAGGTAGCATAAATACGAAACCTCATTCATGCAGTACTTTACTTTTGAAATACAACTGGATACGTCACAAAAAGCTAGCAAAAATTAACATTTTTCATGCTAATACTAAGAAAGATGGCATCACTACTGCGTGCCGGAAATGGCACACAACCAAGATTGTTGAGAATCGACACAGCTAATTTGTACAACCTCCCAGATTAGGTGGCATGCTGAGAAACGGAGGTAGTGGGCCGAAATTTACTTCATACCACCAAGTGCGTGCATTGTCTGCTTATGAACCATTTAAAGGCTCTTAACAAGAAACAAAACAATTACCAGCCCTGCAGCTTTGCAAGCATTACTTCAAACTATATATGCTACACATTTATAAACAGTTTAGCCGAAGTGAAATTCAGTCTCAGTTGGCCTCGTTCCAGTGATGAAAGTGCTAATACAAGGCACCTACTGAGCAAACACTTCTACTTTCTCTCCAGGAGTACTGCAGGTGCTGAGTGACTTGGAGAAGGCACCAAGATGGCGGTGCACGCAGTGGCAGCCGCGGCGGCTGCCGGGGGTGCCAAGCGCAAGGAGATCTACAAGTACGAGGCGCCCTGGACAGTGTACAGCATGAACTGGAGCGTACGACCTGACCGGCGCTTCCGGCTCGCCCTTGGCAGTTTCATCGAGGAGTACAACAACAAGGCAAGCTGGCAGCATGCTCGCTTCTTCTGCTGCCTTCTTTGCAGCCATTGCAAACAAAGTGGTAAATGGAAAAAGCCATGATGTCTGAAGAATTTGACGGAGTGGGCTAGTTGGTTTAGCGCACAAAAGTATGTGCGTCACAACCACAGCGGGTGCCAGCCAGCCCAGCATGAGGCGATTTAGGCAGCCGGATTCGCACAATAGAGGACAGGTCTCGCAGCTGGACCAGGTTGAATCACTAGCTGTTCTCAGCTGGTGTCTTATGAAACTCTGTCTTAGCAAAGCACATTATCAGGAGGGGGTACAAGTAGGCAGCCCAAAAACCAAAGTATTTTAACATTGTACCAGAAATGTGGCAGCTCAGTGCCATAATTGAACTTTAAATTCAAACCTAATGATTAGGTAAATGACAAGAGAAAGGCCCCCAATATGTGTATCGCTGTATCTATAACGCCAAGCTGGAATGGGTCTATAAATTTAATAAAATAAGTAGCAAGTACTAGATCTCTTCTACCCCCAAAAGAGGCTTGGTTAGCCAGACGATTACCAGAGGTGAACTACTTCAACAATTAGTTTTCTTCTTCAGGTCATTGAGAAACTCTTCAGTATAAAAGTAGGAGGTAGTAGTAAGGACTGCATCGTGATCCCTTTGTGTTAATTGTGGCCTGGTGCGTAGGCTGACTGTGTTGTACTGGGTTGCAGGTGCAACTGGTGTCCTTGGACGAAGACACTTCAGAGTTCCTGGCCAAGAGTACCTTTGACCATCCATACCCGACAACAAAAATAATGTGGATTCCTGACACTAAGGTAAGTTGGGTCTGACAGACTTGAGTAACATTATTTAACTTCATCGCTGTTTTTTCGTTGCTTTTCATTTTTTAAATGTTGCTGCTTCTAAAAAAGGAAATAATGGTAACTTGATGTGCCATTTGTTGAGGCACATGACTGAACACTTTCACGAGCGCTTTTCAGAATATTAGCAGGATTCACTGAACGGCAGAGCAAGGAAAAGGTTATGTTTGCAGAGATACGTTGGCAGCTTTGCACACTCATAAGAAAGTGCAATGTAATCTCAGTTATACTCTCACAATTCATACTGTGGAAATGACCTTGCACATGGCGAACCCAGCTTATGACAACTGCCTAGTGGGGGACGCAACTCTCATTGATTCAACACTGCTACAGCATTTTTTACTTTGATTTAGAGACCAGACGACTATTAACTTTTCCTTCCTCGTCTTCTCTGATTGTTCCAGGGTGTGTTTCCCGACTTGCTGGCGACGAGTGGGGACTACTTGCGGGTGTGGCGTGCAGGCGACGAGACACGCCTGGAGTGCCTGCTGAACAACAACAAGAACTCCGACTTCTGCGCACCCCTGACCTCCTTCGACTGGAACGAGGTGGACCCCAACCTGCTTGGGACGTCCAGCATAGACACCACCTGCACCATCTGGGGCCTTGAGGTACTATAGCCACTGTCAGCATCGTGGTTTGGGCCATGGTTTGTTTTGCAACTTCACCAATGCTTTGGCAGAGAATGTGCCTGGGCATCTTTTGACATCTTGGTTCATGTGTGAGAGAGAGAGTGTAATGAAAGCTTAAGATGCCAACCATGCTATACACTGGGCTTACTTCTTCAGACGAGATGTTTGAATTTACACCAACCACCCAACAAAAAAAAAGAAGAAAAAAAAAGGAGAAAAACTATAAATTAACTAACAGTCAAGATGACTGATAAAAATTCAGAGAATGTCTATCAGTCCTGTCTGACATAAGTATAACAGCAGGGCCTTCGAGACTTCGATTGCATCCCCACTTACTTTCCATTGGCCTAGAAAGTCACTAGTCCATATTCGACCGTACCGATATTTGACTTCGAGCGTATCGGAATCTTGGAAAAATGCTAACATAATCCTAATCCATAAGAAAGGGGACGCCAAAGACTTGAAAAATTATACACCGATCAGCTTGCTGTCCGTTGCCTACAAAGTATTTACTAAGGTAATTTCAAATAGAATCAGGAACACCTTAGACTTCCATCAACCAAAGGACCAGGCAGGATTCCGTAAAGGCTACTCAACAATAGACCATATTCACACTATCAATCAGGTGATAGAAAAATGTGCGGAGTATAACCAACCATTATATATAGCTTTCATTGATTACGAGAAAGCTTTTGATTCAGTCGAAATCTCAGCAGTCATGGAGGCATTGCGGAATCAGGGTGTAGACGAGCCGTATGTAAAAATACTGAAAGATATCTATAGCGGCTCCACAGCCACCGTAGTCCTCCATAAAGAAAGCAACAAAATACCAATAAAGAAAGGTGTCAGGCAGGGAGATACGATCTCTCCAATGCTATTCACAGCGTGTTTACAGGAGGTATTCAGAGACCTGGATTGGGAAGAATTGGGGATAAGAGTTAATGGAGAATACCTTAGTAACTTGCGATTCGCTGATGATGTTGCCTTGCTCAGTAACTCAGGGGACCAACACCAAGGCATGCTCACTGACCTGGAGAGACAAAGCAGAAGTGTGTGTCTCAAAATTAATCTGCAGATAACTAAAGCAATGTTTAACAGTCCCGGATGAGAACAGCAATGTAAGATAGGTAGCGAGGCCCTGGAAGTGGTAAGGGAATACATCTACTTAGGGCAGGTAGTGACCGCAGATCCGAATCATGAGAGTGAAATAATCAGAATAAGAATGGGCTGGGGTGCGCGTGGCAGGCGTTCTGAGATCATGAACAGCAGGTTTCCATTATCTCTGAAAAGAAAAGTGTATAACAGCTGTGTCTTACCAGTACTCACGTACGGGGCAGAAACCTGGAGGCTTACGAAAAGGGTTCTACTTAAATTGAGGTTGACGCAATAAGCTATGGAAAGAATGATAGGTGTAACATTAAGGGATAAGAAAAGGGCAGATTGGGTGAGGAAAGAAACGCGAGTTAATGATATCTTAGTTGAAATCCAGAAAAAGAAATGGACATGGGCTGGACACGTAATGAGGAGGGAAGATAACCGATGGCCATTAAGAGTTACGGAATGGATTCCAAGGGAAGGGAAGCATAGCAAAGGGCGGCAGAAAGTTAGGTGGGCGGATGAGATTAAAGGGACACTAAAGGTTACCAGAAAGTCAAGTTAAAGTGGTAGAGCAATGTTCTAGAACGTCTAAGGCGTTAATATAATCGCGAACAGAACTTTAGTTACCGAGAAATTGAGGCAAATGCATGACACGATTTGAGACCCTCCAGCGACATTCCGGTACTAGCCCAATGACGAAAGCACTCCTCATAATTTGTTTTACTAATAGTCAACTACTTGTATTGAAAATATAATTTCATTCGATTATAAGACGGAAGAAAATGCTACTTTACTACGTCTTATTTGATTCTAAGAAAAAATAACATTTTGACGTTACCCTTCAGTAGTATGGGTGGTCGAAAGGTTTCGTTTTCGCTCGACTCTGCGCCGCGCACGCTTTGGAGTTTCAGTAGTTTCGTTATCGCGTCGTGCTGTGAGGGTTCTGTTGGCTCGCGAAACTTTCATTTGGAACAAGCAGCGAGAATGCCACGTCCATGTGATGTCGTGGGAAGCCCTCGTTGCTTTCCCGCTCCGGAGAGCCGGTGTCGAGGCCGCCGTCGTAGTACGCAACGACGCCGGCAGCGCGAGCCCTCAGCAGCAGGTCGCGCTCGTCAGTGCTCAAATCGCTGAAGTTGAGCCCAGCATCGCGAGCCAATCTGTCATTGTCTGTCGAAGTTTGCGTCATAGAATGAAGTACCAGCTTATGGTCGCGCGTTTCTCCTTCCGCTAGCCACCATACTCCCGCTTTCGCTCTGCTGTTTGCTCTGGCTTGGCTCTGTTTCTGGCCGTGCGTTGTCATTTTGCACAGAAAAGCCGTAGCGCCGTCTGCGGACGCCGCTTTACTCATCGACGGCGCAACGTCACTATGAGACCTGATGTCAGTACTCCTCGATCGGAGGGCGGGCGATTTGAACTGCGCTAGAGTGACGCGGACGCTTCAGAACGCATTTTCTCTTAAAATAAGTCTCTCCTTGGCACGAAACAAGCGTTTCGAGGTTTCTGGGATGGTATTTCAACAGTCCACGTTGACTTAATAGTAACCTTTTTTGTCCCTTTAAGAAGTTTGCAGGGACAACATGGCCACAATTAGTACATGACTGGGGTAGTTGGAGAAGTATGGGAGAGGCCTTTGCCCTGCAGTGGGCGTAACCAGGCTGATGATGATGATGATGATGATGATGATGATGATGATGATGATGATGATTTGTTCTTGAATATCAAGTGAAGTCTTTGCTGATTACCATGTGCCAGTCAGTTTTGCCAAGTGTTTCAACTGATTTTTCAAGTGTGTCGCTGAACTCGGACGAAGTTGTCACTAAATTTTCTCTAAATCTTACTCTAATGGCACTAAAATTGTCACTAATACTGAAGAGTAAATTCTACATAATGGAAGCATCTTTTGGAACACCCTAATACAGTTGAATTCTATTGATTCGACCCTGACGGCATTAACAAAGTTGATCTACTCATCCGGTGGGTCGAATTTAACAACCGCAGAAGAAAAAAAAAAAGCACACCGCTGATTCATTTGCCAGTGTTTGCCCTATTCTAGCATGCTCCTGAATCAAATAGGCGGCCACTTTCTATTTGTCTAAAGTAGAAAGCTAACATAGAAATTACGTTAATGTTCTTAAATTAAGTATATCTAACGCACACCCAATTCTTTAGCAAGAAAAGCATTTCATAATGGCGGCCGGTTTCCTGAAGTTATCTTCGCCGCAATACAATCGTGTTATGCGGTAAAGCATACAAACACCGCAATGGCGGCTTTTGTTTCTTATCTGATTGCACTGTCCAGGCTATTTTCAGTCCATTTGTTGTGAAAAAACAATGGGCATGCATCAGAATTAGGTTTCAAAGTTCAAAGTTTATTTGTCAATACAGCATACAAATACATAAATTCTGACCTGCCTAAGCATGTTGTGCTTGTAAGTAAGTACCATAATCATACATTGATAAGCTACGGTTAATGCTTGAAACTATTCTTAGGGCAGACCGAAAGTAGGTGTTTTCGATGAGACATGACTTGTGTTTAACATATTCACCGTCCTCTAAGCTCCGCTGAGGCAGACACGGTCGCTAATGGGGTCGCCATAGAGGTCAGGAGCATGCTTGCTTACTGGTCAAGTTCGAATTATCTGGCGAAGGCCAATTTTAGGATCCAACTGAGGAATTTTTAGGCCCATAAAGATCCATGGGTGCCAGCTGAAACCATTGGTCAGGATCGAATTACCGTATTTTTACACGTGCAATCAGCACCCCCAACTGCAACAGCCCGGAAAAAAAATATTCCCGCGTATAATCTGCAGAAGTAACTGCGTACAGCACTACCCAAATATTTGCAAAGCAGTCTCCATTTGTGAATGCACGACTCGTCTACATCGTTTCTTCGGCCAGCGGCTTTGTTCCCCCATTCTTCGGCGATGCTGACAAAGCTGGATTCACACTCCGGACGTTATCGCGGACGAATCAGTCACATGTTATCTGACGTGAATCGGATCACTTCGCAGCTAGCACTCGCACGACAACAAATGACAGTGCGGACGGAAAAGCCCTTGCATCTGCAATGGAGCAAACACGACCGAGCCGAAAATGCCACTCGTGCTATGACTCACCGCTGTATCGGGAAGCACTTCACGCAGACTGAGAAAGCGCCGCGGGAACGGGTGACCTATAAGTTTGCCGGCGCCGCATGCACTATTCGCTAACTACTAAATGCAAAATGGTGACCCGTAAAGCAGGGGAGAACGGGCGACCATGAAAGAGAGGAGAAGGGAGCTTCAACAGCAGGGGTGTGGAGGAGGTGGGTTTCCCTAGGAGATCACGAAACTTTGAATGGCGGAGAACCTTTTCTTGAGGTGCGGCTTCACGGCAGCTCGCGCCGCGCTGCCGTGAAGCCACATCTCAAGGAAAGGTTGTTTGGGTTTTGAAGCATGGTGGCTGCAGGGAGTTGTGCAACTGATATTATTGACGAACTCTGATCGTCGTCTACTTCTTTTGTTTCTGCAGACGGGCCAGGTGGTGGGCCGTGCGATGGCAGGCGGGGGTGCAGTGTCAGGACACGTCAAGACACAACTGATTGCCCACGACAAGGAGGTGTACGACATTGCATTCTCTCGAGCGGGCGGCGGCCGCGACATGTTTGCCAGCGTGGGTGCAGACGGGTCGGTGCGAATGTTCGACCTGCGCCACCTGGAGCACTCCACCATCATCTACGAGGACCCACAGCACCAGCCATTATTGCGTCTGGCCTGGAACAAGCAGGATCCCAACTACCTGGCCACTTTTGCCATGGATGCTTGCGAGGTGAATTGGTTGATTTACTTATAGAACCACACTTCCGCTGTAGGAAACGTGGTAATGGAAAGTTGCAGAAAAACATTAACTGCTGGACGCTTTTTATTCGTGAAAATCTCGGTTAATGGTGGATTTTGTATTGATTGCATACCTGTTTGAATGTAGTTAGCCATGTAAGTTTTCACATTCTGAGTCTGGACCTTTGTTATGGGGTTGATTGATTTGTTTGCGTAACTTATCATCCCGAAGTTACACTGTTACAACGAGAGTCATCTTAGTGTTGGAGCCTGGGTTGACCGTGGCTATCTACGGTTCATTAATGCGCACCTGAGTTTATGTATGCAGCCGTTTTTGCATTCCATCCCCTATGGAATGCAACCAACCATAAGTGGTTATCAAACCAACAACTTAGTGTTCTGTACTCGAGCACCATTCGGCCAGTGTTGCTGATCTTACTGTGAGATCCTGGAGCATAGTGCACCAAATGCTAAAGCACATGCTCAATCTGAAATCAATCTAAAACGTCTCACTTGAACGAAGTTTACAGGTATTAAAATTGTTTGTACAGCAGAACCTCAATGTAATGTATTTGGGTATAACGAATGCAGTCGAACCCATTTATAAAGAACTCGATAGTTCCACAAGAAGTAGTGATTGTATCAGTAGTTCGTTACATGTGAACTCGCCATTGAAGTCGCGCGAAAATTGATGGCACTGAAGTTGGCGTTGCATTCGTGATTTGACACCACTTTGGTCTGATAGTTGGATTTTGGTCCGACAGTCGGATTTTCAGTAGCTTCATTTTTGTTGCCAGCACTTTCCCACATCTTGCTCCAAGTTCCTCTTAAAAACGTACACCAGCTCTTTTAAAATGGCACGTGGCTTGTTCCCATCACCTACCATTTCGCAACTGATATATTTTATTATCAGCAGAACATTAGTGGATTCTGCATACGATAGCAAAGTGTTCTAGTTGGCGGGAAACGGTAAGTATGATGGCGTCCCGTCATTTTGCAAAGGTCTTGCTGTTACAACTGCAGCATTCGTCACGCGGGCATGCCAAAAGCTATGAAGTTACATTTTCAACGTTGCTTCGGCCAAAAAGAAGTACATAGTTCAAAAGGTAGAACAGCGACACCTTAGAGCACTGATTTATCTTTAGCTGGGCTTAATATCGGACCCAAGTGTCCCATTTGACACTGTTTTTAGTTCTGACAGTTTAGCACATATCTTTTAAGAATTTTTTTTTTCATGAGAAAGATTGTCAGTTTTGCGTCGTGCATTTCCTGCTATGTAATCCAGCGTACCTCCGCAAAATTAGGCAACTCTCGTCCACCGATAAATTTAATTCAGCTGTGCAGACTCGTGCGTGATACAACTGTTGCCCATACCACCCAGGTGATAATCCTCGATGTGCGAGTGCCATGCACACCTGTGGCGCGGCTAAACAACCACCGGGCATGTGTCAACGGAATCGCCTGGGCTCCCCACTCGTCGTGCCACATCTGTACAGCTGGTGAGTAGTAGAACCGTATCTTCTGTGAAGCATGCAGCGCTCTTCTGTACTATTGCGGTCAAATAAACCACAATCGAGTTAGTGCTAACTAACAGGTATGATTTTCGATGGTACACTAGACTAGCACATTGCTTTCTGGAGTGCCCCCCCACTCAACACTGAAACTTGACTCGAGAAAGGGAATTGGTCGAAAGGAGAGGGGGCCCTCACCGCTACATCAGACGAGGGCAGGATCTGCCTTAAGATAAAGTATTTTTCTGTGAATTCAACCCCGGCTAATTCAAATTTTCGGTTATTTCTATTCCAACCAAAGGTCCTAGCCAGCATCCATACATTCTATGGGACCAAACTTTCATTATTTTGTTCCAGAAATGAGCCTTTGCCAGAGAATTTGAACTTGGCTGGCCCAATGGTGGCCACAGTGGCAACTCCATTAGCGCCTACGTGAGTCTTAGTGGCGCTTAGGGTACGGTGAATGCACTGAACTCCGGTGAACGGTGAATGCTCTTGTCCTGTTGAAAGCACCTGTTTTTGGATTGCTCCAGGAAAATTTTAAAGTGACAACGGTAGTTCACAATGAATTTATTACAGTATTTTCTGATTCTAATCTCGTTTTCTTTTTCCGAAAAAATTTTTCTAATAATTGCTTCAGCGGTGCAGTCAGGTATGAAACCAAAATGAATATTTGTTCCCAAAAGACTACCATCAAAGTAACCATAGCCAGCTTCATCACCATTCAGATTACAAGATGGCAGCTATAGTTGACGATGGAGCGAGTTCTCACATAGCATAACAATGACGACATACAGCAGCACTTTCATTCCAGTTACAAAAAGACATTAAAACAATAAGATATTTTACACGCTAGCGCCAAGAAATTGTGTCACATGTTCATGTCATTTCTGAGAATTGCATGTGTCACAGTACGAACTAGTGCATTTGTTAGTCTATGTGTGGGCCACTATACCGTTTGCGATTGTTGCAGGGTCGTTTGATAAATGCAAATTATTATCGAACATGCTACAGATTTGACAGCAAATTATATGTTGTGTTTCTTCATAGACAGCGACAAAGTGCTGTCTGAGAGTGATTACAATGGGCATTGAGTAAATAAATTTTCATTCTTTGAAGGTAAAGCTTACTGGATTCGTCATTTCCTTATTACCAGAATAGGAGGCAGGCTACATTTTTCTTGCTAAGGAAATTGGATGCGCATTCAATTTCTGCTTTGTTTTGAAGCTCTAATTCATTCTTACATTAGTTTTCTACATTGAACCCATAAAATGTGAGTGCGCATTTGAATTGATGATGTGTTGAAGACGTGTTATGTATTTTTTCAGCCTCGTTTCATTCGACCACTTTTATCGGTCTTGTCAGGGTAGAATTAATGGAAGTCGTTTGTCGTGTCCAAACATGGTGGTCATAATGCGTTTCTGGCTCCTACTATAGCTTCTGGCGCTTGCAGTACAGAAAAGCATAGCCTCCGAGATTGGCTTTTGTTACTCCAAGAGAGCCTTTAGGGAACCAGTGCTGGCTGGGAGACACTACGACTGTTTTAGTGTGCAACTAAAATATGGCATCACCATCCAGTAGGGTGACCTTGAAAATAATGGAATGTGTTGAATGATAACAGAAACGCCTGTATCATTACAGTCGTCAACCAATAATTTGGACTCAGCGAGGACCACCAAAACGTCCAAATAATCAGGAGTCCAATATATGAAATTCACCCAAAATAAGTGTCTTTATTCCACAAATGTCCATAAATGGTGTGCCTTATTCCCAGATTGTCACTTTCAAGGATACCTGCAATTTCACGTTACTGACAGAAAACACATTGTTATTTACAAGCGACGGCATTCTTGGCACATTGTCCAGTATGCTATCTTAATACAGTGTGGAAAGCTGCCCCTGTTGGCACATCCAGTGCTAGTTAAAGGGACACTAAAGCGAAACAGTAAATCAGTTTAGACTAATAAAACATTGTTTGAGAACACTGCAGGCAGTCATTTCAAAATAGTACTTTGATTATAATATGAGAAAATGAAGGCCGAAGTATCAGTACTTGAATTTCACGCCGAAACCCCTACGCCTGTACATCAGTGTGACGTCAGAGATTCGAAAGTATGTTTTCGCGTTTGGGCCACGTTGGCTGAGTAAAGGTTCCCGAAACTTGCCATGTTTATTATTTGGTTCCTTTAGAACACAATGTAGTCAATCTGTACCGCTATATAATTAAGTAGACCCTAGATGGTGCCATCGAAATCCATGACGTCACAGCGACCAGGTGCAGGAACTTCAAGGAGGCGTTTCCAGCTGTCTTTCGTTCTTGTGCTTTTTCTGGCTTACCAAGCATCTTATTGTAGTAAGAGTGGTGTTCTTGGTGTTCCAGAGAGGTAATTTACTGATGCGGAAGAAATCGTTATTCTCTTTAGTGTCCCTTTAAGCAAAAATGAAAGCATCTTTGAAAGTATTTGTTGAAGAATACGGCCCAAGTTTGTCAATGCCTTGCTACGTGCACACACGCTTGCTTTTTGACTTAGACACCTTGTGGCTGCGATTTTCTAGTGATGCATACCTTTTATGCTGTTCCCAGGGTGTCTACCAACCGGGAAAACTGGGAATTCTCAGGGATTTTGAGTAGTCTGGAAAAACTGAGGGAAAACTCAAGGAATTTGTGCCTCTATCAGGGAAAATTAGCTGTAATTTTATTGAAAGGGTTGAAAGTCGCGGTAATGCTGGCTCAAGTAACAGACAGGAATGGCAACGAATCGTCTTTGACGCCCTGTCGTCGGCTGGAGGAGTTGCCAGTGTAGAATCAACGACCAACTTCCTGGATTCCCGATAATTTGGACGGCTTCGCGGCACCACCACGTAACCCATAGAGTCAATGTATGAGAGCGTCTAAAATTTCGGACGCAAGAACTCTTCACCGTCCAACTTTCCGGACGTTTTGCCATGACCGCAGTTCCAAAACCGCACTAATCAAGCCACCACCGCTGCCATTTTGATTACCTCGCCGCCTCGAACCGGCGCTCTAGCACGCAGATCCGCTGGCAGCCGTAGCCACCACTGTGGCAACGCAAGGCCTGGCTGCTTCGACGTTTGCTATGAAGCTCCTTGCCGTTGGGTGCTGTGTTTTTTATCGAAAGAATTCGCTACTGTCAGCAATGGCATGGACTCCGCCTATGTGGTCCTCGCGATTGACTGAGAAGGTTGGAAAGCACGGTGCATTGCAGAATGGCGGTTCCCGAAAGTCAGCTTCGCCTTTGTACAGAAATGTTACTTGAACCATACGTAAGAGTATTGCAGTGAAGCATAGCACGCATGGGAAGGGGCTATTGCCACGGGTCACAGTGTGTATTTCTTAATTATACATGTATGCACCCGGTATTGCCTGTCACAGTACGAGCACCGATATGCCTAATACGTGTACCGACAAACCACCACACGCACAGACTGAATGTGCCTGTGGCGGTTTGAGCCCCTAAGGGCAGTAAATGACATGCATTTATTTTTTCCAACTGGCCGATTTTCCGAATGTTTTCGCAGCCCCTAGGGAGTTTGAAAAATTGGCCGTGGGCTGTGCAACTGACCAAGAAGATGATTTAAATGGTCAGTGGGGCGAACGAGTGGCGGAAGGAGGACAAGAACAGAAAGGACCTACGCATTCAAGAATTAACAGGAAAGGAAGCGTGCCGTTGCCGTTTTGAAGGAGCTTGAGCTCAAAAAACAAAGTGTCGACTGATGCCAACATGCAGGTGTCCCTCATTCAAACCAAAATGAGCTCTTTAAAGCAGTGAAACACAACACTGAGGTGGTGTGCGCGGGCTAAGAGTATACCTCAACTGTCCTTACATATATGTCAGGACAGTTGAGGTTGCCTTACGAGCTGTTGAGAGAGAATCTCAATTGTGACAAAGTTCGGGCCTCATACCACTGAGCTTGCTATCAGTTGATATAAATATTTCATATTCGAAAATATTTGCTTCTGTATGCATCTTCTTTTTTTTTCGTATTTGAGAATGTCCGACTCCATTTGCAATCTTTTTTAAGACATTTTATTTGCTGTGCATTCTACTAAACCCCCCTTCCCCCCCCCCCGTCTATTCTCTTTTTGATTAACATAAACACTACTCCTTAGTATTCAAATTGGAATAGGTCGTTTTTTTTTTTTTTACTTTTTTCCTTTGCTTACTAGAGAGTGACAGCATCGGGCGATATGGTTTCATCCCCTCTTGACATAAAACATACTTCTTCATCACTTAGAGAATTTTGCAAAGACACTCAGGGAAAACCTGGAAAACTCAGGGAATTTGGAGATGTCAACTTGGTAGACACCCTGTATTCCTTTTCACGCTTCATCAGTGATCAGAGCAACGCTTTGCCTGCATTATCAGTGGGATCAGCCAGCCATGAACGGTGGATGATAAGAACTGAACGGAACGTGCCCGACAAATCTAAAAATCACAAATGCAGCCTTTACGACTTGGCTTTTCCATTGGTTTGGGTGCGGTCAATGACTATACTACATAGACTAGGCTTCGCTAGTTTCGGCATTGAGGTGGCAGTGTCATGCCTGGTGACTATGCCGGCAACATATCAAAACAAAAATATCAGTATTTGGGCTCGACTTGGTGACCAAATTAGCACACGGCCATGCAGTCGGAGTCCAAATTATCGCACGACACGCTCTAAGGTGTCTGAAATTTTGGACATCCTTAAACGGTAAGTCGATGAGGCTAGTGGCAGTGCTGTGGCACTGTGCGAATAATCAAGCACGTCCAAATTGTCAGTGTCCGAATTATCTGTCAGCAACTGCAGTTGCTAATGCCCAATGCATCCAGTCAAGTCTGACCATGACCATGCCCATGCCGATTCTACGCTCTGTAGTTCGTGGATGGAGACAGGAGACATTGAACGCCTTCTCTGGTTGTGCCAGCTACAGTGACGAAAGCACTGCTCTTCTTGAGAATCTGTAAATGAAGGAAGAACCTTCCATGTCTGTGCCTGCAACACCTTGTGTTTCCAGAAGAGTCTCGTATAGACCGCAAGAACGCTTGACAACATCCACTTGCATCCCCAAGTCTTTCCCTACCATGCCCATAGGGCATCGTCAACCCCTTAACGATGATTTCACATGCCATTATCAAGACCTTCAGTGCTGCTCAGGAACACGCTGCACCATCTGATATATAGTAGGACAACTAAACTTTTGTTTCTTATGTTCTTTTTTCCCCCCACTTGCTGGGGACTTTTGAACGGGCACCAAAGACGCATGCATGTTTTTGGAGCCACACGTCTTTAGCATAGAAAGCAAAGCTTTCCATGTGTTATTAGTGGAAACCAGTGCACCATGATGCCATAGCCGCAGCACTTTGGAAGTAGTACGCAATGGAACAGACAAATGTTACTCTGCGCCACCTTCCACTTTTACTTGCTCTGTGCTTGCATGAGCACGTGCATCAGCCGGTGCAGGCTTTGTGAACACATGGAGTTGATGTTTGCCTCGATGTCAGTGAGGGAAACTTGAAGATGTTGTGGATGTCGCAAAGTCACATTACAGTAGGCTAGGCAGTGACGCTGATTGCAAAGGGGTTAACTGTTTATTAAGATAGAATAGGCAAGCGATAGAATGGAAACTATTTACACGGACATCAAACTACGAGTCAAAAGTTAGAATTTCGGTCTTCTTGCTCTTAGCCGAATCTCCACTGAATCTCCTTCCAACGGCCCTGCACGTACCTAAAAGCATTCTCAACACCCTCCTCGCCCCATCGTTTGTCCAATCACACTGCGGGTCGCACAGTGTGCACAGAACGGGGCTCCAGGGTGACACTATCCGGAGTTACAATACGTCAGGGCCGTTGCCACAAATCCTTTGCAGTGCAACGAGTCTGTTGTCTCACAAACTCGCCAGACACACTCCCCCGAAGAAAGCGCTTCCACGCCCCGTTGGGGCATCTGGTCCGTTTGCGGAATGTCTTGGCATCGTGCTGTTCAGCAATGAGGGGTTGACTTCAAAGCCACAGCACCGCTTCCACGAATCGACTGGCGGAAGCCCCCGACTCACAGTCAACTCGCTTACGCGCTCTTCGTAAACCGCGGCTCCCCCATGGCTATAACTCTCTGCCGCCGTCTTAGTGTCGAACCACTCGTCTCTTCTGACCACCCCGCAACCCATACATGCAGCCTCCCACACAAATAACGCTGAACTCCACACATGGTTTCTCCATTGCTTCAGCACGTGTGCCTCACGTGGGCTTTTGTAGTCTTTAGTTGCAAATGGCACCACCAGTCCCCTTGTGAAAGTGCCTAACCTTAGAACGAAAAGTTCCTTTTATACGTGAGGTGGAAAAGGGCGACCAGCAGAAATGTGAATTCTCAAAACAATTCAGCGTTCCACATTCAACTCAGTCAGCTGTGCTGAAGAACAAGGAAGTCATACTGGACAGCTTCGAGGAAAGCTTCTCAGTCATTCAAAAATCTAAATGTGGTTCCAAGTAGTATACTGAAGGGGAGAGTGCTTTCTTGAGTAACTGAATACCTCCCCGTGAATGGACATGCGCTCACCGCAAAAGCCGAAGCTCTAGCCTTCCAAATGGGCAAGCAAGATTTTAAATGTCGCAGCAGCTTGCTTGAACGATTCAAGCGACACCATGGCGAGTCCTCAAGACCATCAAGACCAATTGTTAAGGGAAGTTGCAGCTGTAGATCGTGACGCTGTAGAGGGGTGGCGCAAGCATCGGCTGAGCTCCCTACTTCAGCAATACGAAGAGAAAGACATTTAGACAAGGCTGCATTCTTCTACAAAAAATTGTTACTGAAGCGCACATACACTACATACACCAGGAGGATGCCGATCGGGAGGTAAACAAAGCAAGGAGCATTTACTGTGCTGCTCGGTGCAAATGCACCTCAAAACCCTTATTCAACCACTTGAACTAATCCAAAACAATGCCGCGCGTTTCAGTTATAGCAATTGTAGCTGCACATCAAGCATAACTTCCGGGAAGAACTCCTTGTTACTTCCTCCACTATCATCTAGACGTAAGTGCTTTCGCCTTGCTTTATTTCATAAACTATACTTCCACAATTCTTACCTGTGCAATAACCTTATATCATCTCTATACATTTCCTCTTGCATTGATCATAGCCATAAGGTTGGAATAATTCAATGCCACACCAGAACCTGTCATGAATCATTTATTCCCAGGACCTCTCAGGAATGGAACCACCTTCCCGGCACATTTGTTGCAATAAAGGACAACTCAAAGTTTTGTTTGGCCATGTCAGACATCATCACTCCCTAATGCAATTAACTAATCAGTTTTGTTGGATTAACTAACCACTTTTCGCTGCTTTGTTATTTACTTATGTATACGTTTTTTTACCCGCTCCCCTCTGTAATGCGTGGTCTTGAGGGTGCACTAAAATAAATAGCACTTCAATGCCTAAAGACTGCACATGTGGAGTTACACATGTGCAGATGTGCACATGTGCTTGGGTGACTGCAGCGGTTTTTGAGGCGTATGTGCACCTCCTGAATCGAAAGTTCAAGGCAGAGCATTGCCATGAGCTTTACGTTGTTAACGACGGTCCCAGTCATGGGAATATTGAAAATCTCAAAGTGATCACTTTGGAGTTTCTGCCAGCAAACACAACTGTGATATTGCAGCCTATGGATCAGGGCATTATTGAGACGCGAAATCTATACCGCAAGAGTCTCTTACAATGCATACTCATTGCATGTGATGCTAACAAGAGCTACAACATTGACCTGCTTGATGCCATACATTTGTTAAACGATTCATGGAAAGTGCTGGCACCTTCAAAGACCACAAACTGTTTTGCGCATGCTAGCTTTTCCCAGCTGCACTTAGGAAAGCCTGACAATGATCAACATGTTTGCAACAGTCTCTACGAACGTGCACACAGAATCGTTGGTGGAAAGGTGGAAGGCCACTTTGACTCATTCGCGTTGGCTGACTCTGATGTTCCTGTCATTGCCCCAGATATAGCGGCTGAAATACTAGACTTGCTTGCTTCTTGGTGGCCCCGATGAGGACGAAGAGCCAATGGACGAACGGCCTCGTGATACATCAACAGTCAAGCAGACACAGGAAAGCCTCTGGCTGCTGTGAAACAAAGTTTAATGCGTGGGTGGCGACCGCAACCTCATGCAGTGTTTAAATAAACTGAAGCAAGCATTACTCATGCCCGGCAGAAACACCCAGCAGACCCAACTGACTGCCTTTTTTGCAACTTAATAAAGGCTTGCTTCATTGAATATCTTACTCTTATACCAGTGTCACACCGCCACTTTCAGTCACGATTTGTATCAAAATTCTTGACTGTGATTGTGTCCCTCCCATTTTTTGCGCAAAGGGGCTGTAATTGCAACCGAGAAATTGCATCCCAATCTGGGATGTAATTTGACCCATATTACGCTTCCGCAGGGTTGTTGGGCTATTTTAGTGCTACTTTCTTAGCTTTTAAGAGGTAGTCGCTTTTATCGAATTGTCACTTGTATCGAATTTTGTCACTGTCCCATTCACTTTGTTATAATGAGGGTTTGCTATATGTTTTGGAGCTTGGGGGGCATGGAGGACAGGGGTTGTGTTGTTTTGTGGCCAAAGCTCATATCTAAATCTTATGTTGCCACTGATTTACAGGCCCCATTTCTCATGCTTAGAGTCAAAGCTGTAGTAGTTGAGCAAGCAGTGCGTTGGTCAAGGTCTCACAACACTCATTTTGCAATGCTGAGGTGTTTGATGCGCAGTGCCTTCTACAGATCAAATACTTCATGCATTACAACTACAGCATGTTAGTGTAAGGTTACGTCAAGTCACATATTGTTTTTGTGCCTTTGTGCTTCCAGTATGCATCGCACTATGTTTTGGTCGCAAGCGCAAACGGTGCACCGTGGTCGTTTGTAGCAGAAATCTGCTGGTGTAAATGTAGGCTCAGATCGGCTATGCCCTCTATGTAATAATTACATCATATTTTACTTCTTAGGAGTATTACAATTAATGTTGCGTGGCACAATAACTAAAGCTTAGTACTGTTAATTATGTGATTTGTCCATCTTTTCACACGACACACTATAGTCTGGTCACCAGTGCAAGCAGTGAGGCAAGTCTACCCAAGCCTTCACAGGTTTGCCTGCTGTGCATGAAACATAGTGTAAATATAATCTGACCACAATGATGATAACAATGACTACCTGACGACTGTGCTTCTTGGTGTGCTGCAGCGGACGACCACCAGGCCCTGATCTGGGACATCCAGCAGATGCCGCGGGCCATCGAGGACCCGATCCTGGCATACACAGCTGAGGGCGAGATCAACCAAATCCAGTGGGCGTCCACCCAGCCCGACTGGATCGCCATCTGCTACAACAGTTGCCTGGAGATTCTGCGCGTCTGAAACTGTGGCCAGGCTTTTGCCCAGTGACTGATCTGATCTCAGCGTCTCAGTGCACAAGTGCTGGCCAATGTGAAGAATCCCGGTAACACTGAATACGGACGTGCGAACGTGCCTTTTGTGTCAAATTACTAATCGGTGTTTGGCTCAACTGTCACCTGGTAGCACTCACTGACGTGCAGTCACGACACTTGGAAAATCAAGGTTTCGTTGGCTTTTCATCGTGGTCTAGTGTGCACAAAGACACCAAAAGTGCATGCACCGAAAAAAACACACTCTTTGAATCTTGTGGTGAAGATATTTTTATGTGTTTTCTTCAACACCAAGGAAGAGATGGTGATCCACTAGAAGGCATGCGCCGTCACTTTTCGTTGGCAGCAACAAACCTGTTGACTTCTACAAGGAAGAAGACATCCATGCCAGTGATTTAGCTGAAGCCTGAATGCGAGGTGAAGTAGTTAGCTGTGCCAAACTGGCCGTTGGTTCTTGCAGGCCTCTCCTGCGGGCCACCCATGGTAACTTGTGTGCCGAGCTCGTGATTGTGCTTTGATCTGTTGTACCATCATCATCGTCATGTGCCACACAGAGGAAGCCACATGGGCGTGTGATCAAACACACAATGTCTTCTGTGTTTTACCACTTGATGAAGCTGCCGTCTGCAGCAGCGTGTTGTCTGGAAGGAGACCACGTGGTCATTTTTTACATTTTATTTAGCTTTTAGACTTTTACACATTGGAATTCTTTTTTATTGCACGGTAGGCTCATGGATATTTCAGATGCAGCAGACAAGTGTATTTGAGCACAAAAAACACGAGTCGTAAAAAAACGCATGTGCATTTGTTGCGTTCAAACAGTCTGTGCATATCTCGCGAATGTGTAAAGAATATATGCAGTGGCGCCTGGTCGCTGCTGTCAACCAAAGTAGCCTACCGCTAAGTGAGCAGCGTTATGCAATGTGAAACTATGTAAGTACACCCTGTTTCCTAGCACCACCTGTTTGTTTGTTTTAATGGTGTGGTCATTTAATGCAAGGGTTCATTAGACAAAATATCTAAGTACAACAGTATACTTGGTCATTTTACATAGCACATGACCACTGTCCAGTGTGGCTTGGGTTTTATTGTATGCTTTGGAGCCGGTGTCTGGCTGCCATTGTGTGCGAGCGACTGTGTTTTAAAAGTGGTGCGTGGGCTGCATGCACTTGAAGGCCAAGTGGACTCGTAAATTTTCTTTTTCTTTTGCCATTTCATTCATGGCAACTCTCAAGGGTCTTTCCCTCAAGACACATGGCTCGTCGTTTGACGTCATGTCGGCTGAGGGCGTCCACGCAGGCACACTTAGTTTCAGTTTCACCATAGTATGCAAGCATTGGTAAAGTACTGCAATTGTCAAAAGCCTCTACTTTACAAATCAAGCTTAACATAGCCAGATGAACTAGCCATCTTTTTTTGCTTGAACTATCTGGCATTAGTGTCTCTATGAAGGCTTTCTCGCATCATTACTTGCCGACATATGAGTGCGATGACAGCACTTACCAATGTTTTTTTTTTTTTCTTTCTGTGTACAGCCCTTCATGTTAAAGTATTGCAGTGGGTCCTTCATCTGGCAACTTCTCAACACATTTAAGTCGTCTCATTCATGACTTGGAGGTCGATGCGAGAGCAAATCTCTTGTCATGTCTCCGTGCAGGGTAACAGTCATAATAAAGTAGTGCGGTCAAGCTAGAACCTTGGCGATCATTAAAACCTGTTCACCAAAGCAAATTTTCATGACATTCTGTTCTCACGGAGATGCGACTCAGCACCTTGAAATCTCCACGGAAGTCACCTTTTTTCAATAAACATTCTTTGTACCATGGAGGCAGTGCCCAATGTGCAAGTGCTGGATCATGTGGCGGATCTCCCAGTGACTCGGAACACTGAATTGGACGGCTAGCATGAGGGCCCAAGCATTTGCTGGGGTCTTGTATCAGTGAACATTGAAAGATGCATTGGACAGTCGTGTGATCCATGTAGAAGTGAAGAATATCTGTGGACATTGGTTTTTTGTGTGGTGGTAGGGAAACGTGTGTGTGTGGAGTTCATTTTTGACGAACTATAAAGGCACCCAGGACGTTGAACTTTGTTCTGTGTGCCGTTCCTGGACACAGCGGCGTGCCAATATCTGTGACGATGGCGCCGTGTCTCACGAAGGGCGCTGCAATGTATGGGATAACCCGGTCACTGGTGGGCCGTGATAGACTGACTGCGTTGAGAGTTTGATATCAACACCAATCAAGTAGAGTGTGATGGATGTATTGGCACCCATCAACATGTCTTTATGATGCTTTATGCCATACAGTGTCTCATTTACAGACTGTGTGATGCCGTTTGTTGGCATTTGTCCTTATTGACAAGATTTCATGGAATTGCAGTGTGCCGAAGCCCTAGGGCAGTGACGATTGATATCATCTGGACATCTGCTTTTGTGTGTTTTGTTTATACATTACATTCTTGTGTGACTAACTTTGTTCTAGCGGTGGTTAAGTCGATCCCAATTGAAAGTCCCAGCTGGCACACATACATATCTGTTTCGTTACATTGATCCTGAAATTGACCTGCAGTGGACAATTTTCATTCGTCTGGCCATCAAGCATGGACCTGAACTCATTATTGGCTTCATTCATGACCCCAGTGGGTGCATCGTCTGTCTTGCCGGTGGTAGGGGACAGTGAGTGCATTGAAGGGAAGTTATCACCAGGTGAAATCGTCGACTTTCCACCTGCCTTCGGCAGATTATGACATGTAAATGCAGCTCACCAGGGAGTTATCATATTTACCCAATTCTAATGTGCGCCTTTTTTCCAATTGGTCTGGAAGTAGCCTGCACGTTACAATCCTATACGGAACTGTGTTTCAGTGTCAGCAGCAGTGTACCATTATCGTCATTGTCATCAGAACATGGCGACAGAAGGAGTTTTTTGCAAAAAATGGTGAGGATGGCTTGTCACTCGCAGGCTTCCTATATGAAAACTCATTCATAAGATAAGTCTTTTTATCTGCTAAGCTGGTGGCGACAGTTGTGTCCCATTTTTGGCACTCCAGACACTTTCAAGTTTCACTGGACAAACTGGCAATATTAGTCAAGGCATTGGCCATCTACCATTGCAGTTGCAATTGTAGTGGAGTCATTAAAAAAAAGTGAAATATCAAATGCAATGTACCAGAATGAGGACAGCATGTTGTGGCCGTAGGCAGTGATGAAAGAATGTGAGATTGACAACGATGGTGATTACGTGTATATGAATTTTTGGTCTGTGGAGGTAAACGTTACAGGTTTTGTCCCTACTCTAGTTGCCAGAACTGGAGGCATGCAACCAATTTGTGTGTCCATTATAATAGCAGGTGCACATTACATTAGGAAGGACAATAGAGTTAGGTAAATAAAGTACTGCGAAATGGAGCAGTCGTATGATTGAACATTCTGCTTTTAACTTGAGCCAGTGGAGAATTCAGTCACTTTCGCTGATACTGTCAATGTCAAATTATGGAAGTCGACTGTGTTTGCGGCACCGCTGGTATGTAGCATTGTAGATTCAGTGTGCATAATGGGTAGACAACCCATTATCCACATGGTATCACTCCATTGAAAGGCATTCATAGCATAGAAGCATAAAACATCTTGCATTCCGATAACTTGGCCACTGCAAACCATTTCGAAAGGGCTGCCTTCTTGCTTTCTGTTTATTTTTGTGACCTCACCTTTGAGATGGTACTCGTCACCATAGACGACCCATTGTGTACATGTGGCATCACCTCGGTGGAAGTGCATTCATAGTGTCGTCAAAAAATAAAACATCCTGCATTGTGAGAATCGGACTCCTTTAGTTCATGACTTGGCTATCAGTTTGCGGTGCTCTTCTTGGCTCACTTTGTGAAAAATGTCAGTATGGCCTGCCAATGAGCAAATACAGAAGATCAAGACGCAGTGTCATTGTTAGAGGAGTACTGACATTTGTCTGCTTATTTCAGCCTTAAGCCCTAGAAAGATGCTGGCACGTGTCGGAGAGGTGTAATTAATTTACGATGTCATTAATTCTAAGAACCAGTTGCGGTACCCAAGAGTAGTATGCACCATGAATCAGGGTGTCGAACCAGAACCGAACCCCTGTATATTTCCGCCGTTTTGGGAACCAGAACGAATTGAAGCAACCATTCCAAACCAGTTCCGGGGACGGAGATTTCGAGCAGAGTGGTCTGGTAAAGAGAACTTTATTTGCTCGAAGCATTGTTGACAAAAAAAGGGATACGCTGCCGGGAGATAATGCGGCAGCACCGTCCGTCCACGCTCTGCCCATCCTGATAGCACCAGCACCGCAAATGCGGCAGGCAGTGGCGTAGCTAGGTCGTCTGGCACCCGGGGCCCATAGGTCTTCTGTCACCCCACTCCCCGGGTGTAGCCGGCGGAAAGAGAGGTGTCTTCAGACGTATATGACACCCCCCCCCCCCCTCACTGGCCCCTTGCACCCGGGGCCCACGGCCCCACGGCCCCCCCTGTTGCTACGCCACTGGCGGCAGGCCACACAAGTTAGCGTTGAGAGGGCATTTTCAGGGCTTAAGCACATGCTGTCTAGTCGGCGAACGAGGTTGAATCCAACAACCCTTCACGATGTCCTCTTCCTGCGCTCTTTTTATTCTGCCAAATAAAAATTTGCAGCATTGACTGAGCACATAATGTTTGGAATTGGCAAGGGCGTCACATCATAGCTTATTGGGAATCGTACAATTAAACACTGCACTCTAACCTAAGCGTCGTCATGGGAGAAGATGCATTGCAAGATTGTTCTTAGAGCTTGGAAATATAGGCACAGAACAAAACTGAAAAAGCTACCGCATTTGCCCGAATATAACGCGAGTTCTTTTACCAAGAATAGAAGTGAAAAGTCACCCTTCGCGTTACATTCGAATACTAGGTATAAAAATGCTAAGAAAGGCACCAAACGCTCATTATTAAGCTCGCCTAATGCGCCGCACTTACGTGCGTGTCGATTGACCTGCTCCTTCTATGTCGCGCGCTCCAAATTCAGCGGTCAACCAATACGCGAACGACGGCCAGGGCGAGTCGCGAATGCGGTGAAAACGCGAAAAAGGCAGAGCAAACGACGCCAACGAGAGCGCGCCAGCGACGAGTCGCCTTGGAGGGACCAAACGCGCCGACGAGCGCGTTTCTACGACGAGCACCCCTTGGCGCGCAAAATGGACGCGCCTTATAGGTACGGGCTGTCTACTTGGTACGGGCTGGCTCATAAAACAGCCTACCGCGCATTTAATAAATGTTCTATTTCAAATGCCCTCGACGGAAGTGAGGACGATCTGCTGTGGGAAACTAGTGACAAAGAGTAGTCCAGCGACGGCGACATCAGTGGCGAGGATGAAGATTACGCACAGTTTGCAGGTACTTCGATAAAGCTGCTCTCGACTTTTCCTATAGTTTGTTTCCTGCGTTACATTCGTGTTCTATAGTTTCGGTTTCTCGCGTTACATTTGCGTTTTTGCGTCTTTGATCTTGCGCGTTCGCAAAGTAGACCCTCTCGTTACAATCGTGCTCTTTTTTTTTTTCCTGGTTTCGCCCTCGCAAAATCGACCATCGCATTACAATTGGGGTCGCGTTACATTCGGGTAAATACGGTAATACCCGCAAAATAATTGTGCCGCACATCCGATAAAATTCTGCAGCATATTTTTACTGCAAGAAACGCCCATTAAAATATGCAAAAGATATGCAACATGCCCACTTGAACTAGAAGAAATGCACACAAATGATAAAGCCAAAGCGCTCGTGAGCATGCGAATAAATTTTGTTGAAGCCCTTCTATTTGGCTAAAAGGGGTAATTTACTCTCCCTAAGAGAGCGTCAAGATTGCTGAATATGGATAAAATGTAGCACGAGTGTGAATACTGAATTGCGCCGTTTGCTTTTATATCCCAGGTTTCCCAGCTGCTTTATTCCTGAGCATAGGTAAACCGTTAGAGGCTCTTCAAAACTAATTTCTAGTTTATTATGGTGCTGTACCTTGTGTCTGAAGATATTTTACCACTCACCCGACAGCACCACCAAATACAGTAAAACCTCGTTATAACAAAACGGGATATAACGAACTAATGGATATAACAAAGCAATCGTAATTCCCCTTCAAATTTCAGTAGATGCCCATGTATTGAAAACCTCGTTTTAACGAAGCTAAAATTACATCGCAATGGGTAGAAAGAACCTTTTTTCTTCCACAACGAGCATTTACTGACCATTTTGGTACCCGTCAGGAATGACTCATAGCGCACGACGTGCGCGTCTCCCGGCCTCCCCTTTGCCGTTGAACTGGTGGACCCGCCCGCTCTTCCTCTGTGCGCGTGGGGCAGCCCCGACTGTGCTGTTGTCACTTGTAGTTGCTTGTCGTTGCCTGCGTGCGCATCAAGGATATCAGTGTTTCTGTCGAATGTTCTGCGTTGCATCACTCGCCTTTCAACAGGCAAGAAGACTGGAATGAAGCCGTCAAGAGCGACGACCTTCAAGTCCAGCTTCGGGCTGTCCAAAGGGCTTGTGACCGGGCTGAAGATCACGGTCTTCCGCCCCTGGCGCGGGTGTGGCCCGCGACTACGGCAACGTATACAGTCCCTTAGGACCAATTAAAGTTTCTTCTCTGTCTGTCTGTCTGTCTGTCTGTCTGTCTGTCTGTATCGGTTCGTTCGTGCGAGTTCCCGCCGCCAGAAAGGAGATGGACGACGGCAACGCCAAACGGAAGCACAAAACAATATCAATCGAGCACAAGGTGGCTATGCTGAAAGCCGTCGAGTCCGGCGTGCAGAAGAAAAAAGGGGCCGAAGATTTAGGCACAACGTTGAGCACGCTGTCGACGATTCTGAGCAGTAAAGTAGCTGTCACTGGTGCTGTCGCACATGGCGTAAATGGCGACAGAAAGAAGCTGCGAGCCCCCACTTTCGAAGCTGTAGAAAAGGTAGTTATCAGGTCATTTGGACGCAAGAGCAAGCGGCACTCCTGTGAGTGGGGCACTGTTGCAGCGCAAAGTGAGAGACTTCGCGCGTATCGACAATTTCGTGACGTGTGTTGGCTGGCTGCAGCGTTTCAAGGAGCGCCACGACATCGTCGGCAGCGCTGTGAGCGGGGAAGCGCCGCCTGTCGACCGCGAAGCTGCAGTGGCATGGGTGGAGACAAACGTTGGACAGCTGCTAGAAAAATACAGTGCCAAGGATTTGTTGAACGTGGAAGAGACAGCCCTCTTCTACCAGATGCTGCCGCAAAAAACCTTGGCCCTCAAAGGTGAACGCTGCCAGGGCGGTAAGCAGAGCAAGGTCCACGTGACCGTGTTGCTTTGTGCCAACATGCATGGGTAGGAAAAGATGCCGGCCCTCGTGGTCGGCAAAAGTGCATCATCACGATGCTTTAAAGGCAAACGAAAGCTCCAAGCGAGTTGTGTGTCCAACCGTAAGGCTTGGATAACGAGATAAATTTTCGCACTATGGCTGCGGGAGTGGGACGAGCGGCTGGGCAAGCAAAACCGGAAGATATGCCTCCTACAGGACAACTGTGCGGCCCACAGCACTGTTCTTTATTCTATGACAACACTGCCGCTGTGCTCAAGAACATCGAGCTATGCTTCTTGCCACCAAACTGCACTGCAGTTGTGCAACCCTTCGACCAAGCAGTTATAATGAACTTATAATCGGGCTTCCACAAGCGTGTGATCGACCGGATTCTGCTCAGTGTGACCATAAAGCGTGAGTCCACGGTCGACTTGTGCATGGCAGTCGAGATGCTGCAGGCTGCTTGGATGGCTGTACCGGCAAGCACGATCGCCGATTGCTTTTGGCGTGCCTCATTTGGCGTCAGCAGTGGCCGTTACAGCGAAGATCTCGGTGTTGCCGCCAATGAGGGTGTTGCGGGCGACCAAGTCCTAGCGTCGTGGGACGCTCTCCTTGGCGCCGGCGTTGTGCCAGACTGCGACACCTACTGCACCTAAGTCAGTATACCGATGCCGATGCGGTGACGACGGAAGAGCTAGCAGAGGCGGAAATTTTGCGCGCGGTGACGGGGGTGCCTAATGACGACAGTGACGAATGTGTCGACGCCAGCCCGGAGCCTGATTCGACGTCCGCAGAAGCACTGGATGCGGCAGACCTGCTGCGCCGCTTCTTCGGCGCTCACGATGACGGCGAGGACGGACTCAAAATAGCGGCTGCAGCTGAAAAAGCCATCATTCGCCTGGAGAAGACGCGGCAAAAATCTATCAAGGAATTTTTTTCTGCGAAATGAGCCGCCAGCTGGTGTGCTGTTGATCGATCAGTGTTGAGCCGTTTGGCGTGATTAAAGTAGCGAATCCTTACTGCCTTGCTGTTCTTTTCTTTTTGCTTGTTTGTTGCCGTGCGACGGCCGTTTTCTTCTTTCGTGGCGGGCTGCTGTGAGATTTGGTGGTTAGTGCATCCACGCTTGCTTGCTAATTGTGAATAGAAATGGATAGTGGCTATAACGGATTAATACTTAAAACAAAGTAATTACGACTCCCCCTTCAACTTCGTTATAACGAGGTTTTACTGTATTATGCATAGTCTAGTTCCACAACCCATTAGGTTCTCTTGTTATTATTAACCTCAATTTAATGTAAAGTTGTCATTATAAACTATCAATTTGCGTTAGATACTGCCCATCTCCCCAATATTACTTTGCAGTTAAATAAGTTAGAACGTATATTCGGAGGCAACGTATCATGGCTTATTTTTCATGGTTTCTATGTGCACACTGTTTAATATCGTGTAACGTTCTCAATGTGTTGTGAAGTTGAATGCATCCCCGCCCCCTTGTGAAGGCCTTCAGGGACATCAACAATAATTCTATATCTTCCACTTATTCTGATTGAATAAGCCGTTTGTATATATACGAACAGCAGTGAGACACAAACACTCGCAGTCCTCTAGTGACATTGTTTCCTTAGTTTACTGCTGCAAGAGAGCATGAGAATAAATAAGGAAAAACTTTGGGACCTTCTTAACTTCACTTTTAAAGTAGATGCGACAGCATTTTAATATATCTTGAATCTGCTCAACCTTGAAATGAAGGGGTGCATGGATTAAAGTGATTATTGCGGATTAGCGGGTAGACTGCGTTGGATTAGTGAGATGAGTGGTTGAGCTAATGTGAATTGGTCGGATTGGTGTGTTGAGTAATTTGGATTAGAGGAATCAATGGGCAGTTAAGGCGGATTAGGGGGTCGGACCAACCTCGACATTTTTGGGGTCCTTGGCATCTGCAACTTTTGCGGCGCTATCCCTCTCGACAAATCAGAAAGTTTAGTTGCGCATAATAAAGCCGCAAAGTTGTTGAGTGATGACAACCTAAATGCTATAAAACGTCTTTCTTTGTGCATGTATTGCGCTGTCATGCTGTTTCTAGGGCGAAAGATTAATACGTGGATTTGAGGAGAGACCTTTGGGCCCCTTCCGGTGGCAGTTGCCAGCCTGCTCCTCGCTTTCCCTTTCCTTTTAACTGTGTATATGTGTTCAAAACAAATAATAATAATAATTTCTATCGTAAGATTGACATCTCACACCGAAATTAATAAATAATTACCTAATGCATATTTTGTATTCATCCAAGGGTTTTCAGAACAAGTATTTATATGAGGTAAGACTTTAGGAAGTAACTAAACTGAAAGAAAAAATGAGGGGCTATCAAGTGGTTTGATGAGAAGGAAATCCGATAGCATTCTTCAATACCTTCTCTTCCTCCTTCTCTTCCTTTGTGCTACCGTTCTGCAGCCTTGGAGTACCAAGGACCACTACCGCTGCTTGTGACTTCACTAAGCTACTATCTTTACTAGAACCCAGTCGCTATCGCATATCGCTGAAGTGTCATTAGCAACTTGCTATCGCTGGCATTTCCCTATAGTCATTATAACCATTCCTTCCTTCTAGCCGGTCTGTTAGGTGGAAGGTGGGGCGAGTGAAATCCCTCTAAATGCCATGTGCCACGCTTGACAGGTGGAGGCTGACGCCGACGCCGGACAGCCTTCGACTTCTAGCATTGCCAGTGCTCTCGCGTTAAAACTAAAACGCCGTTGAAGCTTTAACTTGAGAAGCGTAGCAGACCGACCATATTTTTTAATGCAAGAGCATTACTTGGCTCATTGAGCAAAAATATGTGCGTGTGTGTGTGTGGCGACATTTGGTGGTACCAAAAAGGTCGCTGACGGGCAGGCTCGCTGCTGCCCAGAGAAGTTGCCAGCCCACCGAAGAGGCTGCCCGCTTGCCAATAGGCTGCCTGCCGGCAAGCCAGAAGATTCAGGCAAGGATGCATTATTTGGAGAACGGCCCGGGACTGGCCGGCCAGAAGGGAGGGGGACGTCGGCGGCACCGGAGCACCGCCCACTGGTCAGGAGGCTACATGCCTGCCTACCAGAAGACTGCGGCGAGGATGCATTATTTGGGGTCGAGGTGCGGCCCGTCACTGGTCGGTGAAGGTAGTGGAGCACAAGGTGGTACCGCGGCGACTACGTAGAGCCGTTGTTGTATTCCGCAAGAAAACTGTGCGTTATGAAACTGCTTGTTTATGAGACAAGAATAAGATTAAATTTAATTATAGTAATTAACTAAAATAAATTAATGAAAATTGACTTGCGGCCATAAAAAGTAATACTTTCACATTTACACACGTAAGCAGCCTAAAGCGTCCCTGAAAATTTTTTATTTCGCTTCAGTTGGTGTTGTAATCGCTGGCTTCCCGTGGAAAACATTTTGCAGTGGATTGTGCAGCTAAGTTGGCCAAGTCACAGCATTTCCAAAAGAAACCTACATTCTTAATTTTTTATGCAGACGTGACAGAGAAACGAAAACGCAGCACTAAAAGAATTAAAAAAAAAGCACTCCTGTCTTTTTCTCTGAACCCGTTTGAACTGGTTCGAACCGGTTCATACCGGAACGCAATGGTGCTCGTGAACTGAACCCGGAACCGAACCCGATAGGGTTGTACCCGAACCGGAAAAAATTCCGGTTCAACACCCAGCAAAGAGCTTCACGCCCTACGTCGTACTACGGACATGGACAAAAGATGTGTTTAGTTGCTTCTGTAGTTCCACAAGAGTCGCACATGGGCATATCCTCCATTCCAATGCGGAACGGGCAGGCCTTTGTAAATGCCACGCCAAAACAGATATGCTTCTATTTATCATAAGAATATTTCCATTGAAATTTTCTTCCCTGCCATCAGGTGAAAGCTGACTCATAAGTATTGAATTCCCTTATTCTCGAGGCACCTTGTTAATGTCCGGGTTGCTGTCTTTTACAACCTTCTAGATTAAAAGGTCAGCTGCTAATAGCAAATTATTCGTTATAAGCACTAACGCAGACTCAACAAGTCCTAGTTCATTTCCCAGCTATTCACTCAATGAAAGTTCAGCACGTCTGTAATGTCACAGTGTAGTGATGTGAAGAACAAGGCAGTTACAAAAGAGGGCACGTGGTAGAAGGGGCCCCCAAGGCTCCACAGTCGTGCTGACGCACCAAAACATAAAGAGTTAAACACTTCCCGATTGCTAGTATTTATTAAACCAGCACTTCATGTGTCAATGTAGCCCTTTAGTCTAGGGGCCACGTTCATCACGGCCACTGTGTAGTTCCTTTTTCACATGACTGTACGTATGGCAGCATTAACTGTCAGAAACTCGCTGAATTTTCTTTATGTCTTAACATTAGACAGCCAAAACATATGCCGCAAAGCACTCATCCTAAAGTCACTAAAGCTTCAGTACTTTTCGTTCTAATGCACATGTCCGCCTTCTCCGTCTGGTACAAAGTACAAAAAAATATATTCCATGCTTTCTGCCAGGCAGCTGCTTTTATTCCCAACGACACCAGGAAACCAAGCCTGATGCCGCCAACACTCGAATCTAATCGCGGGCGCACACAGTGTCCTCGCACACCTTGTGCGATGTACCGTAGCACTGAGGTGCTTCTTGTATGATGTAAGTAAATCCATGGTAAAGGCAAACGTGCACGGTTGGGCACATTCGTTTGTAGCTCATGAAACTGACTTGCGCCAAAAAAACCTGTCCAAGCTTTCACACTTACTTTATAAGTACCTACTGCCTACTGCTCCACAAATATGCCAGCTGGTTCTCAACTGCAAGAGATAAAAATATTCAACCAATATAAATCTTGCTGATGTCATTCTGTCATTCAAGTGTTCAGATTGGTAACCTCTAGATAGAGTAAGTTGGGCAGTTTGTGGGTAATTAACGAGCGCCGTTAATTAACTTCGCAATATTTGGCCTTAGGTGGCTGAGTAGTTGGAGCCCGTCCTCGGATTATCTAGCCAAGCGAAGAACTTCCGACTGTCGCAACCGAGCTTTCGACATAGCTCAGTCAGATAACCCCGCAGGTGGCGAGGCTACCTTATCGCCAGAAAGCCGTTCTGTACATCTATACTGGATATTAACTGGAGTAATTTAGCTGTGCTGATGCTGTTTGCCGTGTTTTGCATCAGTGCTTCGTGACATCGGCTGTAATGCGTGTTTTCGCCGACGGCTTGCTACCACAGTGGCGGGATCTGCGTTCGCCGCCTTCGTGTCTCGGTGGGTCTTTGTATGTCGCACGTACGGATAACACTTTTTCCGGTAATTGAAATATATTGCGCTTCGTTTTTCGTCAACAATGTGAATATTTTTAGGTGTTGCCCGCGACAGTTCTTGATGGATGGGCTCTTCTGCCCTATGGGTTTTCGTCACCTTTACTTTTACACCAGGGTTCTGCTTGTGTTCAGCACTACCGCGCTCCACGACTTCCGCAGCACCAGTCAGAACTTTGCCCTGCTTGTTAGTCTCTGTGGTTAACGTAGCACGAACCAACCGAAGGGAGTGCATTCCAAGACGACGCGCTGGCTGTAATCCTGAACCAGACTGAACTCGCCCTATTTTGTGTCCTTTTGTTCTTGCACGGCTTACAGCGCTGCGTGCGCGCGCGCGTGTGTCAGTGACTATGCAGCGTGTAGCGTTCCCACTTTATGGCAAAGTAAAAATATAACTGCAATGTTTACTTCATCTATACAATTCCAAACGCAATCGTCTGCTAATGTATAAATTTCACTTGTGTTTTGTCCTAAATAAGCAGCAAAACTTTTAGCCTAGTAGGTGCTTCATCTGGGTGTGCAATCACGACTGCTTGGAATTTATTAATGAATGACTGTGACTAGGTCACCTCATTTGTTATTGCAAGTCCGTCCGTCCGTCCGTCCGTCCGTCCGTCCGTCCGTCCGTCCGTCCGTCTGTCTGTCTGAACTTAATTGATACTCTCTTATTTTGTTCCTTTCACTCCATAGACGGCTGGACATTCTTCTTGTACCTTGGCGCTAGACTGATGACGGGACCTCATCATGATCAGTGTAAGCCAATGTACTGTACCCTCTCTGGTCCTCCCAGTGCTTTGTATATGGGTTAAGGTTAATATATATATATATATATATATATATATATATATATATATATATATATATATATATATATATATATATATGTACTGTACCCTCTCTGGTCCTCCCAGTGCTTTGTATATGGGTTAAGGTTAATATATATATATATATATATATATATACACACACATATGGGTAATATAGCTAGTTGGTGTCTCACAAACGGGCATTTTTTTTACACTGGTCCCTTGTAAGCTCTCACTATTATAACCAATTTCTCAGTGCCAGTATACATACACAGTTCTACTAATAATTAGTTTCCCTAAGCCTTACAAAATTTACCTGTAGGTAGTCACTGCTATGTAAGAACTCACAAGTTAACTCTGTTGTGTCATACGAGTATTCCATACATGAGTAAATATTTTCTACAACAGTGTACATTACACCTTGCTTCTCTAATGCACAAATGTATTCAAGCGAGTACGTGACTAGTTTTGTATTATGTTTCCTGTGTGATTTAGTTTCTTTACAGGAATTTACTGTAAAGCACCAGCAGGTAGTTTAATTTAAGATTTATGTGTGCTGTAAAAGGTATGCTTTGCCGCTACAATTGATAAAACTTGGGTCGAAGTTTCCGTACAAGGACGAACTTCAATTTAGCTCTACCACCGTCAGCACTTGGCTGGCGCTTGCAAAATTAATCGCATCAGGTCGCCTGCGCCAAACCGGTTTTTAACCTTATTGTTAGGAGATGACACAGTGATGTGCGGGGGCGTCTGCGTCTGAGATAGAGATTGTGCTGCAACATATGTGCGTGTAGAACAGGCATGATGCTGAGGGTTCAAGCAGTTTGCAAAGGTGCTTTTAAAATTTTGTCATAACTATAATTTTACCTGTGCTGTTTTTGTCGCCTATTTCAATAATATCATTGGAGGTGTTATAAGAATTTAGCAATTTATTTGTCCTGGACCATTAGCCGCCACATTTGACTTTTCATTAGGTGGGCAATTATTCAGCGCGGACCATTACTTGAATACACCTTTTTGTGTGCAGTGGCTTCTCAATTGTGAGGCAACCTAGACGCTCAGAATTACCTGAGGCTATAGATGCACTGATGAATTTGCTACCTATACGAATCACTTTGCACTTTTTCGCGCAAACAGCATGTTAACACTTCCAAGACAGTGGGCAATGTATCTCATGATCACATCATGAGATACTTTCAATTTTGTATTTCGCTTCATCCAAGGTGATACATCATTTGTGTGAGGTATTGCCCTAAGCCAATTAGGGTCACATGAAAATATATCAACAAAAGTGATTGATCCAGCTAGGAGTGTCGCTTTGGAACACTACTTTATCACCAGTCTTCCTTTGCATGCTACCTGCTTACTCTGTACTGTGTCATGTTTAAGTCTGAAAAAAAGGCAACAGCTAGGCAGTGCAAAATGCCAAACTTGCCTTAGTTTAACAAGATGAAACGCTATTTAACTTTTTAATTAAATTAAAAAGTACATCATTTACCTGCAGAGTGGATTGCTGTTTTAAACTGATTATATTTTGCAGCAAGCTTCTGAGACTTGTCTGACAGGTTGATAAGTGGCTTCTTAGACACAAAACACCATATATTAATTTCACGGCTGACTTTGACTCTGCTCTGCAATTTAATAACTATATGCCAGGAAATATACTAGAGAAAAGACGGGGAATGCGGGAGATGGCAATTCAAGACGACGAGCAAAACGTGAACAAGGTGAATGCAGGAGCCAACGTTTCGACAAGTGGACTTGTCTTCTTCAAGGCGACATATGCTTTCCTCGTCACAGTATATATAGGTGGGGTTCTTCTAAAGGGGAGGGGGTGTGATGCGGGAGCGCGTGGAAACGAGGGAAAGTGTGCTAGCGTGTCGAATTAGTAAAGGAACGCTGTGTACAAGGTCAAAGCCAGGACCCCCCCCCCCCCTCACCCTAGTCTGTCAACCCACGCGCGTTAGCCGGCGTGTCAAGGGCGTCTGACACGCCAGCTGACAAAAAAAAAATAAGAAGAAAAAGAAGGGAAGAAAAAGGAAAAGGGGGGATACGCCAAGAAATCAAACTAAGTGTTGTTGCCTATAGCTTGAGGTTTAGCATAGCGAATAGATTCTAAAGCTCCCTTTGAAACGTTTATGCCTATTGGTTGCAATGTCTTGAACTTATGGATAAGGTATGATTCTCTGTATTTTCTTTCTCGTAAATATACTAGTCATTTTAAACATCATCACATACATACCTTAAGATACCCGTAATTTAAGAGAAAGGAGTACTTAAATTAATTTTTAATGTGAGCCAAGCTTCTTACTTAGCACATATTGCTAATTGAAGTTCTAATTTCCACATTCCCAATTCCTCCCTCGCCTCTTCTCCCTCTTTTTTGCAGGTATTGCTTGCCTATGTCTACAAGAACGTTCACGCGTGACCTGTGACAGCAAGCTTTTGTGGGCAGCCAGTGCTCTCCTACGAAGGCTGGCCTACTCGGGCAGCGGCGGCAATCATCTTCAAGATTTATCCATAATCACCTTTGCTGCTATTTGTCAATCTTGCTAATTACAATTTTTGCTTCTTTTCTAATTTATTAGGTAATAAAGTATGACTGTGACATGGTGTGAAGTAGACGTCTTGCTGCAGTTTCGCTTGCAATCATCTTTTATGCATGAAAAACTCATCGTACAATGTATGAAAAAAAATTAACAGCACATTATGGTTTATCTTTCAGTTCCGGTAACATGTAACGTGTAACCTAATGGAAGGTGTGCCGAAGAACTGGCCATTATTATTGCGTGATGCTGTGCAAGCATGTGGCGTTACCTTACAAGGGGCACCCACAAAGTAAGTTGCAATTTACTTTTAAATCAGTCATGGAAATCCGAAAAAGATGTATTTACATTACCAGTTAGAGTGGCTCGCAGAGTGTTTTTCCAGATGTGTACTATCCTTTATTTCTTAACAATTCATTGCAGCACAGCATTCTGTTTCCTATACTGGTGTCAGGCTATTGTGCCTCTTGTAGCTGAAATCAGGATGTAATTTTTGCCTGAACTACAGCATCACTGACAAAATTTTTCCCTGCTAGAAACTATTTTAATTTGGTGGAGACCCAGCAGGGCTAAGTTTTTTCAATAATGGCGTGTTTCATGCGGAGATGTTCTTGTTTAGGTCAATGAGCGAACATTGGCATTTGAGCATACAATACAGATCTTGTTTTATTTGCAAAATAATTCTGACAGGTGGCATTCAATTGATTGATCTAAGTAAAAATCACCATTTGACCAATGAGGCTATACTACACTATTCCCCTGGTTTACATTTGGAAAAACTATGTGCATCACTTCATCCGACAATATAAACTTTTTTGTCTGATGTCCGTGCCTCATCTAAAATAAATTGTAACTTTGGGCAAACCTCGTGTTACTGTAACAGCTGCCGCAAAAATTTGAGAGTATGTATAAAAGAAGTCATCAGTTCTTGTCAAGCTGTCCATTAGCCAACTTTTAGCGCAACGTTAGCAGGGCTTACTGAAGTACTTCTAGACGTCCATTGCTACAAAATGTCTTGATCAAGACAGCTACTAGACTTCTGAATTAGCCGTTCAAGGCATCTTTTAGACATCAAATAGTTGCTTGCGTGTTTCATGGGGGGGTGTCACCGCGAACGCTCTTCTGGCACTCTTGGTCATTTGAAGGCCCGCGCGAGATCGCGACACTCTTCAGCATGTCTGGCTATGACAGAAATACGTACACACTGAGATACATCCGGCTTGTACGGAAGGATTGTGTCGATTGTGTACGATGGTTGGCGGCCGTACAATAAGTAAAAGAGTTAAAAGCCAGTGGTGCTCTTAGTGGCAGTATTGTAGGTGTATGTTGCGAAGAACAGAATTAATACCATCCTAATTTGTGTGGTCATTGCGAACATGTCACCAAGCATACGGTTAAAGCTTTCTGTGAGACCATTGGTCTGCGGATGGTAAGCAGTAGTTATGCGGTGCACATCGTGGCACTCTTTCAGGATGGCTTCGACGACTTTCGACAAAAATACACGTCTGCGATCGCTGAGCAACGCCTGTGGTGGACCATGACGCAGTATGAATCGGCGACGCACGAAGGAGGCATCATTGCGCGCTGTAGCCGATGGGAGAGCGGCAGCTTCGGCGTATTACGTGAGGTGATCAACAACCACGATGGCCCAGTGGTTACCAGCAGATGTCAGAGGAAGTAGCCCATACAAGTCGATGCCGACGCTCCCGAACGGCCGGGTATTGCAAGGTAACGGTTGCAGACCAGCTGGCGAGAGGCGCGGTGAAAATTTCCGGCCCCGACAATAGGCGCACGACCGAATGAGGTTCTGGACGTAGCTGTACATCCCGCGCCAGTAGTACCACTGTCGAATGCTCTGGCATATTTTGAATACTCCCGAGTGTGCCCACTGTGGATGATAGTGGAATGACGCATATATTTCAGAGTGTAGACTGCGGGCTACTGCTAGCAACCACTGGCGACCATCGGTGGTGCAATTGCGTCGGTGGATTAGGTCGTCGCGAATGGCGAAATGGTGGGCTTGACGACGTAACGCGCCAATGCTTGGTTGTGCCGATGGATGAGAGAGCAAGTCTATCAGCAAGGCGATCCAGTGGTCCTTGCGCTTTTCGGAAGCGATGGTGCGAAGGTCGATGGAAGAAACGGCAGGCTGGGATACGGAGCAGCGGGCATTGTCGGCGGGCAAGGAAGAGTGCGAGCGAGCGTCGGCGTCAAAGTGCAGGCGGCCGCTACAGCAGAGCACGCGAATATCGTAGTCCTGCTGGCGAAGTGCCCAACGGGCAAGGCGGCCTAAGGGGTCCTTCACTAACGACAACCAACAAAGTGCATGGTGGTCCGTGACGACGTCAAATGGGCGGCCATACAATCATGGCCGGAACTTATTAAGAGCCCAGATGGTCGCCAAACACACTTTTTTCCGTCACGGCGTAGTTACTTTCGGCTTTCGTAAGCGTACGACTTGCCTAAGCCAGTACGTATTCAGTAAACCCGTGTTTGCGCTGCACAAGGACTGCGCCGAGGTCAACACCGCTGGCATCTGTGTGCACCTCGGTAGGGGCTGTCGGGTCATAGTGACATGAAGTCTGAGGTGACATCAGCAAAACGGCGCAGGATTGCAAACGCCTCATCGCACTCTGACGAGCACGAAGTGAGGGGCCCGCTGCTTCCAAGGAGCGTTGTCAGGGACGATACGATATTGGCCAAGTTTCGGATGAACCGTCTAAAGTAGGAACACAGGCCTACAAACTGCGCAGGTCTTTGACGGATGTAGGTTTAGGGATTTCGGCAACGGCCCGAAGTTTGGCTGGATCGGGGAGAAGTCCATTCTTGGAGACGACGTAACCTAGAATTGTCAGCGGCGGAACAGCAAATCGGCACTTCTTGAGGTTTAGTTGTAGCCCTGCGTTTGTTAAACACGTTATAACGGACCGGAGCCATTGAAGGTGCGTGGTGAAGTCCGCAGCAAAAACAACAACGTCAACATAGCTCCAGCATGTGTGCCACTTCAAGCCGCGCAGAACTGTGTCCATCAGAAGAGTACGCATTTGGGCTGGTTGGCTCATGATTACGAGCAGTAAACAGCGCTACACAGCGCTGCTTACTGCTCGTGTCTATCATGCGCTCAAGCGTTGCAGGCACATTACAAAGTCCAAACGGCATTACGTTAATTTCGTATAAGCCATCGGGTGTGACAAAAGTTGTCTTCGGCTGACCGGCGTCTGCCATGGGTACTTGCCAATACCCTGAGCGCATATCTACGGATGAAGAGAATTCTACGCCATGTACACTGTGAATCGCGTCGTATATGCGCGGGAGAGGGTAGACGTCCTTGCGAGTGACCTTGAGGTGGCCGTAGTCCACACAAAACCGCACAGAAGCATCTTTCTTCGTAACTAGGAAGACAGGAGATGCTCATGGAGTGTTGGAAAGTTGTACCATCTCACGACGAAGCATGTAGTCGATTTGTTCGTTGATTACATGACGTTCTGCAAGAGGTAAACGATGCGGAAGTTGCCGCAATGGCACTTTCGGGCCAGTATCGATGAGATGTGTAACAGCTGTGGTCCACCCCAGCGACGATTTCCCTACATCGAAAGAACGAAATTCTTCTAGAAGGCACAAAAGCTGAGATTGCTGGACCAGGGCATCGGCAGTAGAACCGAATACATCATTGGGTGATAGATCACACGTAGAAATAGCACTGAGTGCACTGGAACTAGCAGAGTAATTGTCATTGATCATGAGGACGTCCATAACTTGCACGTCTTAGATCGCTTCTACATAGCGAAGACATTCCCCTTGCAGCAACAACACAGGGTATGGAAACGGGTTCGAAACGACAATGTTGCTTTAGCCCTCGGTGGTGTCCACTGTCGCAAAAGGCTGCAGCAGACCTTCCCGAATGAGAAATCGGTCAGATGGAGACAGTAATGCAACAACGTCTGAGATTACGCTGCAGAACATGGGCACGACCGTTGACGCGTTCGAAGGAATGTGGGTGTCGGCTCGGACACGTAGTTTCCTCGAAAGCGAAGGATTGTCGGTGAGCGGCAAACCTAACAGTGGCGAGACTTCTAGTATTTCGGCCCGTGCGCAATGAATAAGAGCGTTGTGGCGCGAGAGAAAATCGCAGCCGAGGATAACGTCATGAGAGCACGAGGAAAGGATGATTAATTCTATGGCGCATGTAACGTCGGCAATGACAACACGAGCAGTGGAAGCCGCCAACAGGTGACCATGCTGAACCCTGGACAGTCTAGAAACGGGCGTCGTGATCTTCTGAAGCGGCAAAGCTTAGGGTTCATGACACATACGGCGGCTCCCATGTCCACCAGTGGAGATGCGCGAACACCGTCAACAAACACTTCGATTACGTTCGAGGGACTGCGGTGAGGAGTTCCACATTTCGACGTTGCCGCAGCTAGGCCTTGCCTCTTGTACTGCGACGATTTGTTTTCCTCGTCCCGAGTTACGGGCAAGGTCGCATCGGCGACAGTGAACGACGGCGTGGAGAAGGTGAACGTCGGGTAGTTGCGGTCGGGTACAATGTCGGCCTGTATATGTATAATATATAACTGCAATGTATATGTAATGAAACTAAGTATACATATGCTTACATATATTACATATACATACATATATATTACATGCATATATACATACATTACATACACATCACATATACTAATGTATATATAATGTATAGCTATCGCTTTCTTCTATGCTCTTGGAAAAGAGCTTTCGGTCCACAACCACTTCAAAAGGTGCAGGATTGTGTTGTATGTGTTCACGTGTAGGTGTCGCAGCATTTTGTAGTGCACGTTGTCAGGACCTGCTGAATGGCCCTTTCCTAAATCGGTCCTTTCCTTCAGTGATATACATTTTTCTTTTCTGTAGTGGACTTAAGGAACTCATGAGTGTAGTGAGAGTCTTCCAGCAAAGTGCTCGCCAAGTATATCTGATTGCCCTTTAAGATCCTCTTTCTCGTAAAATATGTATTCTATATGAACACTGCCAATTTTTCTCACTTTTTTCCAGACTAATTTACTTCTTGTGCGACAGTTTAAAGAGAGGACATATTTTACCAACGACGTTCTTTTTGCTATCCGTCTTTCCCTCCTAGCCTCATTGCGCTTTTGTTTAAATAACAATACATTTTCGAAAGTTGCGTATCTGTTCAGTCGAGACCACGCATAGTTTTGTTTCATACAAGCTTTATCACATGCGTCATGCCACCACGGTTTTGCTCTACGTGGAAGCTTCCCTTGTGAAAGTGGTACGGAGTTTTCAGATGCTTCTATAATTTGTTTCGTTATCGCATCACACGGGCGGGACGGGGGGCCGTAATGTGGACGGTTGGATTGGCTTGTCACGGTTGGTGCGACGCTAGGCGACTGTACACGATTACGAAAACCTGTGACGTGACCGGCGTAGCCGCACGCAAAGCATATTGGCGGGTTGTCTGGAGTGCGCCACCGGCTCGCCATGGCAGCTCTCACTCAAGTCACAGGACGCGTTGTACGGGGCGGCTGCTGACATGAATGCACGGCGGGCGGAAGTCGGGGTCTAGGCACGAAATCGGCAGAACGGAGGCATACTTGAATAGAGTGGCTGGGTCCTCGCGACGACTTCGGAGTAGCTGAGTGGTGCAGCCGCCTGGACCTGTTGGGGCGGTGCAACGGCGTCGGCGAAGCTTAATGGTGCTGCAGCAAGATGTTGGCTCTGGTCTGCAAGACCTCGGCGATTTACTGCTCAATCGCGCGGCGGAGCGGAGGCATAAAATTCGTGCAGGCTGTTGGAGATGCAGCAGCCGAGCGAAGGATATCAATGAATGCTGGCGTGCAACTTCCTCCCGAACGAACGCTTTCATTTCAGCAAGGAACGCCGACTGGTCGAAAATGGTAGCAAAACCAGCAATGAGGTCGTCGCGCGAACAAGGGCGACGTGTCAACGAGCACTGCTTGATTAGCTAATCGTAGCTTTGGCATAGAGTGATGATGTCTGTCAAGGACTGAAGATTCTTGGCCAGTAGCACGTTGAAAGTATCATCCTCCATCCCTTTTAAGACATTTCTGTTTTTGTCGGACATCGACACCATCGCATTGACTTATACTTACAAAAGTCCAGTACATCAAAGTGGCTGGTAAACGATTCACCCGGCTGCAGTGCATGTTCTCGCCAACACGATTCCGCTCGCAGCTTGCGCACAGCAGGGCGACCAGGCACAGTCACCCAAGTGGTCTTGAACGAGGACCACGTCGGACAGTCGGTCTCGTGGTGGTTGTACCGGAGACTGGCGACACCCGCGAGATAGAAGAGCACGTTGCTCACTTTGGCGGGACGGTGCCATTTGTTGTGGGCGCTTACCTTATCATATACCGTCAGCCAGTCCTCAAAGTCGGTGTCGTCGGCACCGCTGAAAATGGCAGGCCGGTCCCTGTGTCGAGGCACACCATAGCACAGGGCACGCTGAGGAGGCGCTCGTTTGGATGGAGCCGGACGCGTTTGCAGGGATGCGTCTTCAGGCATGGTTGGGCGTAGGGTACAGTGATCGAAGTTCCAGGGTTGTCGTTGCAGGCCGAAGCAACCTCCACCACTTGAAAAGGCGTTTAGTAATCATCGGCGTTTGGGACCGACTGTTAGTGCAAGGCACGGACTGAGGACATTCACGAGCAAGAGCGCTGAAGAGAACCACCCACTAGAAATTGCTGGAGAGGACTGACCCACTATATCGTTCCAATCATTCTCTACAATATGTAGAATAAGCTTCAATACTAGAATACGCTTCATCCAGATGGTCACCACATCAAGATTACCTAATCCGTATGTCGGAAGCCGTTCAGAATAGGGCAGCCATATTCATCTCTGGCAACCACGACTATCATTCGAGCATTACCCGAATAAAACAAACCTTGCATATCAGTTAATAGAAGATCACCGCGTCATTGCTCGTTTATGCCTGTTTAACAAGTACATTTATAGTGATAACTTTCACTGCTTGCCGCTTCATGCTCCTGCGCGCACATCTCGTCGCATTGACAACGCACTTAGTTTCAGGCGAATTCATGGCCAAACGCAGGAATTTAACTCATCAGAACTACCAAGAGCTATTGCACATTGGAACAGTCTCCCGGGTTACATTGAATTCATCTCCAATCGTGAAATATTCTGTGCTAACATGAATCCCTTGCGTAATAATATTGTATAACGATGTTGCACTTTGCTGTTTTTATCACGTAATTACTGTTGCCCCCCTTACTCAATGCCCTTCAATGGGCCTGTACGGTAATGTAAATAAATAAATAAATAAATAAATAAATGTACATATATATATAGGGAGAGAAAGAGAAAGAGAGAGAGACTGAAAAACAAGGGCTTGCCCCCCACTCGAAAAAATATTTGGTACGCCACTGCGCCTCTATCGAGCTATATACGTAGTGGATAAGGAAATATATTTTGGAGAGAAAAAAAAGACGCATGTTTGAATAGACAAAAAGAAAACTTGCGAAGAAAGACATGACCTGCGAATACTTTACATAAATATTGTTTGATCGCCGTTCACATACGCTTAGTACCCTTTGGTAAATGAAAAGGAGCCTTTGAAGAAACCCAGCACACCTACGGAGTTCCTCCGACATGGCAACAGCGCAGTTTTCGTTACAACTGCGGCTCCATTGACAGTTTCCGGAATTGTCGAACCTGAAATATCACTCGTGTTTTACATCGGAAATTTACCTAAACAGAAGTGGAGTCGTCAGTAAAATAAGCATGCTGTTCGTTGCCTCTTTTGTTTGCCTTGTATTTACAACCGTTCGAAAGTAAGGAAAGTCAATCCATTCGTGCATTTATCTATTGAGGAATCGAGGCTATGTTTCTGGCTTATGCTCATGAAGTGTCAGTTTCTTACAGAGATACAGAGACTGCGAATAAAGCTATGAAAGAGGTTGTTTCTTCTTATGCCGCAACTGGAAGTGCTGTCAGCTTTACTAACCACCTAGGCTTACGGCAAGACAGCTGGCCACGGGAAGCCCAGCATTCTTGTAACATGAACTGAAGCGCTACCCCTAGAAAATATCTTGGAGGTTCCATTGCAACATTACCGCGACGGTCACGAGTATTGAATCGAAGAAACAAAGAGTGCTACGGACCAGACAGAAAAATGAGCGGGCGTGATTTTCCAATGTTTTCAAGGGCAGGAGCTTGGAATTTGTTTTAGTTACAATAGTTTATGAACTACTGTAGTTGTTATGCAAGGGAAAGATTTCAGTTCAAAATGTTTCTAGAGTGTTTGCGGAATGTCTATCTTGGCCCCTTGAGAATTACTACATGTTCGGTAGAATAGGTCACAGAGCGCTCCGCATACTCCGCTCTGAAGATCCCCACACACAAAACCCAGAAAAAGAACAACCAATTAGACACACGATAATGTGGACGCCGGGTCACACGGACGGGGAAGGCAACCGTGAGGTCGACAGGGTAGCTCGAGGATACACTGCATACCGAGTACCCTCCGCCAATGACCTCGAGGAAACCGAGCCAGTCCCCAGAGAATACTCGGCTATCCTAAACCACTATAAGGGCAGCAGGAAGCGGTACCCCTCGCCGCATAGCTCTGTCACTAGAGAGGACTCCGTAGCTTGGAGGCTGCTACAGACGGGTGCATATCCGAACTTAAACACCCTCAGCAAAATACAACCCACACAGTACACTGACAAATGCCCATGGTGCCAGGAAACACCCACGCTCTACCATATAACGTGGGCCTGCCAGAAAACAAATGCGGCGCCAATAATACCAAACCCGAGTGCGGAGCAATGGGAAGGAATGCTCTCCAGCGACCGTCAGGACGTCCAACTAGGGCCGATCCGGCGGGCCCAGCTGGCAGCGGCATCCAGCGGAGCCCTGGACTAGGGGCAGACGGCCATTGCCAAGAAGATGGAAGACACCATCTGACTCCGGGAAATTCATAAAGCTTTCTAGAGCTCAATAAACATTTTTCCTCCTCCTCCTCCTCCTCCTCCTCCTCCCTTGGGAAAGAACTAGCCGGTGGAAGTTGTTCCATAAGGTGAATAATGGGGAGCTGGGAACAACACGTTACTTTTGGATACAGATTGTCAGTAGGATATTTTTAAGGCGAAAGCCTTATATGTATGTTTCAAGGTCGCGTTGTGGGGTACCTAGCTGGGTACATAGCATAGGTATGGGCTACTGGTTAAGGGGATATGAGCTTATTCGTTGTCTTACGTGACGGAGAAACTTCTCGTTGGGTAGCCACAGAAATGCTTAGGCATTTAATAACACAGGTAATACGACTGAGGAGGAGGGAGATGTCACCTGCGGAGCCCGTAGAATGTTCTGGAAACGGCGGCAGCCTGGACCTAGCGCACTTACGCCCCTTGTGTACATCGCTGCGTGGGCTCAGAGATTCATTAAGCACCGCTATGGTTGACGACACAGCAGGCCTTAATGGCTGGTAGGGGATACTCTGAAAGCGCCGATGTGCCGCTCGTCGTAACCGCCGTCGGATGGAGGAGGCTATGGATGAAGCTGCGGCAGCGGCCCGACAAGAGCAACATGCGGCCCTAATGCGACGCAGGCATTCTGGGAATGTGTAATTTAGAATGTAGAAAGTTGAGCAGAAAGTTCAACACCACATCAGCAGAAAGTTCAACAGAACATTCAAGAGGCGATCAACAGAAGGTACAACCAGGCTTTCGCCTTCACATTCTTAGAAAGTTCTAAGCACCCCCCGCGATTTTTCCTACGGCGTCAGAGGGATTTGCTCCCGCGTACTGTTATTTAATGAGATGAAGCTCTTCTTTGCTGAGTGGCTGGTCTCATCAAAATATTAGCATACACCTACACCTGTCTGTTATTTTTAGAAAAGTTAGGGCGTTTTTTTTAGTGAACATGTAGTCTTCGATTAAATTGCTGTCTTCCGTGAAGCGAAAGTAACTGTGTGGCGGTTTTGATGTTTTGCTGCCGATGCCTGTACGTCGCGTGATGTATGACTCGGGACCTGAAAGCGATGTGCTGTAAAGCATGAGAAAAATACCTCTTATATAGATCTCCAGCAAATACCTTTCTTCAACTGCATTGTGACAATGTCCCTGTGAATCCGCGGTTACAAAGCGAGGGCTGCTTTGTACCGTGGTGCGCTAGCTGCACCATAAGCAACAATCCCGAATCTATTAGACACATCTTCTTGGATCGCCACAACACCGTGTCTTTGTGGGATGCTCTCAAACGATCTCTGAAAAAAGAACGGCCGATAACCTTTTCGGTATTCGCTTCATGCCATGCGCGCACGTACTGGGAGTGCCGGCTGTCACGACAGTGCTTTTGTGTATGAGCTGCGTGTGAAAAACGCCCATGGAAATCAGCAATGCCCGTGTTGATGCAAGGGCTGCGAGGCACCACCTAACTGAGCCCCACGCACACGCGCGGTGTCCTAAAGCACATGATTGAACCACTTGAGTGGTTTCAGAAGCTTGGTAGTTTAGCGTCTGAGCTTGTTTTGGGTCGGCATGGAATTAACTGGGTGCATACGTTGGAACGCAAATGGCGTGGTGTGAGTAGCAGCCATTTGCAAACGTCTATCTTATAGTTCCGCTAGTACAACAAGGCGCCCCGTACCTCAATTGAGACTGATGGCTTGATTACAAAGGGCTCGATGACATTGAGCCTTGCAGAGGTGCTAAAAGCGTAAATGTGAGACGAAAGTTCAGAAAGCACGTCAGTGACCGGAAGCGTAGCAAAGGGACAGTAGTTGGATTAGGGTGGCGTTTTGTCGGACCGCCCGAGCAAGCTATAGGGAGCGGAGTACTCCGCTCCCTAGCTTATTACGTAATAAAAAAGATGCTTGCAGAGCTGTAGATAGACACTGCCATCGCTTTGGAGCGAAACGTGAGCTTGTGTTGTTGATGACAACAGCTATACCACTGTTCCAACAGATCTTTTTTCAAAATCCTGAAAGAGTATCAATAAATCCCTCTTTCATTTGGCCGAGTCACGCGGTCATCTCAAACACTATATAGAACTCTGAAGCCGCATCCTTCCCACTGCTACGAACGTTCTTGGCGAAACGACCACAGAGATGTACCACGATTCTGCATGCATCTTTCCCACCACTATATATATATATATATATATATATATATATATATATATATATATATATATATATATATATATATATATAGTCACGTGGTGGTGATGTTGAAGAACAAAGTAGAAATACTGTGAAGGACTAACTTTTATTGGGTGAACCTGTGCCCACAAAAACAGGCTACACTTATAGCACAACGATAGCGGCGAACACGGTCGGCGATCGTCGAAAATCTGATCAGCGGGGCAAGCGCGTCGGCTTTTATAGATCAGTCGTCGAATGTTCCAGAGTGATCGCTGGGACCCGCATGCCTTCCACAAAGTTCTACGCCATTCGCGTCGCGCATACATGCGATCAGATTACACAAGGTTCGGTCGCAGACAGCGGATGGAAGTATCGATAACATTCCAGAAATTTCCGATACATGCAGGCACGTCTTTGCGCTGTGCGATAACATTTGTTAGGCGGTGAAACGTGTCGCCTGATAAGGACAAACAAGTACACGTGTCAATACCCCCCTCTTAAACAGCATCGACCCGATGCTGCAAACAAACGAAATTAGTAAACAAAACACCCGTAGCAAAGAAACAACAAACTAAGGAAGTTCATCAGCGTGCGTAACAGGGCTTAAGACGCACAACGTGGACCACTTCAGATCGTGTGCGGCGCAGCTGTGAATGCGGAATGCCTCCTGGCACGACCTCATAGTCTAGTGCGCCAATACGTCGGATGACCTTGTAAAGTCCGAAATAGCGCCGCAATAGTTTCTCACTGAGTCCTCGTCGGCGTATCGGGGTCCAAACCCAAACACGGTCACCGGGCTGCTACTCGACGTAGCGTCGTCGGAGGTTGTATAGTGTCGGCTGTCGGTCCTCTGCTGGTTCTTTATCCGCAGGCGGGCGAGCTGTCGGGCTTCTTCGGCGCGCTGTAGATAGGTAGCGACGTCAACATTCTCTTCGTCAGTGACGTGCGGCAGCATGGCGTCGAGCGTCGTCGTCGGGTTCCTGCCGTAAACCAACTTGAACGGCGTGATCTGTGTTGTTTCTTGCACCACCGTGTTGTAAGCGGAGGTTACATACGGCAGGGCCGCGTCCCACGTCTAGTGCTCGACGTCGACGTACATTGCGAGCATGTCGGCGAGGGTCTTGTTCAGGCGCTCCGTGAGACCATTCGTCTGCGGTTGGTAGGCAGTTGTCCTGTGGCTTGTCTGGCTGTATTGCAGAATGGCTTGGGTGAGCTCTGCTGTAAAACAGTTCCTCTGTCGGTGATGAGGACTTCTGGGGCACCATGTCGAAGAAGGTTGTTCTCGACGAAAAATTTCGCCACTTCCGCTGCGCTGCCTTCTGGTAGAGCTTTAGTTTCAGCGAAGCGGGTGAGATAGTCCGTCGCTACGACGATCCCCTTATTCCCGGATGTTAACGTTGGAAATGGGCCCAACAAATCCATCCCGTTATGCTGGAATGGTCGGTGAGGAGGTTCGATCGGCTGTAGTAATCCTGCTGGCCTTGTCGGTGGTGTCTTGCGTCGCTGACAGTCTCGGCATGTCTTGACGTAACGGGCGACGTCGGCGGTCAGACGCGGCCAGTAATACCTTTCCTGTATTCTAGACAGCGTCCGGGCGAATCCGAGGTGCCCAGCGGTTGGATCGTCGTGCCGTACTACTGGACGCAGCGCTGACGGTACAACAAGAAGGTAGCTGGCGCGGACTGGTGAGAAGTTCCTCACGAGCAGGGTGTTTTGTAGCGTGAACGAAGACAACCCGCGCCTAAATGCCCTAGGGACAACGTGGGTGTTCCCTTCCAAGTACTCGACGAGGCCTTTTAGCTCCGGGTATGCTCATTGCTGTTTAGTGAAATCTTCCGCGCTTATTAATCCAAGGAAGGCGTCGTCGTCCTCGTCGTCTTGCGGCGGGGGATCGATGGGGGCGCGTGATAAGCAGTCGCCGTCAGAGTGTTTTCTTCCGGACTTGTACATTACCGTGACGTCATATTCTTGCAGTCTGAGGCTCCACTGCGCTAGCCGTCCTGAAGGGTCCTTTAAGTTAGCTAGCCAACAAAATGCGTGATGGTCGCTGACGACTTTGAATGGCCTGCCATAGTGGTAAGGGCGGAATTTTGCTGTAGCCCAAATGATGGCGAGGCATTCCTTTTCAGTCGTAGAATAATTGCCTTCCGCTTTTGACAGCGACCGGCTAGTATATCACCCGTTCAAGCCCATCTTTCCTCTGGACTAGGACGGCACCGAGGCCTAGGCTACTGGTGTCAGTGTGGATTTAGGTAACGGCGTCCTCATCGAAGCGTGCAAGTACCGGCGGCGACTGCATGCGTCATTTGAGTTCTTGAAATGCGTCGGCCTGCGCCGTTTCCCACTTGATTTCGACATCACATTTGGTTAGATGTGTTAGCGGCTCCGCGATGCGTGAAAAGTCCTTGACAAAGCGCCTATAGCAGGCACACATGCCAAGGAGTCTGCGCAGTGCCTTCTTGTCGATTGGCTGCGGGAACTTTGCGATGACAGCTGTCTTCTGCGGGTCCGGGCGTACTCCAGATTTGCTGATGACGTGGCCTAGAAACAGAAGCTCATCGTAAGCGAAACGGCACTTTTCCGGCTTCAGAGTGAGCCCTGATGATTTGATGGCCTCTTATACTGTCGCAAACCGCCTAAGGTGATCGTTGAAATTTCCGGCGAAGACAACGACATCATCCATGTAAACAAGACACGTCTGCCACTTCAATCCTGCTAACACCATGTCCATGACGTGCTGAAACGCTGCAGGCGTCAGCACAGTCCGAATGGCATGACCTTGAACTCGTAGAGGTCGTCTGGCGTGATGAAGGCGGTCTTTTCGCGATCTCTCTCGTCGACTTCTTTTTGCCAGTAGCCAGACTTGAGGTCCATCGACGAGAAGTATTTAGCGTTGGATAGCCAATCCAATGCGTCATCTATTCGTGGAAGGGGGTACACGTCCAGTGGCGTAGCTAGGTCGTCTGGCACCCGGGGCCCATAGGTCTTCTGTCACCCCCCACCCCCCTTATGTAGTCGAGGAAGGCGAGGATATCGACAATTTCCGGGTTTCATACTGGGCGCCGCCCGCAGTGCCAAAGTACTGTAGGTTGTAGCACCCAAAACGATTTTGTTTGAGAAGTTTTTATAGCGTTAATAATGACTTTGAGTCCTCAATTCTAGAATTGAAGTGCTTCCTCTATAAGTACTAATTGCGGGATTATTAAGGATATGGTTATAACTTGTCTGCCATATTTTTCGCGCTACCGAGTTCCTAGTAATCACAAAAAGACATAATTTCATAGAATCTTGATCGGGAAATATCCTCACAAAATTCACCTTTCTTCTTTATAAAATTCTGTGCAGCTGATACAGACACTGTACTTGTGGCATGAAGTCACATAACAACAACAGTTTTCGGAAACTTTCGAGGTAAGAAGGAAAGCGTGAAACATAACGACACGTATCGCAGCGCCCTCTTGCTGCTGTCTTTGTTCGTCTTCGCTGCGCGTTCTGAACGGAAGAGGGACCCAAGGGCCCCAACGTCTTACAACGCCTCACTGTATGTTTCGCGACTCCTGCTCCCAGCATGAACGCACAGCACGAGCGCACCCCACATGAAACGTTCCGCTAAGGCGAGTAGTTTAGCGACCATTTCGCGAATTAAATTTGTTAGCCCGCACATTCGTGCAATTATTTCGCGGGGTGTTGATAGAGCTGCAGTCGACAATTCTGCGGCGCAACGCATCGGGTGCCTGAGCTCGGGCTACTGGATACCGGAGCATTCTTAGCAATTTGCGCCCAGTCAAGCCGGCGGAAAGAGGGGTGCATTCAGGCGTAAATAACCCCCCGCCCCTCTGGCCCATTGCACCCGGGGACCACGGCCCCCCGACCCCCCCTGTTGCTACGCCACTGTACACGTCCTTCTTCGTGATCTTGTTCAGTCGACGATAATCGACGCAGAAGCGTAGGGTTCCGTCCTTTTTCTTCCCCAGGACTACAGGAGATGCTCGCGGGCTTTTCGACGGCTGGATGATGTCGTCGCGCAGCATTTCGTCAACTTGTTGCCTAATAGCTTCACGTTTTCGCGTCCAAAGTCGGTAAGGGCTCTGGCGGAGTGGTCGAGCGCACTCTTCGGTTATTATGCGATGCTTTGCAACTGGTGTTTGTCGAATCCTCGATGACGTCGAAAAGCAGTCTTTGTATCGTCGGAGAAGACTTCAGATCGGTTGCTGCTTACTCATAGGAAGACTTAGATTCACGTCGAAGTCCGGTTCAGGGACTATGCTCATCGGGGGAGATGCGGCAGGATCCGAGAGGACAAAGGTATTGCTGGTTTCCACAATTTCCTCGATGTACGCAATTGTCGTGCCCTTGTTGATGTGTTTGAACTCTTGGCTGAAGTTGGTTAGTATAACTTCCGCTTTCCCTCCGTGGAGTCGAGCGATCCCTCTTGCGACGCAAATTTCATGGTCGAGCAGTAGATGTTGGTCGCCCTCGATGACGCCTTCTACGTCAGCGGGTGTTTCGGTGGCGACGGAAACAATAATGCTGGAGCGCGGCGGGATGCTCACTTGATCTTTGAGCACACTCAAGGCGTGGTGACTACGAGAGAACTCCGGCGGTATCGCTTGATCTTCCGACAGCGTTATCAATTTTGACTTCAGGTCTATGATTGCGCCGTGTTGGTTCAGGAAGTCCATGCCGAGGATGACGTCTCGTGAACACTATTGGAGGATAACGAAGGTGGCAGGGTAAGTCCATTAATGAACGGTAATTCTTGCAGTGCTGATTCCAGTCGGCGTAATGAGGTGTCCTCCAGCGGTCCGAATTTGGGGGCCTTCCCATGCAGTCCTAACTTTCTTCAACTGGGCGGCGATGTGTCCACTCATGACGGAGTAATCGGCCCCTATATCGACTAAGGCGGTGACTGCGTGGCCGTCGAGAAGCACGTCGAGGTCGGTGGTTCTTTCTCTTGCGTTACAATTAGGTCTTGGCGTGGGATCACGGCTGCGCCGCGTTGGCCTGTGGCTGGTACGTGGCGTCGTGAAGTCGTCTTTCGTCGGCGTATTCTTTGCTTCCAGACTTCGTCGGGCGGCGGCGTGTCGTTATATCGTTGAGGTAGTTTCTTCGGCGTCTTCGTCGGCGGCGGAGGACCTTCGTTAGCTCGACGAACAGCAACCGCACCTCCATCGGTTGCCGCTTTTAGTTTTCCGGATATGGGCTCGCAGAGCAGCCCCGGGCTGGGCCGGTGTATGGTCGGCGCCGCGGCGACAGGTAACGGCCCGGTGACGGCGAACGGGATGGTCGTCGAGGGTTCCAATGAGTGGCGGTGAGGTAGTCGGCGATATCGGAGAGGTCGTTTGCCAATCTGTGGACGCGGCGCGTTAACGGCGAACCCTCGGAGTCCCATTTCCCGGTGTGGGCATCGGCGGTAGATGTGCCCGGCTTCTCCGCGGTGATAACAAAGCGGACGGTCGTCGGGAGCGCGCCAAACGTCTGTCTTCCTTGGTGCCGCGTGGGGTGACGGGTTGGCCTGCTGGCGGCGGGGATGGTGGTGGACGACGGAACTGTGTAGTCACTATGCCCTGCCGTGGGCGCGGAGGGGTAACGTGACGGCGGGCTACAGCGGCGTTTGCCATCGCTTGCGACTGAGGCTGCGGCGATTCAAGGGCTGCTCGGAGTTGTTGTTGGAGCTCCTCACGCACGGCGTCGGCTATCGAAGCCACTTGAGACTGTGATGACGGGAACAGCTTTTGTAGTTCCTCCCGCACGACCGCTCGGATAGTCTCGCGCAGGTCGTCGGTGGCCAGTGACTGTAATCCGGCGTAGCGCGTAGAGTTCGTGCGGTGGTTGAATTGCCGGTTCCACATTTCCAGTATCTTCTCGATGCTAGTGGCCTCGCGAAGAAACTCGTCGACAGTCTTCGGTGGGCTTCGTACCATCCCGGCGAATAGTTGCTCCTTTATACTACGCATCAGTACGCGGACTTTCTTCTCCTCGGACATATCCGGGTCGGCATGGCGGAACAGACGGCTCATTTTTTCCGTAAAGATGGCAACGTTCTCGTTAGGTAGCTGCACTCGGGCGTCCAGCATAGCTTCGGCCCTTTCCTTGCGCACGACGCTCCTAAATGCGCGCAGGAAGCGCTACGGAACAGGTCCCATGTTGTCAAGGTCGACTCCCGGTTCTCAAACCACATTCTGGCAGCGCCTTCTAAGCCGAAGTATACATGCCGAAGCTTGTCGTCGGAGTCCCAGTTGTTGAAAGTCGCGATTCGTCCGTAGGTCTCTAGCCAGAATTCCGGGTCTTCAGTAGCTGCTCCATGAAAGGTCGGTGGCTCCCGAGGTTGTTACAGAATAGCGGGGGACGCTGAGGCAGCCATTGGGGTTGTCTTGGCCACGATTTTCTTTGTCGTCTCAGGTAGAATTCCGTACTCTAGAGGCTGTCCTTGCAGTTGGTGGCCAGCACGCTGGTCTTGGCGATGTTGGTTTTATCCTCGGGCTTCGGGCTTGGATCGCGGCTTTGCGGGGCCGTTCGGTACATGAACGCACAAGCACCTCTACCAGATGTCACGTGGTGGTGACATTGAAGAACACAGTAGCAATACTGTCAAGGACAAAACTAACTTTTATTGCGCGAACTTGTGCCCACAGAAAAGGCTACACTTATAGCACAACGATAGCGGCGAATACGGTCGGCGATCATCGAAAATCTGATATGATATATATATATATATATATATATATATATATATATATATATATATATATATATATATATATATATATATATATATATATATGTGTGTATATATATATATATATATTTCTTGTTTTTAAAAGAAAAAGGACGAACGTCATGGCATATGTTTCTACATATGCCATAACGTTGGTCTTTTTTCTTTTTTCAATGTGATACTTCCGGGTCTGGCGCGAAAACCTTCGATCTTGTGTGCGTGCATGTATGTATGTATGTATGTATGTATGTATGTATGTATGTATGTATGTATGTATGTATGTATGTATGTATGTATGTATGTATGTATGTATGTATGTATGTATGTATGTATGTATGTATGTATGTATGTATGTATGCATGCATGTATGCATGTATGTATGTATGTATGCATGCATGTATGTATGTATGTATGCATGCATGTATGCATGTATGTATGTATGTATGCATGTATGTATGTATGTATGTATGTATGTATGTATGTATGTATGTATGTATGTATGTATGTATGTATGTATGTATGTATGTATGTATGTATGCGTGGGTGTGTGTGCGTGTGTGGGTGTGTAAGAAAAAGAGCACAGCGTACATTGTTTTTACACTATATATTTCCAGCTTTCTGGTTGGTGGAGCAGCATTTCTTATGTAACCAAGTCATACCTTCGAGATTCCTTTTGAACATGTAACAAATGCGGATGTCGGCGCTGCTGACAATGACAACAGCATAAGTATCAAAGCGCGAAATACCAATAACACAATGAAAGTTCATGAATAGTGCTCTGATGAGCCATCTATAAAAGAAATTTGGACAATGCGCAAACACATGCAATACTCGAACTGTTGCCCTAGCCGGCACAACACGCAGCAGCGACACGCATAAGCTTAAAAATAAAGTGAGACAACGACCGTCGACACAGCACACTTTCCACGCTGCTCCCAATACTGAGACCAAGCACTGGTTTAGAATGCCTTACGACGCTAACTAAGCGACTAAAGCCCAATAGCACTGGCCGATAACGCGCGAAGCACTCACCTCAATAGCGGCGAACATGGAGAGGATATATGATTTCACCTCTTTATTCGCACGTAAAAAGCAAAGTGGTAATAATACTGTGCTTCACCGAGTAGTAATGACAATGTTTATAGCGCATCGGTAGTTACCGGTCATCAGAACTAATTACAAAAGGAGAGGAGGTTGATAAATAGAGACATACAAAGCCATGTATGACCGAGTCAGGAAAAATGCAAGGGTAATGTCGCTTGATGGGCGAACTCGTCAGTACTTCTGCCCATTTGTCTTCTACCAGATAACACAGAGTTGAACTTGCAGGTTATGCTAAGGCTCGCAGAATGCAGGATCGTAATGAAGTCTAAAGCCGTATTCAAGCCGAGTGGCCTACAGTTATTCAAATAAATGTTTCGGTAAGCTTAGCTAACTAATGGTTAGAAAGTGTATTTTACTCGCGGAAAACTTTCAGTGGCTATGAAGGGTAAGATACGGAGGCAAAGCACGCAAAAGTGAAAGCGTTTCTGACGTGTCCCGCGTTTTCATCCGAGTTAGTTTAGGCTGGAGAAGACAAAATATAAACACCTTATTAGCAACAGTTAAATAAGACAAAACACAACACTGAATGTAGAAGTTTACTTATTCTACGGCTTTCTCTTCCGCGTCTGGGCAAACGCGAAGCCGTCGCACGTAGGAGCTGCCCCGAAAGCACTGTCAAGCGCTGGCCGACCACTTGACGCGCTTACACATGTGCAGAAGCTCCGCCCCTCGTAGCTTTCCCTTCATAGCCCGTGAAAGTTGCCACGTGTTTAGCATGCGATATTGGGTCATTGAAGTGTGTTCAAAATGTTTTCATTTGACATACAAATTGCTTTATATAGGCAGGGCACTCGAACAACAATATTACGTTACTGCTAATAAAGTTAAGCAAGTAGGGAAATTGAAGGTGAAGCCCGAAAACGGGCCAGTGACGTGCTGTGTGGTTTACATATTAACATGCAGACAGACCGTAGAGTCTAGAAAGTTTATCAATACAGGCATCGAGTACGCAATCTTAATTCATATGGCTCGGTGAAAACATAAGCGATAGAACCAGCGATAACGGTCAAGAAGCTTCTGATACAGAAATGCGCATCTTTGCGCTAAGCGATAACTTGTTGTTTTTAACATCTTTCACATAGTTAGTTTTGTTTATGTTTTTCTCAAAACATTTTGCTCCACCTAATGTGACGGAAACATCGATAACTATTTTTGAATGCTCATTTTGATATGAAACTTCGCTCACTCATTGCTCACATAGAAATGTGTGCAACCAATTAGAAGAAAAGAAATTTTGTACGTATTTAAGGCGAAAGCCTTACGTGCCCCATGAGGCGAAATATCCGGCGAGCGTCCGCCATTAGCATCGGATGGCAAGAAAACTCACGTGGGGCTCTTATTTCGACACGCATGGCAACTGCACGGCTGCGGTTATCCGCCATGTTGAATCTCTCATTACCCGTCGAGAGGTAACGTGTTCTTATATTTGTGCCGGGAAGCGAAAGTTTTGCAAAATGCAATTTTGCGTTTTATCAAGATAAATAAACGTAACGTGAACCTGAAAATTTTATCAACCAACGCTTCCTCCTGCTTCTTGGCAGCTCTCTTGCTACGTTAGCGCTTCAAATCGAAAGTTTGCGGTAGCATGCATAAGCCCGTGCCATGCATTTGCAATTCGCGAACATGTGGCGGCGGTCCAAGATAATAATAATAATATATTTGGGGTTTTACGTGCCAAAACCACTTTCTGATTATGAGGCACGCCGTAGTGGAGGACTCCGGAAATTTTGACCACCTGGGGTTCTTTAACGTGCACCTAAATCTAAGCACACGGGCGTTTTCGCATTTCGCCCCCATCGAAATGCGGCCGCCGTGGCCGGGATTCGATCCCGCGACCTCGTGCTCAGCAGCCCAACACCATAGCCACTGAGCAACCACGGCGGGTGGCGGTCCAAGATAGACGGCATATCAGCTTGACGCGCCGCTTCTAGTTCTAGTTTCAACACAAGACTTAAAATATGTGATAGGGTTAAATAAGCGCACTGCAACTGTATGCGCAATTCTTTCTTCTTTATTTGATTGCGAAACTACATGTTGTAACGCAATGCAATGTTTACATTTACGTACCACACCACTTACAATTTAAGGCGAAGTGCAAACTCAGTTACATTTCGACTAACAACGCAATTGATAGTTGACCTTTCGGCTATTGTTTTTTTAAAAGAAGACAAAGGCTTTTCTGGCGACGTACTCTCGGTTTCCGTATGGAACATTTCTATTTCAAACCCCTTTCGTGCACTCACCCCAGTATATGTAGTTTAAATGGGACTTGTACTTAACAAAAACATGTAAAAATTTACTGATAATCAGTTTTGCTTTTTTGTGGTCTTGTAATGTAACAGTTATTTTGTTTACTAGGTAATGCTCACTGTAATTAAGTTCTTTAATTTGAGTCCTCAATTACGCCAAGTTGCACCAAGTGACAGTTTCTGAACAAAAAAGCTTAACAGGGGACGCAGCTTAGAGTATCTGCATTTGGCTGGAGCTCCAATGTCCAAAGGGATGAACACACGAGCATTCCCAAAATCACCATCCCGCAGCTTTCCTTTTCTTTAACTTTGTCCCTCTCTACCTTTGGACACGCCGCCATCACCGGAGCATGGCGGGGTTGCAGATTTGCCAACCTCTCTTTGAAGACCGACCCACAGCTAGTCTAGTACAAAAAATTTCTCGTACTCTCTCCTGGAAGCGCTTTCAAGCTGCCTTCACGGTGGGTAGGAGCTCGTACTTAATTATTCGATTAGTGCGTTCTATAACTACTGTGATATAGAGAGGAGCCTTTTAAAGGTTTTGTTTTTATATGTGTTCGATATATACGCGCAACAGATACGCCTATTTTTGCGACTGTAATACAGAACCGGTCTAGTAGGGCTGAATATTACGCAGTTTTATAATGAATTACATTAGAGATGTGCTCACCTTTTGAGGCAAAAGGAAAGTTTCCTGGAATCTCTTACAGCTAGTCGCTTCCCATACTCAGTGGAGCCTTGGACTAGGGCACCAACCCTGTGATTGCAGACAGAAGAATCAATCAGAAGATGGAAGAGGCCGTATGAAGCCGCGAAGATCTCTTTTCTAGATCCCAATAAATGTTTTCCGATCCGATCCGATCAGTCTAAATGTCTCAACGAGTAAAGGGCACCGGGAGTAGGTCCATCAGATGTTGGCCGACCAATTCAGGCGGCGCATCTACATAGCGATGACATCTTCTGACGTTGATGCAAGAGGATCACGAATGTGCCATTTCTCTGTTTCTCAATGGCCCTATCGGGTGCGCCTTGTGTCAGCCTCAATAGAAATGAATTACTTCATTTCATACACGTCCAATATTTCATCATCGCCGCATTGAGACAATCATGTAAGCAACGCGTTCTTGCTTTACAACACGGCACTTTGCGTCAGCGCGCACATTAGTGAGTTTTCAGTGTAGCTCCGGACGTGTTAACCATAAAAGCAAAAGAAAAAAACGAGGGAAGATTATTTAAAAAAATTCGAAAGCAGCTTGTAGCAGAGATAAACAACGTGTTAAGGGTTTTGAGGACGCACTAAAAATACAATCTGGCTTGTTCTATACACTGTATTTGTGCTATGAGGGAGGAGAAAGGAGGGTAGAAAGCTATAGTAAAGTAATCTACTTCTTTTTTTAGCAATTGCGTCATTATTTTTCTAGGACAGTTATTGGTGCCTGTAATCAATACCATTTTTTAAAGAAGATATTGGGTTCAGTTACATAGTTTCTGCGATGTGTCCAAGTCTGGCCACTGGACACCTTCGCAGACAGTGAGCAGGAGACCATATATACAACTGCCTACTTATCATTCTTCGTGCACATTATTGCGCACAGTTCACCGCTCCCATAGAGTAGACATACATAAGGACTACGTACTCATGACCGCTCATTTAGGGAACGTATAGTTTGCCCGCACAAACGCGCGTGGATAAATATACTGAAGCCGTTGGCTGCTGAACGAGGCAGTTGTTGGACACTGGTGTATTAAACGTTGCCCATTTGGCATAAGAGACAAACAGTGCATCTCCGAAGTCATCTTAGCAATATGTGTATATACAGCCATGTACGTAGAATCACATTTAATAAGGGAAGCACCGGCGAGTATAACCGACAGCCTTCGAGAACTGAAATATATATATATGTTTATAGCATGCCGTATCAGCGCTTTTCACATTTTAGGTGTGCGCTCCACGAAATGAAGAACGGTTGATTTCTAATCCGTATTGCCAAAGAAACTATGTGAAAGCAATCGTTCTTTATCTTAAGCGCTTATGTTTCAGGTTAGGCGTGCCAGGAGCAGGTGCACAAACTCGGGGACTATACAGCACCTTTAACCTCATCGGATTAATGCGATCGACATTGACTTAAACTGTGTTTGAACCTCGTGCAGGCTAAAGCTTGTGCATCCAACAATGCTTCATTCACTACTTTCGAACCATGACTCATCTGTTCACAGCAAACGTAACTTCTCGCGACAGCAACAGCTCACGCCAACCATACCTCGCGATTGCCCATTTTCGACGCTGTCGTCTGCCATTACTTCCCAGCATGCTCTGGGTACACCGTCGTTCAAGTCATAACAAAATGTGGCGAGTGACCGAGGAGAAGGCAAGGTATGTGGTTTCAGACAAGTGACGAAATTAATTTGCGAAATATCCGCCCAACGCTAAGCCCCGCCGTTTTTAAGGTATGGCTAACGTGCACGAGCAGGTTAACGTCTCTAGCGAATTTTACTGATATCCGTTGAATTGAGAAATCGCCGTAGTTGACACACTTAATATTAAAGAGTTGAGCGCACACGAATCAGTGAAGTTCAATCTTCATCGGTGATGGTGTTCATAGGACATAGCAACTATAGTATAAAGATAACTTTCTTTTCATTTTTTTCGCTAATGCCTTGTATCATCTATTCTAAAATGAACTCAGGTCTCACAATTCTGGCGAACGGGGCCTGCATTGGCGTTGACCATGCAAATTTGAACTGAGGGACGAGCCAACGGGCGAGAAAATGAGAAATAATTACTACATATTTGTTATTTCTCTAGCTAATAATAAATTACTAATATTGTATTTCTACGAGGAAAGCTATTATTTACTTATGGCAAAAACACTTTATTGATCACTTTGCACATTCCTGCAACCGTGGTCCTTTGCGAGAGTGAATGAATAATCCTCATTACATGGGTGTGGTTACGATATTCTCTGCGAAATGTTGTATCTGGACAACTGAAGAATGTATTCGTTTAAGTCCATTTCAGTGGGTGTACAAACATACATGTCTTCCCGGAACCTTTTCTTTCGTCCACTGTGTGTCAGAACAAATAATGCGCTGTTCGGACTAACGCTTTTTCCTTCTAAAAAAAGGAAAACTACAGTTCAGGGCAGATTTGATGTTATTAGACAGCCATAGCACAGATAGTTCCCGCCGTGTTCATTTATCAATAGCTTTGCGGCACTCACTCTGTAATTGAATGATTTGGTTTTGTAAGCAGTGCAAGTCAAAGAGCATAAGCAGAAGCCTCTCGCTTCCCGTCCTGAGGACATATTGCCGGACAATCACTTTCAACGATACTATCGCGTTTGCGTGCAGCAGTGCTTAATCAGCCAATCAGATCATCTGGGTTTTGCTAACACAGTCAACAAGCGCTCACTTTCGTAGCCACTGCGCGGCGAGTTGGTGGAGTTCTTATGGAGCCAGCAGTCTATTGAAAAGCGCACTCTTGATATGTGTCACACACACTCCATCGGTGACCTGGGATCTTTACTTAAGTTTCTCTTTATGCCCCGAACGGAACTGGGCACATTCAAACGGGGATCAAATAATCTTTTCCTAAAGTATCTGCAACGTGCGTCTTTATATCTAAATTTTCTTTCTGCTATTGAAAAATCCAAGTATCTCTTTTTATTCTTTGCAAAATATGTTTCCCTATCCACTGCGTAGCTTTACAGCGCTCTAAGGTATGTCATCATACAGTGCTGTCCTCATACAGTGCTGTTAGTACAGCTGACAGTACTACACTGCGGTGCAAAAAAGAAACAACCACTTTCATGGTTTCATGCGCAGTCTCTGTATCTCTGTAAAGAAATTTAATTGAGAAAAGGTTTATTGGCGGCTCCTAATGCAAAGGCACAGCAACCGGGAACGGTGAGGCAGCCCGAAGCACTGTCCAAACGGACGCCAGCCATCAACAGCGTGAGCCGAAACGAGCCGCGCGTTGGCGATGCAGTTGTGCCGCGAGGCGCGTCTTCTTCTTCACAATCTCCCCCCGGACAAAAAGAGCCATCCTGGCGCCTTAAGAATCGGGAGGCAGAGGGTCGTGGTAGGGCTTGAGACGCGAGACGTGGACAATGCCACGTCCACGCCGGCGCAAGGTGGTGACAGGGGCTCAATGAGAAAATTCACCGGGGATGTTTGCTCCAAGGCTCGGTAAGGCCCTTCGAATTTTGGGAAGAGTTTCGAAGAAAGCCCCGGCGTTTGGAAAGGGACCGACAACCACACAAGAACGCCTGGAGCGTAGGTGGTGTTGGGAAGCGTGACGATGCGGTTTTCTTTCTGGCACTGCTGTTGCTCTGCCGTAAAGGAGCGCGCTAGCTGGCGGCATTCTGCGGCTTGTCGGGCGACGTCGGACACAGGTAGACACTCGGAGGCGTCAGGACGGTATGGAAGGAGCGTGTCGATGGTATGCGTAGGCTCGCGGCCATACAGGAGGAAGAAAGGTGAAAATCCCGTAGTGGCCTGGTTCGCGGTGTTGTACGCGAACGTGATGAATGGAAGGATGCGGTCCCAGTTACCATGATCAGATGCCACGAACATAGAGAGCATATCACCAAGTGTGCGCTTAAATCGCTCTGTGAGCCCGTTAGTCTGTGGATGGTATGTCGTGCTTGTCCGATGAATAATATGGCACTCTGAAAGCAAACTTTCGACGACTTCGGAGAGGAAGGCGCGACCTCGATCGCTGAGGAGTTCTCGAGGTGCGCCGTGTCGAAGCACGAAGCGATGTAGGACGAAAGAGGCTACATCCCACGCTGTAGCACTTGGTAAAGCAGCAGTTTCGGCGTAGCGTGTCAAATGGTCAACAGCAACTACGATCCACCGATTGCCGTCTGGCGTCATAGGAAGCGGGCCGTATAGGTCGATACCGACGCGATCGAAGGGTGTGGCAGGGCACGGGAGCGGCTGCAAGGCACCAGACGGGCGTAAAGGCGGCGATTTGCGGCGTTGACAGTCAAGACAGCACTGAACAAACTTGAGTACAAAATTGTACAAGCCACGCCAGTAGTAGCGGTGGCGAATTCGTTCGTACGTCTTGAAGACTCCGGCGTGGCCGCACTGGAGATCGTTGTGGAAAGCGGCACATATTTGAGACCTTAAGCTGCGGGGAACTACCAGAAGCCACCGACGACCTTAAGGAGTGTAATTGCGTAGGTGCAGCAGCTGGTCACGAATGGCAAAATGAACTGCTTGGCGTCGGAGGGTTCGGCATACAGGGATGGTCGATGATCCAGAAAGATAGTCGAAAAGAAAAGCGATCCACGGGTCACGACGTTGTGCGGTGGCAAAGGAGTCCATGTCGAGAGATGACACGGAATGTGCGGAAGTTGTTCCGCACGCCGAGTCTGGAGGTAAAGGTGAACGAGACAAGGCGTCTGCGTCGGAGTGCGTTCGTCCGCTGCGGTATATGACGCAAATATTGTACTCCTGTATGCGTAGTGCCCAACGGAATAGGCGGCCAGTGGGATCTTTCAAGTTGGCGAGCCAACAAAACGCATGGATATCTGTGACCAAGTCGAATGGGCGCCCGTACAGATATGATCGGAACTTGCCAATGCCCATACTAAAGCCAAGCACTCTTTTTCGGTCACGCTGTAATTGGCCTCAGGCTTCGTCAGCGTGCGACGCGCATATGCGACTACGTATTCGGGGTAGCCCGGCTTTCGTTGGGCGAGGACGGCGCCGAGACCGACCCCGCTGGCATCTGTATGTACTTCAGTTGCAGCTGACGGGCCGAAACGGCGAAGAATAGGTGGGGCGATGAGAAGATGACGCAGCGTAGCAAAGGCGGAGTCACATGCAGGGGACCAGCAGGAGACGGCGTCACCGCGTAGAAGCTTTGTCAATGGCGCCATGATCGATGCAAAATTTCGAACAAAGCGCCGGAAATATGAGCATAGGCCCACGAAGCTTCGAAGTTCTTTGATGGTCTGAGGCTTAGGAAACTCAGCAACTGCTCTAAGTTTTGCAGGATCGGGTAGAACGCCATGCTTGGACACAACGTGGCCTAAAATGATAAGCTCTCGCGCGACGAAGCGGCACTTCTTGAGGTTGAGTTGAAGGCCAGCGTTTGTTAGACAGGTCAAAACTTGTCTGAGGTGGAGCAGGTGAGTAGGAAAATCAGGCGAGAAAACCACGACATCGTCGAGGTAACACAGACATATAGACCACTTGAGGCCACGCAGCGTGTTGTCCATGAGTCGTTCAAATGTGGCAGGGGCGTTACAAAGCTCGAAAGGCATCACCTTAAATTCGTATAAGCCGTCAGGCGTAATGAATGCGGTTTTCTGGTGATCGGCCGCAGCCATCGGGACCTGCCAGTACCCTGAACGCAATTCAAGGGACGAGAAGAATTCCGCTCCCTGAAGACTGTCGACGGCGTCGTCGATGCGCGGCAAAGGATAGACGTCTTTGCGCGTTACCTTATTTAACCGACGGTAGTCGACGCAAAAGCGAGTAGACCCGTCCTTCTTGCGAACGACAGGAGATGCCCAGGGACTGCGCGAAGGTTGAAAAACATCACGGCGCAGCATATCTTCGACTTGGGTGGTAATGACACGACGCTCTTCGGCAGAGACGCGGTACGGTCGTTGACGTAACGGCTGATGTGAACCGGTGTCAATGTAGTGCTGCACTTCCGACGTGCGGCCCAGGTGAGGTTGTGAAACGTCGAATGAACTTCTAAATTTGTGCAGGAGATCAAGAAGGTCGGCGCGTTCGGCAGGTGTGAGGGTATCGGCGATGGCATTCGAGAACGCATCCCTGGACGTTTCCTCAAGCGCGGACATCGAAGACGGTTGGCCGGAGTCGACATCAAGAGAGTCTCCGGAGACATCAACCACAGACGAAGAGTCGAGGAGTTCCACGAAGCCAATGCATTCACCAGCGAGCAACGTAATAAGCTCACCGAGGAGATTGTAAAAGTATATATTGCTGCAGCCGCCAGCCATGTCAAGCGTCGCGAAGGGTAGTGGGTGAGATTTACGGCTCATGAAGACGTCGGACGGTGTGAAGAGGACCGTTGCATCAGCGATGGCATCGCAAGAGACGGTTACGAGGGCAAAGGAGCCAGGTGGAATATCTGTGTCCTCGCGCGCGGTAAGTTTAGAAGGGCGGTCGCAATCTTCGTCCAAGGGTGCGTCACAAGGGGAAAATTCAACTTCGGTGCGTGCGAAGTCGATCACGGCTTCATGACTGGATAAGAAGTCCCATCCGAGGATGACGTCATGCGAGCAGGTGGGAAGAACAATGCACTCGACGACGTAAATAATGCCGTGAAGAAGCACACGTACAGTACAGGCTGCGTGCGGAGTGACGTGCTGCGCGCTTACCATACGAAGCGACAGTCCAGAAAGCGGCGTGGTCACCTTGCGCAGCGAACGGCACAGTTTGGCGGCTATCACAGAACCGGTTGCGCCGGTATCGACAACAGCGAATGCAGGAACACCTTCTACACAAATTTCGACCACGCTAGCAGGACAGGCGCGATGACTTGGAGAGTTCGAATGGGGCGCAGTTCTTACCTCTTGAACTGCGACGTTCAGTTTCCTGGTCAGGTGGTGCGGGACGCCGACGCATTGGGGAGAGCGAGCGACAGCGACGGGATGGCGAGCGACGCGAAGGAAATTCTGGAAGCACGAGCATACGGTTGGGGGGAAGGAGCGGCGTATTGGCGAAATGGCTCGCTGCCGTACTGGAAGGGCCGCGAGGCGTCGCCGAGCGCTTGAGGGCGACGGCGGCAATATCGGGCGACGGGTCCGGGAGTGCAGCAAGAATAACAGAAGGGTCTATTGTCAGGTGTCCTCCAAGGATTAGTTCCCGGTGCGGTCCAAGATGCAGCATGGGCTTCCGGTGGCAGCGATTGGGACTGGGTCACGAAAGACGCCTGTGGAGGCCTGCGTGCTACCTGCGCGTACGTAAGAGGCGCGGCCACAGGCAGAACTGGCTGCGCATAGGTGAGAGGCGTGGCGACAGGCTGCACTGCCAGCGCAGAGTTGAGAATCGCGGCTGCAGGCGGCTGATGGTGTGCGGAAGGGACAACTTGGACGACCTCTTCGGAAATGAGGGTGCGGAGCGTGTTTGGAAGACGGGAGGTGGGCTCCTGAGTGAAGGGGACTAAAGAAAGTTGGCGGGCAACTGCCTCGCGCACGAAGTCCTTGACCCGCTGAAAGAATGAGGATGGGTCGTACATGTTGTACATGTTGTACATGGGTCGTTGTCAAGGCTCGCCAACAAGTCATCGCTTCCCAGAGGACGCCGAGTCGAAGCGCGTTGTTTCTTTAACTCATCGTAACTTTGGCATAGGCTGACAAATTCAGACACAGTGCGCGGATTCCTGGCTAGGAGCATCTGGAATGCGCCGTCATCGATGCCTTTCAGTATATGGCGAATTCGCTCAGCTTCGGGCATTGCGGCGTTGACTCGTTTACAAAGGTCCACGACGTCTTCTATGTAGCTTGTGAACGTTTCGGCCGTCTGCTGTGCTCGGGCGCGCAAGCGTTGTTCGGCACGCAGCTTGCGAACAGCGGGTCGGCCGAACACTTCCGTAAAGGTTGTCTTGAAGACTGACCATGTGGGTACGTCACTTTCGTGGTTGTGAAACCACAGTTGGGCAATACCAGCCAGATAAAAGATGACGTGGGTTAACTTGGCTGGATCATCCCACCTGTTGTGTGCGCTCACCCGTTCATATGACGCAAACCAGTCTTCTACGTCTTCATCGTCTGCACCGCTAAAGATCTTGGGGTCCCGTTGTCGTCGAACGCCGGTGCAGGGGACGGACTGTGGCGTCGGTGCCGTTTGGGATGAGCTGTCGGTCATGGCGGGCGGTAGCGTTCTTGATCTCAGCTCCAGGGTTTCAAGCGACGGGGTTCGAGTCCCAGCACCTCCACCAATTGAGAAAAGGTTTATTGGCGGCTCGTAATGCAAAGGCACAGCAACCGGGCACGGCGAGGCAGCCCGAAGCACTGTCCAAACGGACGCCAGCAATCAACAGCGCGAGCCGAGACGAGCCGCGCGTTGGCGATGCGGCTGTGCCGCGAGGCGCGCCTTCTTCTTCACATCATGAGCACAAGCCACAACCCTAGTCTCGATCACTAATTAGGTAAATACACCCCAGATCCGCATCATGACACTGAAATCATCAGAAGAATAAGAATGGGCTGGAGCGCGTTTGGCAGGCATTCTCAGATCATGAACAGCAGGTTGCCATTATCCCTAAAAGTGTTTAACAGCTGTGTCTTACCAGTGCTCACGTACGGGGCAGAAACCTGGAGGCTTACGAAAAGGGTTCTACTTAAATTGAGGATGACGCAACGAGCTATGGGAAGAAGAATGATAGGTGTAACGTTAAGGGATAAGAAAAGAGCAGGTTGGGTGAGGGAACAAACGCGAGCTAATGATATCTTAGTTGAAATCAAGAAAAAAAACATGGGCATGGGCCGGACATGTAATGAGGAAGCAAGATAACCAATGGTCATTAACGGTTACATATTGCATTCCAAGGGAAGGGAAGCGTAGCAGGGGACGGCAGAAAGTTAGGTGGACGGATGAGATTAAAAAGTTTGCAGGAACAAAATGGCCACAATTAGTACATGACCGGGGTAGTTGGAGAAGTATGGGAGAGGCCTCTGCCCTGCAGTCGGCGTAACCAGGCTGATGATGATGATGATGATGATGAAATCCACGAATAGATTGACTTTTGACTGTTCTTGAGTAATGTTTGAGAAACGAGGCGACAAGCACCATCTTTGTTTTACTGATGACTGCGCTTAATTTCCCCAACAATTATAAAGTACGCAGTGCTATCTTTGTACAACATTCTTACTCTATCTGACATCGCTGCACCGGAGTTAACATGTTCTAATAGCAAGAATATGACATCATGGACAGCCCTGACAAATGCTTTTTCCAGATTAATTTTATCATGGCAACTCGGCCCTCCTTTTCGTCACAAGGCTTTAGGCGCCCCAGTGCATTTGCTGTCCAGAGAAAGGAACTAGAAATAAGGCTGGCTTCCTTGCAAAGAGACAGCCACAGTATAGGCAGTTCCCGTGCAGTTCACTAATCGATAGCTTTGCCGCATACACTCAGTAATTGAACAAGGGTCCTTTGTAAGTAGTGCAAGTCAAATAATGTAAGAAACATCCGGTTTCTCGTACTGCGAACGCATTCTCGGACGATTACTTAAGGCGATACTATCGTGCTTGCGCGAAGCAGTGCTAAATTAGCCAATCAGTTCATTCCGTATTGCTTAAACAGTCGATAAGCGCGCACTCAAAGTGGTATTGCGGAAAGCGATTACGTCCCCTGAAAGACGTTTTATTTGATTTTAGAGCCCCTTAGCGTCCGCTATTTGGGAAACTTTCACACGTGTTTGTGGCATAAATGGCAGATAATTGAGGCATCCTACGGCAGAATGCCTCGATATGCGCAATAGAGCCTTAAGGGTTGTGGAAAGCGCGCTCTTGCTCTCTTACAAGAACTGCATGGGTGCACTGGAATATTTACTAAAGTTTAGTTTCTCTTTCGTTCCCCAAGGGTACTGGGCCAATGCAAAAGATGATCAAATAATATTTATGTAAAATATCCGAAAAGTATTGTTTTATATAGAAATTTTCTTTTCTGCAATTAAAAAGTGCTAGTCCTTTTCTTTTGCAAAGTATACTTCCCTATACACTACGCAGCTTGATAGCGCACTAAGGTTTGACATCGTAATGATTTTGCCACTTAACGCATTGCAGCAAATCTGTGAGCACGAAATCGGAAACTGCAAAGGCGCCGCCAAGTTGCCACTTTTCGCCGGTGAGCAGGCACCTACGACGAGATGCGGTTTAGGCGAGACGCGACATAGACGCTATGCGGAGTCCACCCAAGTACGGTGGTGCGATTTGGTTCAGGTGCCTGCAAGCGCATATTTTGACGTACTATACAAATAAAGGAAGTACCTTATAAAAAGGCGACCCGATCTTTCTGAAAAAAAAATATAGGGAATGAGCTTTACGCATTGCGCATAAGTACATGCTACTTGTAAATGACTGTTTTTGAATAAAAAGTTCAGTGCTCTTGAATTTTGTGAAGAAGGATGACCAGAGAAGCTTTGAATGTGGATCCCTTAATCGCGAACTGCACCTCCAGCGCGGGTCAGCCCGGTATTGCACTATCTTCGGGATCGGCCCACGTATGAAACATTGTTGGTCTATGTCCACAGATATGAGATCCGCCAGAACCTAGACATAAACAGCTTCGCTGTAATATTTCAAATATTTTTAGCATGACGGAAATATTACAGCGAAGCTGTTTATCGCTAGGTTCTAGCGGAAAACCTACGTAAAACCCCATAATTCAATTTCAAGCGTGATGAGCGAGGAATGTTTCAGAAGCGGCAGTTTCTGTCATTATAAAAACAACCTTACACGGCATTTATCAGCAACATTTCCCAGTACCTTGACAAATGTCTACATCACTCCGAGTTTACATGTGGAGAAAATGAGACACATATTATTCTTGTTGCATCGGGAAAATTTCACGTTTTTACCATTACCCATATTCACTGGTGAACTAAACAAGGTATGTTGATCGCTTGAAAAGCGCGGGAGCCTTTTATGTGTCCTGTACGAACGAGGAGCACAACAAGTTCGTACTCAATCCTGGGACAAGTAGTTCTGTCACCGAGATTAAATTTGCTTAAAGAGAGGGAGAATACCAGCACCGCTTCGCACGCTCACTTAAGTGCGCGTGCTTAAATAACCGTGAGAAAAAAACGCAGTCGCAGTTTCGCCCAACAGGCGAAGTATTTCAAAGTGATAGCAAAGTGCTGGAGAACCATACATAGGTTCGCAGTTTTATGGGCAGCACAATTCGCCTTTAGCATTCGCTTACTAAGTGAATTAGCGAGCATGACTTCATGCCCACTAAGGCAAACGTGAACAACGCTGCCATGATCAGTTGTTGAATTGAATTTTATTTCTAGTTTGTTCAACGTATTTGGACGCTCATTCAAGAATGTTGGCATCAGGAAACAAGCGCTTGGGGTTGCCTCTCGCTTCAGTGTCTGTCGTACACGTGTGACTGCGCCATCTCGAACGCTAGGCACGAGGGAAGAGTGGAGTGACAAAAGATTGTTCTTTTTTGGTCACTAACACAGTAAAATATTTATGTTTTGAGCTCGTTTTAAGCTGTGGCTATATGCATAATATATATTGTACTCCTCTTTCCTGTGTATCTAACTAGCACCTCATGTCTGCCGCCCACAAAAGCTTTGCGCTTATGCGGGCCCGAAGTCTGTAATATGTTGTGAGCAGCTCAAATAAAGATGTATATATGTATGTATGTATGTATGTATGTATGTATGTATGTATGTATGTATGTATGTATGTATGTATGTATGTATGTATGTATGTATGTATGTATGTATGTATGTATGTATGTATGTATGTATGTATGTATGTATGTATGTATGTATGTATGTATGTATGTATGTATGTATGTATGTATGTATGTATGTATGTATGTATGTATGTATGTATGTATGTATGTATGTATGTATGTCTAACTTGCCCTAGCCTGCTACTCTACACTGGGGAAAATGGACGGGGAGGCAAAGGGCTGGTGAATGATGATGATGGCATAAGAAAGAGATGCGCATTACAAATTCACAGAGTTGTAGCCTCTCTAAAGCCGTGCGTCCAGCCCAGTGGCTTGGAGAAAGTTTATAGCAGCATTTCTTATCAGGGCTGCGCTGTTTGCATTAGGCCAAGGACCTAAAAGAAACTCGTCTGATAGCGGTCTCTTATGATTATTTGCAATAGAAGAGCCTAGTTGATGTCGTTCTCGCACGTACGCTGGACGCACGCAAAATATATGATCAACTGTTTCTAGCACCTCACAACAGTCACAGTTTGGCCTAGTGTCACTGCCACCTATCATATGTCTATAACGGTTGGTGAGTGCGACACAAAGGCGAATCTGGTGCACCATGCTCGTTTGGCTTCTTTTGAGCTTGTGAGGCATACGAAATTCCATTTCTTGGTCCCATTTGTGTACTCGCTTGTGTTGTCGATCAGGTTGGGTCTAGTGTTCCAACGTACGGTTGCGTATTACGCGACGAAGTAGGGCGTTTGTGTCTGGTCGTGAGAACGGAATGTGTACTACAGAAGCATTATCTAAAGCAGTTTTCGTTTCAGCGTCTGCCTGTTCGTTTCCTATCACGCTACAGTGTGAAGGTGTGAAGGTGACATTGAGGCCATTTCTAGTTGCTTAGTCGAGATGGTCTGTAATTTATATAGCCATGGAATAATGCGGGCCCCGTCTGAGGACAAAGTCAATCGTCTGAAGAACTGGCTTGCAATCGCAGAATATCGCCCATGCGTGAGAAGGCTCCTCGGAGAGAAATCTAATTGCCTCCTGGATAGCTACAAGTTCTGCAGCAGTTGATGTTGATGCATGGTCTAGTTTAAACCGCCGAGCGATGACCATACGTGGAATGACGAAGGCTGCAGTGGAGGCATATGGTGTGAGAGAGCCATCGGTATACACGTGTACACTATCTCCGTAGTCTGCAGAATGTGCGACAGGGTAAGTTGCTTGAGGCCAATAGATGTAACGGATGACTTTTTAGTAATTCCAGGGATCTGCAATGTAACGAAAAGTTTAGGCAGAACCCACGGGTGTATTCTCGGAATACAGGCTCGAGAAAATCTTGATGGTATAGAACACTCTGGTGACTCGATATAGTCCTTGAAAAGCTGGAACCTGTGTGGGTGGCAGGGGGCGATGGCAGAGGATGGTGCCTTTGTCGGGTCAACACGCGAAGGTACATTCGAAGAGGTTCGCAGAGCAGGTATACCCCAATAGGACAAGCACTAGCTTCCGCTATTGTTCCATTTGCTGACATGGATCGTGGGAGGTCCAAACATGTGCGCAATGCTTGAGTTTGAATGCTCTCCAGCGCGCGCACACAGCTAAGTCCCATGCTTGAGAGCACCGGCATGCTGTACCTCACACACCCTACGATTAGTGCTTGGTACAGTTGGAGTAATGACGACTCCGAGGGGTCCCATCTTGTTCCTGCAACGACGCGAAGGACATGAACGAAACTCTTTAGCTTTGACTTCGGTGCGGTGATATTTCTTGAGCAAGATAATCCCCGTTCTATGACTAAGCCAAGGAATCTGTGGTGTGCAACCATAGGTATCGTTACTCCGTTAACCATTATCGGATATCTGGTCATTCGTTTTCGCGTGAATGCAATTACAGAACATTTTTCTGTTGAGAGCTGGAGGCCTTGACGCCACAGATACTTATCTGTGATTGTCACTGCAAGTTGAAACCTAGCATGCATTTGGCGACGGGTGGCTCCAGATGCCCATATGCATATGTCGTCCGCATATGCGCTAAACTTCACCGTGTCAGGAAGTTCAGATGCAAGGCCAATCAATGCAACATTGAAAAGAGTTGGAATGAGAACTCCCTTTTGTTGAACACCTCAATGGATACTGTACTATCTGGTGTCGCCATAACTAGTCGACATATATACCGTGCGACCACTGAGGTAGCTAACAATCCATGCATATAGCCGGCCTCCAACATCTAAATCTTCCAATGCATCAAGAGTTGTATAATGGAGTACATTGTCGTATGCACCTTTAATAGCCAGAAAAACAGCTCCAACTAACCGATGGCGACTTCCATCCTGTTCAACAGTGGAGACCAAGTCGATAACACTGTGAATGGAAGAATGGCCTCTTCTAAGTCCGTGCATAAAATCAGGAAAGCAATTATTTATCTCGAGAAACCATTCCAGCTTTGACACGACCATTCTTTTCATTACTTTGCCGACGCAACTGGCTATGGCTTTCGATATCTAGGATGAAATCTCATTAGGGCACTTCCCCGGTTTAAGCAGCGGTACAACGCGACTGCATTTCCAACTACCTGGAACATTTCCTGTCTCCCACGTCGTGTTATAAAAAGATAGAAGACGTCGTGATTCTGTGCCAAGATGGCAGAGTGCAGCGTAGGTGATTCCGTCTGGTCCTGGTGCTGATGAGCTTCGAGAAACTGAAATTGCAGCGTCAAGCTCTTGCATCGTAAAAGGTACTTGGAGTCGCTCATCAGTTGACGGGGGTGCGATGGTGACAAGGGATGAAGCCACGGCATTAGATGCGTCCAGAATGAATATACAGTAGTCCTCTGCTACCTGCAATTTGGTCCAGCGTTGATGTAGAGCCACCGAACGGAAAGGGTGTCTTTGTTGAGGAGTTCCCTGGAGACTTCGTATGACCGGACAGATCTTAGATAGAGGGTGTCTTGGATTTAAGGATCCATAGAATGTCCTCCAAGGCTGTCAGCCAACCTTGTCCAGATGTCGAAGGGATATTTCACTGATGAGAGCCAACAGATTGCATGGTGGTCAGTACCGACATCGAATGGGCGCCCATACAAATAAGGACAGAACATAGTAAGAGCACAACGATGGGTAAAGAGTCCTTTCTCTACCACACCGTAGTTATCCTGGGCGTTTGTCAATGTTCGACTTGCGTAAACAACGAAGTATTCACCGAATGCGGGTTTTTGTTACGTAAGGACAGTGCCGAGGTCGACAATGCTGGCGTCCGTGTGGATTTCCGTAGGCGCTGTTTGGTCGTAATGATACAAATTTCGCGAGCAAGTAAGAAGACGGCACATAGTCATGAAAGTGTCGTCGCGCTCCAGTTACCATGAGGAGAGAGTTCCGTTACTTCCGAGCAGCTTCGTCAGGGGAGTTATGACCGCGGCAAAATTTAGAATGAACCCTCTGAGGAAGGAACAAAGACCAACGAAATTACGGATTTCTTTTATCGACGTTGTTTTAGGGAATTCAGCGACGGCGTGAAGATAGATTGAATTAGGGAGGATACTTTCCATTGCTGCAACACAGAAGCTGTCTGTGAAGTAGCACTTCACAGACAGCTGTGAAGTGCTACTTCACAGCTGTCTCGCTGTGAAGTAGCACTTCTTCAAGCTTGCCTTTAGGCCGGAATTCTTTAAGTATGTCAGGAAATATTTGAGCTGCTGAAGGTGCGTGGTGAAATCCGGAGGAAAGACAACAACATGGTCGAGATAGCACAGGCATCTGTGTCACCTCAAGCCCCGCAAAACTCACCATGTGCTAAACGTAGCGGGCACATTGAAAAGTCGAAAAGGCATTACGTTAAATCCCTATAAGCCATTAGGCGTAACAAATGCTGTCTTCGGCCGTTTCACTTTTGCCACTGGGACTTGCCAATATGCCGACTGCAAATCTAATGAATAAAAGAATTCCTCACCTTGAAGACAGTCAATGGCGTAATCTATTCGCGGTAGGGGATAGGCATCCTTGCGAGTGATCTTGTAAATGCGTCGGTAATTCACACAGAAGCGAACAGGGTCATCCTTCATAGTAACAAGGAAAACAGCCGACGCCCCCCAGTCAACAAATGTTACGAAGAAATATTGTTGGTCCTTCACAATACCTGACACCCGCCGTTGTTGCTTAGTGGCTATGGTGTTGGGCTGCTAAGCACGAGGTCGCGGGATCGAATCCCGGCCACGGCGGCCGCATTTCGATGGGGGCGAAATGCGAAAACACCCATGTACTTAGATTTAGGTGCACGTTAAAGAACCCCAGGTGGTCTAAATTTCCGGCGTCCCCCACTACAGCGAGCCTCATAATCATAAAGTGGTTTTGGCACGTAAAACCCCATAATTTATATACAATTCCTGACGGCCATTTAGGACATACCGCGGCCACGCTTCCAGTACCAATAGGAATCTTGAACTTCCATCGCGTCTACTTGCTTATTCATGACCTGACGCTGTGAGGCAGATACGCGATACGGACGTTGTCGCAACGGCGGGTGGGAGCCGATGCCAGTAGTATGCGTAACGGTGGACGCTGTGCCCAAAGAATTTCGCGTGACATCTAAAGAAGAAAGAAATTCGTTTAAAACGCATACAAGCTGCGAAGCGGTGGCAGTAGAAACATATTTTTACAAGCACAGGGAAAAGGGGTTTATTTAGGCGTGCGAGAGCAGGAACAGCAGGCTACGAAAAGTAGAAATGGCCGCTGCACAGTCTTCGTTCTCCTCTTTCCTTCTCTTCTTGATCCCCGTGTCCCTTTTACGCACTTGGACGCAATATACCTCTCCATGCAGAAAAAGCCCACTGGGCGAGTCAACTAGCTTGTCGTGGCGTGCATGATTTCAACCTTGCGACATGCGCGACTTGTGTCCTAGCAGAACGCCTACCAGTGTTCGTGAGGCGCGCGAGAGTATAGTTCACTTCGCTTACTTTGTCGATGACAACATACGGTCCATCGTAGTTTGCCAGAAGCTTTTGGCACAAACCACGCTTCCTTGTTAGAGTCCAAAGCCAAACGAGGTCACCAGGGTGATATGTAACAGGCCGATATCGTGCGTCGTAGCGGGATTTGGAGTTTTCTTGCGATGCCAAAGTCCGCAGACCCGCAAGTCTCCGAGCCTCTTCAGCGAGGCATAGCGCATCGGCGACCGTAGGATTGCCGTAATGGTAAAAATGGAGGACAGTGTCCAGCCTATACCGGGGCGGCTGAGCATATAGAAGGAAGAAGGGGCTGTAGCCGGTTGTCTCGTGTTTGGCGGTGTCGTAGGCGTAAGTAATAAACGGTAGGACTTCATCCCGATTCTTATGATCGGACGCAGCATATATGGAAAGCATATTGGTGATTGTTCCATTAGCGCGTTCAACAAGGCCGTTTGTTTGCAGATGATACGGCGTCGAGTGCTTGAGGTGCGAGTTACATAAACACACAAGCTCTTCCACGATGTCTGCCGTGAATTGAGGTCCTCGGTCGCTTATAATAACACCAGGCGGTCCATGTCGCAGAGCAATAACGTGAAGTAAGAAGAGCGACACTTCGGTTGCAGTGGCTGGTGGTATAGCCGCCTTCTCGTAATAGCGTGTGAAATAGTCGGCGCACACAATTATCCAGCGGTTCCAATGAGATGACTGAGGAAAAGGGCCTAACAAATCAGTTCCACTTGCCGAAAGGGTGAGCTGGGAGGTGGCACCGGTTGAAGGAGACCAGATGGGGCAATGGTTGGGCGTTTCAGACGTTGGCACTGTATGCAGCTGGCGACGTACAACTCAACCGAATGTCACATCGGGGGCCAGTAAAAGCGTTCTTCAATGGAATAAAAAGTGCGCACAGTGCCTAGGTGACCGGAGGTTGGGTCATCGTGCATAGCCTGAAGGATTGCTGGCCGGAGACGCTCCGGCACCACTAAAAAGAAGCGTGCACCCGTGCTTGAGAACTTCCTTTTATAGAGGAGCCCGTCACATACACAGTAGCTGCTTGTTGCACTTGAATAGGCAGAAGTGAAGAGTGGCTCCAATTTGGTGTCTGTCTGTTGTTCTGCTTTGAACGTATCGATATCTGGAAGAGAAAATGTCACAGAAGCGACGAGATGATCAAAATCGTCTGCATCGCAGTCCGTCGTGGTAAACAGCATACGGGATAGACAGTCAGCGTCAGCATGTTTTTGGCCACTCTTGTAGGAAACAGTGAAGTTATATTCCTGCCACCTCATAGCCCAGCGCGCAAGGTGACCGCAAGGGTCGTGAAGGTTCATGAGTCAGCACAGGGAATGGTGGTATGTGGCGACTAGGAATGGGCGTCCGTACAAATACGAGCGAATTTGCTGAACCGCAAAGAATACAGCAAGAAGAAAGGGGGTTAACCGAGGGGCCCGATTTTTATTAGCCATATGATGAGAAGCCAACAAACACTGACACCAAGGACAACATAGGGGAAATTACCTGTGCTTAATAAGTGGAATGAAGAAACGATAAATTAAAGGAAATTGAAGTGGATGAAAAAACAACCTGCCGCAGGCGGGCACCGAAATGCGGACGTTTTGGGTTCGGTTCCCGCCTACGGCAAGTTGTTTTTTCATCCACTTCAATTTCCTTTAATTTATCGTTTCTTCATTCCACTTATTAAGCACAAGTAATTTCCCCTATGTTGTCCTTGGTGTCAGTGTTTGTTGGCTTCTCATGATATGGCTAATAAAAATCGGGCCCCTCGGTTAACCCCCTTTCTTCTCGTTTTCTACATAACGAGGGTCTCGAATCCGGCAACATTGATGCCTCCAGGTAGCATATGTGGGTTTATTGACCAGTTGCCTTCACCCAAGAAGATCACGCTCTCGTGACGCCTGCGGCAGCAAGGACGTTCCACGTCCGCCGCCAGGGTCTGTGAGTGGTGGCGCTGGCTAACACTCCCAGGGTTCTACTAGTACACATAAATACCCAAGAAAGTGGACGGCAAAACAGCACCGCGGTAGCTCAATTGGTAGAGCATCGCACGTGAAATGCGAAGGTTGTGGGTTCGGTTCCCGCCTGCGGCAAGTTGTTTTTTCATCCACTTCAATTTCCTTTAATTTATCGTTTCTTCATTCCACTTATTAAGCACAAGTAATTTCCCCTATGTTGTCCTTGGTGTCAGTGTTTGCTGGCTTCTCATGATATGGCTAAAGAATACAGCGAGGCATTCTTGCTCTGTCACCGTGTAATTTGGTTCAGGTTTGCTTATTGAGCGGCTTGCATAAGCAATCACGTGCTCACGGTCATTATTGCGTTGGACAAAGACGGCGCACAGACCAACGCCACTAGCATCTGTGTGGATTTCTGTCGGCGCAGTAGGATTGAAGAGGCGAAGGATACCAGGTCAGCAGGAATTTCGACTTGCGAAATGCAGAATCGCACTCGCTGGCCACTCAAACGATGCATCTTTATGTAGCAGAATTGTCAGAGAATAAGCAACGTCAGCAAAACCAGAAATAAATCGGCGAAAGTAAGAGCGAAGACCCAGAAAACTACGAAGTTGCTTCACTGACTGCGGTGCACTGAATGCGTCAACAGCTGCCGTCTTCAGGGGATCAGGCCGGATACCGTGTTTGTCAACGAGATGACCCAGCACAAGGGTTTGACGGTCACCAAAATTAAATTTCTTGGAGTTCAGAACCAGGCCAGCGTTTTTGATGCAGTCGAGGACAATATCCAGGCGCGTACTGTGCTCATTGAATATGCGCCCGAATATAACAACGTCGTCAGGAAAGCACATACTGATGTTCCACTTTAACCCACGCAGAATGGTGTCCAGGAACCTCTCAAAGGTTGCTGGAGCATTGCACAAACCAAATGGCATCACATTGAATTCCAATAATCCATCCTGGGTTATGAAGGCTGTTTTCTCCATGTCTGCCAGGTGTATCGGGATTTGCCAATATCCTGAGCGTAGTTCCACTGAAGAAAAATGAGAGGCCGAATGAAGGCAATCATTTGCGTCATTAATCCGGGGCAGCGGACAGACATCCTCCTTTGTCACGCCGTTTAATCTTCGATAACAGATGCAATATCTCCAGTTACCATCCTTCTTTCTTACGAGTATGACCGGAGCTGCGCAAGGACTCGAGGACTCTTGTATTTTTCTTTTTTTCTTCATATCACTCAGTTGCTCCCCGATAATCTTCCTCTCCTTAGGCGACACGTGATAAGGCTTTTGCCTGATCGGGCGCGCCGGTCCTGTATGGATAGTATGGCGTATTAGCGACTCGGGAATCGAGAACGCTTTGTCCGGATGCGCAGAGCCAAACACTGACAGATGTTTGGAAAGCGTTTCCACCCAGGTATGGCGCTCCCTTGTGCTGAGCTAATTGTTTAACATAGACAGAAGCTTTTTGTCTGAGACGTCGCGAAGGTCAGCAGGTTCACACGGCGGGTCTGTTAGTACGGCTACGGACGAAGACGTGTATTCTGTAAATTAGGCGAGTTTCAAGCCATCCGGAAGAAGGACCGGTTCTGCCGAGCAGTTGGCCGTCCACAAGCCAGCACGCCCGTTGCCGATGGATACCACACAATCAGGGACAAAAATTTTCTTCTTCCCACAATTTAGATGCATTGGTTCTACGGAGGCTTCGAAACTGTCTGGAACTTCACCGCGACATACAACCGGCACGCACACAGAGGTGGACGCCGGCACAACAGTTTCCGCTGATACCCAAAGTTCACCTTGACTGCAAGTCTCCTCTAAGAGCCTGGACGAAACATGGCCATCGACGCAAACTTCCCCCATGCTACAATCGACGGTCGCACCACACTGTCGCAAAAAGTCGATGCCCAAAATCACTTCGTGCGTCGATTGAGGAATAACTACAAATTCCGTCACGAAAACACCACCAGCCAAGGATACTTCAGCAGTGCACACACAAACAGGGCGCAACGAGTCGCCGCTCACTCTACAAAACGTTGCAGCCGGGTAGCACTTAAATACAACTTTGCGCCCCAACCGAACTTTAAAACCGAGACTCATTACGGATGCAGTTGCTCCGGTATTCACTAAAGCCATTGTAGAAACGCCATCAAGAAGCACATGCACTTCGTTCTTAATCATAGCAACTGAAGGGGGCATTTCTGTCGATAGCACGTGTCGAGGGTCCTCGCCGCCATCGGTCGCGCTAGCTGGTTTTCCGGTTGTGAAGGCGAGGCGGAGCGGCGCACTGGAGATGGAGATTGACGTAAACGCGGTTCACGAGAAGATGGCGGTGGCATCAAACTCCTGTCTGATGCTGGCGAGCGGCTCCGAAAGCATCTCTGCCAGTAATCGTTGCCGGGAGGGACGCCAGCATACCAAGAGGCGGTGTACGGCTGTTGAGTTGCCATCATAGGAACTGTCGTCCTTGTTGAAGACCCGGATCGACCTTTCCACGCTGTTGGGCGACGATTGCAAAAGCTCGCTATGTGGCCTGCTACACCGCAGTGGAAAAACACCGGCAGATGCCGCAAATTTCTATGTTCCTTTATGTAGTCACGCATGTTGCTGTCGACTGCATAGCCAGCAGGTGGGTCGCATTCATCCTGACTAGGCATCGGACGCTAGGAGGCTTGCGTGCGGCGAGGGCGTTGGTCGTAGTCATGATCTTGATAGCTCATGGTCTCTGTCGTTTGTGAGGTAGACCTATACTGAACAGTCGCTGAGTGAACCGTCGGTTGCCATGCGGTCGAAACAGCCATGTTTCTCATCTCGTGTGGTGAGTACGCAACAGCGATGTCAGGTGTGTGACGGTACATCTCTTGCCGATAGAGCAACTCTTCGCGAACAGTCTGCCGTATTGTTGATGGAAGGTCAACACACGAGCTCGGGTCTACACTTACCACCGTTGTGACTTGAGCCAGGCGACCAAACTTTGGTATTATCCGTCACATCTTCAGCGTCTCAAAGATCCTGTAGTGGCGTATGACGTCAGACACGGAATACAAGCTTTCCTTGCCGATCAAAAAAAATGTTGACGTCTTCGGCTACTCCCTGCAACAAATGTCCAACTTTTTAATCTTCAGACATTTGAGAGTTGACTATTTTACACAGTTTCAGCACTTCTTCACTGTAAGTTGCACAGGACCCGCCGGGAATCTGAGCTCTTTGTGAAAGCGCCTGTTCAGCACGTTTTTTTTACTACTAGAGTCTCCAAAACACGCACTGAGTTTCTTGACGAAAAGCTCCAATGAAGTGAGCGTGTCCTCGTGATTCTCATACCAGACGAGTGCTGTGTCGATAAGAGAACACAAAACACTGGACAACTGTGTGGTCGAATTCCAACAGTTAGACCGGCTCACCGTTCGGTAGTTCGTGAGGCATTCGTCGACATCTTCTTCGGCTTTTCCTCCGAAAGTGAGTGGCACCCGCTAGTATTGCCACGGAACAGCAGGCGCTGGGCTTGAAGCCGCGTCAGATCCGTCGGGAATCTGGCAGGCGTATTCAGGCATGTCAGGTGAGGGTGGCGGAAGTCCGGCAAGTAGACGGCTTTGGCGATGTTGTAGCAGCGTAGGCTCCGTGATTACGAGGTGCATCCCGCACCATCCACCAATTTGTTACAAACACGGGGAAAGGGGGTTTATTTAGGCGTGCGAGAGCAGGAACAGCAGGCTGCGAACAGCAGGAATGGCCGCTGCCCAGTCTTCGCTCTCCTCTTCCCTTCTCTTCTTGATCCCCGCGTCCCTTGTAAGCGCTTGGACGCAGCAATATATTGCCAAAGAATATAATGCGGGCGAAGCCCCCCTCAATGACATTTGGGTAGTCCTCTTAGGGAAAACGATCTTACATAACGAAGGTCGGTCATTGTAAATGTGTCCTTGTCATCGCGCAGGCAATGATCCAGCGCTGATCTTTAGCTGTGGTGCTGGTGAGTAGAGTTACCTAGTAGGACTCCGCCATGGCCTGGGATGGGGTTTGAGGGAAGGTGGGGGAGGTGAGGAGGTTATTGATAAATTTTCCTGTTTGGCCACAGAGTTTACAGGATGAGGAGAATTCATCAGGGCACAGAGCATGCAGGATGATGGGATGGGGAGGCGTGCGAGTGGGTAGTCGGCGCCAATGTGCAGTTTGCAGAATTGTGAGGGAGGGAGCTGGCGGTATGTATTCCCGTCAGTTGCCCCGATGGTGAGTAAGAATGTCTCTAAAGGTTAGCAGGCGCCCTCCGTTTAGTGGAGGAGGTACAGCTCCAACCCGGGATGTCAGACCTCGGACCAGGGGAACGAGGAGTAGACCTCCTCGTTCCCGGGGAGGCAAGCTTGTGCTCAGGTTCAGATTTGGGTTATCGGGTGTTTGCGGGGCCAGAAGCGTAGCTATCGAGTAGTAGTTTAGGGGATATAGCCTTCGCTAAAATTTATTATGACGGATTTGACTCCAAAGTTAATTTTGGTGGCAGGTGCGGAAATAAACAATGTAGGACCCAGTAATGCCTACATTATTCCTTTTTCGCTCTCTTTTTAAGCGGCGTTCAGCATTCGTGTGTAACTTACATATTGCCGGTTCTATTACCGATGCGTCGTTCTTCTAGAAGTCTCTCGTCCGAGCAGTAATGACTATTTCAGCTTGGTGAAGCAAGATAATATACAGCCCATACGCAACTAACACCTAAGGGATTATAAAAATTTTTCAAAAATAATATATTGTGATTTGAAACCATAACGTTGGTGGTCGGCAAAATACTGATTTTAGCACGCCTAGTGTAACGCTAAACCTAATGGCTTATAATAAGTATCATTTCGCTCGTATTTGTTGCCAGAATTCCAACATGCATTAGCTGCACAATATAGCGGTGCGTGGTTTCCCAAATTCAATGCCTGTCTTTCATGTGTAACGTTGGCGAAGGTACAGTTGTTCGTAGATTCATTCTTTACCAGAGCGGAAACTGTAGAAAACGTGGCAGACATGGAATCTCTAAGGCGAACTACATTGTGGAGTGAATCTGGTTGTACTTCCCGCATGATGCAGGGTTGCGTTCGTATTTATAGGTTGTTTCTGTTTATCTATTCCATGCCGCAAGACATCCCTCCTCACAGTTAAGCAAATATGGAAACTATATTAGAAGATTCGAAAGCAGCGATTTTTTCTACTTGCGCAATAATCAAGGTCATCGGGAGCGTAGTCCTATTATATCAACGGATTATGTTTCTGTCCTACTGGAGCAAGAACATCTACACTCCCGCTTTATCTAAATGACTAACACCCGCAGCAGACAGGCGCCAGAAAATGGCGCCAGAAAACATTTATAGGGTTACATTTTCATAATTCTGATAAGGGGGGGGGGGGCAGGTATCCGTAAGCGTGAACGTTTGCTGCGTATCACAGTCTCGGCTAGCAGTGAACACATCATGAATGAACACATCAAACACAGCAGTGACAAACGCATCAAGCACAGGCAGACTGCTCGTTGTAGTGTTTTAGTGTGGCAGTAATGAAGCGCTTAGAACTTGGTTGGTTTTGCTCGCCCACTTATTGTCTTACTAGGACGACGACCGTTGTCGTCTGGCAACCACGTCTGTCTGAGCTTCACCATCAGCAAAGAGGACAGAAAGCTTTCTCTACAACATATGCCATCAGAATTCTAACACCTGTAAATGCAGCTTTGTTCATTTGCGAGATAGGTACACTAAGCACTATGCTGCCGCCGTTTCTTGAACTACTTTTGGGGAAGTCTTAATTCAGATTTTCTAATATCATCATCATCATCATGATCATCATCAGGCTGCTTACGCCCTCTGCACAGCAAAGGCCTCCCCCATACTTCTCCCACTACCCCGGTCATGTACTAATTGTGGCGATGTTGTCCCTGCAAAGTTCTTAATCTCATCCGCCCACCTAACTTTCTGCCGCCCCTGCTACGCTTCCCTACCCTTGGAATCCTGTCCGTAACACTTAGTAGCCATCGGTCATCTTCCCCCCTCAGTACATGTCCTGGCCATGACCATTTATTTTTCTTGATTTCAACTAAGATGTCGTTAACTCGCGTTTGTTCCGTCACCCAATCTGCTCTTTTCTTATCCCTTAACGTTACACCCATCATTGTTCTTTCCATACTACGTTGCGTCGTCCTCAATTTAAGCAGAACCCTTTTCGTAAGCCTCCAGGTTTCTGCGCCGTACTTGAGTACTAGTAAGATGCAGATGTTATACACTTTTCTCTTGAGAGATAATGACAACCTGCTGTTCACGATCTAAGAATGCCTCCCAAACACACCTCAGCCCATTCTTATTCTTCTGATTATTTCAGCCGCATGATCCGGATCCATGGTCACTTACTGCCCTAATTAGACGTATTACCTTACCACTTTCAGTGCCTCGCTACCTATCGTAAAGTGATGTTCTCTTCCGAGACTGTTAAATATTACTTTTTTTTTCTGCAGAATAGTTTTTACACCCACCCTTCTGCTTTGCCTCTCCAGGTCAGTGAGCATGCATTGCAGTTGGTTTCCTGAGTAAGTAAGGAAGGCAATATCATCAGCGAATCGCGAGTTCCTACGGAGTTCTACATTAAATCTTATCCCCAATTCCTCCCAATCCAGTTCTCTGCATACATTCTGTAAACACGCTGTGAATAGCATTGGAGAGATCGTATCTCCCTGCTTGACGCCTTTATTTATTGGGATTTTGTTGCTTTCTTTATGAAGGACTACGGTGGCTGTGGAGTCGCTATTAATGTCTTTCAGTATTTTTACATACAGCTCATCTGCACCCTAATTCCGTAATGCCTCCATGATTGCTGAAGTTTCACCTGAATCAAATGCTTTCTCGTAATCAATGAAAGCTATAGATAAGGGTTGGTTATATTGCGCACATTTCTCTATCACTTGGTTTATAGTATAAATGTGGTCTATTGTTAAGTAGCCTCTATGGAAACCTGCCTGGTGCTTTGGTTGGCAGAAGTCTAAGGCGTTCCTGATTCTATTTGCGATTACCTTAGTAAATACTTTGTAGGCAACGGACAGTAAGCTTATCGGTCTATAATTTTTCAAGTCTTTGGCGTCCACTTTCTTATGAATTGGGATTATGTTAGCGTTCTTCCAAGATTCCGGTATGGCCGAGGTCACGAGGAATTCAGTTTACAGGCTGGCCAGTATTTATAGAACAATCTGCCCACCATCCTTCAACAAATCTGCTGTTACCGGATCCTCCCCAGCTGCCTTCCCGCTTTGCATAGCTCCCAAGGTTTTCTTTGCTTCTTGCGACGTTACTTGTGCGATTTCAAATTGATCTAGACTATTCTCTCTTTCATTATCATCGTCGGTGTCACTAGTACTGTATAAATCTCTATAGACCTTCTCCGCCACTTGAACTACGTAATCAATATTAGTAATCATGTCGCCGGCTTTGTCTATTAACGCATACATCTGATTCTTGCCTATTCCTAGTTTCTTCACGGCTTTTAGGCTTCCTCCGTTCCTGAGAGCATGTTCAATTCTATCCATATTATACTTCCTTATGTCAGCTGTCTTACGCTTGTTGACTAACTTGGAAAATTCTGCCAGTTCTATTCTAGCTGTAGGGTTAGAGGCTTTCATACATTGGGGTTTCTTGATCAGATCTTTCGCCTCCTGCGATAGGTTACTTGTATCCTGTCTAACGTATTTACTACCGACTTGTATTCCACACTCAATTCTGATACCTATAAGATTGTCGTCCATTGCTTCAACGCTAAGGTACTCCTCCTGAGTTGGAGCCTAATACTTGTTCTGTAGCTTGATCCGGAATTCTTCTATTTTACCTCTTACCGATAACTCATTGATCGGCTTCTTATGTACCAGTTTCTTCCTTAGCCTTCTCATGTCTAGGCTAACTCGCATTCTTACCATCCTATGGTCACTGCAGAGCACTTTACCGAGCAGGTCTACATCTTGTATGATTCCAGGGTCAGCGCAGAGTATAAAGTGTATTTCATTTCAAGTCTCCCCATTCGGGCTCCTCCACGTCCACTTTCGCCTATCCCGCTTGCGGAAGAAGGTATTCATTATCCGCATATTATTCTGCAAACTCTACTAATTACTCTCCTCTGCTATTTCTAGAGCCTATGCCATATTCCCCCACTGACTTGTCTCCAGCCTGCTTCTTGCCTACCCTGTCATTGAAGTCGCCCATCAGTATAGGGCATTTTGTTTTCACTTTACCCATCGCCGATTCCACGTTTTCATAGAAGCTTTCCACTTTCTGGTCATCATGACTATAGCATTGCTGTATGTTACCAGCTATATCCTTATTATTCAGGAATCCGACTCCTAGTTCTCATCTCTCTGCTAAGCCCCGGTATATGCTTCTTTTGTGCTAACTTCACTGAGCTCTATTATAAACCACTTACTGCCCTCTAATTCCTCCTATAGCACTGCTAGTCTCGCCTCGCTAGATAACGCTCTAGCATTAGACGTTGCCAGGTTCAGAGTCCATTGGCGGCCTGTTCGGACCCAGGTATTCTTAGCACCCTCTGCTGCGTAACAGATCACACCAGCTCCGTGGTCTGTAGCTTCGCAGTGGCCAGGCTTGTTTATGCAGTTTTATCAACGCGCGAATTTATTTTAATCCCATGGAAAATTGCGCGGCAGCGGGATTCGAACCATTTTCCTCTTGCATGCGAGGGCGATACTCTAGCTCTACACCATCGCCGTATTATTTGTAATATAATTAACCTTAACTCGTTTGTCGTTCATATGAAGCAAAGTGAATCAGAATTACATTATGGAGTATATTACAATACGGGAGATAAAGCACTTAGTCACAAAGCTGAATAGTGACATCTTCTTAGGCCATTATGCATGGTGGATTACATTCTTATAAGTCCGCCGTTTTGGCTAATCCTGCTCACGTAGTTGTACGATATATGCGATAGGTTATTAATAAACATTTTTAACATTAAAGAAGAAGACACCTGGCATAATTCGGGCAGTGGACACACAATAGCGTTTCCGGATTCGAAGGCGTACCCATCACAAACAAGTACAGCGAAAAGCTACATAGTAAGCACGTAATAAGTAAGCAGTTAAGTAAGCCAAAAATACAAAAAGGAAAAACACATACTTGAACAACCTTGCCGGTTCAGAACAAAAATTTTAGTCGCACTGGTTTTACGTGGGAGCGTATATATGCCTCTATTTGATTATGCGCAATACAGGTGTGTGAAGGTCGGTGATAAGAGCTGGCACAGCGCCAAGAATGAGGTCAGCGGCCACTGCCATGGTGTATGATGGATGACCCGGATGAGAACAGATGAGTGGCGCTGCAGGTGTCCTGAAACGTCGTCCTCTCTTGCATTGGTGTCATCATCATTGATGTAATGTATTGATTTACTTCAGCACAATAAGACAAAGAGAATAATTAGATAAACAATAACGTCAGAAATCACGGCAAGTGCGCTCATGCAAAATACGGGTTCACTTAACGGAACGAGGGTCGTTTTTTGATGACCTTTTCTAGCGCTTTTTCAAAAATATGCACTAAACTACGCATTTTAAACATTCGCCAATGGTTGACCGTTACGATGTCTCTCTTTGTGTGCATCTTTAAACTTGCTGTCACATTCTGTTCTTAAAGAAAAACGGCAAAACTTGCGTTCGAGGCTTGTATAGTGCTTTCCGGCGGTGTAAAAGGTAACTCGCTGCAAGCCCTAGAATTAAACGACACCGTCTAACATTTTTTTCATATGTTCTAACACATGAACCCTATTTTCAAAAATTCTAACTTGCTGCTACATTGGTTGCTTCCAGGGAACGGAAGAATCATACGTTTATCGTTTTGAAGCGCTTGTACGCAGCTTTGCAGTATAGCACAAGTAACCCTAGCCGTGGGGAACCGCTATTCCGAACTTTGATACTGCAAGCCTGAATGACATGTTTTTTTAGCATATATTCAGGCAAAATGTGTTCTTGCCAGCTTATGCGAAACGTTTGATTTCTTTTTCGTATAAAACGTGGTGTTTTTGAAACCCAGTCATATCATTGTGATATGCTTTAGATTAGTCGCCATAGCTTGGAACTGATAGAAAATTTAAAAAAGACAGCACATACGATCGCCTTCAGTCGTATTGGATTTCACATAAATTAATTTTCCTACTAGAAAACGCTAAACGCTATTCACCGCTGTTATCCGCCTCCTCCGCCAATTATGGTTTCCTTTCTTCGGGGCTGCGGTTCATGTGGTCGCGGACATCACAGGCAGGGTAAAGCGTGGTAACTATAGGGCTGATAAAATAAAGTCACGTGATTAACTTTTTAACTATTTCACTTGAGATGTGGAGCGCAATAAATAAATAGACATTTCCGGTTTGTAACTGCTACACCAGCGTGTTTATTACGAAAATTGCGATTCGCCACGCCGTTTAAGGGCGACGAATGTCGAAATCGGCGCAAAAGGGAAAAGCAGACGCTGACGGGTGTATGCAGCCATGCCTTCAAACAGATGTCACTGGCTTTGAATACAAGTAACGTTTTAAAAACTCTATACAGCATCACATACTAGAGTGATAAACTAGGATAATGGAGTATAAATGAAATACTAGAAGTGATAAAACATATTTGTTCGAAAGGAAAGGTGCTCATTTCCTCTTTTATAGGCTGGATGGTAGAAATCAAGGAGACAACGTCATTGGTCAGCGTGTTTGCGAAGAATACGATGACGTGCTGGGAACGTGGGAGGCGGGGTCGCTTTAACACCTGGCGAAGTTATTTAGACAGCTCAGAGTTCGGGTATATGGTGGTATGCCTTGAATAACAGCAAAGGAACGGGTGTATAAATAAGACAAGGGTATTCCATCATGAACTGCGTCGAATAAGCTAGAAGCGCTGAATAAACGCACGGACGCGCCAACCTGCAGTGAAAGTGCAGAGTGAAAGACTCAAAGAATGAGATTATGAGTGCAACCATGAAATTGCACTTCTAAGCCAATCATCGTCGATTCACTTGTCTTAGCAAAGGCACCATTCATAGCTAGAGAGAGAGAGAGAATGAAGAAGAAAGGCAGGGAGGTTAACCAGATATGAGTCTCCGGTTTGCTACCCTACACTGGGGATGGGGGATAGGGGTTAGAAAGATGACAGAGAGGAAAACGCTAAAAAAAGGGGGGGGGGGAGGAACGCGCACACTTGGAGACACACACACACAAAAGGCGTTCCAGATAAAGCCGTTCGCACAGGCCGGTAGATCGCAAAAAAGCTTACGCTTGCGCGGCCTTCTCCTGTGACGGTAGGTCCTTTCGATGTTGTAGAATTCTTTTTTCGGATAGCAGTTGGTCGTCCAGTTGGTCAAGTTCGTGGTGAAGGCATGCCCTCTGCGGACTGTACTGCAGGCAAGCGCACAAAATATGGCCAATTGGTTCTTCATGGCCGTAGTCGTCACAGGTTGGGGTGTCGGTCATCCCTATGCGGAACGCATAGGATTTGGTAAAGGCAACGCCCAACCAAAGTCGATATAAAAGCGTGGCGTCTCTACGGCGAAGCTGTGATGGCGCTCGAAGGCTTAGTGTGGGATCAAGTGAGTACAGTCGCGTATTTCTTAAATGTGGCTGATTCCATTGCGACGCGGTGCACTGCCGAGCAAGTAGGCGGAGCTTCCGTGCCGCGTCAGTTCTAGAAAGAGGAATTGGGACGTGGCGTTCCTCAGTATGGGCTGAGCGGGCAGCGTGATCCGCCCGTTCATTGCCGATAATCCCGCAGTGACTTGAAAGCCACAGGAAGGTTATTTCATGGCCTGCATCACTTATACGGTGTAACGTCTCTGTAATATGGAATATTAGTTGTTTGTGCGGTCCGCGTCGTAAAGGTGACAGTAGAGACTGCAGTGCCGCCTTAGAATCGCAGAATATTGTCCACTTGTGTGGCGGTTCATCACCAATGTGATGAAGGGCAGTAAAGAGCAGTGCGAGATCTGCTGTCGTCGATGTTGTCGTGTGGGTCGTCTTAAATTTGATTGTTGTAGCTTTCGCTGGTATGACGATTGCCGCCGCGGAGCTGCTTGGAAGGACAGATCCATCAGTGTAAATATGCGTAGAGTCACGGTAGTTCTCGTGCAAATATAGTAGCGTGAGCTGTCTGAGGGCTGGTGATGACAGATCAGCTTTTTTCGAGATACCAGGTATTGCGAGCTTGATTTTTGGCTGAGCGCGCACCATGGAGGGATCGAAGGCCTCGCAGCCGGAGTGAACCAAGCTGGCAATGATTCATCATATGCAGTTATCGTTGGCTGAAAGATGTGTGTGGTCTGTCCGCTGGTAGAGAGGCTAAATGGTGACGAGGAGTCCTTGCTAGATGCCTTATATGGTGGTCTCTAGCGATTGCTATCGTAGCAACTGTTAAGCACTCTGAGGCAGGCCTAGACAGATCCGGAGCACTTGACCCTGAAGATATTGTATTGTGCGTAGATTAGTTTTGCCTGTGTTGTTTATTGCTGGCAAGCTGTATCGCAGAAATCCTAGAAAAAGCACCCTGTACAGTTGTAACATGGCACTTGGCGACATTCCCCAGGCCTTGCCAGCGAGAAACTTGAACAGGTGGCAGATGCCTGTCAACCGTTTTTTCACGTACGATATGTGTGAGCTCCATGACAAGTCCCTGTCGATTATGACACCTAGAAACTTGTACGATCGGACCCGTTGTATTATTTGGCCATTTATCATCACACTGTAGTTTGCCATGGGTTTGCGCGTAAATGGCACTAGTGCGCATTTCTCGGAGGAAATTTCCAGGCCTCGATTACGGAGGTAGATAGCAGTTTGTGTGGCGGCTCTCTGAATTCTCCCTCGCAACGGTAGGCGTGTTACTGCAGACGTCCATATGCATATGTCATCCGCGTACATTGATAGCCTGACTGTGGTTGACACGTGCTCAAGGAGAGCCATTAGTGTTAGATTAAATAACACAGGGCTAAGTACACCGCCCTGGAGGACGCCGCAGTAGCTATAATGTAGAGAAATATGGCCTTCCTCGGTGCTTACAAAGAAGGATCGCATGGATAGATAGCTCCGTATCCATTGAAACATGCGACCACCCACTCCTACCTCTGCGAGAGCAGAGAGGATGGCTTCATGCGTAACGTTGTCATACGCCCCTTTAACTTCGATGAATAAAGAAGCGCAGAGACGGTTACGGCATTTCTCATGTTTAATGTAGGTGACCAGGTCGACGACGTTATCGATCGATGATCGACCGCATCGGAAGCCCGCCATGGCATCTGGGTAGGTGTTATGGTACTCCAAGTACCACTCCAGGCGTCCTAGGACCATCCTCTCTATTACTTTGTCCACACAGCTCGCCAAAGCGATCGGGCGATATGATGAGAGTTCCAACGGCGACTTGCCAGGCTTCAGCAGTGGAACAAGGCGAGTTGTCTTCCAGGTTGTTGGTAGCGTGCCATTTCTCCAAGATTCATTGTACACCTCAAGGAGAACTCCTCTCGCTCGCTCCCCCCGGTGACACAGAGCTCGGTAGGAAATTCCGTCAGGTCCTGGCGCTGATGTGCGGCTACACAAAGCTAATGCTGCCTTAAGTTCGTCGATTGAGAATGGTAGATCCAACCGGTGATCACGTGGTGGCGGACAACTGCTCGAAGGCGATGGAATGTTTGTAGCTGTGAGTTGGCCGGATAATCTGGCGCAGAAATCCTCTGCCACGTCAATCTCCGATCTCTTTTGAGAGAGGGCAAGCGCCTTGTATAGGAATTGCGGTACGGGAAGCGTCCGGAGACCACGCACCGTTCTCCATAGTTGCGGTAAAGTCTTGCGTGGATCTAGCGACTCACAGAAGGCAGCCCAACGCTGCGATTCGAGCTTGTCTAACCGGCGCTGTATCTTTTTTTGCGTCCGCCTGGCGGTCCGTAGATCGTCCATTGTCTTCGCACGACGGTATCATCGTTCAGCACGTCGTCGGATTGCTCGAAGTCGTTCTAGTTCCACATCAAATTCATTCAGTTTCGAAGAGCATGTGAGAGTACGCATAGTGTATTGCACTTCGCTCTTCATTGCCTCTTTCGAGCCGAAAGATGGATTGGCATCGCAGTGTTCTTCCATAATAGACTGAAATTTAGGCCAGTCCACTCTTTGGATCGTATCCCGTATATTGGAAGGGGACAATCCTCTGATGTTGATGTACGTGGGCATATGGTCGCTTCCGTGCGTCTCTATGTCCGCAAACCACCCTGCACGTCTGACAAGGCTTCGTGAGACGAAAGCCAAGTCAAGACAGCTGCTGTACGTGGAGCCACGTAAGAACGTAGGACTTCCATCATTCAGCAGCCAAAGTTCATTACTGGAGGCGAAAGATACCAGAGCTCTACCTCTTGCGTTGATCATCGTACTTCCCTAGAGTGTATGATGGGCTTTGAAATCTCCAATGATGACCCAGGGATTGGAAGTTGAGGAAATGATGTATCGTAGTCTTTTGTAATCAAATCGACTTGACGGAGATAGGTAGGCGCCTATAAAAGTAAAGGCAAAATTCTTCTTCCTTACGTTTAGGCATATATATTGATTATTGTTAGGTGGTACAGGCTGATGAAAGTAGGTGAGGTCACGGCGAATAAACCTCATAACCTTACTGTTTTAACAAACAGTTGCCGACATAAATGATTCATATCCAGAAAGCCTGATTCTGTTCGATAAGTTCGGCTTGCAAATGACGATAATGGGAAACATATTGGCGTACACGAAGCGACGGAAATCCGAAAGGCGCGCTCTGAGTCCGCGAGCATTCCACTGAAAAATAGCTGCTTGTCGGACCTCTTCCCTAAAAGACCGTGGATGTGGAGCCATGATCTACTCAAGGGTTGCAAGCACCGTACTCAGAGCGTCCAGTACTTGAAGTGCACTTTTGGCAGACGGTGTGTGCATGTTGCTTAGCAACACGCGAATGGCATTCATTAAAGGCCTAATAAGTGCTAAAACTTCCTCATCTGTTTTCCGCGACTCCTCGGATACAGCACCTTGCTGTACTGGGGGCGGCTTGTTCTGTGGCTCTTCTGGCGGTCGTGTACGCGCAAGTGGCGGCCATTCCTTTGTGGAGAGAGATCTTGCAGTTTTCTCCTTTCCAACATCGGTGTTCGGAGTGCTGGAAACTTCCGCTGATTATGATGCTTGACGACTTGACTTTTCCTGAAAGCTTGACGTTTTCCGTCGTGAAGACCTTCGTCGGTGACGTCGTCTTCGGCGTACTTTCACAGCGGCCTCTTTGTGGGTAGAGTTGTCTGTCACCATTTGTTTAAGAATGGTGATCTCTTTCTTGATCTGGGGACAGTCTTTGGAAGAGGTGCAGTGATCACCTTGACAGTTGGGACACTTCAACGTGGCTGCGCTGCAGTTGCCTTCTGAGTGGGGTTCGGCACATCGAGGGCACACGGCCGAATTTCTGCAAACACCCTTCACATGTCCAATCTTCTGACAATTGAAGCATTGCATTGGTCTTGGAATAAATGGTCGAACCTGGCGGCGAAAGTGGCCGACCTTCACGTAGGGTGGAAGGCAGTCGCCTTTGAACATTATCCTCACACAACGTGTGTTGCCGAGGCGACCAACATGCACAATGACGTTGTGTTCTCTTACTGGTTTTATGAGAATTGGGAGGTCTGCATTAGATATTTCATTGTCAATGTCATAGATGACTCCTGTTATTGTGGCACCATTCGTTGGCACGATGGATCGGACCTTGATGTTTCCCAGCTGCGTTACATGTTGTAGTATGGTCAGTGCACTCGGGTTCCTCACATCGATTGCCAGGATGTTTCGCCTAGTGTTTATCCTAACAACCTTGATCTCGTTTGGCACGGTGTTTTCTAGATACACGGAGAGTGCTTGCCTGTTGAGGACGCGCAGGTTGTTGGTAGCGTTCTGTGGCACAAACAGGATGGAATGAGGCCATCGTTCACGAGCTGTTTTCACAGTGTTGGAGCTGGACGCCGAAGATGGGTTGATAATTCTTCGTTTGGCCTTGCGGTACTGGACAAGTCGAAAGCTGTCTTCCGAGGACTCGTCACCTGATGCGGCGTACAGCTCTGTGTCCTCGCTACCACTCGACGTATTTCCTCGCTTCCTTGAACCGATGTCCGCGGGTGAACGGGAACCGGGAGGATCCTCGGAGTGTTCTACATCCATCACCCCGATGGAGGGGGCGGTGGACCGCACAGGTGCAGTGAGAAGTCCAGAAAAGCACAGAGACGGGCAAGATGTGTTCCGCAAGAGAAGCACTTCGTCTTCCTTTCATCTATAGGTAAATCCTCACGGCACACGTGTAGGAACGTACAGCTGCAATATCTTGGATGCTGCGAAACTTTTGCTTCGAGTAAACACCGGCGGTAGTTCTCGTGATAGGTGAAACAATAACGGCTCGATAATTGTGTAGGAGATGACAATCAGCATTTGGTAAACCTTTACCTGTATCATAGTTGCTAAGAATTGAATAATAGGCGTTTCATTGAAAACGAGAGAAAATTATGCCGATTCCATTCACTGAGGGAGGCAGTGAGGCACAATTCATAACATCTACAATTATTGGCTCTGTGTATGTTTGTGTACATGACTCCATGGGGAAATCATCCAACTCAATGCTAAAAAATTATAGTTCTATTTCATGCAAAAATTTTCTTTTTTATAGAAGAGGCCCCAAATCAGGCGAAAGTATCTTGAAAAGGCACGAAGAAAGTGTTGCAACATAATTCGTAACACCAGGGGTTCTTTAACGTGCACCTAAATCTAAGTACACGGATGTTTTCTCATTTCGCCTCCATCGAAATGCGGCCGCCGGGGCCGTGCGCTAGAGTCGCCACTTCGTGCTTCGCAGACCAACACCACACCCACTAAGGAACTAGATACACCACATGCCAATTTCTGTGGGCGATCGATGTTTTCAGATAACTCTAAACTGTCCTAGCCTTAATGCCGCCCTAAATTTGTTACGGCGTCTTCTGCTATGGCAAACCCACCCGATATCCACAAGGAGCATGATATCTCGCCGACCATTCCATGGCTTTGAACCTGGCCAGCAGTTACAGCGCAACAGCTTAAATGCATAGTGGCGGCCCACGGTCATGTACTACTGCCCTCCCCCCTCCTCCTCCCCCCCCCCAAAAAAAAACAAGAGAAATGAACTAATGCACCGTACTAGGGACGCCGGATGTTGATCCTCAATGGCAATGGCTGGCCAAAGTACGCTTCTATATACGCCGACTGGGGAAGTGCAGCACGCGCATTTATTGAAACGCGGTTTTTATCGCCGCCACTACGCATACATACCACACGCCTGCAGGCAACACGCTGAGACTGGCAACTAACCCATATGTTGTACATCTTTGTCTTATTATGCATTCCTTATATGGAGGAATCTTCACCTTGCATGAATTATGCCAGAGATTCAGGCCAGGACAGCATTATTCTCGAGTGGATAAGTTGTTGCCTGCTGCCTCTGGTCCTGCCACTTAACTCCATCATATCTCCCCAAATGTTTGCAAGGTTTGAGGAGTGAACAGATGCAGCTACTCATCCTTAGCAGATCTTTAGTTGCACATCCAATATCATAGTGTACCTACAGTAACCGAAACAACAAAAAAACAAGAACCTTTCGACGCCTCTTTGATAATTTTTTTCTGTTATGTAAAATGTACTTGCGAAGACAACCCTCAGGATATTATTGTGAGCATGTCAGCATACCAGATATTTCGTGATGTCAACAGCTACATGTAATGGGTATCCAGTGTGTGCATTGAGGATAGCCGAAAGTCCTAAAGGCGCCACCCGTAAGAACGCAATACCAATAGGAATTTTGTTATTCGAGGTCGCGTAAGCATGATAAGCTGTTCATTGTCCTTCGCATTAGTCATGAGAGCAACCACAAGACACAGCTAGTCTTCAATGCCTGCTTAGAGATATCTACATCCGGGTGCCTGAGGGAAAGTTCCGCAAGTGCGTGTGGTCTCTAGACAGTCATGCCTCCCACACCATCCTGCCTGAGGTGTCGAGGTCACTTCGAATACTAAAAACCAAATGACAATTTATATTCCATATAAAGCCTAGCTTTAACCGAATGTTACTTCGGCAAAGGTAATTATGTATGAGCAGCGCATATGCTATCAACAATATTGGCACCAATGCGACGCAGGTAATTCTGTGATTTTGTTTTTTATAGAGCACGCTAGTATCGCTTAAGGAGATGGCTCGTGCGCACTGTAGTTAGCGAATATGACGCAAGGCCAAAGCGTATTGTTAATGTTTTGAGCTAGCTAATTCTAAACAGTCTGAATTGTGCGTCATTTCAGCAAGTGAATGGAGTTTTTTTCTGTTTCATTGTCGATAACGCATCTTTTCCTACCTTACGCCTGGTGTTTCAAGTGTAAAATTTTGTACGGTGGTTACTCTTGCCAACGCTTTCTCAAACAAGGACACTTTTGCTGCCCGAATTTTTGATGCAGTTGGTCTTCAAAGAAATGAAACTTAATTTAAGCTACGCAACTCTCATGCGACGGTGATGCTGCTGCCGCTACACCACCGTAACATTCAAGTTCGCTCAACCCCAAATTTCAAGTTGTCCTAACCCCCAAAAGTCACTTGACCCACTCCCACATTTTAGTTGGCCCAAGCCAAAATGTGAATATGGCACATCCCAAATTCCAGATGGCCTACCCCTGATCTTAAATTTGGCCCAACCCCAAATTTCAGTAGGCCCGTCCTCGAATTCCAATTTTCGCCAGCCTTAACTTTCAACTTGGCCAGCACCAGAAAATTCACTGGTAGCACCCGCAAAGTTCATTTGGGTCACCCCTAACATTCAAGTTGACCCATCCCCGAAAGTTCACTTGACTAACCCCGAAACTCCAGTTGGACCACTTCGAAATTAGAGTTATTCCACCTAAAAATTTATAGTTGGCCCATCCCTAACTTTGAAGTAGACCGGACCCCAAATTCCAGTTGGCCAACCTCGAAATTTCAGGTTGACCCACCGCAAATTTATGTTGACGCACCCCTACCATAGGCTTCCCCGTGCATTTCCTCTGTAGCCCAATGTATCCCTATGGGCATTCTTTCTGATCAGTTTCCTTTCTTTTCCAATAGTTTCATGCTGCTTATGAAGCTACCTGTCATCTACACTTTAATATAACGACTACACGTTCTAACTCTGGAGTTTCTGGAGGCAGGTAGTTTCTCTAAATCTGGATGGATGGATTGATGTTATGCGCGTCCCCTTTGGAACGGGGCGGTGGGTTGCGCCACCAAGCTCTTGCTATTATACTGCCTAATGACCTGCCTAGGATAAACAAGAAAAAGGAAAAGAACACTATAAACTAACCAACCAGAATTTTCTGATCTCCTATTTCGAACTGTGCTTTTGTACGTCTCCGTTTTTTGTAGTTTCCCTAGTTTTCTTCCACCAATCCTCCAATCGCCTCTTAGTAATGCCTATTGCGGACATGTTTCCGTTTCCACTGCTCTCGATGAACCCAAGGGCTTCAAGGAGGCCAGTGGTGCCTAAACCGACCGCCGGGTAGACGTCTTCACATTCTAATAAAACATGCTCCATAGTTTCCCTAGCCTTACCGCAGCAAGCACAGTCTTCTTGTTCTTTCTTATATCTCGCTTTATAGGTGCGTGTTCTAAGGGGCTAGAAAAGCAATGAGCTTCCCTTTGAGTTATCATAAATTGTTTCTTTCCTGATTTCGTTTTTTCCTCCTAAGTATTTACTCATGGCAGGTTTCTTTTCCATTGCCGCCACCCATGAGATTATTTCAGCCCCTCTGACTTTCCCCTTGACCTTTGTTGCTGTGTTGCCCACGCTACAGGCAGCATATGTGCTGGTAAGCTTCCTAGTTCTTTTTCTCCACTGTGAATCAATGTTTTTCCTGTACAGATACCTGAGCACTCTCCGAGCCCATTGACTTTTTTCCACATTTCTCAGGCGTTCTTCATACTCAATTTTACTGCAAGCTTCCAACACTTCAAGAGTAGTCCACCCTATATCAGCCTGCACAGCTACATTTGTAGTCTTCTCGTGAGTGTCCAATGCGAGGTGACCCACTGACCTTAGGTTCCCATCGAGTCCTGATTGTACCCCTGATGTAAAGCAAACAACCGCATTTCCAAAAGTAAGTCCTTGAACCATTACACCTTTCGACATACCTCGGGGGACCTCGTACCTATTGTATCCCCATAGCACTCTGTGCTTCGTTATGGCTGCATTTCTTTTCCCCTTCACTGTTATTGTTTTTTCCTGTGTTTCCATATATCTATTGCCCTCGTTTATCCATATAATAAGGTATTTATACTCTGTTACCCGAGGTATTTCCTGGCCCTGTATTTCCATTGTCTGTTCACAGTTTTCATTAAATACCATAACACCAGAATTTGTAAAACTAAATTTAAAACCTAAATTGTTGCCTTCCTGTCCACAGATATTAGCCAGACGTTGCAAACCACTTTGCTTGTTAGCTATCAACACAATGTCATCCGCATAAAATAAACCTGGGAGCTGCTGCTCTACTACTTGATCCACTTGTTTGTATGAGAGATTAAACCCGATATTTCTTTCTTCTTGCGCCCTTTCCACCCTCACCATGTACATGATAAACAGCAGCGAGAATAAAGGGTACACCTGCCTCATTCCCTTGTTGATATGAACTTTCTGCTCGCTTCTCATCCCTTCCCATTCAATGTAAACGGTAATTTCTCGTTAAATATCTCTCAAAAGCTGTATACAATCGTCACCAAAGCCTTCCCCTTTCAGAATATCCCTCAATATGTTGCGGTGTACGTTGTCATAGGGTCCTGTAATGTCTAAAAAGGCCACATATAACGGTCTGCTTTCTACTTTTGATATTTCAATACACTGAGTAAGAACAAATAAGTTATAATATAAACGCCTACTTATTCTGCAGCCATTCTGAAGTTCTCCCAAATGCCATTATTCGGTGCCCACGCTTGAAGCTTTAATTTGATTGGCTGCATTGCTAGCCTTTATATTACCGACGTAATAATGGTCGACGGTTTATACGAGTGAATTCTATCTTTCTTATCTTGGGTTTATAAATTAAATTCATTCTAATTTGTCGCCAACTGTCTGATATTCGTCTATCTTTTAAAGTTTGTCTCACTGCCTTCACCAGAGCTTGCTTACTTTTTGGTCGTAATTCATTAATCAGCCTAACCGGAACCTCGTCTAGCCCTGGCGATGTGCGCTTAGGAATTTTCTCTTCCGCTTTCGTCCAGTTGAAATTTGTCTGCACGAGCTGCTTTTCCACTTGGGTCGCTTCTATGCTCTTTTCATGCTCTTCGAATACAACCTCGCCATTGCCTTGGAAAGATTCAGCTGTTATTTTTCGGATGTAATTTATTGCCGCTTCTCCTTTTAGTCTGTTTTCATCTTCGTCTAGGATATTTTGTTGTATTGTTGTTGACTTCCTGCCATCTGGAGTTTTGTGTTTGTGCCATCTGGTAGGAGACTGTCGAAGTAACTACTAACTGGCATTAAAGGAATTACCACACAGCCCGCTATCGAAACCAAGCTATCATTATGGAGAATGATAAGTGCGAGAAATTTAACCACTGTGCCACGGTTTCCAATGTGACCACGGAGATACGTACGGGTTTTTAAATATACCATGTGACTTTGCATAACTGTTTCAAAAATCGCTCTTTCGAACAGCGTTGGCCCACGCGTGGAGAGTGTCGATATGCATCCATGGAAAGTGGAGTCTCCGGTCTGCTTGCGCTGTAGGAGTTATTATGATAGCAGCAGTAGTCTTATCGTAGTGGCCGTTTTTGGTTCGAAAATCTGGCACCAAAATTTTGACACTTCGATAGACTTCCTTAAGGAATCCTTAACCGCTCTGGGAACAAAATTCTAACTTCCCACAACATAATCACTGCATCTGCTTCGTATGGATTGTCTTCTAGAACATGTCTGTCACCTTCTTTTTTCAATATTTGACCGGCACGTTTGATTATTCGCGAACAACCCACTCACTGAAACCGAGCTAGCTACAGGCCGCGACCGCTTGGGACACTAGTTGGTACGGGGCCAGAAAAGCTAGTTATGTTTGCGCAGTGTAGGAGAAGAGTTCGTAGCAAGTACCCTGATGTAATTGATTACATTTTAGCAACTGTTCAATAATATTTCGCAGGACCACGATTGGTAACCGTACACAATAACGCTCTTTAAAGAAGTCATCCTGATCGGTTACATTGTTTATGTAGTGTGTATAAGTGTCGCCATTGGACACATCATGAACTACATAGCAGAAGACCAGATATACTACTAAATTTTTGATTCTGCACACGTTTTTCTTGCACACACTTCACTTGATTTTAGTGCAGACATAAAATATGGCCTTTAGCATATGACCCCTCAATTAGGGAACCCATAGTTTTCCCCTCAAGAAGTTGCGCCGATGCCAATACAGAAGATGCTGGCAGTTGAACGACGCCGTTGTTGCACCATGCTGTTGTAAAGGAGCCACCGCTTATTTCCACTTTTGGATGAGAGGCAAACAGTGCATCTAGCAAGTTAAATAATTAGCCATCCTAGCAATGCGTATATATACACCCATGTACGTGGTCACATTTATTTAGGGAAACGCCGCCGAGTTTAACTGACTGCCTTTGAGAACGGCAATGCGTCGGTGTTTATAGCGTGCCGTATCGCGGCATCTCACTGTTAGGGTGTGCGCTCTTCAAAATGAAAAATGGTCGATTTCATATCGGTGCGATTGAAACTGAACTATATAAAAACCATCCTTTTTATTCTCATGGTCTCTGCTTCAAGTTAGGTCTGCCAGTAGCAGGCGCAAGAACACGGGAACTGTTGTAGGCATAACCTCATCGGATCAATGCGATCAGCATTGGCTGAAATGCGAACTGAAGCTACTAAATTCAATAATTTATCACCCCTTTGCGACCATCACTCACCTGTTCTCAGGGAAAGTAACTTCTTTCGGCCGGAGCATATGACCCAAAAACTTGCCTCACGATCTTGGACTTCTCCACGTGTTGTGGGGCATCAATTCCCAGCACGCTGTGCGTATATCGTTATTTTCCGCATAAACACAATGTGGCCAATACCTGAGTTGGCAAATGAAGAACCTAATTTCTGAGAACTCGGCGCAACCGCCAGCCATGCTGTTTTGAATATTTGTCCAACGTGCATGTGAAGAGGCATGTTCCGGAGAATTTCATTGAAACCTGCTGAACTCGAAAAATCACCGCATTTTACATTTACACCCCCCGTAAACGTAGAAGAATAAGTGAAGTTCAGTATTAGGCGTGGGTGGTATGCATATGGCATAGCAACCATAGTACAATGATAAGCTTCCATTCTTGTTCTTCGTTAACGCTTAGCATCAGCTATTCTAATATTGGCTAGAGATACATCGCGTTGGGCGAGGAAACAACCTGAAGAATAGCATATCATTCTTTTATTATCACACGTTGTTAAAGACAACCTGGGACGTCCTATGGTAAATATCCATAAATTTGTCGTAAATACTGAATTATTAGCTATACGGGTCAAATACCTGCTTCATTAAACAATTAGGACCGTTGTCGCGACAGTGAAATGGAACCAGCAGCTTCCCCTAATTACACGGTGCCCCTGCATCCGCTTTACGGGCAATTAACTCGAGTTTCACTTAAAAGTGCTCCAGGAAGTCTGCCTTGAGTAAAGCAGGACGAGGTCAAGCGGAACACCTTTGTAGTTTGTGGCAGATATTGAGGACGAATGCACCAAAAGTTGTGCTAGTCTTAAAATGCATGACAATTTGCATGGCATTTGCATGACATGCAAAATGCCATGGAAATTTTGGAATTTAAGTCACGAGTACACGATTGAGTATATAATAACAATCTACTACATACTTTTTTTCTCTAGGTAATCAGAAATTACTAAGAGTACATTTAGGTAATGAATATATTACTTTATCTACTGCATTCGCTCAGAATAATTTTCTTTATGTTTGAACCATGTAGAATATGGACGGACGATGGTCTTGGTTTAAATGCGCCAAATAGCATTGAAGCCTTGATATCCGGCCACGTTGATGACTTAAGGTAGCCGTGCACCTTTAGTGACCAGTTGCCTTGACCCAAAACGATTGCGTAGTCGTGACGCCTGCACGGGAAAGGATGTTCCACATCCGCCGCCAAGGTTTCTGAGCGATGGCGCTGGCTAACACTCCCAAGGTTAGTTGTTGTAGTAAAACATAAATACTCGAGAAAGTGAATCGGGAAAAGGCGCCGCGGTACTTCAATAGGTTAGGCCACACCATGCATATGCGTAGACGTGGGATCGCTCCCCAATTGCGGCAATTTGTTTTGTCATCCCCTTTCATTGTAATTAATTTATCATTTCTTCATTTCAATTAGCAAGTACAAATAATTTCCCGAATGCTGTTCTTGGCGTCTTTCTTGGCTTCTCATGATATACCAAATAGCATTAGTGTTTCATCCCTATTTTAGCCTCTTATAGCAGTAATAGTACGTCATTCACTTAGTAAACTTCAGGAACCACGTTCATTTGGGAACGTGAAATACTAGACCTCATTACTGTTTGTTACGGTATTTTTTGCAAAATAATAAAATTAAATTATGGGGTTTTACGTGCCAAAACCACGATCTGATTATGAGGCACGCCGTAGTGAGGGACTGCGGAAATTTAGACCACCTGGGGTTCTTTAACGTGCACCTAAATATAAGTACACGGGTGTTTTCGCATTTTGCCCCCATCGAAATGCGGCCGCCGTGGCCGGGATTCGAACCCGCGACCTCGTGCTTAGCAGCCCAACACCATAACCACTAAGCAACCGCGGCGGGTTTTTTTGCAAAATATAATCATTAGACAACACAAGATTTTATTAGTTTAAGTTGATTTTAGAGTGTGTGCAAAATTACATGTGTTGGGGCAAGCTTCCTAATCGTCCACTAAATGTCGGGAAAGAAACTGCGTTGTGCACCGTAACGCTTTTTCCTTCTTAACAAACTACATATCAGTCCGGGTACGTTGCTAGGAGACAGCCATAGCACAAATTGTTAATGTCCCGTTGATTTATGCAGAATTTTGCGACACCCTTATGTAATTGAATGAGCTTTATTTGTATTTATTACAAGGGAAATGTTACATACAGCCGCATCAGAACACCGGCTCCCTTTAGCAAATTTCAATACATCCTCTCACAGAGACATACACAGCCACATATGAACATCCGCTTCCTTTAATAAATTTCTATACATGCTCTCACGGAGACATACGTGGAATTCAACATAAGACGGTGTAACGCGCACGTCAATGGAGCCAGCCTCCTAGATAAAACTGCACTTATGCTACGTCGCAAAGCCTCCAAGGATGGATGAGGATCTTTAGAATGCATTATTTTATTATTCAAAGTATTCTGGCTGCCTGCAAATCGCGACCCAATAAAACTTTCTTAAAACATCCGCTGCTCCTGTCTTTATTCCGCAATTTTCAATAGGCTGTCGAACAATGCAGGACTTCTCTTCTTTCTCTGCAATTTATGTGTCCTTATGCACTACGTAGCTCGTCAAAACACTAAGGTCTGACGTCGAATTGCTTTTTTTATTGCGTAATGCAGTCGAGTGACAGTTTGGCTGAATAGTGACAACCGCAATGGCTGTGAATAGTTACTAGGGCTAGCAAGACTAACGGGAAAAAAAGGACGGACGGGAAATTGCGCTAGGCTTCAACGGACAAGCTTTATTGTGAAAACCATGCAAGAAACCATCGTATGCTCCAACAAGTGCGCAGGCAGACGCATAAACGAATGTGCCACGTAGGAGAAAACCAAATGCGCGACGAAGCTGATAGGCGCCCACAGCGAGCTATTACAAAGAAGTTATCAAGTTCTCTTTAAGCTATAAATAAATAAATAAATAAATAAATAAATAAATAAATAAATAAATAAATTCTTTATCAGTGAGTGCCAGTGATGTAGTGTTTACACATTCATGAGCAGATTTTTGTTTGCAATACTCCTAAAATATTTCCCTATGGAACAGCCTAGCAAACCGTCTGTGACGTGCGTGTTATCAAAACAGGGGGACCATTTACGCGTCGTCTACGGCATTGGTCAGCCAAGCGGCCAGCGCCTGCAAGAATGTATGCCACATTCCTGTGCTCTATAGGCCGGTCATTCAGGCACCCACCTCTTTCTCCAATAGAGCCATTTCCACAGGGAAGTGTAATTTTGTATACCACGCACACATTGCTGTCAACAAGCCGGGTGACATGGTCCTTAGGGCATGTAAATTGACTTCGGGCGTTCTTTACCAGCCTGCACATTCTTGCGAGCTTGAGTGGCGCTGAAGAAACAGCACCTACATCGTACTTGTTCGCCACCATATTTAGGCTGTATGACACCCCGTGTACGTATGGCACGGCCACAGGACACCCCCTGGGACGTGTCTTACTGTACGGAGCGGCTGCGGGGATAGCTTCTAACTCCATAATAAGGCTCTCAGTCACTTACACCAAGGTTTCATCGGGATACCCAGCCCTACGTAAACGGCTCGCTTGTTACTAAACGCTGCAGGAAAGGTGGTGCACACATGATTTCGCCAGAGCAGCTCACAGGCAGTTAGTAGCTGTACCTCTTTTTACTAACTTGCAATGCGCCGAATGGTAGTCAAGCAAGGCCTTCTTGCTCCTATGTGAGTAGGTCGAACAAACGGAACTATTATTTCGAGCGATACAAATATCTCGGAATTGTAGGTGACCCTCCACTGGCAACTTGTGTGTGAACACAAGACGTACTCCACACTTTTGAAAAACTTGGCTTAGCCAGACTTGGTGGGCTGAGAAATGGCCGCGAATCACCGATAGCGTTGCGCGCGCCAGAGGTATGCGCTTGCGCGACGCAAGCGCTGGTACAACCATCTCTTGTTCAGTTAGCTCGTTGTTGGCACCACGTGAGTAACCTTCAAGGTGCCGCCTTGCGTACATTTCGTTTTATAAATTAAAAAGACACCGTTTTCGTAACTTCTGATTGTGCGAAAACCCCCTAATCTCGATTACAATACAAACGCAGAACTGAAAAGTAGACAACGTTGCAGAAAGTTCGCCATGTTCAACAAATTTCGTTTCGTATAAACGCGTTCTTTTAAAAAATCACAGTCCAAAATACAAATGCCGACACCTACCGAGAGCGATGCGAATACTATGAGCACGTGTAATGAACAAATAATTTTCATGGAGCCAAACGCGGGACAAATGTGGCGATATGCACTCTTCTCCTTCGCTATCGCACATGACTACTCATTAACGTAATTTACGCGGCTCGTTGCACCACAAGAGAAGGGGGAAAACTTCTGCAATGGCGGCCGAGCGCACCGTTACGCAACATCAAATTGTTGTTTATGGAACGGCCCTTCCTGTGACGTTCCCCACAGCATATTCCTTCAGCCAATCAGCAAGCTGATATCGTGGCTATCTTGGAACGCCACTACATATTCGCATGCTGCCGCTCACTTTCTTTTTGAAGCACCACCGTCTCCATATAGCTGGCACAGACAAAAACATGCATTACTTGATAAAATTTCCAGCTCCACGTCACGTTTCGTGATCTTGATGAAAACGCAAAATTGCATATTGCAAAACTTCTGTTTCCCGCACAGATTTCGAGGCACGTGAGTTGTCAATATCCAATCAGAGAGCCAACATGCCGGATAATGGCAGCCGTGCAGCTACCTCGCGTGTTGAGAATAGAGCTCAGCAAAGCAGCTCCTCCCGGAGCCGTGCTGATGGTGGTGGGGCCATCGTGACGTAATATGGCGTGGTGATCTTGACGTCTCAGGTGCTTTCTTTCCTTGAGTCGGTTTGGCTTTCAGAAAGAGATAATACTATAAATGCAGTGTCACTTATTTTTTTCTTTCCTCGTGGATTTAAATTTGGGCTCAAATGAATTACATATCGCATTCGTTCCCAAGAGGAGGTGTGTACAGGGAAACTGCTCGGTCGCTCGCTCACTTGCGCTCAGACACTACGACACAAACAAGTAAACCAACTAACACGTACACATACACACACACACACAGGTTGCGACACCACGTACCCGAGCACACGAGGGTTGGACCCTCGCGCGTGTAGCCGTGCGCGGCTTAGTCGTGTCTGGGAAAAGGGGGAACCTGGAGGTTGAGCCGATGCTGGGTGTTTGGACCTTCAAGGCCCCCCAGCAGAGGCAACACACTTCTTCGGCCTCGGCTTCACATAGACGGCACCTCGAGGCTGACCCACCTGGATGAAATCGGCAGTCGCCTTTTCCTGTCCTCCTCGCCAACCTTCGTCTTTCTCTTCCACTTTTGCATCTTTCCTTTCTTCTCTTCACTTCTTTTACTTGCGTATTTCCTGGCGGCAAGGGTTACTCTGGTGTATTTATCCAACCTTAAGTATTTGATAGTAGGTTATAGTGGCGATGCATGGCTGGCGTCTTCAGGCTTCCAATCTTGTAGCGTCCCCTTGTTGGGCTCGATGGTGGGTGGCGACCATCGCCGCCAAATTTTCCAATTTTTTATGGCAGAAGCGTTTCCCCCATTACGTGATCGCTCCCTGAAAAAGGGGCGCACCGATGAACAATTAAACTTTTTTATGCAACCGAAAGGGTCTTTTCCTAAATACCACGTTGTCCACAGTCAGCACGAATCGAAGACAGTCCGAATGATATCACCATTTCTTGTAGCCAAATCTATCACTGAAGCAATAGGCCCAGGTTATAAAGTAACGAAGATGGGAAGTGGCGATCTTCTACTCGAAGTTCGCGACGAGCCACAATATGACAAACTCTCAAAACTTGTAGCATTTGGCGACATTCCCGGTTCTGTAGGCCCACACAGGTCGATGAACACAGTGCGCGGTGTCATCTCGGAAGATGACCTTCTCGAACTTACCGAAAGTGAATTATTAGAAGGATGGCAACAGCAGAACGCCGTCAAGGTACAAAGGATAAAAATAAGGCGTGATGACAAAGAAATACCAACTAGGCACATACATCACTTTTGGAACTAGCAACTTACCTGACTCAATAGAAACAGGATACTGCAAACTCCGTGTAAAGCCATACATTCCTGACCCACGCCGATGCTTCAAGTGTCAGCGGTTCGGGCACGGTTCGCAAAGCTGCCGAGGGCGCACTACTTGTGCAAAATGTGCATCAAACGAGCACTCGTCCGACACTTGCAATTCCACCGTCCGTTGCGCTAACTGTGAAGGGGATCACCCCGCAAACTGTCGTTCTTGCCCATCCTAGAAAAAAGAAAAACAAATCATCGAAATCAAAGTAAAAATGAACCTTTTCTTCCAAGGGGCGCGCAAACGCTTCTCCATCAATCAATCTAGTCCATCCTACACTGATGTGGCGCGCCGGGGGGCAGCGCTGCATCCTTCGGCGGCCGCCCAAGTCACACGGAGTGTGACGGCGGTATAAGGCACTTCGCCTTATATGACAATATATACGGTCATATATATATATATATATATATATATATATATGACCGTATATATTGTCATATACACTATATGACAATATACGGTTTTCGTGAGTCGTAAAGGCTTTGGAGTGCTTTTACAACGCCAAAGTCCGCAGATGCACAAGCCTCCGAGCCTCTTCAGTCAGGCATAACGTATCGGCTACCGTAGGATTCTCGTGGTGGTAAAAAGAGAGGACAGCGTCGAGAGTATACCGGGGTGGCCGAGCATACAGATGGAAGGGGCTGTAGCCGGTTGTCTCGTGTTTCGCGGTGTCGGAGGCGTAAGTAATAAAAGGTAGAACTTCATCCCAATTCTTATGATCGGAAGCAGCACACATGGTAAGCATATTGGTGATTGTTCGATTAATGCGCTCAGTGAGGCCGTTCATTTGCCGATGATACGGCGTCGAATGCCTGAGGTGAGAGCAACAAACGCACAAGCTCTTCCACGATATCTGCAGTTAATTGACGTCCCCTGTCGCTTCACGTCCCCTGTCGCAGAGACGGCTCAAGTCACAGAACAGTAACGCGAAGTAAGAAGAGCGACACTTCGGTGGCAGTGGCTGATGGTATAACCGCCTTCTCGCAATAGCATGTGAAATAGTCGGCGCAGACAGTTATCAAGCAGTTTAACTTAGATGACTGAGGAAAAGGGCCTAACAGATCAATTCCCACTTGCCGAAAGGGTGAGCTAAGAGGCGGCACCGGTTGAAGGAGACCAGATGGAGCAGTGGTTGGGCGTTTCCGACGTTGGCACTGTATGCAGCTGGCGACATACAACTCAACCGAATGTCGCATCCGGGGCCAGTAAAAGCGTTCTTAAATGCAATAAACGGTGCGCACAGTGCCTACGTGACCGGAGGTAAGCTCATCGTGGATAGCCTGAAGGATTGCTGGCCGGAGACGCTCCGGCACCACTAGAAGGAAGCGTGCACCCTTGTTTAAGTAGTTCCTTTTGTACAGGAGCCCGTCACGTACGCAGTAGCTGATTGTTGCGCTTGAGTGGGCAGAAGTGAAGAGTGGCTCCAATTTGGTGTTTATCCGTTGTTCTGCTTTGAGGACATCGATATCTGCAAAAGCGGATGTCACAGAAGCGACGAGATCCTCAAAATCGTCTGCGTCGCAGTCCATCGCAGTGCGTCGCAGTCCGTCGCAATAAGCAGCATACGGGAAAGGCAGTCTGCGTCTGCATGTTTTCGGCCACTCTTATAGGAAACAGTGAAGTTATATTCCTGCAAACTCAAAGCCCAGCACTCAAGGGGATCACAAGAGTCACGAAGGTTCACGAGCCAGCACAGGGAATGGTGGTCTGTGACGACTAGGAATGGGCGTCCGTATAAGTACGAGCGAAATCGCTGAACCGTAAAGATTACAGCGAAGCGTTCTTGCTCTGTTTCCGTGTAATTGCGTTCAGGTTTGCTTAATGAGCGGCTTGCATAAGAAATCCCATGCTGACGGTCGTTATAGCGTCGGACGAAGATGGCACCCAGACCAACGCCACTAGCAAACGTGTGCATTTCTGTCGGCGCAGTAGGACTTAAGTGGCGAAGGATAGCTCGGAAGATGAGCGGGAACTTCAACTGACGAAATGCAGAATCGCACTCGCTGGCCACTCAAACGGTGCGTCTTTAGCAGCAGATTTTTCAAAGCATAAGCGACGTCGGCAATAGCAGGAATAAATGCGCGAAAGTAAGAGCGAAGACTCTAAAAAACACAAAGTTGCTTCGCAGACTGCGGTGTACTGAATGCCTCAACAGCTGTCGTCCTCAGGGGATCAGGCCGGATACCGTCTTTGTCAACAAGATTACCAAGCACAAGGGTTTGACGGTCAACAAAGTTACATTTCTTGGAGTTCAGAACCAGGCCAGCATTTTCGATGCAGTCGAGGACAATATCCAGGCGGGTATTGTGCTCATTGAATGTGCGCCCGAATATAACAACGTCGTGAAGATAGCACATACAGATGTTCCACTTTAACCCACGCAGAATGGTGTCCAGGAACCTTTCAAAGGTTGCTGGAGCGTTGCACAACCCAAATGGCATCACATTGAATTCGAATAATCCACCTGGGGTTATCAAGGCTGTTTTCTCCATGTCTGCCAGGTGTATCGGGATTTGCCAATATCCTGAGCGTAGGCCCACAGAAGAAAAATAAGAGGCCGAATGAACACAATCAATTGCGTCATTATATGAGGCAGTGAACATACATCCTTCTAAGTCACGGCGTTTAATCTTCAATAACAGAGGCAAAATCTCCAGTTACCGTCTTTCTTTCTGAAGAGTATGACCGGAGCTACCCAAGGACTCGAGGACTCTTGTATTATCCCATTTTTCATCATGTCACTCACTTTTTCCCCGATCACCTTTAAATTCTCCTACTTGTCAACAGAGTTTACATGAGGAGGAGAATTCATCAGGGTACCGAGCATACAGGAGGATGTGATAGGGAGGTGTGCGAGTGTGTTATCGGCGCCAATGTGCAGTTTGCAGAATAGTGAGCGCGGGAGCTGCCGGTATGTATTCCCGTCGGTGGTCCCGATAGCGAGTGAGAATGTCTCTAAAGGTAAGCAGGCGTCCTCCGCCTAGTGGAGGAGGTACAGCTCCAACCGGGGATGTCAGACCTCGGACTAAGGAGTGGACCTCCTCGTTCCCACGGAGGCCAGGTTGTGCTGAGATCAAGATTTGGTTTATCGGGTGTTTGCGGTGCCCGAAGCGTAGCTATCGAGTAGTAGTTTAGGAGATATAGCCTTCGCTAATATTTAATATGACGGATTTTGTGCCAGAGATAATTTTGTTGGCAGGCGTGGAAATGAACAACCTAGGACCCAGTAATGCGTTTATTATTCCTTTTTCGATTCCTTTTTACGCGGCGTAAAGCATTCGTGTGTAACTTAGATATTGCCGGTTTTCTTCCTGATATGTCGTTCTTCCAGAAGTCTCTCGTCTGAGCAGTAATGACATTTTCAGCTTAGTGAAGCAAGAAAATATACCGCCCATACGCAACTAACATGTAAGGGATTATAAAAATCTTTAAAAAATAATATATTGTGATTTGAAACCATAACGTCGGCGGTCGGCAAAATACTGATTTTAGCACGCCTATAGTGTAACGTTAAACCTAATGGCTTATAAGAAGTATTATTTCGCTCATATTTGTTGGGAGAATTCCAACATGCATTAAATGCACAAAATAGCGGTGCGTCGTTTCCCAACTTCAATGTCTGTCTTTCATGTGTAACGTTGGCGAAGGTACAGTTGTTCGTAGATTCATTCTTTACCAGAGCGGAAACTATAGAAAACGTGGTAGACATGGAATCTCTAATGCAAACTACATTGTGCAGTGAATCTGGTTGGACTTCCTGCATGATGCAGGGTTATGTTCGTATTTATAGGTTGTTTCTGTTTATCTATTCGGTGCCGCAAGGCATCCCTCCTCACTATAAAGCAAAAGTGGAAACTATATAAGAAGACTCGAAAGCGGCGCCTTTTTCTACTTGCGCGATAATCAAGGTAATCGGTAGCGCAGTCCTATTATGTCAACAGATTACGTTTCTGTCCACACTCCACACTTCCATTTTATCTTAGTGACTAACACCCCCAGGAGACAAACTCCAAAAAATTGTTACGTGCACGCACATTTATAGGTTTATATTTTCACAATTCAAATGATGACAGGTATCCGTAAGCGCGAGCGTTTGCTGCGTATCACAATCTGAGTTAGCAGTAAGAAACACATCAATGAACACAACACAGCAGTGACGAACACATCGAACTCAGGCAGACTGGTCGCTGAAGTGCGTTAGTGTGGCAGTAATGAAGGACTAAGAACTTGGGTGGTCTTGCTCGCCCGCTTATTATCTTACGAGGACTACTACCGTTGTTGTCCAGCAACCGCGTCTCTCTCAACTTCACCATCAGCAGAGAGGGCAGGAAGCTTTCTTTACAACAGATGCCATCGGAATTCCAACACGGAAATGCAGCTTTGTTCGCTTGCGAGATGGTAAACTAAGAACTAGGCTACCGCGGTTTCTCGGATTACTTTGGGGCAAGTCTTATTTCAGATTTTGTAATGTCATCATCATCATCATCATCATCATCATCATCATCATCATCATCATCATCATCATCATCATCATCATCATCAGCCTGGCTACGCCTAATGCTGGGCAAAGGCCTCTCCGATACTCCTCCAACTACCCCGATCATGTACTAATTGAGGCCATGTTGTCCCTGAAAACTTCTTAATCTCATCGGCCCACCTAATTTTCTGCCACCCCCTGCTACGCTTCCATACCCTTGGAATACAGTCCGTAACCCTTAGTGGCCATCGGTTATCCTCCTTCCTCATTACATGTCTTGCCCATGCCCATTTTTTTCTTGATTTCTACGAAGATGTCATTAACTCGCGTTTGTTCCCTCACCCAATCTGCTCTTTTCTTATCGCTTAACGTTGCACCCTTCATTCTTCTTTCCATAACTCGTTGGGCCGTCCTCAATTTAAGTAGAACCCTTTTCGTAAGCCTCCAGGTTTCTGCCCCGTACGTGAGTACTGGTAAGGCACAGCTGGTATACACTTTTCCCTTGAGAGATAATGGCAACATGCTGTTCATGCAATGAGAATACCTGCCAAACGCACCCCAGCCCGTTCTTATTCTTCTGATTATTTCAGTCTCATGATCCGCATCCACGGTCACTATCTGTCCTAAGTAGATGTATTCCCTTACCACTTCCAGTGCCTGGCTACCTATCGTAAACTGCTGTTCTCTTCCGAGAGTGTTGAACATTAGTTTTCTGTGGAATAATCTTTAGGCCCACCCTTATGCTTTGCCTCTCCAGGTTAGTGAGCATGCATTGCAATTGGTCCCCTGAGTTACTAAGCAAGGCAATATCATCAGCGAATCGCAAGTTAATAAGGTATTCTCCTTAACCCTTATCTCAAATCCTTCCCATTCCAGGTTTCTGAATGCCTCCTGTAAACACGCTGTGAATAGCATTGGAGAGATCGTATCTCCCTGCTTGATGCCTTTATTTATTAAGACATTGTTCCTTTCTTTACGAAGGACTACGGTGGCTGTGGAGTCGCAATTGATGTTTTTCAGTATCTTTACATACAGCTCATCTGCACTCTAATTCCGTAAAGCCTCCACGACTGCTGAGGTTTCGCCTGAATCAAACGCTTTCTCGTAATCAATGAAAGCTATAGATAAGGGTTGGTTATATTGCGCACATTTCTCTAACACCTGGTTTGTAGTATAAATGTGGTCTATTGTTAAGTAGCCTTTACGGAAACCTGGCTGCTGCTTTGGTTGGCAGAAGTCTAAGGTGTTCTTGATTCTATTTGCGATTACCTTAGTAAATACTTTGTAGGCAAGGGGCAGCAAGCTGATCGGTCTATTACTTTTAAATCCTTGGAGTCCCCTTTTTTATGGATTAGGATTGCGTTAGCGTTCTTCCAAGATTCCGGTATGCTCGAGGTTACGAGGCATTGCGTATACAGGGTGGCCAGTTTCTCTAGAACAATCTGCCTAGAATCCTTCAACAAATCTGCTGTTACCTGATCCTCCCCAGCTGTCTTCCCGCTTTGCATAGCTCCCAAGGCTTTCTTTACTTCTTCCGGCGTTACTTGTGGGATTTCAAATTCATCTAGACTATTCTCTCTTTCATTATCGTCGTCGGAGTCCCTGGTACCGTATAAATCTCTATAGAACTCCTCCGCCACTTGAACTATCTCATCAATATTAGTAATGATATCGCCGGCTTTGTCTCTTAACGCATACATCTGATTCTTGCCTATTCCTAGTTTCTTCTTCACGGCATTTAGGCTTCCTCCGTTCCTGAGAGCATGTTCAATTCTGTCCAAATTATACTTCCTTATGTCAGCTATCCTACGCTTGTTGATTAACTTGGAAAACTCTGGCAGTTCTATTCTAGCTGTAGGGTTAGAGGTTTTCACACATTGGGGTCTCGTGATCAGATCTTTCGCCTCCTGCGAGAGCTTATTGGTATCCTGTCTAACGGATTTACCACCGACTTCTATTCCGCACTCAATTTTAAACCTATAAGATTGCCGTTCAATGCTTGAACGCTAAGGTACCCCTCCTGAGTTGAAGCCGAATACTTGTTCTGTAGCTTGATCCGGAATTCTTCTATTTTACCTCTTACCGATAACTCATTGATCGGCTTGTTATGTACCAGTTTCTTCCGTTCCCTTCTCATGTCTAATCTAATTCGTATTTTTACCATCCTATGGTCACTGCAGCGCACTTTGCCGAGCAGGTCCACATCTTGTATGATGACAGGGTCAGCGCATAGTATAAAGTGTATTTCATTTCTAGTCGCCCCATTCGGGCTGCTCCACGTCCACTTTCGTCTATCCCGCTTGCGGAAGAAGGTATTCATTATCCGCATATTATTCGGTTCTGCAACCTCTACTAAAACCCTCCCCTGCTATTCCTAGAGCCTATGCCATATTCCCCCACTGACTTGTCTCCAGCTTGCTTCTTGCCTACCCTGGCATTGAAGTCGCCCATCAGTATAGGGCATCTTGTTTTCACTTTACCCATCACCGATTCCACGTCTTCATAGAAGCGTTCGACTTCCTGGTCATCATGACTGAATGTAGCGGCGTAGACCTGTACGGCCTTCAATTTGTATCTCTTACTAAGTTTAACAACAAGACCTGCCACCCTCTCGTTAGTGCTATAGAATTCCTGTATGTTACCAGCTATATCCTTGTTAATCAGGACAACATTCTAGCATTAAACGTTGCCAGGTTCACATTCCAATGGCGGCCTGTTCGGACCCAGGTATTCTTAGCACCCTCTGCTGGGTCACAGGTCTGACCGCCGTCGTGGTCAGTTGCTTCGCAGCTGCTGGGGATTGAGGGCCGGGGTTTATTGTTGTGTTTATATAGGAGGTTGTGGCGAAATACTGCACCAGGGTGGCCAATCCTACTCTTGTGAGGGAGTGCGTTACCGGTTCTGGTCACCAGGATCAGGCCGCACTCTTGGCCTGTTCATTCAATTTTATCTACACGCAGATTTTTCTTATTCGGTGGAAAATTGCGCTTCACCGGGAACCCAACCACGGTCCTCTTGCACGCAAGGCCGATACTCTACCTCTGCGCTACCGCTGCCCAGTTTGTAACATAAAAACTCAACTCATTTGTCGCTCATAGGAAGGAAAGTGAAACGGAAATACATTAAGGAGTACATTACAATACCCGAGATAAAGCAATTAGTCACAAATCTGAGTAGTGAAAATTTTTTTGGCAATTATGCATGGTGATTTACACCGTTATAAGTCTGCCATTCCGGCTAATCCTGCTCACGTAGCAGCTCTGTGTTATATGCGACAGGTTATTAATAATCATTTTTAACAAAAAAAAGAAGCCACCCGGTATAATTCGGCCAGTGCACACACAATAGCGTTCACGGATCCGAAGGCGAAGCCCCTCACAAACAAGCACAGTGTAAAATTACGTAGTAATCACGTAATAAGTAAGCAGTTAAGTAAGCGAAAAACACAAAAGGAAAAACCCATACTTGAACAACCTTGACGGTTCAGAACGAAAATTTCAGTCCCACTGGTTTTAAGCGGGAGCGTATGTATGCCTCCACTTTGATTATTCGCAATGCGTGTGTGTGAAGGTCAGCGATAACAACTGGCACAGCGCCAAGAATGAGGCCAACGGCAACTGTCATGGCGTATTACGGATGACTTAGATAAGCACAAGCGAGTGGCGCTGCAGGTGTCGTCAGCCGTCGTCCTCTACTGCAGTCCTGTCATCACCTTTGATTTCATGTATTGATTGACTCCAGCATAATAGGATAAAGAAAATAATAGCAATAACAATAACGTCAGAAATGAGAGCAAGTGGGCACACGTGAAATACGGGTTCACTCAGCGGAACGAGGGTCGTTTTTTGACTACTTGTCCTAGCGTTTTTCGAGAAATATGCAATAGACTACGCATCTTAAACAATAGCCCGCAGTTGACCTTTAGGATGTCTCTCTTTCTGTGCATAATTAAACTTGCTGTCACATTCCGTCATTAAAGAAAACCGGCAAAACATGCATACGAGGCTTGTATAGTGCTTTCCCGCGGTATAATAGGCAATTCGCGGCAGGCCCTAGAAATAAACGACAGCGCTCAAAATTTCTTGTATGTGTCCTTACACGTGACGCTTATTTTGCGAAATTTCTAACTGGCTGCTACATTGAGTTCTTCCTGGGAACAGAAGAATAATATGTTTATCGTTTTGAAGCGCTTATACGCAGCTTTGCAGTATAACACAAGTATCCCTAGCGGTGGGGGACCGCTATTCTTAACTTTGATGCTGCAAGCCTGAATGACATGTTTTGTTAGCATATATTCAGGCAAAATGTGTTTTTGCCAGCTTATGCGAAACGTTTGATTTCTTTTCCATATAAACGTGGTGCGTTCAAATGTAGTGATATCATTGTGATATGCTTTAGCTAGTCATCATAGATTGGCATTGATAGTAAACTTAACAAACTACATATGCGATTACCTTCGGCTGTATTGGATTTCACAGAAATAAATTTTCCCGCTAGAAAACGCTAAAGGTTATTCACCGCTGTTATCCCCCTTGCACGCCAATTATGGTTTCCTTTCTTCGGGGCTGCGGTTCATGTGGCGGCGGATATCAGAGGCAGGATAAAGCGTGGTAACTATAGGGATAATAAAATAAAGTCACGTGATTACCTTTTTAGCTGTTTCACTTAAGATGTGGATCGCAATAAATTAATTGATATTTCGGGTTTGTAAATGCTACACCAGCGTCTGTATTAAGAAACTTGCGATTCCCCACGCCATTTAAGGGCGACGAAAGTCGAAATCGGCGCGAAAGGGAAACGCAGACGCTCACGGGTGCATGCAGCCATGCCTTTAAAGATACGTCACTGGCTCTGAATAGAAGTAACGTTCTAAAAACGCGATGCAGCATCACGTAGTAGAGGGATAAACTAGGATCCTGGAGATGTAATGAAATACTAGAAGTGATAAAACATATTTGTGCCAAAGGAAAGGTGCTCATTTCTTCTTTTATCGGCTGGATGGTAGAAATCAAGGAGACAACGTCATTGGTCAGCGTGTTTGCGGAGAATAGGATGGCGTGCTGGGCACGCGGGAGGCAGGGTCGCTTTAACACCTGGTGAAGTTATCTCGACTGCTCAGAGTTCGGTTATGTGCAGGTATATCCTCGATAACAACAATGGAACGGGCGTCTGAATAAAACAAGGGTATTCCATCAAGAACGACGTGGAATAAACTAGAAGCGCTGAATAAACGCACGGATACGCCAACCTGCAAAGAAGGCACCATTCATAGGTAAATCCTCACGGTACTCGTGTAGGAACTTTCAGCTGCAATATCTAGGAGGCCACCCAAAGTATTGCTTCGAGTAAACACCGGCGGTAGTTCTCGTGATAAGCGAAACAATAATGGCTTGAGAATTGTATAGGGGATGACAAGCAGCATTTAGTCAACCCTTCCCTGTATGATAGTTGCTATAAGTTGAATGATAAACGTTTCATTGAAAACGAGAGAAAATTGGACCGATCCCATTCACTGAGCATAACAGTTACAATTATTGGCTCTGTGTATGTTTGTGTACATGATACCATGGGCAGATCATCCGACTATATGTTAAAAGATTATAGTTCTAATTTCCGTAAAAATTTTCTTTTTTATTGGAGAGGCCCCAAATCATGCGAAAGTATCTCGGAAAGGCGCAAGAAAGTGTTGCATGAAAACTCGCATGCATATAATTGCTCCAACACTGATTGGTGTTCGCACAATAGACAAAAATATGATGGTGTTATCACGCAGCGTGAAACAGCGCGCGAGTGTTAGCATAGCAATGTCAGTACTCCTCGTCATCTCCACGGCGATGTACACTCTTCGGCCACACAATCTTTGTAGCAATGAATTCCGCTTGATTCTGCGAAACAATTGTATTCCACCGTTCATGACCTGCTGGTCCGGTTTATTACGCGAGCAGACCGCTCCTTTCACGCGAAAAGCACCAAACAACATTGTTGATTTGATCATGAGGTATTGGGGGACTCCGGAATAATTCGCAACACGAGGGCTTCTTTAACGTGCGCCTAAATCTAAGTACAGGAAGGTTTTCGCCTTTCACCCCCATCGAAATGCGGCTGCCGGGGCCGTGATGCAACCCCGCGATGTCGTGTTTAGTAGCCTAACACCATAGGCACTAAGCAACCATGGCGGGTGAAAAGCGCGAAAAAAGATGTCACCGGAAAAGCCACTGCAACAGCATTTCGGCGCAGATACACCACCTGGCAATTTCTGTGGGTGACGAACGCTTTCAGATAACACTAAACTGTCCTCGCCTTACTGCCGCCCTAAATTTGTTACGGCGTCTTCTCCTATGGAAAACCTACCGGATATCCACAAGGGGTGTGATATCTCGCAGACGAATCCACGGCTACGAACCAGGCCAGCAGTTACAGCGCAAGCGCTTATATGAATAGTGACGGCCCACGGTCATGCACTGCCGCACTACACCCTCTACCCCCCCCCCCCCCAAAAAAAAAAAACAAAAAAAAACTAATGCACCGTACCAGGGACGCTGGATGTTGATCCTCAAAGGCAGGCCAAAGTATGCTTCTATATATGTCGACTGGGGCAAGTGCAACACGTGCATGCAATGAAACGCGGTGTTTATCACCAAAACAACTTATATATACCACACGGCTGCAGGTAACACGCTGACAGTGGCAACTAACCCAGATGCTGTAGACTTTTGCATTGTTATGCATTCCTTATTTGGAGGAATTGTCACCTTAGCATGCATTAAGGTTGGTGCCAGCGATTCAGGGCAGGACAGCATTATTATCGAGTGGATAAGTTTTCGTCTGCTGCCTCTGGCCTTGCCACTTAACTCTTTCATATCTCCCCAAATGCTTGCAAGGTTTCAGCAGGGAACGGATGGAGCGGGTCACCCTTAGCAGATTTTTAGTTGCACATCCAATATGGGGTTGGCGAACCTATAGTAACCGAAACAAAAAAAAAAAAAAACAAGAACCTGTCGATGGCAGTTTGATAATTTGCTCTGTTATGTGAAATATACTTGCGAAGAGGACACTCTCGCTTTTATTGTGAGCATGTCAGTATACCAGATATTTCGTGATGTCAAAAGCTACATGTATAGGGTAGCCTGTGTGCGCATTGAGGATAGCCGAAAGTCCTAAAGGCACCACCCGTAGGGACGCAATACCAATAGGAATTTTGTTCTTTGAGGTAGTGTACTACATGGTCCTCCGCATTAGTCATGAGAGCAATCACGAAACACAGCTAGTCTTCAGTGGCAGCTTAGTGATATCTACATCTGGGTGTCTGCGGAAAAGTTCCGCAAATGTGTGCGGTCTCTAGACAGTCATGGCTCCCACACCATCCTGCCTGTGGTGTCAAGGTCAATTCGAATACTAAAAACCAAATGACAATTTATAGTTCATATAAAGTATAGCTTCAACCGAATGTTACTTCGGCAAAGTTAATTATATATGGGCAGCGTATATGCTATCAGCAGTATTGGCACAGCTGCGGCGCTGGTAATTGTGTGATATTGTTTTTTATACAGCACGCTACTATCGCTTAAGGAGACGGCTCGTGCGCAGAGTAGTTAGCGGATATGACGCAAAGCCCAAGCGTATTCTCAATGTTTTGTGCTAGCTAATTCTAAACCGTCTGACTTGTGCGTCATTTCAGCAAGCGAATTGAGTTTTTGTCAGTTTCATTGTCGATAACGCGTCTTTTCCTATCTTACGCCTTCTGTTCCAAATGCAAAATTTTGCACGATGGTTACTCTTGCCTACGCTTTCTCAAACAAAGCTACTTTTGCTGCTCACATTTTTGATGCAGTTGTTCTTCAAAGAAATGAAACTTAATTTAAGTGGTAATGCACAATAATGTCTTCTTTCATAATTAGACAGTGATCACTCTTTGAACTACAGTCAGTCTTGTAGAGAAAGGAATCCCTAGCACTAATTTGTTATTTCTGCCCGTTGTTTGCCTTCGCCGTATTGCCCTTTTCCTAGTAAATAGGTATGCGTAAACTCCAATACGGTTGTCTAATTGTGTGAAAGGATACCCCAAAATTTCAGTTAGCCCCCCCCCCGTTTCATTAAGGCCACCCCGAAATTTCAAGTTGGCCCGCACCCAAATTTCAGCTTCGCCAACCCCCAATATTTCAGATGGCCAACCCCTAAATTTAGGTTAGCCCAGCCAAAATTTGAAGTTGGCACAACCCGAAATTTCAGTTGGCCAACCCCCAAGTATTAGATATACCCACCTCCAAACTTCCATCAAGCCGTCCATTACTTTCAAGTTCGCCCACCCTCAAATTTCCCAACTCCAAAAAATCACTTGACCGACACCCAAATTTTTAGATGGCCCTACCTAAAATTTGAATATGGCGCACCACAAATTCCAGATGGCCAACCCCTGATCTCAAATTTGGCCCAACCCCAAATTTTAGTTGTTCCGTCCTAAAATTTCAATTTGGCCAGCCCTAACATTCAAGTTGGCCAGAACCAGACAATTCACTTGGCGCACCCATAAAGTTCATTTGGGTCAGCCCTAACATTCAAGTTGACCCACCCCCGAAAGTTCACTTGGCTAACCCCGCAATTTCAGTTGGTCCACCTCGAGATTTCAGTTATTCCACCTAAAAATTTGAAGCTGGCTCATCCCTGATTTTCAAGTAGACCGGACCGCAAATTCGAGTTGGCCAACCTCAAAATTTCAGGTTGGCCCACCACAAATTTAAGTTGGCCGAGCCCTACCATAGGCTTCCCCGTGCATTTTCTATGTAGCCCTATGTATCGCTATGGGCATTCTCTCTGATCAATTTCTTTTTTTTTTCAATTGTTTCTTCTTGCTTATGAAGCTACTTGTCATCTACACTTACATTAATATAGCAAATAAACGTCCTACTTCCCCAAATTATGCGTATTTTCTGCAGATACAAGCCATAACATCTTTTGCAAGATGGACAGCTATTGCTGGAAAACTCGCAAAAGCATGTTAAGTAATTAAAAACCAAGAGTTTGTTTAGTTTTTCATACAAAAACAGTTGATTTGTTATTTCTGCCACAATTATAGAGGCCTCTGTAATTTATAAGACCGGTCTGCATTTTAGGAGGATTTCATGCTACAAGGCACAAATGTTATTTTTTTACGTTACACAAAGACATGCGCGTGCTTGTAGTTATGTTGTCGAACGAATAAATCTGATTATAAAAGCGATGGCGTAACTAATGAGGAAGCCATTGCTACGTTTGTGGAAGTAAAAATAACAAATATGAAATTTGAAGTGCACTCCTCACAAAAAAAAAAAAAGAACGACTAAGGAAAGTAAATCTGGAGTTTTGTGTTTCTGCCATCTGGAGGGAGACTGTCGAACTAAGTACTACCTGTCGCTAAAAGAATTACCTCACAGCACGCCATCGAAACTGTGCTATCATTACGGGGAACGATAGGTGCGAGAAATTTAACCACTGTGCCACGGCTTCCAATGCGTCCGCGGAGGTACGTTCCGGTTTTTTATTATACCATTTTACTTTGCATACCTGTTTCGAAAATCACTTTTTCGAACAGCCTTACGCCATGTGTAGAGAGTGGCGATATGCATCGATCGAAAGCTGAGTGTCTGGTCTACGTACGCTGTAGGAGGTATTATGATAGCAGCCGTACGCTTATCGTGGCGGCCTCTTCTTTTCGAAAGTCTAGTACCAAAATTTTGACACTTCCATATCCTTCCATTGCTGAATCTTTAACTGCTGTAGGAACAAAATTATAACTTCCCACAAGATAATCACTGCATCTGTTTCGTGTGCATTGTCTTCTAAAACTTGTCTGTCACCTGTCTTTTAATTTACGTTTAATTATTCGCGAGAAACCCACTCATTGAAACCGAGCTAGCTTCAGGCTACGACCGCTTGGGACGCTTGTTGGTAAGTGTCCAGAGAAGATGGATATGCTTGTACAGTGTAGGAGAAAAGTTCGTAGCAAGTACCCTAATATAATCGGTTACATTTTAGAAATTGCTAAGTTATGCTCGCAGGGCCGTGATTTGTAACCGTACTCAATGACGTTCTTTAAGGAAATCATTCTGATCGGTTACATTATTTATGTAGTGTACAAGTCTCGCCACTAGACACATTCTATAAAAGGTGCAGAACACCATATATACTACTAGCTTTTTATCATTCTGCATACACTTTTCTTGCACACACTTCACTCGATTTTAGAGTAGACATAGAATATCGCCTTTAGCATATGACCCCTCATTTAAGGAAGGCATAGTTTTCCCCTCTGGAAGTTGCGCCGATGTCAGTACTGAAGCTGTTGGCAGTTGATCGAGGCGGTTGTTGCACCCTGCTGAAGTAAAGGCGCGATCGCTCGTTGCCACTTTTGGATGAGAGGCAATCAGTGCATCTAGGAAGTTAAACAATTAGCCATCCTAACAATGCGTATATATAAGCCCATGTACATGGTCACATTTATTTAGGGAAGCACCGCCTAGTTTACCTGACAGCCTTTGAGAACGGAAACGTGCCGATATTTATAGCGTGCCGTATCGCCGCATCTCACGGTTTGGGTGTGCGTTCTTGGAATGAGAGAGAGAGAGAGAGAGAGAGAGAAATAAACTTTATTCTTAGACCAGGCTTCTTGAGCCCAAATGTCGGTGGCCTCCTCAGTCCAGTTACCCAAGGCTCGCTGCCGCCGCCCGAGCCCTGTTCACCAACTGTAGCTGGTTGTCAGGGCCTTGCGTCACCAGCAGAGTCTCGCACTGGTCTTCCATTCTTCCTCTGAGTCCGCTTCATTCTGCATGTTATCGCCTGGTGGTGATGATGACGGTGGTGCTTCTCGATTATTCCTGCACACCAGCACCATATGGCGCAAGGTTTTCGGCGTGTCCAGCGGGCAGAATTTCTAGTCTCACCCGTAGGTGCCCGGATACATGGCGTGCAGCAGTGTTCCATGCAGGTAGGTTCCAGCCCGGAGTCTTCTTTAGGCTACGGCTTGTTTCCTACTCATCGTCTTATGCACGGACGGGTAGCGACGCCTCTGCTTCCGGTAGTGCGCCAAGATTTCTGAGTACTTCTTGGATATCCGTTCATCATCCTCGTCACAGTCGTTGGTCCGTGTTCTCTGCGTGTCGGAGATCGCTCGGCGTGCATGATCTCGAGCCGCGGCGTGCGCCACCTGGTTACCCGCGAGAGACTCGTGTCCCGGTGTCCAGAGGATTTGTGCTGCTTCTATCTCGGTGTTGTTCAAGACCTGAAGTGCTGCCTTTCCGATCCTTCCGTTCATATACCTTCTGCACGCTTCTTGCAAGTCCGTCACCATGGCAACCAGGGTCTTGCACGTTGCGATGGCCAGGGCTATGCCCAGCTCTTTCGCTGTGGTCGCGTCCTTGGCACGTATGGATGTGCCATACTCTATTGCACGTATGAATGTGCCCTTCTCGTCAACCAGGGTATTGCACGTTGCGATGGCCAGGGCTACGCCCAGCTCTTCCGCTGTTCTCGCGTCATTGGCACGTATGGATGTGCCAGTTCTACAGAGTCCTTGCGTGTCTACAGAGGGTGCGTCTACAGAGGGTCCGTATATCTCACATTTTCTTCTTTGCTGTTGATGCATTCGTGTATGTGATTGAGCGCCTTTATTCTCGCCTGTTTCCTTTCCTTGTCGCACTCGGGATGCATGTTTATGGGAATGGTACATATGTGTAGCTTGTCTCTGATCTCGTGTGAGATGTGCAGAGGTAGGTGTCTTTCATCCTCGACTTGGTAGCGCAGATCTTGGAGCAGGGCTCTTCCCGTCTTTGTCAGCTGTAGTCTCTCCAGTTGGTTGACGTCGTGCGCTTCCACGAACTCTTCCCACGTGTTCTGGACTCCTATTTTGAGTAGTTTCGCTGTGGACGTGGAGGGAGACATGCCCAAGGCAATTTCGTAGAATTTTCTGATGAGCGCGTTTACTTTGTCTCGTTGACTGTTCTTCATTTCAACGTATGGAGTCCCGTACGTGACGATGCTCGTGATCAGCGCTAGTATCATTCTCGTGCAGTCTTCTTCCTTGAGTCCGTGACTTCTGCTCGTAACTCTTTTGATAAGGTGGGTTATTTGTTGCACTGTTCTCTGAATTTTTTCCAACTCTGCTCCCTCGGCCCCGTCCTTTTGAATCAGGAGTCCGAGAATGCGGAGCGTCTTAACCTTCGGAATCTTGATGCCTCCCACCTTTACTACCGGGTCTGGTATCTGCTGCGGTTGTCAGCCTCTTGCGCGCTTTCTTAGAACCAAGAGCTCCGACTTTTCAGGTGCGCACGTCAGTCCATATGCTTTCAGGTACTTTTCCATACTGTCAACAGCTTCTTTCACAGCGTCTTGCTGTTTACCTGTCGACCCTCCCGTAGTCCAGATCGTGAGGTCATCAGCGTATATTGCGGGACCAATCCTTTCTATGTGCTTCAGTTGCTCGGGTAGCGAGCTCATCGCCAGATTAAATAGCATCGGCGAAACGACGGTGCCTTGTGGCGTTCTCTTTGGCGGTATGCCAAATTTCTCAGAGCGTAAGTTGCCTATCCCCATTGTGACTGTTCGTTCTTTAAGAAAAGCTTTCATGTAATTATATATTTTTTCGCCGCAGCTGTATACGTTAAGGTGTTGCAGTATGGCTTCGTGTGACACGTTGTCGAAAGCCCCTCCCACGTCAAGTGGGAGGATGGCTCTTTTGCTGTGCGTGTCCAGTTTGTCAATGATTCTTTCCTTGATCTGCAGCAACACGTCTTGCGTGGACAGGTGAGCTCTAAATCCGAACATGGTGTTCGGGACGTGTCCGTTGTCTTCGATATATTCGATCATGCGGTTGTGCACAATGTGCTCGTAGAGTTTTCCAGCACACGAGGTGAGGGATGTAGGTGGAAGGTTCTGCACGCTGATGGGCTTGTTGGGTTTCGGTATCACGGTTACCTCGGCATGTTTCCATTCCGGTGGTACTTTACCGTGTTCCCAGCACTCGTTGATGTATTTTAAGAGCGCGTCTACAGAGGGTGCGCCGAAGTTCCGGAGTGTCTTGTTTATTCTGTCGTACCCCGGCGCCGTGTTGCGGGTGAGTTTGCTGAAGGCCCTCTTGATGTCTGCTGCTGTGAAGGGTCGATCCAGTTCTATATTTGGATTGCATCGATACTCGTCGAAGAACGAATCTACAGCTATGTTCCGCTCCGCACCGAGTAACTTCTGCTTCACTTCTTCGGTAATGTCTTCCTCTTTCCCCGGGTGGCTGTGTATGAATCTCTGTACTTTCTCTTTTGCGGCGTTCTTTTTCTCCTTGTTTGATAGGAGAGTCTTGAGTGCCGCCCAAGTGTGCTTGCTGCTTAAGGTCCCTTGAAGCTTGTTACATGTTTCGCACCAGTTCTTTCTTTCAAGTTGTTCAGAGTACTCTTGCGTTTCCTCGATCAGCTTTTAGATACGAATTTTGAGTTTCTGGTTGCACTTGTTACGCTGCCAGTGTTTCGAGAGACACCTCTAAGCCTGCCACAGGTGGAGTAAGTGGGGGTCGACCACAGGGGTGACTTGCGACAGCTGGATTGTCCTCGTATGCTTCTCGGCTCTTTCTACGACTCCTCTGATCCATATTTCTATGTCGTCTATCGTCGCATTAATGGCGCTCTCGTCTTTGCGAAAGGCCTGCCAGTCCGTGATCTTGGCTTTTCGGATCTTCTTCGTTGTTTTGTGGTGCGGAATGATCGTTTGCACTATATAATGGTCACTACCCGGATTCTCGTCCATGCAGCTCCACTCATACTGTTTGAGTCCGTGTACGAATGTGAGGTCGGGGCTGGTGTTTCTAGATACACTGTTGCCGATACGCGTGGGTGTCTGCGGGTAATTGAGTAGCGTGTGGAGGTGTTGTTGGACTACGTTGTGCACATCTTCTCCTTTTTCTTTGAGGCCGTATAACCCCAGGCCCCATGGGAAGCATTAAAATTTCCAACGACTATCAGCCTATTGCTCTTGCGCAGCTTCTTCGCCTCTCGCATTAGCTTGTCTAGACCCTTTAGGTGTTCCTTTGGTGGGCTGTACACGTTTAACACAAAGAGGCTTTGCTGCCGTTTTTTCTCAGGTACGATTTCGACGAGGGTGTGTTCGATGCGGTGTTGGATGTCATGTCGTTGCCTCACGATCTTGAACTGCTCGACCTGTTCTGGGCCTTCAATTCCCAGCACGCTCTGCGTATACGGTTATTTACCGCATAAAGACAATGTAGCCAATAACTGAACTGGCAATTGATGAACTGAATTTTTGAGAAATCATCGCAACCACCAGCCATGCTGTTTTGAATATTTGATCGACGTGTATGTGAAGAGGCATGTTCCAACGAATTTCACTGACCTCTGCTGAGCTCGAAAAATCACCGGATTTGAGATTTAAACGTAAATCTTTAAGTATAGACGAATAAGTGAAGTTCAGTGTTAGGCGCTGGTGGTATGCATATGACATTTCAATCATAGTACAATGATAAGTTTCTATTCCGTTTCTTCGTTAATGCCTAGCATGAATTATTCCGAAATGGACTACAGATAAGATCACACACGCTTCGCTTTGGGAGAGGAAAACAGCCTGAAGAATAGATTATCATTTTTTTTCTTTCACACGTTGGTAAAGACAACCAGGGACCTCGTATAGTAAATATAAATAAATCTGTCGTAAATGCTGTATTATTTATGAGCTATACGTGTCAAATAACTGCTTCATGAAACAGTTAGATCCCTTGTCTCGACAGTGAAATTGAACCGGCAGTTTGTCCTACTTACATCGTGCCCCTGCCTCCGCGTGGACCTCAACGATGAGCTCCAACAGAGTGCATGGTGGTCGGTGACGACACCGAGTGGGCGCCCAACAAGTTAGGACGAAATATAGTAAGACCCCAACGATGCCTAAACATTCATTTCCCTGTCACACTGTACTTGGTGACGGTTTTTGTCAGTGTTCGACTAGCGTATGCAAGTTAGTATTCTCCGAATGCGGGTTTGGGTTGCGCACCGACAGCGTGGAGGCCGACACCGCGAACGTCCGTGCACACTTCCGTAAGAGCTGTTAGGTCGTATTGACGCCAAACTGGGTGATGGGGGAGTAAGAAGACAGCGCTGAGTTATGAAAGCGTCTTGTCGCTTCGATATGAATATGAGGAGAGTCCAAGTATTTCAGACCAGGTTCGTCAGGGGGTGATATTACCGCGCAAAATTTCGAATGAACCGTCTGAAGTAGTAACAGAGTCCAATGAAACTACGTAGTGCTTTTATCGACGTTAGTTTAGGGAAATCAGCGAATGCGCGAATTTGAGCCAGATCTGGGAGGATGCCGTCCTTGGATACAACATGTCCGAGTATTGTAAGCTGTCTTGCTGCGAAGAGGCACTTTGTCGTGCTCAGCTGTAGGCCCGCATTCGTCAAGCGTGTATGAACACATTTTATCTACTGAAGGGACGAGCTGAAGTCCGGAGCAAAGGCAAGAACATCATCGAGATAGCACAGGCATCCGTCCCACCTCAAGACACGCGATACTGTGCCCATCATGAGCTCAAATGTTGAGGGTGCTTTACAAAGTATTGAGTTAAATTGCCATAAGCCATAAGGCATAACAAATGCTGTCTTCGGCCGGTCCACTTCTTGTACTGGCACTTGCCAACATCCCGACCGCAAATCTAATAAAAAAAGAATCCGCGCCTTGTAGACAATAAATGACGTCATCTATTTGCAGTAGGAGATCACATCCTTTTGAGTATTTTTTTTAAGGCGCTGGTAATATACACAGAAGCGGATAGAGTCATCCATTTTCGTAACAAGGACAAAAGTAGACGGCCCCCAGTCAACAAATCTTTCAATTACATCTTGTTCGACAATCAGGATTGCTAATGGCAATTCAGGAAATTCCGTCGGCGCGCTTGCAATAATAATAGGAATCTTGAATGTCCATCGAGGCCCTGATGGCGCCCCTCCGACAACAATAGGAATCTTGAATGCCACTGCAACTCAGTACCTTATATGGGCATCGTTCCAACACCAGTACGATTCTTGGATGTCCTGCAAAGCTTTCTCCACAAGTTTCTTCAATACCAAGACCCAAATTTGTCAAGGCTTACGCTTCATGGCAGTGTTGTAACAAAAGTGTACGATCGGTGAATTAGTTGGATTACTAGTTGTAACCTTTCTCTAAACGCGTTTTAAGAACAAACTTTTTGGGAGACCATGTAATTCGACCTTATAGTATGCGGCCGCGTACTATAAGAAGTTCGAATCACCTAGCGGCGAAGTATTTTGTCGACTTGCTTGTCAGAGACCTGACGCTCTGAATCATATACGCGATAAGGATTTGTCGCAATGGCGCGTAATGCGTAACGGTGGACGAGCGGCCTAGTGAAGTTTGCGTGATCTCGACAGAAGAACGAAATTTGTTTAATACGCATAAAAGCTGGAACGTGGTGGTGGTAGAAACATTTATTGCGAAAATATATCGTGGGGGCGAAGCCCCGCTACAATGCACTTGGGCGGTTCCTGTGGGGAAAGGCCCTTACATAGCAAAGGCTAGTCCTTGTAAAGCTACCGTTTTCGTCGCATTGGCAATGATGCAGCGCTGATCATTAGTTGTGCTGGGAAAAAGTGTTTCCCAGTAGGACTCCACCGTGGTCGGGGATGGAGGATAAAGGAAAGTGGGGCATGTGTTGAGATTGCGGAGAAATTCTTCTCGTTGGCCACAGCGTTTACAGGAGGGGATGAATTTATCGGGGTAACGAAGGAAGATGAGGTAGGGAGTAGTACGAGTCTGTTATCGGCGCCAATGTGCAGCTTGTAGAATAGTAAGGGAGGGAACTGGGGGGTGTATTCCCGTCGGTTGTCCCAATATTTATTGATATAGCTCTAAAGGTTAGTAGGCGTTCCCCGGTTAAGTAGCGTGTCCAGCTCCTGCCCGGTATCTGAGACCTCGTAGTAGGGAGTGGTCCTTCTCGTTCCCGGGAAGGCCAGCGTGTGCTGGGGTGCAGATTAGGGCTATTGAGTGTTTGGGATACCAGAAGCGTAGCAGACGAGCAGTAGTTTGGGAGACATAGCCTTCGGCATAATTTAATATGGCGGATTAGGAGTGAGAGATAATTTTGGTGGCAGGCTTTGAAAGGGTGGCGAGGGCCTTTTAATCGGCCGCTTCGCTGGAATAGGTAATAATTCAGCCTGATGTAAGAATTTTTCACTGGTTGCATACTACTGCTAGAAACATGCGGGTGCCCCTTCGAGTACGCAGCTGCGTCCTCGTAGACTGCCTCCGGATCAGTGCCATGATGTTTGAGTAAGAATGGAACCCAGCATGTTCTGCTGGCCCCGTCTCGCTCAGGGTGCATGTCTTTGGGAATCATGGGTAAAGGGGAGAGTCGACGTGGGGGGACATGGGCACCCCCTCGGCTGGGTGGGTGACTGGAGCTAAGCCTAGTTAGGATAAGAGAATGCTGCCTGCTACCGAGTTGGTTACGCGAGTTATTTGCAATGTGAGGGTAACTTCTGCTAGCTCCTTGAAAGCGTTGTGTACACCAAGCTTGAGGAGACGTGCGTTAGAGGTACCTGGGGGAAGGCGGAGAGCCGTTTTCGTGCCAGCTTCACAAAAGCACCTTTACCCGCTCTCTCTCTTTCTGTTTGAGTGGGAGGTATGGAAACGCAAAGGTTGTGCGACTGGTGATGAAGGCCTGAGTGAGGTGTAGTGTGTTGCGCTCTCGCCCGGCGCGTCTATCCGTAACGCCGCGAATAAGATGAGTGGCCTGTTGAGTTTGGGCTTGGAGAATCCTCATGAGGTCTCCATGTGTTTCATGGGAGTATAGCACCAGACTTAAAATTCGTAATTTAGGAACCAGGGAGAGAGGTTGGTTACCTAGAGATAAAGAAATAGATGGGTTGGATTGGCTGGATGGTTTGGAACGGTAGAGGAAGAGTTATGATTTGAATAAGGAGCAAGTTAAGCCACGCTCCAGTACACATGTGTCGATGGTGGTGGGGGCTGATTGTAAATGGTCTTCCATCTCGGCATTGCTGCCTCGAGTGATTCAGACAGTGATATCATCAGCGTAGGAGCTGAAATGGATATCTGGAGCATGAGCAAGTTGTTGGGGTAGGAGGTGGAGTGCTATAACAAATAGGATGGGTGATAATACTGTACCCGGAAATGTCATTCGTACTCCAAATATAATACCTGGAAGGTGATGGTCGCCTAGGGTGAATGTGGCTGCGCGGTGACTGAGAATATCGCGATGTACTTGTGCGCCCTCGAAACAACACCTAGGGCGTTTAGTCCTTGCAGGACTACAAAGTGCGTCAGGATATCAAAGTTCTTGTTCAGGTCGATGCCTACAATAGCTTTGGTATCGTTGGTGTTGGAGTCTAGAAAGTCAAGTTTCAGTTGTAGGAAACCGTCCTGAGTGGAAAGCCCAGGACGAAAACCAAACATATATGTGAGCAAGGGGTTGTTATTTTCCAAATACCGGCACAGCCCAGATTAGAGGGCGTGTTCCAGAAGTTTGTCTATGCAGGAGGTTAAGGAGAGGGGGGAAGGTTTGCTGGGAGAAACGGCTTGACAGGCTTAGGAATGAAGGCAATCTTAGCTTCCTTCTACTGCGATGGAAGGGTTCCGTTTGCCAACATTCATTAAAGTAGACGGTAAGGGCTATGATGGACGGGGAGTCACGGTTCCTGAGTGCTTTGTTGTGTAGTCTATCGGGGTTAGGGGTTGAGGGTGCGTCAAGGCATTGTAACTCAGCCCTAACCTCCGCCTCTGTAATAGGTTGGTCAAGGATGTCGCTGGGGGGATTTGCATATTCCGGGAGTGTTTCGGTTGCGTGTGGAGGGAAATAGAGATTTCTGAGCTCTTGAAGAACTTTTTCTGGAGGTGCGTGTGACGTTTGTATGAGCTTAGTGAGATTGTGGTTTTGGGCGGTCTTGGATTGAGCGAAGTCTATAAGATGCCAGATGAGGTTCTAGGGTTGGGGCATGCTTACATTTCCATCCAGCTTGCTGCTGATGGACGCCCAGTTTTGGCGAGATACAGTCGCTGCATACGCTGTGGTGTAGTCGCTGTGTTGTACATTATGAGTCGCGGTCATGAATGTGGTGTCCTTGTATGAAGGAGGGGGGTGTCGCCGGCTGGTTTGAACGGTACCTTCCAGGCTTGTTTATTTAGGTTTGGTTGGTTCAGTCTGAATGATAACTGGGAAAAGTAGTCCGTGGGTGCTACCAATTCTTCCTGTTGAGTTTGTTGGTGGATTGGCTGTTTCCGCGTCTGGTGAAGTTTCGTGCTTTGCACGATTCCTTGCCGGTGAGGTGAGGTCGCTCGCACAAAATGCACTTCGGAGCGCAAGAAGGGTCGTGCTGCTAATGTAACGTTTCACAGCAGGGATAAGCGTTGGTTTTGGGGCTTGGGCATGCGTCGTGAAGTTGACCCGCCGGTCTACAGTGGTAGTGGCATCCGGGCTGCCAAGGTATGGGGTGCAGCGGTGCATGGCTCCCATGCATTTGGTGGAATGCTAGACTTTGCTTGCGTCGAAGGTGATTAGGATAGAATGTGTCTTTCCTATACGTCGGGCTTCTGTTGTGGCGTACTCCTGGTTTCTTCTAAGCAAGTCCTGATAGAGCTGCGTAGGGTCTCGTCCACGTACGCGTTTGTGATGACTGCCCTGGTAGCCCCTGGGGTGTGCTGTATAGGCCGCGCACTGGAAGGTTCGGTCGGCAATGGTGAGGGAAGGATGCGTCTTGATAGTTTCTGCTGTTGGAAAGTGCCTTGTTGCCATTGTGAAAGTGTTGTTGGTCCGGTGGACGTGCCGGAAGAAGTAGTCTGGCAGTGTGATTTGGAGTTGGCTCTGCAGTGCCTTCGAGAGTCGAGATGTCGGGACGTCTCGGAGTCGTAGTTCACCTCGCGGGCGAACGACTACACGAATAGCGCTGGGTGAAAGTGGTGGCAGCTGCTTGCAAAATTGCACAGTGAGGCGAGCTTTTTTGGGCGCAGGTGGCAGGTGGGCCGGCGTCTTGCTGCTGCCGGCTGCGACAGCTGCGTAGCGCAGCGCGTACCTGGCGTTCGGGCTAGCAGCCTCGGAGGCCGCGTTGCTCGACTGGTGAAGTGAAATGGCTGGTCGGGAGGCGTAGCTTTTATTCAGAACAGCCACGCATTCATCTGACTGCAGCTCTTTTGTGGTTATGGCGTCGCCCTCAACTGCTACTTCCATCATAACGGGTGGAGTCATTGGTGTTGCAGGCAGAGGGGCGAAATACGAGCTAGGCTTGGCTCGGCGGCTTCGCGTCTTGGTCCAATAAACGCTCATAGCGCAGAAATGGTCAGGTTTTGTCCAGAATGGGTGGCTGCGCTCTCTTCCTTAGGCACTTATGCAGCTTTTCGAACAGACTTGTGGCGTTAGAAGAGATTGGGTACCTGCGGCATATGTCTTTTGGCGGAGTCGAAGTTGTAGGCATCCGCTCGCGTTAGCCCCCTAGCGGCATTTTCTCTAGAAGCTGTGCACGCTGAACCGGTGTAAGGTCTTCGGCGATGGAAGGATACAACATATCTGTGGGCAATGCTAGAGAAGTAGATAAAGCACTGAGGTTCGGGAGGCTGGCAGTGGCTACGTCATCCGATACGTCAATGACTAGCTTGTCATCAAGGGCTTCCACATTGCCCTGACGTTCTACTCAAAGCAGTGTCGCAAAATATGGAAGCTGGTTCAAAACAAAGAAATTGCTGCCAGATCGAGAAAAATCGAAAAAAAAGGATCGATGAGGCAAGATCGAGAAAACCGTCCGACTGTGTTGGCGAAGATGCAGCAGCAGACAGGTAGAAGCACCGATGCGTTGTGTGGAATGTTCGTACCTTCCTTCACAAGTAGTTTACACCGAATGGGCGGAATGTCTGCTAAGGTCACATTTACCATCGGTGATAGTTCAACTTCAGTACGTGCGCAATGAATGACGGTGTTATGGCGCGAAAGATAACTCCCAACCGAGGAGAACATTATGTTAGGGCGAAGAAATAACAATAAACTCAATGGTATACAGGACATCCTCAATGACCACACGCGCCGTGCACGCTGCGAGAGGGTGAACATGCTGAGTGCTCGCTGTACGAAGGGACAACCACGAAAGTGGCATCGTAAATTTTCGATGCCATTGACAGAGCGTTGCATCCATATAGAGACAGCGGCTCCAGTGTCCTTGAGAGTAAGTGCTCGAACTTCTTCAACATAAACTTCTGTAACATTTGATGGGCCGCGGTGAGGACTTTTTTAGTTCGACAGTGCCACAGTCCTTACCTCGTGGACTGCGGCAATCAGTTTTTCTATTCTCGAACGATAGGACGAGGCCACATCGGCGATGGTCAGCACCACCGCAGAGAAGGTGAACGGTTTGTAACGGGCACCGGTAGAACAGCTGACGGGGCCGAAGTTTGGTCGTAGGAGCTGCAGAATTGCCTTGGCACGCCTACATCATGGAACGGCATGAGTGATGCGCCACCAGTCGATTGAGCGCGTCGACAATGGAGAATGATGCGACCGGCGAAGCCACAGGCATAGCATATTGGCCGATCGTTGGGCCTAGGCTAGAAGCTTGCGATGGCAGGACCTGTTCATGTCACAGGGCGCGGCGTACGGGGAATCTGGCGGAACAACGGGACGGCCTCTCATGGTCGGGGCAAAGGTACAACGTCAGCGTAACTGAGAGGTAAAGCTGCAGCTGCAGGGAACGGTCGGGGCCTCGTGACGATTTCAAAATAACTGAGGGCCGTCACTACAAGGATATGTTGGCGACGCAGAGGCAAAATCTCGGCGACTTTTCGCTCAACCGTAATGCCAATGCGCAGGTCCAAAATCTCGAGTAGCCTGCTGAATATGCTGCGCCTGAGTGAAGGGAACTAAGGAGAGCTGACGGGAAACTTCCTGACGCACAAACGGCTTTATATCTGAGAGCAGTATTAGCTGACCGGAAGGGACACCCAGCGGAGCGACATGGTCGTTCGAAGTGGGTCGGCTGATCAATGGCGGCTGCCTTGGCACCTCCCCGTAACTTTGGCACAGAGTAATAATTTTTGCTCAAGTGCGTGTATTTTTCCCCAAGCAACATACTTAAAATACCGTCCTCTAATACGTTCAAAATATTCTTGATTCTGTCCGACTCTGACATGGTTGCGTCCCCTCTCTTGCAAAAGTACAGAATGTCTTCGATGGAGGTCGTGCATGATTCACTTGTCCGCTGAGATTGTTCGCGCAAACTCTGCTCTGCCACCACTTGTGAAAAGCAGGGTCGCCAAGCAGGTCTACGAAAAAGGTCTTAAACGCTGGCCACATCAGAAAATTCCGCTCATGGTTCTTGTAATAGAGGCTGGTCACACCCACGAGATAGATAATCGAGGCGTGAAGCTTTACGGCATCGTCCTATTTGTTGTATACGCTTACCCTCTCGTACGACGAGACAGCACCTTCCATGCCGTTGTCATCCGCGCCGATGAAATCAGCACGGCCCCTTTGTCGGAGCATACTGGGGCTCACGGCTTATAGAGGAGACTGCCTCTGCGGGAATGTGTTTCGGGCATTCCAGCGTGGTCGTTCCAGCTTGGTCGTTTTCAAAATACCCGGCGCCTCCACCAATCATGAAAAGTTTTATTGGATGTCGACCGAGTTCGGCTGACGCAGCGATAAAGCAGCAGCAAGAGTTCCAACACGAGCGCCGAACCCCGTGCCTACCGCTGGTGATGATGACTGGCCAGCGTTCGTCGTCTTCACTACGTATTGATTAAATGTCTCTACTTGACCAATTGCGCGCATATTTGCCAGTTAGAAGGCGTTACGAGACTAACACGGTTTCTCCGGGGTATTGGCAAAAGAATGCTTACGAATTAAATATGTTTCTCAGCGTTTTCCGCGTTACCGCTTATTATTCGATACTCTGACCGGTAAGCGTTCCGTAACACTAAAGAATTTCGGTAGAACCCTTGTCACGATGGCTGTAGGCGGTAATGCGCGTAGCACAGAAGCAATGTAGTGTCACCGCATATTGCCAATTTCTCATGGCAATCGTGTAGGAAAGCTCCGCTGCATTATCTGGGATGCTGCCAAAATTTTGCTTCAAGCAATCACCGCCGATAGTGCTTGTAATAAGTGCAACAATTATGGCTCCAGAATTGTGTAGGAGCTAAGGAGCAGCATTCAGTCAACCCTTCTCTGTATCATAGTTACTACGATTTGAATAAAAGGCGTCACAGTGAAAACAAAAGCGAAAATTGTGCCATTTCAATTCACGCGGGGAATGAGTGCTGTGCAAAGCATACATTTACCATTATTGACCTTGTGTACGTCTGCGTATATGACTACGTCGGTAGAGCATCCGGCTATAAGCTAAAAATGACAGTTCTAATCTCCCCACAGTAAAACAAAGTGTTGCATAAACGCTCGCATGCACATAACCGCCCCACACTAATTGGTGTTTGCGCATCAGACAGAAATATAAATTGTGTTAGCCTACTGTGTGATACAGTACTCGAGCGTTAGTAAGGTAATGTCTGTACGCCTCGTCATCTCTATGCAGAAGGACACTCATGGCTACACAGTTGTTATAGCAATGAATTCCGCTTAATTTGGTGCCACCCTTGACGTCCACCGTTCATGGCCTGCTGGTCCCGTTGATAACGCGGGAGGATTGTCGTTTTCAGGAGAAAAGCTCCAAAAAAACATTGTGAGTTTTCACGCGCAACAACCAGGATTTGATCATGACGCACGCTGTATTTAGGGAATCCGGAATATTTGGATCACCAGGGGTTCTTTAACGTGCACATAAACCTAAGCACATGGATGTTTTCGCATTTCGCCCCCATCAAAATGCGGCCGCCGTGGCCGGGATGCCACCTCGCGAGCTCATGACTAGCAGCCCAACAGCATAGCCGCTAACCAACCACGGCGGGTGAAAAGAGCGAAAAGTGATATCGCCGGAAAAGACACAGCAACAGCTTTGCGGCTCAGATACCCCTCCTGCCAGTTTCTGTGGCTGGTCACCATTCTTAGATAGCACTAAGTTGTCCACGTTTTACTGCCACCCTCTATTTCGTACTCCGTCTTCTGCTATGGCAAACCTACGCGATATCCACAAGGAGTATGATATCTCGCAGACCACTCCACGGCTACGAATCTGGGCAGCAGCTCCAGATATTTAAGTTAAGCATTCGTGCCAGCGGTCATGTACTGCCGCCTTAACCCCCCCCCCCCCCCAAAAAAAAAGAAGAAGAAACAACTATTGCACCCTACCAGGGACGCCGCATGGTGACCCTCAATGACAATGGCTAGCCAAAGTGTGCTTCTATATATACGTCGACTGGGGCAAATGTGGCACGAAACATATATTCAAATGCGTCTTTTATCGCCACACCTACACATTCATACCACACGACTGTAGGCAACGCTCTAACAGCGGCAACTAACCCGGATGCTGTACCTCTTCGCCTAGTCATGCATTCCTTATTTGGATGAATCTTCACCTAACGAAGAATTAAGGTTCATGCAAGGCATTCAGGGCCGGACAGCATGGTTTTCCAGTGGGTAAGCAGTCGCCTGCTATCTCTGGCCTTGTCGCTTAACTCTATCACATATCCCCAAACCTTTGCAAGATTTCAGGTGTGAACGCATACAGAAACAGCCTCGCAGATGTCCAGTTGCACGTTCAGCATCATGGTGTACTCAGAGTAACCGACACAAAAAACTAAATCCTGTGGACGGCTCTCGGTTATGTCAAAAGTACTTGCGAAGACAACAATCAGGATATTATTATCAACATGTGAGTATGTGAGATATTTTGTGATGTCAACCGCTACATGTACAGAGTACCCTCTGCGCATTGAGAACAGCCGAAAGTCTTAGACGTGCTGGCCAGAAGAAGGCAATATAAATATCCATTTTGTTCTTTCACGTAGCATGCAATATTTTAAGCTGTTTATTGTCCGGCTAATTATTCAGGAGAGCAACCACGAAACACAGCTAGTGTTCAGTGCCCGCTCAGGAATGTCTGAGGCCAAGTTCCACAAGTGCTTGCTGGTGTCTACAGACAGACAGACAGTCAGACAGACAGCACACCGTCCTTCCTGAGGTGTCGAGATCGCGCAAAGACTGAAAATCAAATGGTGTTTATATTCCATATAAATTCTATCTTCAACGACATTTTACTTCGGCAAAATTGATTGTAAAGGAGCAGCGTATACACTATCATAGCACTATTGGCGCATGCGGTGCGATGGCAATTGTCCGATTTTTTTTAATAGGGCGCGCTAGTATCGCTTAAAAAGTCGGCTCATCCACACCATAGTTAGCGGATATGACGCAAGCCCCAAGCGCGTTCTCAAGGCTTTGAGCTAGGTAATTCTATTTATACTGATTTCCGCGTCATTTCCGCAAGTGAATGGCGTTTTTGTCAGTTTCATTGTCGATAACGCCTCTTTTCCTAGCTTATCCTCCCCCTTGTGTTACAAGCGTAATGTTTTGCCCGAAGGTTACTGTTGCCTACGCTTTCTCCAACAACGCCACTTTTGCTGCACATAATTTTAGTGCAGTTGATATTCAAAGAAATAAAGCAATTTAAAGGTAAGGCAGAATAATCCCTTTTTGTGCTATTAGACATCGGCCAGTCTTTGAACTCGAGTGAGTACTGTGCAGAATTGTATGCCAAGCACTAATTAGTCATTTCGGCTCTTTGTCTGCCTTCGCCCCATTGCCCTTTTCCCACTAAGAAGGTACATAGAAGCTCTACTGGAGTTGTTTAATTGTGCGGAAGCATGCCCCAAAATTTCTGTTAGAGCACCCCTAACTTTCAACTTGGCCTGCCCCAAAATTTTAAGTTGACCCAACCCACAAATTTCAGTTGGCCTGCCCCAAAATTTAAGTTAGTCCTCCCCAAATTTCTGTTGGACCACCCCTAACTTTGAAGTTGGCCCACCCACTAATTTGAAGTTGGCCCGCCCACAAATTTCAGTTGGCCTGCCCCAAAATTTAAGTTGGTGAACCCCAAATTTGAAGTTGCCATAACCCGAAATTTCGGTTGGCCCACCCCCAAATTTTCATTAGGCCACCTTTAACTTTGAAGTAAGCCCATCCCCAAACTTCAGTTGGCCCAACCCAAAATTTGAAGATGGCACAACCCCACATTCCCTTCGGCCTACCCCTGAATTTATATTTGGCCAAACCTCAAATTTCAGTTAGCCCACCTGAAAATTCCAAGTTGGCGTATAGTCAAATCTCAGTTTAGCCAGTCCTAACTTTCAAATTGTCCCCTAAAGTTCAGTTGGGACACACCTAACAATCAATTTGGCCAACCCCCGAAAATTCACTTGGCTTACCCTTTAACTTCAGTTTGTCCACCCCTAAATTTTAGTTGGCCCATCCATGACTTTCATGTCGGCCTGACCCCGAGTTTCAGTTGGCCTACTTCAAAGGTTCAGGTTGGTCCAGCCCCACATTTCTGTTGGCCTACCCTAACTTGCAAGTTGCCCATCCCAAAATTTGAAGTTGCCCCCCCCCCCGCCCTCAATTTAACATAGCCCACCCTTGATTTCAAGTTGTCCCACCGCAATTATTAGCAACGGCATGCATTTTTTGTGTGACCCTATGTAGTCCTATGAGCATGCTTTGAGTGACTGAACAAACATTATTGAAACCAGCAAAAGGCGGTGGCTGGGCCTAGGCTTCTCACGCGGGCACGTCGAGGTGTTGCCTCTTCGCCGCCTCGCAGGCTTGCTGAGTCGCCTAGAGTTGGTCGTCAAGGTGGGAGCTACGCAGGGCAGCGTGTCATCTCGACGAGAGGGTCATGGGGTTAGCGTCGGGGTATTGTTCTGTACTGTCCCAAAGCATGTGTGGAAGTGTGGTTGGCTGTGTCTTTCAGATATTGCACGTGGGATTGGAGTAAATGTCTCGGTAGATGTTGTAAAGCTGTGACGAGGGGTAAGTATTGGTTTGTAGCAGGCGTAGAGCTGTATCCTGCGCTCGGGATAGTTTGTTGTGTGGGCCGGGGAAGGTTCTACGGTCTAAGTCGAAGGACTCGACAAGATCATTGTAGCGTGTCAGGCGACCCCTACCGGTGGGGGCAGCCTCCCCGTCTCGCGCAAGGTTGACTAGGCGCCACGTTAGGGAGTGGGTAACTTCGTTGAGGTTGGGGTGGTGCGGGTGGACGGTGCCTACAAGAGCTGGGAACCAGACGAGTGCAACCTGATGGTCGCTTGAGCGGGGTGCCTGTTGTAAGATGCGCAAGTCTTGGTGTGAAATGTGGCCGTAGATATAGTCGATAACGGTGGAGCGGGAGTCAGAGACGATGGTATGGCACGTTAGGTCTAGTGTGGCTAGCGCGATGGACACTTCTTCAGCTTCCTCAGCGTGTGGAGTTACTAGGCTGATAGCATGTTGGAGAGAGTCTTCACGCGTGGAGACGGCTGCAAAGCGGGTACCATGGGTATATTCGGCGGCATCGACGAAACTCACACCGTTCTGGCGAGCAAAGGATTTGGTGAGAGCCGTGACACGCACTGATCGTTTTTTTTCCAATGCTTCTTCTTGCTTATGAAACTACCAGTCATCTACATTTACTCTAATGTAACGATTAAACGCCCTAACTTCACAAATTAGACATTTTTGTCCAGATACAACGCATAACACTTTATGCATGACGAACAAATTTTTCTGAAAAATTCGCCAAAGAATTTTCAGGCACAAAACCAATAGTTCGTAGTTTTTTTATTTCTCTTCTCGGCGACAATTATAGAGGCATCTACAACTTCAGGGACCGATCTGCATTTTAGGTGGATTTCATGCTACAAGCCCCAAAGATTGTTTTTTATGTAACACAAAGAGATGCGAATGCTCATAGTTATGCTGACGACTGGCGACAACTGAATACATGAGCAACCATTTGCTGCGTTTTAGGAAGTAAAAACAGAAAATCTAATATTTGAATAGCAATTCTGAAAAACCGAAACCAAAATCTTGAGTTTTGTGTTTCTGTCACCTGGTGGGAGACTGTTGAACTAAGTTCTACGTGGCATTAAAATACATGCGACAAAGAAGGCATCGAACCCCTGCTAGCAAGACGTAGAACGATAGGTGCGATCGTTTAACCACTGCGCCACGGCTTCGAACGCGTCCGCAGCGATACGCTCGGGTTTTTAAAGATACGACGCCACTTTGACCGACTGTGTTTCAAAAATTGCTGCGGGGCATTGATTGGTAACCGCAGTTAATAACATATTTTAAAGAAGTCATTCTGGGCGGTTAATTTATTTCTGTAGTGCGTCCTAGTCTTGGCATCAGACTCCTTCCAAAACAGAAAGCAGGAGACCATAGCTACTACTGGCTATTTGTCATTCTTCATAGACTTTTATTGCGCCCACTGCACTTGATTTACAGAGTAGACATAGATTATGGCTGTAGCATATGACCCCTTTAGGAAACGCATAGTTTCCACTCAGGAACTTACACCGATTTGAATACTCAAGCCATTGGCAGCTGAATGAGGCGGTTGTTGCACGCTGCTGTAGTAACGGGGCCACAACTTGTTTCCCGTTTCGGATGAGAGGCAAACAGTGCATCTAGGATGTTAAATAATTAGTCATCCTAATAATGCGTATAAATCACGCATATACTACGTCACATTTATTTAGGGAAACGACGGCAAATACAACAGACAGCATTCGGGAACGGCAATGTGCCGATGCTTATAGCGTGCCGAATCGCCGCTTCCCACTGTTTGGCTGCGTACTCTACGAAGTGAAGAATGGTTGATTTCAAATCTTTATGATCAAAACTATACTGTTTAAAAACCATCTTTCTTGTCCTCATTGCTTCTGCTGCAGGTCAGGTCTGCCAGTAGCAGGCGCACGAACGCGGGGACTGTGCTGGGCCTCACCTCATCGGATCAATGCGATAGACATTGGCTCAAACCCTGTTTGCGGGTTGTTCACCACCAATTTATCGGCATTTTATAACCATCACTCGCCCGTTCGCATGGAACGTATCTTCTCGCGACACATCATATGATGCCAAACCTCGCCTCACGATTGTCGACTTCTCGTCTCTATCATGTGCCATTAATTCCCACCATGTGTACTGCTAGTCACTTCATAATGTTACTCATAATAATGAGTTAAGTCATAATCAATGGTGCAACCAATAGGGTATGAAGGTAAGGTCCGAAAAACACTGTAAATGAATGTAACCAGAAGGAAAAATTACTTCTCGTTTACATATACTCTATCATCCCACCTACCCAAAGAAGTTAACGAATATAAATACCTTGGCGTAATAATAACAAAGAACCTCAGTTGGAATAACCATGTACCTAACATATTCGCATCTGCCTTCTGCCAGTAGGACTGTAGTTTCCTAGAATGAAGCGGACAGAGTTATTTTGGACAAGCTCGAGGGCAGAGGTTAATATAGCAGTGCTGGTGTCCCAGATGGAAGAGGCATATTCGAGTTCACTTCCGACTAAAGATTTGTAAAAAAGGAGTTTTAAAAAACAGGAGCAGACCAAATGCGTGCTTTTCGGCCTTTCCCGAAATACGAAGAATTTGAAGCCGAACTGCAGCGACTACGAGCAATTCGCCGGCGGGCTGCAAGAAGATACAGCAGAACCAAATTCATCTATGATCTCAGCGAGGCAAGGCGGATGCAAAAGAAGATTCAATTTCGCATTGATACATTACAATCTCAAAGATGAAAACGTTTCTGTGAGTCGTTGGACCTACGTCAGCGATTATCTCTGATATGGACAACTGTGCGTGGACTTCGCGTATCACCGCAACAGCGTGTTCCTTTCAAATCCCTCGCTTTGCGCCAAGGTCGCAGCGAAGCAGACATTGCTGAAGAATTTTGCTCAAGACTTGCAAGCTCGCAGCTCCAACGCGCACTTACACCATGTGCCACTCCTGTGCCACGGGATTCCCGCAAGGATGTAATGTTTTCGGTGGACGAGCCTGAAGCGGCACTGACGACTTGCAGGCGCTCTCCGTCTCCTGGACCGGACGGCGTTACCTATGCGGCGCTCGCCAATATTGGGCAGAAAGCACGACTCATGCTGCTAAGCCATTACAACGAGTCTCGGCGCAACGGTTTGGTTCCACGTGAATGGAAGTGCAGCCGCTTGGTTCCGCTTCTCAAAACTGGTAAATCGCTGTTAGATTTGACATCGTACCACCCCATCGCTCTGGCCAGTAGCATAGGGAAAATAATGGAAAGATTGATTTTGACTCGCCTGGAATGGTATCTGAAAAATTACAACGTGTACCCAGAAGCTATGGCTGGCTTCCGGCATGGGCGCTCATCCATAGATAATGTAATCGATTTGGTCGCATTTGCTCAACATCAAAAACGTCTGAAACGACTCACTGCGGCATTATTCATTGACATAAAAGGCGCCTATGATAATATTGCACAATATGCCATTATAGAGGCTCTGATTGAAGCCGGAATCGGTGGCCGCAGTTTTCAGTGGCTGTACAGTTATTTGACCGACAGGCATTTCTTCGTGATGATCGAGGACGGCGCCACGACTAAACACCAAACGTTCCGTGGAGTACCGCAACGTGGAGTGCTGAGCCCGACGCCATTCAACCTAGTGCTCGTTGGCCTAGTCAGGTGCTTGCCCAACACAGTTCATGTATCAATCTATGCCAACGACATCTGCATTTGAGCGTCTGCTCTAACACGACTGCAGGTACGAGCACGGCTACAAAAGGCAGCTACCTTAATATCACTGTACTTGCGAAAACAGAACTTAGAGCTGTCTTCAGAGAAATGCTGCATTGTTACTTTCACTCGGAAGACAATGAAACGTTACACTGTAAGTGTCAACGGACAAGCAGTTGCAAACGCACATAAACATAGCTTTTTAGGGGTAATTATCGACCGCGACCTATCATGGAGCCCGCACGTTTCATACCTAAAGAAGAGGTTGATGACAATAATACAACTCAAATTTCTCGGCGGGAAGTCATGGGGCACATCGGTGCGGTCAATGCTGCAGCTTTATAACGGCTTGTTCCTCGGTTTCGCAAGATACAGCCTCCCTGTGCTTGGTAACACCTGCGTAACAAACCTGCGTGTACTCCAGGGACTACAAGCTCAAGCCCAAAGGACGTGTCTCGGTCTTCCGAGGTGTGCGCCTACAGCGACAACGATTGGCATAGCTCGAGATCACCCAATGTCAACGTACTTGGTAACCGACGCACACAGGGCGCATATTCGCCACGTTGCCCTACTACCTTCTCAGCATCTTGGCGCTCTACCCGCAGAAAGGCCACACGCAACTATCAGTTGTATAAGTGTTGCCAATCGTACCTGATTGCCATCGAACTACATGCGTGCAGCAAGACCATCCTCACCTTTATGGTTCCTACACAGACCTGAAATATGCCTCACCATCCCAGGAATCACGTAGAAGACTAACATGCCGTCATTTGCCCTGAAGCAGGCCACACTAGAACTTTTACGTGAGGTGCACAGTGGCCGCGTACGCGCTTACATCGATGTCTCAGTCACCTCTGCAAGTTCAGCTGCTGCTGCGGTGATACCAACAAGATCCGTCAAAATACAGTTTAAGACATCACATGCATCATCAACGACAGCTCCTGAACTGGTAGCCTTGCGTGCGGCTCTTCATTTCATTCAGGAGGAAACACCCCATGCATCGTCAGTCTTCTGTGATTCCAAGGCAGCCTTACAGAGTGTACTCTCAGCACTGCGCCATGGATCACATGAACAGCTAGTCGCAGAGATCGGAGAAGTACACATTCGCATAGTTGACGAAGGACACGATATCATATATCAATGGTTGCCTAGTCCCTGTGGCATGGCAATGATTGAGCAGACGCAGTTACCCGATCTGCCCATGACGGCGTCAACTGCGTTGCCATTCCTCTTTCGAGAGCCGACGTAGTGAAAAAACTTGCCGTACTTGCACATGACCTGACTTTAGTTCAGTGAAATTCATCCGATTTCACAAGTGCACGCCTTCATACCCTGGACCCTAATTTGCAACTGCGTATTCCGCCCGAGCGTCCACGACGCGACTGCACCCTTCTAGTTTGTCTATGGCTTGGAGTAGCACTTTCAATAGCGTACTCTTTTCTTATCGGAATGTCCAACAGCCCACTTTGTGACTTTTGCGGGTGCAATGAAACAATCGAGCACCTTCTTTGTGAGGGCTCTCATTTCAACCCGCAAAGAGCAGTCCTCTCAGCCACCGTAGACATACTGGACTGGCGCCCAATCACAGAAAACAAGGTCCTTGGAAACTGGCCTACGCGAACATCAGCGCGATCGGCTATGAAGGCGCTGCTGCGGTATTTAAACGACACTGGACTTTCTGACAGATTGTGACTTCACTGTGTGACGCAGGATTGTACGCTGACACTGCATAACACTAGCAGCACCTTTGAGGGCTGCGTGACAGTGCCCACAAAAACATTTTGTCTGTACGTGCGTGTGTGCTTAGTTTTTCTTTTTCTCTTAAATTTTTTAAATCCTTCTCTCTCTCCCCTATCGCATACCCTTGCCCCTCCCTCAGTACAGGGTAGCCAACCGGAGATAATCTCTGGTTAACCTCCCTGTCTTTCCTTTGCCTTTCTGCCTCTCTCTCTCTCTTCGTGCGAAGTTTTTTATATATTTCCTTGTGCGTTTCTTCAAAGTGTTGCACGCGCTTCACTTGAAGTTTTGCGTGACCGAGCGCACTGCTTTCGTTGGCGAAAAGCGCGAGTGCAGATTTTTTGCTCTACATGAAAGTTCTCGCTGCGTCATCCGACGCGCTTGCCTCGTCGTGACGATAACTGCGGAACGCCCCGCGAAGAAGCGTCGCGGTATGTTCGTTTACTCTCCGTAACACAGGCCCTGAGTGTCCGACGAGCAGCAAAATAAGTAAGTGGAGTATTTTCTAAATGATTATGTGGGGCAATGATGCATGATTATTCTAGGATATGAATACATGCTGTCGCCAGGAATTACCAATGATTATGTGAAATGCATTCGCATAGGTTGCTATGCCTTACCACTGTGTGCTGGCAATACTACTTTTCATGATTGAAACATGCTTTGTTTGGTCAATGCCCCTCTACTTTAAGTTGACAATTTCATTGAGATGCTAAGATTTTATCTCTCTTATATCCTTGTTATTTATGACCAGGACACCTTTGTTTTAAAAAATTAGTGTTTCCATCGGTTCGTGCATCGCGCCTCTTTTAATGATTAGGTTTTATCTGCTGTTGACAATCGCATTTTATCGTTACTTTGACACTACTGTTGTAGCTAATAGCTTTAGGTATGTCCATGAATTTCGTGTTGTTCGGCAAGCTGTCAATCCGGAGGAGCTACGGCTAAACTGTTAAAAACGCTCTAGGTGTTTTTGAAAAGTCTGGAGAAGGTCTTGCGTTCACACATGAGTTGCCAGTATTTGGTCACATATAATTCCTAGATATTTGTGTCACTCTAAGTGATAGTCCCGTTTCTTCAATCTACTCTTCTAGAAGCAAGAAGGCGTGACTACCGTTCGCCGCATTGCAAGTTAGTAAAAAGAGGTATAGCTACTTACTGCCTTATAGCTGATCTGGTTAAAGCTTGTGTGCACCAGCTTTCCTGCAGCGTTAATCAACAAGCGAGCCGTTTACGTTGGACTCGGCATCCCGATGACGTCACCCTGGTGTCACCTTGGTTTCGGTGACTGACAGCCTTATTAAAAAGGTTAAACCTGACCCGGCAGGCGCTCGTTGAAATTGTGCACGTCCCAGGCGGCGTTCTGTCGCCGAGCTATACGCACACGGGGTGTCCCATAGCCTTAAACAGGTGGCCAACAATTACGGTGTAGGTGCTGTCTCTTCAGCGCAACTCAACCTCACAAGAATGTTCAGGCTGCTAAACGACGCCTGGAGTCAAGGTACATGGAATAAGGGCCCTGTCACCCGCCTTGTTGACTGAAATGTGCGTGGGGGGAGGGTGTACAATATTACACTTCTCTGTGGAAAGGGCTACAGTGGACAAACACGCAAGTGCCTGAATGACCGGTTTAGTGAGCACCGGAATGTGGTACAAGTTCTGGCACGCGCTTGCCACTTGGCTGACGACCGCTGTGGATGTACGCGTAAATGCTCCGTGTGTTTGCATAACGCGCAACTGGTCAGACGGTTCGCAAGGCTGTTAGATAGGGAGATATTGTATTAGTATTGCATTGCAAAAGCTGCTGACTAATGTGTAAATGCTACGTCACTGACACTCACTGATAAAGAAGTGTTGTACTTTGAGAAGAACCTGATGACTGATATGTACAGGCTTGCTGTGGGCACCTATCAGCTTCATTGCGCATTTGGCTTTTTCCTACGTGGCACACTCGTTTATACGTTTGTCTGCGCATTAGTTTGAGTACCCGGTGGTTTCTGGCATGTTTTTCTCAATACAGGTTGTGAATTGAAGTCTAGCGCAATTTCCTGTCCCTCCTTTTTTCCCGTTAGTCTTGCTAGCGCTAGTTACTGTGTCACAGCAGTTGCGGTTTTCACTATTCAGCCCAGCTTTCCCTAGGATGCGTTTCGCGGTAAAAGCATTACGACGTCACACCTTAGTGTTTTCTCAAGCTACGTTGTGGATAGGCACATACATATTGCACAATTAAAAGAGAAGCCTAGCATTTTTCAAGAACCTATACAAAATGCCTTAATAAAGACCGCAGCTGCAGACATTTTAAGTACGTATTACTCGACCGCAATTTGCATATACCCAGACCCCTTTGAAAAATAAAGACAATATTATCTAAAGATCCCCGGCCATCAATAGAGGCTTTGTGACGTAGCATGAGTGCAGTTTTCGTTGGGATGCCGGCTCCACTGACCCTACCTTCTTTTCGAACTTGAGTGATACCACGTTTGTTTATTTGAAAGCACGTATGGAATGTTACGCTACGGGAGTTCAGATGCGGCTGTATATACCATTTTACCTGCATTAAATGCAAAAGACGATCATTCAATTACATTTGGTTGTCGCAAAGTTATCCCCAAATGAACACGACGTCCAGAAATTGTTCCATGGCTGTCTCCTAGCAATCTACCTGGACTGATATGTAGTTTGTTTGTTAAGAAGGAAAATGCGTTGCGGGGCACAACGCAGTTCCTTTTCCGACATTCAGAAGACGATTAGAAAGCTTGCGCAAACATCTGTAAGTTTTTGATCTCGATAAAATCAACCTAAACTAATAAAACCTTGATTTATCCAGAGATGATGTTTTGCAAAAAATATCCTAACACACAGTAATGAGGTCTATTATTTCACCCTCGTAGAGGAATACAGTTGCTGATAGCTACAAAGTGACCAATGTACTGTTTCTGCTATAAGACCCTAAAGTAAGGATAGAACACTAATGGTATTTGGTTTATCATGAGAAGCGAACAAAGACGCCAAGGACAGCATGGGGGAAATATTTTGTACTTACTAAGTGAATTAAAGAGTTTATATAATACTCAAAATAAGAGTGGATGAAAAACTAATTTGCCCTAGGTGGGGAATGATCTGACGTCTTCGCATTACGCGTGCGATGCTCTAACCAATTGAGCTACCGCGGCGCTGTTTCCCCATCCACTTTCTTGTGAATTTATGTTTGACTACCATAGCTAACGTTCGGAGTGTTAACCAGCGCCATCACTCACAAACCTTGGCGGTGGATGTGGAACACTTTTTCTGCCGCAGTCGTCACGAGTACGTGATCTTTTTTGGGGAAAGGCAACTGGTCAATAAACGTACACATGCTACCTGAAGGCATCAATGTTGCCGAGAATCACGGCACCAGTGCTATTTGGCGTTTTTAAACCAAGACCATCGTCCGTACACGTTCCACATGGTTCAAGAATAAAGAAAATTTTCTGAACAAATGCTGTAGAGATAATAATGTCTTTTATCACCTAAATGTACTCTTAATTCTTTCGTACTATCTAGATAAATAAAAAAGAATATGTAGTTGTAACTTGTTCTTATATATTCGATCTTGGGCTCATGCCTCAAATGCAGAAATTTACTTTTCCAGCGTCAGGGTGGGTCCTCTTTTTATGAATTTTGAGACTAGCACTACTTTTGCTGTATTCCTGCTCAAAATCTATCACAAACTACAAACGTGTTCCACTTGACTTTGCCCTACGTTACTCAACGGATGCTTCTTGGAGCACTTTCATCTGTAGTTCAGGTTAATTCCTCGTAAAGTGGGGGGCGGGGCACCGTGTAATTAAGGCAAGCTGCTGGTTCAATTTGTCGTGACAAAGGACCTAATTGTTTCATGAAGAAGATATTTCACACGTATAGCTAATAAATCATTCAGTATTTACGACAGATTTATTGGTATGTAGTATACGTGGCGCCACCATATGTTTACCAACATGTGAGAGAGAAGAAACTTTATTAATGAATGGTCGGGCAGTTTCGTTGGGTGGCCTCAGGTGGCGGCTCAATGTCCTAGAACTCGGGCGGCATCTTTGGCTTGCCGGACGGCCCAGAGCTGGTCTGCCAACTCTGAACTTTTGAGAGCCGCCTCCCAGCGGCGGCGACGCCGATGGAGAAGGTCCCCGGCGGCCAACGCAGCCGGGGCGGCGTCGTGAAGAAGCGAGCTCGTGGCTTCCCGTACTGTGGTAACGGTCGCCATTATGGACGCGTCGCGAACGGATGTGGTCCCATTATCGTAGTTGCCGGCGCATTCCCAGAGTATGTGTCGCAGCGTTGCTCGCTGCCCGCATACAAGCATCTGTTGGATATCAACCCGGATAGCAGTGATGTAGGACCGCGGGGCTAGTGTAGGTGTGTGTCTGGAGCAAGCGTAAAGTTGCGGCCTCATTCCTGTTTAATTGTCGTAGGGTGGCGGGAATGTGCGTAGTGTCTGTAGTGTCGGGTGAGGTCTCTGAACGTGGTCAGGGGATCGCCCCACGCCCATTGTGATTCTTGTTGGGGCATTTCTGTTGTAGTGTCCCGATCAGGCAGATCCGATGCCCTGCTCTCGGGGGCGGTGGCAGCGGCCACATAATCTGAGGCGGCTCGGCGTCTGAGAGCTCGAGCCGTGGCGTGGGCTGCCTCATTGCCCGCGAGCGGGACATCAGTGTGTGCCGGTGTCCAGAGGAGGAAGTCCGTAGAATTTTGGGGTTGCGAGGGCGATGACGAGTCGCCGTCGTCAGAAATTTGGAGTATGCGGACCGCTTCCCGCGAGACGCGACCGCGCGCGAAGCCGCGGATTGCTGCCTGCGAGTCGCTGATCACGATCGCAGCGCTAGGCAGCGTGGCCAGTGCTAGGGCTAATGCGGCTTCTTCGGCCGCCTCCGTGTGTCCCGTGGTCACCGTGACACTCGCGAGGCACTTACCCGTGCGGTCTACAACCGCGATCGCGTGTGCGCTTCTCTCTCCTTCATATCGCGCAGCGTCTACGTACACCGCCTCGCTGCTGTTGCCAAACTTCTTCTGAAGGTCTCTCGCTCGTTTGTTGCGCCTCGCGGCGTGGTGCGTCGGGTGCATGTTTTTGGGAAGCGGCGGGATCATCAGGCGGTCGCGGACCGAGGCCTGAACCTCTATCTTTTCTCCATGCTGAGTGTGGTACGCGATGCCGAGTGACTCGAGGATGCATCGACCTGTCTTTGAATTAGATTATCGTTCGTATTGCGCAATGTCGTGCGCCTCGATTAACTCGTCAAGTGAGTTGTGAAGCCCGAGCTTCAGAAACTTGTCGGTGCTCGCGCTGAGTGGGACGCCGACCACCCTCTTAAAAGCCTTTCGTATCATGCATTCAACCTTGTTTTTTTTGCACCCTATCCACTTAAGGTAGGGGGCAACATACGTTATGCGGCTTATCGCGTACGCCTGCACGAGACGGATCGCGCAGTCTTCACGCATACCATTGCGTCTATTCGTGATGCGGCGCAAGAGTCGGATCGTGTCATCTACCGAACGACGAAGTCTTCGCACCATCTCTCCGTTATGGCCATTTGCCTGCAGGTGTAACCCAAGGATTCTAATTTTGTCTACGTGAGGTACGGGAGTACCATCTGCCAATATAATACGTATTTTGGAGCATTTCCGTTCTTCGTCGCGCAGAGTTTTACGACCTCTCCTTTTGGGTTTGTAGATTAACAGTTCGGACTTTGTAGCCGAGCACTCGAGGCCCATTCCACGCAAGTAATTCTGGACCGGATCTACTCCTGCCTGTAGCCTTCGCTCGACGTGACCGTCACATCCTCCCCCGGGAACCGAGAGGTCATCCGCGTATAGACTGTGATGCAATCCTTCTACTTCTGTTAATTTCTCGGGTAGACCGAGCAGAAATAAATTAAAGAGTAATGGTTATATGACGGATCCTTGTGGCGTGCCGGACGGACCCGTCTCAAATTCCGGCGATTCCTCGTCGCCAACGAAGATGCATGCACACCGGCACGCGAGGAAATATCTAACGAAGTTATAGGTACTTTGGCCTAGTCCTAATGTTCGAATTGTTTTTAAGATTGCTTCGTGTTTAACGTTGTCAAAGGCCTTTTTAATATCTAGGCCGAGGATTGCCTTAGTGGAGCTGGTAGTGTCGTCTGCGATCTGGTGTTTAAGCTGAAGCAATACGTCCTGTGAGGAGAGGTTGCGGCGGAATCCTAGCATGGGGTGCGGGAACGCGTCACGGTCTTCGAGAAAGTCGGTCACGCGGGTGAGAACTGCGTGTTCCATGACGCAAGACGTAAGCGAAATTGGTCTCAGATTATCGAGCGTAACTTGCTTGCCGGGTTTTGGAATCATGATAACGCGGGCCCGTTCGTGAGGTCGTGAGGTTCGTGAGGTCGTGAGGCGGGAGATCGACTCATCGTCTAGGTTACGGACAGTCTTTTTGGTAACCAGGTCCGGGCCTGGCGCCGATCGGGTGTTTAGTTCGAACAGGACTATACGAATTTCTGCTTCGCTAAATTCCGCGTCCAATTTCTCGTTTGCGACGCCGTCGTATTCGGCATGTTGGATGCTTTCGGTCTTCTTAAAGTAACGATCACGTATTGCGTCGAAGAAGTTATCACCTTTGTAATCTCTTATTAGTCTACGAGTATTGTGGCCTTGAGCGGCCCTAGTCTCCTCCGGATCTAATGGGTGTCGAAAGAGGTGCCATGCGTTTGCCCCGGCCATCTGCCTATCGAGGCCGTTGCACGTGTCTTCGCACTGTGCCCTGGATACCTGGAGTGCATGTTCTTCGATCTCTCTGTCTAATTGTGCTATGCGTTTGCGCAAAGCCTTATGATGTCTTTGACATTTCCATCTCTTTAGAAGTGCTCGCTTTGCTTCCCACCTGTGTAGCAGCCTGCTGTCAATTATTTCGAGGTTCGCCTCGGGCGGAACTTTGCTCGTTGACGCGTCTACATCCCTTCTGAGCATCTCGGTCCACTCGTCTATGTACGTAATCAGCTCGTCGCCTCGCCCCATTGCTTGCGGAACCGGCCCCACTTCACAAGTTTGAGTTTACGGCCTTTGCTTACAGGGTTAGTCCCACGACCACTCGGGTCCGTGCCTATCGTCATCTCGATCAGCATGTGGTCACTTCCTAAATCTTGCGGATTTTGCCAGTGCCCTGTAGTTACATTCGAAACGAACGCGAGCTTCGTTTCACTCACACTTCCCCCTGCGTGTAGGATCGGCGGGATTCGCGATCAGTTTAAGCCTTTGGTCTTGCGAGTCTTCCCAAAGGTGTTTGCCTTTGGGTGTTTCTCGGGCACAGCCCCAGGCTCCGTGGGGCGCATTAAAGTCGCCCGCAACAAGCAGAGGCTCGCCGCCGGAAGCCGCGCGCGCGCCCCGGAGCAGGTCCCCGAAGCGGTGCGGCAGCGTGGGTTTACTGTACACGTTAAGGACGAAGAGTCCGCGGCCACTCTTAGGAATTAATTCTACGAATAGGTGACGTATCTTTACGCAGGGAAGTTCGCGCTGCGCTACAGTGACGTTACGCCGAACGAGCACGGCAGCGAGCGGCAACGGGCGGGGCGGGGGTGACGGCCGGCGCGCCATCACCGACCCGGCCCCGCGCCATCTGCCACGCGGGGTGTAGTCCGTTTCCTTCTTTGTCTGTTGTCCGTCGCAGTCGCGTCTATGGCTTTGTAGCCAGCTAGTGTGACCGGATCGTTTGCCTCCTGTAAAAGGATCACGTCCGGTTTCGTCTCGCGGCTGCGTATGAATTGCTGGAGATTAGGCGCGCTTCCTCCTGTAGCCCCGGCAGTTCCACTGCCAGATTGTGTAATCTTGTTTCCCAGTGTTAGTGTGGTTCATTGCGCGTGTAGCTATGGTGATGCCTGTGTTTAATTTAACCCGTCGCCATCGAGGCGACTTGGTTTCTGCTGCGGTTGCGTCTCTACGTCCGTGAGCGTGCTTTTCTGCGGCTGATTGTGTTGTCGCTGTCTAGAGTACGGCTTGCTCATCGTTCTTATTGGTCCACCCGCAGCTGGCGGCAGCCTCGCTTCTATGTCGTCTATGCGCGCCAAGTGCGCGGCGAACATTTGTGTTATTTGCTCAGAGAGCTTAGCTACCGCGTTATTAAACATATCGTTCATATGTGCCGTCTGTTTTGCAAAACGTTCCTCGAGGCTCTTCTCGATGCTGTATACTCGTTCTCTAATTTCTCGTAACGGGTGCATCGCTGCTTGGTGTCGGGTCTTGCGGGATGTAGAGCGATCCTTTTCGCGGTAACTGGACGATAATCCCCTTCATCCGCCGTCTCTACCGAGCTGCCCTCGTCATCCGTGTCCAACCCGGCCGCCTCAGGCAGAGATGGAGTCGGTGATCGAGGCACCGAGGATGGCGGCATCGTCGTGTGACGTTGGTGTGGTTGCTGCGGTTGTGGAGCCCCGCCTTTGAATTTGAAATTTTCTTCTCTAAGGAGCGCATTTTCGCGTTTAAGCTCGGCAATCATCGATTCTAATGGCTCTAGGCGTTGTCCTGGTACTCGCTCTATCACTCGCTCAAGCTTGTTCCCACCGCCCCCGCCGACGGTGGGTCCGCCAGGACGGCCCACCGGAGCGGCTCCGCCGCCGGGGGTCGCCGCCCAGTTCACCTGTTGCCCAGTGCTCATGTGACCTTGTTGCTGCTGCCACGGCTGCTGCTATTGACTTTGTTGATTGATGTAGCCGACAGCTGCGATGCCCGGACCGGCACCACCGCGCGCCATCGATGTGCTTCTCGGCCGCTCTGCCCGGTTGCGAGAGCGGGATCGGGATCAGGATTTTCGCGCGCCACCCTTCCCGCCGCGACTGGTCGAGGGTCCTCTTCGACTGTCGGTGACTGAAGGACGGTCTATCTCTGGGTAATTGAGGTAGCAGCATCCGTTGGCCATTACAGTCGCTGCTGCTGTTGTAACAGCTGCCGTACTCTGCGGCCGCTTCTTCCTCTTGTCTTTTTCGTTCTAGTTGGCGGCGCTTGACTATGTACGGGGTCTTGTATCTCGCCTTGCACCTGCGGTCTCCCGCGAAGTGTCGCTTGCCACACAGTCGGAAACGCGGCTCGCATCGATGGTCGGGCGACGGATTGTTGCGTCTGCATCCACAACCAATCTTGTTGAGATTGGGGCACACGTCGGCGCGGTGTCCCATCCTCCCGCACTCGTAGCATACGTCAATCTGCTTTCTGTAGAGGGAGCATCTGACGAGCATAGGTCCCTAATATACGTATCTCGGTACGTGGCATCCATGGAACAAAACGACTATGTTGTCTGTGTTGCCTAGGCGCTTGGCGTGCAGCACACCGGGGTTTCGCGTCACTAGATTAGCGATGACTTCTGCCGGGCTCTCGGTCTTTGTAATGTTCCTGATCAGGCACTTGGAAGTGTTCTCCGGGGCAGCTTGATAGGCGTTCGCTTGGAACTCTTGGTCTCCGATGCAAAGCTTGCTAATGGCTCTGTAACGTGTAGCTCTATCTTGAGACGGCGTGCTGATCACCACAACGTTCTGTGTAACGTTGAGGCAGATGCTACCTTCCCCGGCCGCTTCTCTGCACACACCAGCCGCGTTACGTAGGCAGCAGTAAATGCGATCCGTCCTGTAATCGCGCACGTTGAAACCGCCTCAGGGGCGTACGAGGATATTGTAATCGTCCGGCGGCAACTCTGGCATTCGGCTTGTCGGGCGTACTTCCTTTTGTACTGCGCTGTGGTGATTCCCGTATTCGACGTGGCTACCGTCCGTCGTTGCATGTGCACCTGCTGGTTATGCGCCGACTCGGTAACACCCTCGGCCTGTTTCTTCCTCTTGACATCGCACCACCTCGATCCCTCGCCGAAATCTTCCGGCCTGAACTCTGTTCCTTCTACCTGGACAACGCCGGGCAAGGCCTGGCACGTTGCCGTCGGCGAATGGGAGCCCCAATGACCTCCGGCAACATGTAAGACTTGGCACGCCCCGCAACCATGGCGGCCGGGCAATGGTGGCGTACGGGGAGAGGCTAGGCTTAGCTTGCCCTGCCTGCGTGGCGGAACAGAAGGCGCTGCCTATCGGCCAGAAAATGGGCCCACCTGTCAGAACTTGATGCTGAGGGAGTCCTGAAGCTTCCGCCTATCGCTGGCAAGAAGAATTTCCATGAGAAGTTTGGTAATCCACCAAAAACATAGGAAAGTACGGGAGCCAACACGAAGCACGTCCGCGCTCTGTGGTCTTCTTCTTCTTCCCCCCTACCAACATGTGATAGAAAAATAATTAAACGTCCTACGGCCTCCGAGGGGCTGGACATTCAGTTTAATGACCCGCTACTCACTTATCACGAAATCACCTCATACTATCGAAAAGGCAGAATGAAATATCCGCTCCCGCACTCCAAACTCGAACGCGCGCAGGCGGCCGCGTTTCGAATGCTACAAACGGACTCGTATCCTTCACGAGGCCTACTGAGTCACTATAACTCAGACATCCCGGCAAATTGCCCAGACTGCCAAGAACTCTATTGCTCACTCTCGCACATGCTATGGCAATGTACCGCGTTACCAAAGGGCCCTCTCTTTAGTGAGCCCGAATGGGAAGAAGCCCTCAAAAGCCCGGACCTCAAACTCCAGCTCAAGGCCGTCCAGAGGGCCCAAGAACAGGCGGAGCGTCACCACGTTCCCGTCCCGACTTGGGCGTCGCCTACGGTTTCGGCCCGAGGAGCTCCCCGCATGGGATCTCTAACGGCTTAAAACTCCTCAGGACCTCACTGAAGTTCTTGACTGACTGACTGACTGACTATGCTTCAGGCTGTTTTCTTCTCCCAAAGCAAACTGTCTGCGATCTGTATCTCTAGTCCATTTTGGCATAGCTGATGCAAGGCATTTACGAAGAAAAAGAAAAAAACTTATCACTGTGCTATGTTAGCAATATCATATGGATACCACCAGCGCTGAATATTTAACTTCACTGATTCGTGTGTGCTTAACTGTTTACGTTTATATGTAAAATCCGGTGATTTTTAGAGTTCAGCGGATGTGAGTGAAATTCGCTGGAACTTTGTTGTTCAGGAGGCACGTCGGTCAAATATTCAAAACGGCAGCGCTGGAAGTTGCGCAGATTTTTTTACAAATTATGTCATCAATTGCCAGCTCAGATATTGGCCACATTGTGTTACGCGGTAAATAAGGGTATACGCAGAGTGTGCTGGGAATTGATGGCCCACAACAGGTCTAGCAGTCCAAGGTCGTGAGGCAAGTTTATGGGTCATATGCTCCCGTCACAAGAACTTAATTTCCCTGTGAACAGGTGAGTGATGGTTGGAAAGCGGTGATGAATAACTGAATGTAAAAGTTTCTGTCTAGGGCCCGTGCATGAGGGCCCTAGATAGAAAAGTCTAGGGCCCTCAAGCATGGGCCTAGGGCCATCATGCACCGGCCCTAGATCTAGGGCCCGTGCAAGCAAGGTCCCGTGCATGAAGGGTATAAAAAAGGTTTACAAAAGCACTGGTAAAAAGATCAAACAGAAATTATAACAGATCATGAAGAGAGGGAAAAAATATGGCACATCAATGAGCACCTTATGACCATGAAAACAATTATAAACACTACAACGTCAGGACAAACAGTCCTTTGCAAGAAGAACACAAAAGAAAAGCGCTTCAGATTATGACCCTAATACATCGAATGAGACACTGTTTTGAAGCATACATAGCGGCAAAGCGTTCCAGTCTGTAACTGTTCGTGGAAAAAATGAAAACTTGAATGTGTTAGTACGTGTTCTCATTTGTGTTATCGATTCAGCATGAGGATTTCGAGCCAGTCGTGGCATCAGAGCTTGGATGTACGGAGCAGGGTCTAATGCGAGGTGGTTGTTTCTCAAGTGAAGAAAGTTTAATCACAGAATTTTGCGACGTAGCTTAAGTTCCTGGACATTATTTTTTTTGTTTCATAAAAGTTGGGGATTCCGTCATGCGGTATCGAGAAAAGATGAACCGAATGGATTTACGTTGAATCATTTCTAGAGCATCAACGTTTTTCTTAGTGTGTGGGTCCCAAATAATACATGCGTATTCCAGGGCAGGTCTCTTGATTGAACTAAGGGCAAAAGCTTGACGGATGGAGGGGCTTGTGGAAGTTCATATCCGAGGAAGCATAACTTACGGAAGGCACTGAGCATGTGTTGGTGGGCTAGTTGGTTAAGCATGATTACTAAGACGGCGCGCCTACGTGCTGTCTCGTGTCCCCCTTCTTCGTGTTTTGTTTTATTCGGCGCCGTCTTAGTAATCGTACGGAAGGCGCATGCGCATATGTTAGGTACGTGGTTATTCCAACTGAGATTCTTTGTTATTGTTACGCCAAGGTGTCTATATTCATTGACTTGTTTGGGTAGGTGGGATGATAGCGTATATGTAAACGAGAAGTAATTTTTATTTCTGATTACATTCATGCACACTGTTTTTTCGGAGTTTAACTTCATGCACAATTGGTTGCACCATTGATTATGACGTAACTGATTATAATGAGTAGCATTATGAGGTAACTAGTGGTACACATGGTGTGAATAAATGGCACATGACAGAGACGAGAAGTCGACAATCGTGAGGCAAGGTTTGGCATCATATGCTGTGTCGCAAGAAGTTACGTTCCATGTGAACGGGCGAGTGATGGTTGGAAAGTGCCGATGAATTGGTGGTGAACCACCCGCAAACAGAGTTTGAGCCCATGTCGATCGCATTGACCAGACGAGATGAGGCCTAGCACAGTCCTCGCGTTCGTGCCTCTGCTACTTGCAGACCTGATCTGCAGCAGAAGCCATGAGGACAAAAAAAAAATTAAAATTATGGGGTTTTACGTGCCAAAACCACTTTCTGATTATGAGGCACGCCGTAGTGAAGGACTCCGGAAATTTCGACCACCTGGGGTTCTTTGACGTGCACCTAAACCTAAGTACACGGGTGTTTTCGCATTTCGCCCCCATCGAAATGCGGCCGCCGTGGCCGGGATTCGATCCCGCGACCTTGTGCTCAGCAGCCTAACACCATAGCCACTGAGCAAGCACGGCGGGTAGGACAAAAAGGATGCTTTTTATATAGTAGAGTTTTGATCCTAAAATTTGAAATCAACCATTCTTCACTTCGTAGAACGCACACCCAAACAGTGAGAAACGGCGATTCGGCACGCTATAAGCATCGGCGCATTGCCGTTCTTGAAGGCTGTCTGTTGTATTAGGCGGCATTTGGCTTAATAAATGTAACTGAGTACATTCGTGATTTTTACGCATTCTTAGGATGACTAATTATTTAACTTCCTAGATGCACTGTTTGCCTCTCATCCGAAACGGACGACAAGTTGTGGCCCCTTTACTACAGCAGCGTGCAACAACCGCCTCATTCAGCTGCCAACGGCTTGAATATTGAAATTGGTGTAAGTTCCTGAGTGGAAACTACTTTTCGTCAATAGACTTGAGAAGCGGATATTTGCAGATCGAAATGGACGAGAGAGACAATGAGAAAACAGCCTTTGTGACGCCTGACGGACTTTATGAATTTCTAGTACTTCCTTTAGGTTTGTGTTCTGCGACAGCAACTTTTCAGCATCTAATGGACATGGTGCTCTCCGGACTCAAATGGCAAACATGCCTGCTCTACCTGGATGATGTGATTGCCTTTTTCGCAACGTTCGACGAACACTTACGATGGCTGAAAACTATTTTTGCAGCAATACGTTATGCCGGTCTCACTTTGAAGCCATAGAAGAGACATCTTGGTTTTCACGAGCGCCAGTTTCTCGGTCACGTCGTCAGTTGCCAAGGAGTCCGCCCTGATCCGAATGAAATGGCCGCCATCGCTAATTTATTTCCCAATTGCATCAAACAAAAAGGCCGTGTGACGTTTTCTGGGACCCTGTGCATATTACTAGCGATTTATTACGAAATTCTCGCGCATCGCATGGCCTGTTAACACAGCTCACCAGAGAAGACAGCACGTGCGCCGAACCTTGTGCCAAACGCTGGTGATGATGAGTGGCCAGCGTTCGTTGTCTTCACTAGAATATCTCTGCGAATAAAAAGGAACGCCGCAGACGACCTAAGAGTCCACCTCGATGAGAGGGTCCCTCTTCAGGCGCTACACATGAACCACATCTCGTCCCTCGCCGCGCAAGTTGGAAGACGCCATGACAGGTTTCACCACGTAATTCACGGAAGATGTGCGCTCGATGATGCCGTAAGGGCTTTCCTACTTGCGCAGAAGTTCTACTTGCTCAGAAGAAGTGGGCGCGTCGGTATTGTCGGGGTGGCTACTCATCTGGCGCTCCTGGTCAGATGAAGTTAAGGTCCCTGCAAGTTCGCGGCAGCCCTCAACATGTCTCGCAGTGGTTGGAACGGGCACGTATTCGGGTGCATCAAACCGGTACCGTAGAATTGTGTTGATAGTGTGCGACGGATGGCGGCCGTATACAATAAAAATGTCTCAAAAAACCAGTGGTGCTCTGTGTCGTGGCGTTGTATGCGTAGCTGACAAAGGGTTCAATGAGAAGTCAATTTTTGGTCAAAGGCGACATACATTCCCAACACGTCACCAAGCCTACGGGTCAAGCGTTCATAAGCCCGTTGCATTGAGGGTGATAGGTGGTAGTTGTCAGTTGAACACGGCAATGGTCGAGGATGGCCTCAAAGTCTTCGGACAAAACGTGCGCCCGCGATCACTAAGGGGGGGGGGGGACCTTGGCGGCGGATAAAACTTCGAAGGAGGAATGACGCCGCGTCGCATGATGTAGCTGCCGGTAGGTCGGCGGTGTCAGCGTATCGCATGAGATGGTCAATTGCGACGATTTCCTAGTGGTTACCAGCCATTCTTATGTGAAGTAGCCCATAAAAATTAATTCCGATACGCCCACATGGCTGCGCTGGTCAAGCTACAGGCTTCAGAGCACTTGTCGACTGGGGGCACGATTTGTGGTTTTGGCAATCGGGGCAGGAGTGAACAAATTTTCGTACATAGCTGTACATCCCTCGCTTGTGTTACCGCTGTCGAAGACGTCCTTCCAGTGTTGAAAGCTCCCTAGTGACCACACTGCAGATAAGCATGGAAGGATGCGCAGATTTCATAACGCAAGGTTCGTGGTATTAACAATAAGAACTGGGGACAATACGAGAAATAATTGCGTTGGTGTAGTAGGTCATTGCGAACGGCGAATTGGTGAGATTGACGACACAGCGTGCGAGTTGGTGGTTCTGTTGACGAATCGCAGAGAAAGTCTCTATAGGAGGCAATGCAGTGCTTCTGGCGCTGCTTGCAAGCGATTATTCTAGCGTCAATGCAGAAAATGGTAGACTGAGACGCTGAGAAAAAAGGAAAGGTTGTCCGGCAAGAGGGATCATGACTGGGCGTCGGTGTCAGAATCCTGGCGTCCGTTTGGGAACACGTCGCGGATGTGAAAGCCTTGTAGCCAAAATGCCCAGCGAGCAAAGCTGCTCCAAGGATACTTCAATGATGAGAGCCAACAGACTGCATGATGGTCTGTGACGATACCGAATGGGCCCCCATACAATTCAAGACGGAAGTTATTAAGGGGCTAGAAGATGGCTAAATATTCCTTTCTACGTCACACTGTAGCTGGTCTCGGCATTTGTCAGTGTTCGACTTGTGTATGCGACGACGTATTCACCAAATGCGTATTTACATTGCGCAAGGACAGCGCCGAGGCCGACGCTTCTGGCCTCCGGGTGCACTTCCGTACGGGCTGCTTGATCCTAATGATACAAATTTCGCGAGGAAGTAAGACGGCACATAGTCATGAAAGCGTCCTCGCCCTGCAATGACCATAAGGTGAGAGTCCGATTACTTCCGAGCAGCTTTGTAAGGGTTCATATGACGGTGGCTAAATTTCGAATGAACCGTCTGAAGTAGGAACAAAGAAAAATGAAACTACGTAGTTCTTTTGTCGGCGTTGGCTTAGGGAATTCAGCGATGGCGTGAAGTTCGATTGGACAAGGGAGGATGCCGTACTTTGATACAATATGAGCGACGATTGTAAGCTTTAGGCACTTTAACTAGAGGCACTTTTCACGTTCACCTTTAGGGCAGCATTCGTTAAGCATGTCAGGACACATTTCAGCTGCTGAAGGAGCGTGGCGAAGTCAGGATTAAAGGTAACATCAGCGAGATAGCACAGGCGTCTGTGCCAGCTCAAGCCACGGAAAACTAAGTCCATCATGCGCTCAAACCTTGCGGTCACATTAAAAATTCGAAAAGGCATCACGTTAAATTGCTATAGGCCATCAGGCGTAACAAATGCTGTCTTCGGCCGGTTCACTTCCACTGGGATCTGCCAATACGCCCACCGCAAAAGAATTCCGCGCTTTGCAGACAGCAATCAATGGGATCATCTATTTACAGTAGGGGATGGACATTCTTGTGAGTGATCTTGTTAAGTCGTCGGATATCTGCAAAGAGGCGAACTGGGCCACCCTTCTTCGTAACAAGGACAATAGTAGACGCCCCCCACTCAACAAATCCTTCAAAGACATTTTGTTGGACCTTCAGGATTCCTGACGGCCTATAAGGAAATACTCTGTGCATGCTTCTAACATCAACTGGAATCTTGAATGTCCTTCCGGGCTCTCTGATGGCGCCGTTGAGTCAACAACGTGATTCTCAAATTCTATCAGAACTGTCTGTGGGCGCCTCTTCAACGCAGTGGGAATCTGGAATCTCTCTCAGGACCTTCTATATGCATCTTTGCCACATCAATACGATACCTGACTGTCCTTCAAAGATTTCTAGGCGAGTATTTCCAATACCAATACGAGTCAAAGTCGTCAACGCTTAAGCTGCATGCCGTGCTGCAGCACAAATGTGTGGTCGCTGAAATAGCTTAATTCCTCGTCATAAACTAGCCGTTCAAACGCCTTTTACAAGCAAACTACTCGGCAGACCATGTGATTTGTCCTTCTTACAGTACGCGGCCGCCTACTATAACAATGTAGAATCATCTGGCGGAGAAGCATTTCGTCTACATGCTCACTGGTGACCTGACGCTCTGAAGCAGATACGCAATACAGACGTTGTGGCAATGACGGAAGGGAGCCGATGTCAGTGGTACGCGTAACGGTGGACGTGTTGCCCAAATAATTTTGCATGACATCGAAAGAAGAACAAAATTCGTTTAAGACGCATAGGAGCTGCGAAGTGGTGGCTGCAGAAACATATATTGCCAAAGTATATCATGGAGGCGAAGTCCCCCTATATGTCATTTGGGTGGTCCCCTTGGGGAAAACTCCTTTGCATAACAAAGTAGAGTCCTTTTGAAGGTATCCTTGTGATCGCGCTGTCAGTGATCTAGAGCTGATATTTAGATGTGGTGCTGGTGAGTAGAGTTTCCTAGTAGGACTTCGCCATGGCCTGGAATGGGGTTTGAGGGAAAGCGGGGCAGGTGAGGAATGTGTGGAGAAATTCTCGTGTTTCGCCAGAGTTTATAGGAGGTGGAAAATTCCTCAGGGTACCTAGCATGAAGGAGGATGGGATAGGCAGTCGTGCGAGTGTGTTGTCGGCGCCCATGTACAGCTTGCGGAATAGTAAAGAGGGAGCTGGGCGATGTGTTCCCGTTGGTCGTGCCGATAGTGGGTGAGATTGTCTCTAAAGGTTAGCAGGCGTTCTCCGTTTAGTGGAGGCGGTCCAGCTCCTGCCCGGAATATGAGACTTCAGAGTAAGGAGTGGACCTCCTGGTTCGCGGGGAGGCCAGCTTGTGCTGAGGTCCAGATTTGGGTTATCGGGTGTTTGCGGTGCCAGAAGTGTAGCTGGCGAGTAGTTTAGGAGATGTAGCCTTCGCTGAAATTTAATATGGCGGATTTGGCGCAAGAGATAATTTTGATGGCAGGCGTGGAAACAAACAATGTAGGACCCAGTAATGCGTCTATTATTCCTTGTTCGATCTCTTTTTAAAGGGTGTAGGGAAGTCGTGTGTAACTTGGATATTGCCGGTTCTCTTATTGATGCGTCGTTCTTCCAGAAGTCTCTGGTCCGAGCAGCAGTAATCACTTTTTCAATTTAGTCAAGGAAGGTAATATACAGCGCATGCGGAACTAATATGTAAGGTTTTATAAAAACCTTTTAAGAACGATTTATTGTGATTGGAAAGCATAACGTTGGCGGACGGCAAAATACTGATTTTAGCACGCATAGTGTAACGCTAAACCTAATGGCTTATAAGAAGTATCATTTCGCTCATATTTCCTGCCAGAATTCCAACATGAATTAAATGCACAAAATCGCGGTGCGTCGTTTCCCAACTTCGATGCCTGTCTTTCATGTGTAACGTAGGCGAAGGTACAGTTGTTTGTAGATTCATTCTTCACCAGAGTGGAAACTGTAGAAAACGTCGGAGACATTGAATCACTAATGCAAACTACATTGTGCAGTGAATCTGGTTGGACTTCCTGCATGATGCAGGGTTGTGTTCGTATATATAGGTTGTTTCTGTTTATCTGTTAACTCGCGTTTGTTCACTCACCCAATCTGCTCTTTTCTTATCGCTTAACGTTACACCCATCATTCTTCTTTCCATAGCTCATTGCGTCGTCCTCAATTTAAGTAGAACCCTTTTCGTAAGCCTCCAGGTGTCTGCCCCGTACGTGAGTACTCGTAAGACACTGATGTATAAACTTTTCTCTTGAGAGATAATGGCAACCGGCTGTTCATGATCTGAGAATGCCTGCCAAACGCACCCCAGCCCATTCTTATCCTTCTGATCATTTCAGTTTCATGACCCGGATCAGCGGTCACTATCTGCCCTAATTAGATGTGTTCCCTTACCACTTCCAGTGCCTGGCTACCTATCGTGAACTGATGTTCTCTTCCGAGACTGTTAAACATTACAATTCTATCCATAATATACTTCCTTATTTCAGCTGTCTTACGCTTGGTGATTTACTTGGAAAGTTCTGCCAGTTCTATTCCAGCTGTAGGGTTAGAGGTTTTCATACATTGACGTTTCTTGATCAGATATTTCATCTCCTGCGAGAGCTTACTGGTATCCTGTCTAGCGGAGTTACCACCGACTTATTTTGCACATTCATAATTGATACCCATAAGATTGTCGTTCATTGTTTCTACACTAAGGTCCTCTTCATGAATTGAAGCCGAATACCTTTTGTGTAGCTTGATCCAGCATTCCTCTATTTTTCTCTTACCGCTAACTCATTGATCGTCTTCTTAGGTACCAGTTTCTTCTGTTCACTCCTGAAGCCTAGGCTAATTAGAGTCCTTACCATCGTATGGTCGCTGCAGCGCACCTTGCTGAGCACGTCCACATCTTGTATGATGCCAGGGTCAGCGCCGACTATAAGATCTATTTCATTTCTAGTCTCGCCATTCGGGCTCCTCTACGTCCACTTTCGGCTATCCCGCTTGAGGAAGAAAGTATTATTTATCCGCGTATTATTCTGTTCTGCAAACCCTACGAATAACTCTCCCCTGCTATTCCTAGAGTCTATGCCATGTTCCCCCACTGACTTGTCTCCAGCATGCTTCTTGCCTACCCTGGCATTGAAGTCGCCCATCAGTATAGCGTATTTTGTTTTGACTTTACCCATCGCCAATTTCGCGTCTTCATAGAAGGTTTCGACTTCCTAGTCATCACGACTGGCTGTGAAGACGTAGACCTGTACGACCTTCAATTTGTATCTCTTATTAAGTTTCAGAACAAGACGTGCCACCTTCTCGTTAGTGCTATAGAATTCCTGTATATTACCAGCTTTATCCTTAATAATAATTAATCCAACTCCTTGTTCTCGTCTCTCCGCTAAGCCTCGGTAGCACATGACGTGCCCGCTTTTTAGCACTGTATAAGCTTCTTTTGTCCTCCCAACTTCACAGAGCCCTATTTAATCCCATTTACTGCCCTCTAATTCCTCCAATAGCACTGCCAGACTAGCCTCGCTAGATAGCGTTCTAGCAATTGACGTTACCAGGTTCAGAGCGCAATGGCGGGCTCTGCGGACCCAGTTATTCTTAGCACCCTCTGCTGCGTAGCAGGTCAGACCGCCACCGTGGTCAGTAGCTTCGCAGCTTCTGGGGACTTAGGGGCGGGGTTTCATTTTTGTGTCCATATAGGAGGTTGTGGCCAAATACTGCACCTGCGTGGCCAATTCTACTCTGGTGTGGCAGTGCGTTACTGGTTCTGGTCTCCGGGATCATGCCGAACTCAAGGCTTGTTTGTGCAGTTTTATCCACTCGTGACTTTTTTTAATCCCGTGGAAATTGTGCGGCAGTGGGATTCGAACCACGATCTTCTTGCACGCAACGCGGATTCTCTACCTCTACGCTACCGCTGCACTATTTGTAATATAATTAACCTCAACTGGTTTGTCGCTGATATGAAGGAAAGTGAAAAGGATTTACATTACGGAGTGCATCACAACATGTGAGATGAAGCAATTAGTCACAAAGCTGAGCAGTGAAATTTTTTTAGGCAAATATGCATGGTGGTTTACACTGTTATAAGTCCGCCGTTTTGGCTAATCCTGCTCACGTTGTTTCTGTGTGATATGTGCGACAGGTTATAATTAAAAAAATTTAACATTGAAAAAGGAGACACCCGGTATAATTCGGCCAGTGGACACACAATAGCGTTTCCGGATTCGAAGGCGAACCCATCACAAACAAGCACAGCGAAAGGCTACATAGTGAGCAGGTAATAAGTAAGCACTTAAGTGAACAAACAATAGAAAAAGAAAAAAACCCGTACTGAGAACAACCTTGCTGGTTCAGAACAAAAAATTCAGTCCCACCGGTTTTACGCGGGAGCGTATGTATGCCTCCACTTTGATTATTCGCAATGCAGGTGTGTGAAGGTCGGTGATAAGAGCTGGCACAGCGTCAAGAATGAGGTCAGCGGCCACTGCCATGGTGTATGATGGATGACCCGAATGAGAACAGATGAGTGGCGCTGCAGGTGTCCTGAATCGTCGTCCTCTCTTGCATTGGTGTCATCATCTTTGATTTAATGTATTGATTTACTTCAGCACAATAAGACAAAGAGAATAATTAGATAAACAACAACGTCAGAAATCAGGGCAAGTGCGCTCACGCAAAATACGGGTTCACTTAACGGAACGAGGGTCGTTTTTTGATGACCTTTTCTAGCGCTTTTTCAAAAATGTGCACTAAACTACGCATTTTAAACATTCGCCAGCAGTTGACCTTTATGATGTCTCTCTTTGTGTGCATCGTTAAACTTGCTGTCACATTCAGTGCTTAAAGAAAAGCGGCAAAACCTGCGTACGAGGCTTGTATAGTGCTTTCTTGCGGTGTAATAGGTAATTCGCTGCAAGCCCTAGAATTAAACGACCCCGTCTAAGGTTTTTTCCATATGTCCTAACAGATTACCCCTATTTTGCAAAACTTCTAACTTGCTGCTACATTCGGTTCTTCCAGGGAACGGAAGAATCATACGTTTATCATTTCGAAGCGCCTGTACGCAGCTTTGCATTATAACACAAGTATACCTAACGGTGGGGGACCCCTATCATATATTTAGGCAAAATGTGCTCTTGCCAGCTTATGCGAAACGTTTGATTTCTTTTCCATACAAAACGTGGTGTTTTCAAACGTAGTGACATCATTGTGATATGCTTTAGATTAGTCGTCATAGCTTGGAACTGATAAAAACTTAAAAGACTACACATGCGATTACCTTCGGCCGTTTTGGATTTCACAGAAATAAATTTTCCTACTAGAAAACGCTAAACGCTATTCACCGCTGTTATCCCCCTTGCACGCCAATTATGGTTTCCTTTCTTCGGGGCTGCGGTTCATGTGGTGGCGGACATCACAGGCAGGGTAAAGCGTGGTAACTACAGGGCTAATAAAATAAAGTTACGCGATTAACTTTTTAACAATTTCATTTAAGATGTAGGCGCAATAAATAAATAGATATTTCCGGTTTGTAGATGCTACACCAGCGTGTTTGTTATGAAAATTGTGATTCCCCAGACCATTTAAGGGCGACGAATGTCGAAATCGGCGCGAAAGGGAAATGCAGACGCTGACGGGTGTATGCAGCCACGCCTTCAAAGTGACGTCACTGGCTCTGAATTCAAGTAACGTTTTTAAAACTCTATACAGCATCATATACTAGAGCGATAAACTAGGATAATGGAGTGTAAATGAAATACTAGAAGTGATAAAACAAATTTGTTCCAAAGGAAAGGTGCTCATTTCTTCTTTTACAGGCTGGATGCTGCAAATCAAGGAGACAACGCCATTGGTTAGCGTGTTTGCGGATAATACAATGACGTGCTGGGAACGCGGGATGCGGGGTCGCTTTAACACCTGGCGAAGTTATTTCGACTGCTCAGAGTTCGGTTATGTGCTGGTATGTCGTCAATAACAACAGTGGAACGGGCGTATAAATAAAACAAGGGTATTCCATCAAAAACTGCGTCGAATAAGCAAGAAGCGCTGAATAAACGCACGGACGCGCCAACCTACAATGAAAGTGCAGAGCGAAAGACTCAAAGAATGAGATTATGAGTACAACCATAATATCGCACTTCTGAGCCAATCATCTTCGATTCACTTGTCTTAGCCAAGGCGCCATACATAGGTAAATCACCACGGCAATCGCGTAGGAACGTTCAGCTGCAATATCTTGGATGCCGCAAAACTTTTGCTTCGAGTAAACACCGGCGGTAGTTCTCGTGATAAGTGAAAGAACAATAGCTTGATAATTGTATAGGGGATAACAAGCAGCATTTCACTGTATCATAGCATTTTTTTAACTGTATCATAGTTGTTAAGAATTGAATAAGAGGCGTTTCATTGAAAACGAGAGAAAATTGTGCCGATTCCATTTACTGAGGGAGTCAGTGAGGCGAAAAGCATAAGATTTACATTTATTGACTCTCTGTAAGTTTGTGTGCATGACTCCGTGGGCAGACCATCCGACTATATGCTAAAAGCTTATACTTCTAATTTCTGTAAAAAATTCCTTTTTTTTATTGAAGAGGCCCAAAATCAGGCGAAAGTATCTTGAAAAGACGCAAAGAAAGCGTTGCATAAAAACTCGCATGCATATAACTGCTCCACCACTGATGGTGTTCGCGCAACACACAAAAATATGCTGGCGTTATCACGTAGCGTCAAACAGCGCGCGCGCGTTAGCACAGCAATGTCAGTACTCCTCGTCATCTCCACGCAGATGGACACTCTTCGGCCACACAATGTTTGTAGCAATGAATTCCGCTTGATTCTGTGCCAGCCTTGTTGTCCACCGTTCATGGCCTGCTGGTCCCGTTGATAATGCGGGCAGAGCGCTGCTTTCACGCGAAAAGCGCCAAAAACATTGTTGGTTTTTACGCGCAACAACTAGGATTTGATCATGAAGCACACCGTATTGGGGGACTGCGGAATAATTCGCAACACCAGGGATCTTTTAACGGGCACTTAAATCTAAGTACACGGATGTTTTCGCATTTCGCCCCCATAGAAATACGGCCGCCGGGGCCGGGATGCAACCCCGCGAACTCGTGCTTAGAAGCCCGACACCATAGCCGCTAAGCAAGCACAGCGGGTGAAAAGCGCGAAAAAGCATATCACCGGAAAAGCCACCGCAACAGCATTGCGGCCCTAATACACTACCTGTCAATTTCTGTGGTTGATCAACGTTTTCAGATAACACTAAACTTCTCTCGCCTTAATGCCGCCCTAAACTTGTTACGGCGTCTTCTGCTTTTGCATACCCACTCTATACCCACAAGGAGTATACTATCTCGCACACAATTAAGCTTAAGCTTAAATACATAGTGGCGGCCCACGGTCATGTACTGCCGCCCTAAACCCCAACCCCCCCCCCCCCCCTCCAAAAAAAAAGAAAGAGAGGAAACAACTAATGCACCGTACCAGGGACGCCGGATGTTGATCCTCAATGGCAACGGCTAGCCAAAGTATGCTTTTATATTCGTCGACTGGGGCAAGTGCAGCACGGCCATTTATTGAAACGCGGTTTTTATCACCACAACTACGTATACATACCTCACGGCTGCAGGCAACAAGCTAACAGTGGCAACTAACCCATATGCTGTACACTTTTGCCTAGGTATGCATTCCTTATTTGGAGGAATCTTAACCTTAGCATGAAACAGGGTTGGTACAAGGCATTCAGAGGGCAGGAGAGCATTATTCTCGAGTGGATAAGATTTCACCTGCTGCCTCTGGCCTTGCCACTTAACTGTATCATATCTCCGCAAATGCTTGCAAGGTTTCATGAGTGAACGGATACAGCTACTCACTCTTAACAGATTTTTAGTTGCACTTCCAATATCATAGTGTACCTATAGTAACCGAAACAAAAAACAAGAACCTGTCGACGCCTTTTTCATAATTTCTTCTGTTCTGTGAAATGTACTTGCGAAAAAAACACTCACGATAATATTGTGAGCACGTCAGCATACCAGATATTTCGTGATGTTAACAGCTACATGTACAGGGTGTGTTGTGTGCGAATTGAGGATAGCCGAAAGTCCTAAAAGCGCCACCCGTAAGAACGCAATGCCAAAAGGAATATTGTTCTTCGATGTCGCGTACTGCATTATAGGCTGTTTATTATGCTCCGCATTATACATGCGAGCAACCGCGAAGCACAGCTAGTCTTCAATGCCCGCTTAGGGATATCTACATCCGGGTGCCTGCGGAAGAGTTCCGCAAGTGCGTGTGGTCTCTAGACAGCCTTGTCTCCCACACCATCCTGCCATGGGTGTCGAGGTCACTTCGAATACTAAAAACCAAATGACAATTTATATTCCATATAAAGCCTAGCTTTAACCGAATGTTACTTCGGCAAAGTTAATTATATATGAGCGGCGTATATGCTATCAGCAATTTTGGCAGAGAAGCGGCGCTGGTAATTGTCTGATTTTGTGTTTTATACAGCACGCTAGTATGACTTAAGGAGACGGCTCGTGCGCACCGTAGTTAGCGAATATGACGCAAGGCCCAAGCGTATTCTCAATGTTTTGAGTTACCTAATTCTAAGTAGTCTGAATTGCTCGGCATTCCAGCAAGTAAACGGAATTTTTGTCAGTTTTATTGTCGATAACGCCTCTTTTATCTTGCGCCTGGTGTTTCAAGTGTAAAGGTTTGCATGACGGTTACTCTTGCCTACGCTTTGTGAAACAAGGCCAGTTTTGCTGCCCGCATTTTTGATGCAGGTGGTCTTCAAAGAAATGAAACATAATTTAGGTCGTAAGGCACATTGTCATTTGTCGTAAATAGACGGCGATCACTCTATGAACTCCAGTGAGTCTTGTAGAGAAAGGAATCCCTAGCAGTAATTTGTTATTTCTGCCCGTTGTCTGCCTTTTCCCAATTGCCCCTTTCCTACTAAAAAGGTATGCATAAACTCCAATAAGGTTGTCCAATTTTGCGACAGGATGCCCCAAAATTTCAGTTGGCCCACCCCCGATTTCAGTTAGGCCACCCCTAAATTTCATGTTGGCCCGCACCCAAATTTTAGCTTCGCCAACCCCCAATATTTCATTTGGCCGAGCCCTAAATTTGGGTTTGCCCGCCCGAAATTTGAAGTTGGCACAACCCGAAATTTCAGTTGCCCAATCCCGAAACTTGAAGTTGGCCCGCCGCCAATTTTTCATCAAGCCACCCATAACTTTCAAGTTTCTCCACCACCCAAATTTCAAGTTGTCCCAACCCCCAAAAATCACTTGACCCACCCCCCCATTTTTGTATTCCCAACCCAAAATTCGAATGTAGCACACCCCAAATTCCAGATTCCTTACACCTGATCTTAAATTTGGCCCAACCCCAAATTTTAGTTGGCCTGTCCTCAAATTTCAATTTGGACAGCCCTAAGTTTCAAGCTCGCCAGCACGAGAAAATTCACTTGGCCTACCCGTAAAGTTCACTTGGCTTAGCCCGAAATTTCAGTTGGCCCACCTCGAAATTTGAGTTGGTCCTCCTCAAAATTTGAAGTAGGCCCATCCCTGATATTCAAGTAGACTGCACCGCAAATTCAAGTTGGGCAACCTCAAAATTGTACTTTGGCCCACCCCTAATTTAATTTCGCCGTGCCCTACCATAGGCTTCCACGTGCATATTGTAAGTATCCCTATGTGTCTCTATGGGTATTCTCTCGGATTAATTTCTTTTCTTTCTTCGATTGTCCCTTGTTGCTTATGAAGCTACCAGTCATCCACACTTATTTTACTATAAAGACTACACGTTCTACCTCCCCAAATTACGCATTTGAAAATTGAAGCGCACTCCTGAAAAACCAAATATCTAAAGCAAATCTGGAGTTTCGTGTTTCTGCCATGTGGTGGGAAACTATCGAACGAAGTCCTACCTGGCGTTGAAAGAATTACCACACAGCACACTTTCGAAGCGATGCCATCATTACGGGGAATGATAGGTGCGAGAAATTTAACCACTGTGCCACGGCTTCCAGTGAGTCCGCGGGCGTACGTTCGGGTTTTTAATTATACCATGTGACTTTGCATAACTTTTTCCAAAATCGCTTTTTCAAACAGTGTTACGCCATGTGTAGAGAGCGGCGATATGCATCCATCGAAAGCTGAGTCTTCGGTCTACATACGCAGTAGGAGCTATTATGATAGCAGCCGTAGTCTTATCGTAGCGGCCATTTTCGTTTCGAAAGTCTAGTACCAAAATTTTGACGTTTCCATACGCTTCCTTTGCTGAATCTTTAACCGCTCTGGGAAGAACATTCTAACTTCCCACAGCATAATCACTGCATCTGTTTCGTATGGGTCGTCTTCTAGAACGTGTCTGTCATTTGCTTTTTTCTATATTTGACATGCATTTCAATTATTCGCGAAAAACCCACTCATTGAAACCGAGCTAGCTACAGGCTGCGACCACTTGGGACGCTAGTTGGTACGTGTCCAGAAAGGCTGCATATGTTTGTGCAGTGTAGGAAAGGAGTTCGTAGCAACTACCCTAATCTTATTGATTACATTTTAGAAATTGCACAATTATCTTCGCAGGGCCGTGATTGGTAACCGTACTCAATAACGTTCTTTAAAGAAGTCATTCTGATTGGTCACATTATTTATGTAGTGTACAAGTCACGCCACCAGACACATTCTAAAAGAGATAGCAGAAGACCAGATATAATACTAGCTTTTTATCAATCTTCATACACTTTTCTTGTGCGTACTTCACTCGATTTTAGAGTAGACATAGAATATGGCCTTTAGCACCATGACCCCTGATTTAGGAAACGCATAGTTTTCCCTCAGGAACTAGCGCCGACGCCAGTACTGAAGCCATTGGCAGCTGAACGAGGCAGTTGTTGCACGCTGCTGTAGTAAAGGGGCCACCGCTTGTTTCCCGTTTCGGATGATACATTGCATATAGGAAATTAAATAATCAGCCCATCAATGCGTATTTATACTACCATGTATCTGGTCACATTTATTTAGGAAGCCCCGCCGAGTGCAACAGAATGCCTTTGCCGATGTACGGATGTTTATAATGTGCCATATCGGCGTTCTCACTGTTTGGGTGTGCCCGCTACGAAATAAAGAATGGTCGATTTCAAATGTGTCTGATAAAGACCTAACTATATGAAAAATACCTTCAGGTCAGGTCTGCGCACGAACAGGCGCACGAACACGAAGACTCTGAACCTCATCGGATTAATGCCATCGACATTGGCTGAAATGTGACTCGTGCAGACTGAAGCTTCTACATTCAATATTTCATCACCGCTTTCCAACCATCACTCACCTGCTCTCAGGCAAAGTAACTTCTTGCAACCGGAGCATATCACCCAGAAACTTGCCTCACGATCTTGGACTTGTCGACCTGTCGTAGGCCATCAACTCCCAGCACGCTTTGCGTATACCGTTATTTACCGCATAAACACAATGTGGCTAATAACTGAGCTGGCAACTCATGAACTCAATTTGTAAAAATCTGCGGAACTTCCAGCCCTGCTGTTTTGAACATTTGACCGACGTGCATGTGAAGAAGCATGTTCCAGCAAATTTAACTGACATCTGCTGAACTCTAAAAATCACCCGATTTTACGTTTAAACGTAACCAGTTAACTATAGAGGAATAAGGGAATTTCAATAATAAGCGCTGGTGGTATGCATATGATATACCAACCATAGTACAATGATAGGTTTCCATTCTTTTTATTCGGTAATGCCTAGCATCAGCTATTCCGAAAGTGGCTCGAGATACAGATCGCACACACATCGCGTCGGGAGAGGAAACAGCCTGAAGAATAGCATATAATTTTTCTTCTATCACATGTTGGTAAATACAACCTGGCACCTCGTATAGTAAATGTCAATAAAGCTGTCGTAACTACTGAAATATTTATTAGCTATACATGTCAAATAACTGCTTCATGAAAGAATTAGGTCCCTTGTGGCGACACTGAAATTGAACCGGCAGCTTGCCCTACTTAGACGATGCCCCAGCCTTGCGAGGAATTAACTTTGCACTTGTACTTTGCACTTGTACTTTGCACTTGTACTTTGCGAGGAATTAACTTGAGTTGCACTTAAAAGTGATGCAGGAAGCCTGCGTTCAGCAACGCAGGACAAAGGCAAGCGGAACACTTTGTAGTTTGTGACTGATATTGAGGACGAATACCCCAAAGGTAGTGCAAGTTTTGAACTTCACAATAAGGGGACAGGCACTGACGCTGGCCATGCACATTTGGGCATTCGAGTCACGAGCCCACGGTTGAATATATAAGAACAGTCTACCACATACCTTTTTTTCTCTAGATAATAAGAAATTACTAAGAGTAAATTTAGGTAAAAAAAAGGTATTATATCTACTGCATTCGCTCAGAATAATTTTTTTACGTTTCAACCATGTAGAATATGGACGGACGATGGTCTGGGTTAACCTTTATTAACCTTGTAGTCTTGGTTAACCTTGTAATAACATCGCGGCTTGACCTAGTTTCCGACATGACCTATTCACCCGGCTTGAACGACCATTCTGCACTTTCGTTTGACTTAAACATTTTGCTACCAAAAACCGGTAAAAATTCAAATCTTTTCGAGACTACGCGAAAGGAACTTTTGAGGCCATCAACGTCGAATTATCTGCTTTTCTAGACGTGTTTTTAAACAACTTCGACAGCCTTAGCTTTCAGACCAACTGGAATATGTTTGCTGCAAAAATCGCTGAACTAACAAACAAATACATCCCACTGCACAACCTTGCATGTAATCTAAACGCACCATGGTATAAGATCCGTCTCAAGCGCCTGTCTAATAAAAAGAAACGCCTGCGCAAATTAGCCAAACGTTCACCAAGCGTAAACCACTGGACCAAATAAAAACTGGCGGCATATGAGTACGTAGCCGCACTTAAACAAGCCAAGGATCACTTTCTTGGCAATGCCTTGCCATCAATGCTTAAAACTGACACCAAGAAATTCTGGCACGTCATTACCCCCAAGGCGGATGATATGGTAACTTTAATCGACAGCTCTGGAAATGTTATTTCAACTAATGAATGTGCGTCCGCACTTAATGATGTTTTCATGCACAACTTTTCATCAACTACACGCATTACTTTTCCATCCAGCCACGGCGGCCGCATTCCGATGGGGGCAAAATGCGAAAGCACCCATGTACTTAGATTTAGGTGCGCGTTAAAGAACCCCAGGTGGTCGAAATTTCCGGAGTCCTCCACTACGGCGTGCCTCATAATAAGAAAGTTGTTTTGGCACGTAAAACCCCATAATCTAATCTAACTCTTCCATCCAGGCACGACTACGATTACGAAGCAATGTTTTCCATAATCATTGAACCAGCAGGCATCGTACCAATTATCTCATCTTTAAAACTGTCTTCGGCTCCTGGACACGATTTATTAAAGGCGAAATTTTTGAAAAGCACTAGCTGTTACTCTTCAAATTTTCTAGCAATGATATTCCAACAGTCGCTAGATAAGGGTTCTTTGCCTGCTGAATGGAAGATCAGGAAGGTTATCCCACTCCATAAGTCGGGTGACAAGCATTCTCCATATAACTACCGCCCTATTTCGCTCACTTCCATTCCATGTAACATGCTAGACATATACTTGCCTCTAATCTTGCTAGCTTTCTTGAAACTGATTCATTCTTTTCACCACCGGAACATGGCTTCCGCAAGACATATTCATGTGAAACACAACTAGTTTTATTTACGCATAAGCTAAACGTGATTACTGACCACTCTTCAACTGCCGACTGTATATTTTTAGACTTTTCGAAAGCGTTTGACAAAGTGTGCCATAACCTTCTAATGTTTAAGCTGCATCGAATTAACATTGATCCCAGACTACTTGCATGGCTTGAGTGCTTTCTTTCATACCATTCACAATTTGTCTTTGCTAATGACTCAAACTCACAACCAAGCAGAGTACAGTCCGGCGTACCTCAAGGGTTGGTACTTGGTCCCCTTCTTTCTTTAATTTACATGAATTATCTACCCTCTTGTGTTTCCTCTAACATTCATTTATTCGCCGATGATTGCGTAATCTTCAGGGAAATAATATGCGACACTGATATATCTTCTCTTCCATGCGACCTTAACGCTATTTCTACTTGGTGCCAATCATGGTCAATGGAATTAAATATAAAGAAAACGTAAATTCATGCGCGTGTCTAGAACTTCTAACCAGCTTCCTTCTTACTGCGTTAATAATCTCCCCTTAGACCCTGTTTCATCCTACACATATCTTGGTATCCATATTACTAGAAACCTCTCATGGTCCATGCACGCTTCTTACGTAATTAAAAAGGCGAACCGCATGCTGGGATACCTAAAACGCAATTTCACTAAGGCACTGTCTTGGCTAAAATTAATACTTTACAAGTCACTAGTCCGCTCAAAGCTTGAGTACGCCGGAGGAGTTTGGGAACCCTTTCAGAAAAACCTAATTCATTCATTAGAAATGGTACAAAATAACTCTGCTCGTTTCGTTTTTCTCATTATAACCGAGCTGCCAGCACTTCTGTAATGAAATTAAACCTTGATTTGCCATCTTTAGCCTCTCGCCGTAAAGACCTTAGAGTTTCTCTTTTTCATAAGCTATTTCATCATCCTTCCCTTCGCGATGAACTTATCTCCCCTCCTCAATACATTTCATCAAGGTTAGATCACAATAACAAAGTTGGAATTTCATTATGCCAAACCAATACCGTGTCTCATTCATTCCTTCCGCGTACATCTGCTGAGTGCAGTCGCCTACCCGCCTCAAACGCTACTATTGTTGACCATCAGCACTTCATGGCAGTATTATATAACATTGTATAAACGGGAGCATTTCATTTATGTTTTTGTACTACCAATTGTATCACTGTTTTTGTATTACCGGAACACTTGATTACTGCAGTGCATGCACCGTATTTCATTTTATTAACCAGCACTCAAAGAACACTCGGATAACATTGTATAACCGAGGGCCATCTATTTCTGTACTATTAACCATTTTGCTGCACTGTACTTTTTTTCTGTATTTGATGTAATCACTCCCCTCTTTAATGCCCTTGGCCCTGAGGGTACACGAAAAAATAAACAAACAAATTAATTAATTAATTAATTACTAAAAGGCTCCAAATACCATTGAGGCCTTGATAACCGGAAACGTTGATGCCTTAAGGTAGCCGTGCAGGTTTAGTGACCAGTTGCCTTGACCCAAAACGTGACTCGTGACGCCTGCACAGGAAAGGATGTTCCACCTCCGCCACCAAGGTTTCTGAGCGATGGTGCTGGCTAACACTCCCAAGGTTGGTTGTGGTAGTAAAACATTAACACTCGAGAAAGTGGATAGAGAAAAGGCGCCGCGGTACTTCAATGGGTTAGAGCACACCATGCATATGCGTAGACATGGGATCGCTCCCCAATTGCGGGAAGTTTTTTTGTCATCCCCTTTCATTGTAATTAATTTATCATTTCGTTATTTCAATTAGTAAGTACAAATAATTTCCCCAATGTTGTCCTTGGCGTCTTTCTTGGCTTCTCGCGATATACCAAATAGCATTAGTGTTTTATTCGTATTTTAGGCTCTTATAGACTTCAGCAACCGCGTTCCTTTGGGAGCGTGAACTACTAGACCTCATTACTGTCTGTTACGATAGCTTTTGCGAAATATCATCATTAGATAACACAAGATTTTATTAATTTAAGTCGATTTGAGAGCGTGTGCAAACTTACATATGTTGGCGCAAGCTTTCTAATCGTCCACTAAATGTCCGGAAAGAAACTGCGTTGTGCACCGTAAAGCTTTTTCCTTCTTAACAAACAAACTACATATCAGTCCAGGTACGTTGCTAGGAGTCAGCCATAGCACAAATTGTTGACGTCCCGTTGATTTATGTATAATACTCGACAGTCATAAGTCATTGACTGGGTTTCATTTGTATTTAATACAAGTCAAATGTTATATACAGCCGCATCCGCACTCTCATGCCCTTTAGTAAATTTCTATACATGCTCTGCCAGAGAGATACCTGGTATTCAGGGAAAGGTTCGTGCACTGTTCGTCAATGGAGCCAGAATCCTAACGAAAACTGCACTCATGCTACGTAACAAAGCCTTTATGGATGGGTGGGGATCTTGAGATAACATTATTATATTTTTCAAAGGGTTCTGGGGGTGTATGCAATTGGTGATCAAATAGAACTTCCTTAATATACCCGCAGCTCCTGTCTTTATTACGCCATTTTCAATATGCAATTGAACAATGCCTGGGTTCTCTTTTTCTCTGGTATATGTATGTCCTAATCGACTACGTAGCTCGACAAAACACTAATGTATGACGCCGAATTGCTTTTTACCACGGAACGCCTTCGAGGGAAAGTTGGGCTGAATAGTGACAACCGCAATGGCTGTGACATAGTTACTAGAGCTAGCAAGACTAACGGAAAAAAAGGAGGGACGGGAAAATGCGCTACATTTCATCTCACAAGCTTTATTGTTAAAAACATGCAAGAAGCCACCGTATGCTACAACTAATGCGCAGGAAGCCGTATAAACGAATGTGACCCGTAGGAGAAAACCAAATACGCGACGAAGCTGATAGGCGCCCACAGCAAGCTGTTTCAAAGCAGTCATCAGGTTCTTTTCAAGCTATAAATAAATAAATAAATAAATAAATAAATAAATAAATAAATAAATAAATAAATAAATAAATAACACTTCTTTATCAGTGAGTGCCAGTGATGTACTGTTTACACATTCATGAGCAGATTTTGGTCTGCACTACTCCTAAAATATATCCCTATCTGACAGCCTAGCAAACCGTCGGTGAACCTGCGTGTTATCAAAACACGGGGACCATTTACGCGTACGTCTACGGCTCTGGTCAGCCAAGCGGCCAGCGCCTGCCAGAATGTGTGCCACATTCCGGTGCTCTATAAGCCATTCATTCATGCACCTGCCTGTCTGTCCAACATAGCCCTTTCCACAGGGAAGTGTACTTTTGTATACCATCCCTACATTGCAGTCAACAAGCCGGATCACATGATCCTCATTGCATGAACGTTGACTCCTGACGTTGTTTACCAGCCTGCAGATTCTTGCGAACTTGAGTGCCGCTGAAAAAAAGAGCACCGTCACCACATTTGGCCATCTCTGTAAGACGGTAGGACACCACGTGTACGTATGGCATAGCCACAGGACACCACCTGAGACGTGTCGTATAGTGCCGAGCGGCTGCCGGGTCAGCATTTACCTTTTCAATTAGGCTCACAGTGTCTGACACCAAGGTGTTATCGGGATACCAGGCCCACCGTGAACGGGTCTCTTGCTGCTAAATGCTGCAAGAAAGCTGGTGCACACAAGATTTCACCAGAGCTGCTCTCAGGCAGTTAGTAGCTATACCTCTTTTTACTAACTTGCAATACATCGGATAGTAGTCAAGCAAGGCGTTCTTGCTCCTAGGTGAGTAGATCGAACAAACCGAACTATTATTTAGAGTGATACAAATATCTGGGAATTGTAGGTGACCATCCATTCGCAACTCATGTGTGAGCACAGGACCTACTCCACACTTTTCAAAAACTTGTCTTAGCCCGACTCGGTGGGCTGAGAGACGGCCGCGAATCACCGATAACGTTGCGCGCGCCAGCGGTATCCGCTTGCGCGACGCTTGCGGACAAAAGGCGCGCCCATGTGAGGAACCTGCAAGGCGCCGCCTTACGTACGTTCATTTTTATCAATTGAAAAAGGACGGCGTTGTCGTAACTTCCGATTCTGCGAAAATCCCTTAATTTTGATTACAATAGAAGCGCAGCAGTGAAAAGTAGACAACGTTGCCCAAAGGTCGCTTGCTATGTTCAACAAATTTTATTTGGCATGAACGCGTTCTTTTAAGAAATGATGGCCCAAAATGCGAATGCCGACACCTACCGAGAGCGATGCGAATACTATGAGCGCGCGTAATGAACGTAAAATTTCCATGGAGCTAAACGTGGGGCAAATGAGGCGATACGCAATTCTTCTCAGCTGCCATTGCATATGACCACTCATTAGCACAATTCGCGTGGCTCGTCGCACCGCAAATTATGGGGGAAAATTTCTGTAATTGTGGCCGAGCGCAACGTCACGCAACGTAAAATTAATGTTTACGAAACGGCCTTTCCTGTGACGTTCCCCACAGCATATCCCTCCAGCCAATCAGCAAGCTGACATGGTGACTATTTTGTATCGCTACCAATTATTCGGGAAATAATAGATGCATTACGCAGGATTCTGCATGCTGCCGCTAGCTTTCTTCTAGAAGCACTAACGTCTCCATATAGATGACAAGGACCAGAAAAATGCATTACACGATAAAATTTTCAGCTCCTCGTCACCTTTGTCGATCTTGATGAAAACGCAAAATTGCATTTTGCAAAACTTTCCTTTCCCGGCACAGATTTTGAGGCACGGGAGCCCTCAACAGCCAATCAGAGAGCCAACATGGCGGATAATGGCCGCCGTGCCGCCACCTCGCGTGTCGAGAATACAGCCTCCGCTAAGCAGCTCCTTACGGAGCCGTGCGGATGGTGGTGGTGCCATTATGACGCAATGTGGGGCGGTGATCTTGACGTCTCAGGTGCTTTCTTTCTTTGCCTCGGTTTGGCGTTCACTAAGAGATAATACTATAAATGCAGTGTCACATGTTCTTTCCTCGTGCATTTAAATATGTGCCTAAATGAATTCTATATCGCATTCATTCCCAAGCGTAGGTGTGTACAGAGAAAATGCTCGCTCGCTCGCTCGCTCACTTACGCTCACACACGCAGACACAAACAAGCAAACCAACTAACACATACACATGCACATAAACAGGTACATACCGAGAGAGAGAGAGAGAGATAGGAAACATGTTTGCCTACATACCCATTTACACTCGCTCACGCACGCGACGCACAAAAATGTACCCACGCACGCCCGTGGAAATGCACGCACACTCTAACGCGCATAGCTCGCATATGAACACACGCACTCGTGCACGCGCAGATTCAAATACGGAGTCACAAACACGCGTACACATGCCAATGCAAGTGCACGCGCACGCACGTTCCCTAAAGACGTGCACACGCCTATACAGTCGCTCTTCATCCCTGCTGCCTCATAAAAGCATGCGCGTGCAAACGCGCTGAATGACATTCGCTCTGCAGTTGCCATTCAAAGCTGTGATACACACCTTTACAGTTCCAGTTTAGTGCCATTTCAAGTCAATATGTTCTCTGCCGGGAATGCTTCGAACGATTTGCACCTTTCGAGTGACTGCACCGCCCATGGCTATCCAAAACGCGCCTTTAAATGGAACATCAATGTTCCGACTAAGTGCCATAAATGCATATGCTGGTAGGAGGGTCTAGCATCTCGATGCCCTAAGTTGAAACTTGTTGATAGACGGCTGATAGTCTGAAATAAAATATTCTAAAAAGCTTTCCCATTTGGTTACGCTTGTGCGTTGCTGCGAATTTCCACGAAATAGGGAAAGTGTGATGTCCATAAATCCTGGGTATGAATTGATTATAAAGCTACCAGTCATCTACAGTTACAATATTATAACTGTGAAAAGGTTTATCGGCTGTGGGCTGAGAGCGGTTCACGCAGTGGTAAAGCAACTGCAGGAGTTCCAGCAGGAGCGCCGAACCTTGGTCCAAAAGCTGGAGATGATGATTGGCCAGCGTTCGTGGTCTTCACTACAATTACCTCCGAGAATAAAAAGGAGCCATGCGGACGACCTAAGAGTGCACCCCGATGAGCGGGTCCGTCTTCATGCGCTCCTCATGGACCATATCTCGTCCCTGACCACGCAAGTTCGAAGACGCCATGACAGGTTCGATGACGTAATTCACGGAAGATGTGCGCTCGATAATGTGGTAAGGTCCTTCGTACTTGCGCAGCAGTTTCGGAGGGAGACCAGCTGCTTTGGTAGGAACTGACAGTGTGCCAGGAAGGAAAGTCGGCGCGTCGGGATTGTCGAGGCGGCTGCTTTTCTGGCGCTGCTCGTCAGGTTGTAAGCTGCCTTGCCTCATTAAGGCCCGTGCGAGTACCCGGCACTCCTCAGCACGTCTTGCAGTGGCAGGAATGGGCATGTACTCCATGCATCAGGCTAGCATGGGAGAATTGTGTTGAGAGTATGCGACTTATGGCGGCCGTGTACAATAAGGAATATGCCTAAAAACTAGTGGTGTTCTGTATCGTGGCGTTCTATGCGTAGGTGACAAAGGGTAGAATGAGAAGCCAATTTTTGCGGTCAGAGGCGACATAGATAGCAAGCATGTAGCCAAGAGTTTGGTTCAAACGTTTAGAGAGCCCGTTGCTTTGAGGGTGAAAGGTGGTAGTTGTCCGATGAACAACACAGCACTGATCGAGAATGGCCTCAACGACTTTGGACAAAAGGCGCGCCCGCAATCACTGAGCAGTTCCAGGAGTGGACCTTGGTGGTGGATAAAACTTCGAACGGGGAACTTCGCAACGTCGCATGCTATAGCTGCCGGTACGGCGGTGGTGTGGATTGTGCTCTAGAACTGTCTGTCACCTGCCTTTTTCAATCTTTGACCTGAAATTTTAATTATTCGCGAAAAACTCACTGATTTCATTGAAACCGAGCTAGCTACAAGCTGCGACTGCTTGGGACGCCGTTGGTACGTGCCCAGGAAAGCTGGATATGTTTTTGCAGTGCAGTCGCCCATAGGGCTAAATATTTATATATGGGGTTTTACATGCCGAAAGACCGCTTTGACTATTAGGTACGCTACAACGGTGGGAGGAAGACGAAGTGATTTTTTGATAGAACGGTTGCTCTTTTGTCTCCGCTTTTCCGCTTTCTTTCCCTGCATTTCTGGGAGCTGGCACCCTTTCCTTGGGGCAATGGATGAAGCGATCTCCGAGCACTTTCCTGATGTGCTGCCGTCAGGTTGGATAGCGTCCAGGAAACGTGGAAGGGCGTGAAGCGATAGAGACACCGAGCCACTGAGTTATGTTCGGGCAGCTATCACTCATCGGACGATGAATTCAAGGTCGTGATGAGTAGGTGAGCAAAAAGAAGACTACTGCAGGCATCCTCATCGCAAAGTGCTTCTACCGTGAAGAGTGCACCGCGGCGCTGGCCGCATCACAATGTTCTTTATGCCCTTGAACCCGGCGACCAATTTGCGGCTCTCCAACAGGCAGGTCCTCTTTTCGTTACTCGAGAGAATCGCACCAAATGAGAATAAATACGTGCGAATAAACTCGCGGAAAAATGTCCTGGCAGTTGATGGGGACATCCCAGCGCCCTAGAAGGCCTACGGAATACAACTGAGCTGGACAATGTAAATGTGAGATAAATGATCCCTACAAGCGGCCATGGTACTGCGGGAGTCATTTACGTCGTCGACGTTGCCCTCCCGAATGACGACGTGCCAAGACTGATCAAGCCAACGACAGAAGGGACTTTCAATGCCAGGATTTTCAGACTGGGAAATACAGGCTTTGTTAAGATTTTGTTTGAAGTAGACAGCCTTCCTTCTGACGTCAGAGTAGGACGTCAAGTACCGAAGCCCCTCTAGCGTTTCAAGTGCTGCAAGATTGGCCACGTAAAGGGTGTCTCCGTGAACAACGTCGTGTGCCCGGGGTGCTCTGAGTCCCATTCAGAAGACGCCTGCAACACAGGTATCCTAAAGTGCCCTAAGTGCAGTACTCCTCACAAGGCCTCATCAAAGGATTGCACGCTGGTGCGCAAGGAATTCGCGATCCCAAAACGAATGAGACGGGGCAATTCAACGCATCGAAAGGCTGCCGCCGCTGTTCGGCGACGTCGGCATCGGCACCGAAAACGTTCACGAAATTCCGCAACTGCAGATAGGAACACGCCATCTTCCGTCAGAAGGATTGCCGCATCAGCGCGCATGGCAACGACGACCAACACATGGAAAGCAAACAAAGCGAAAGGTTCGCCCGTCCAGAACAATGACTTGAGCTACTCCATGCTATGTTGCCTAAAAACGCACCGACTTTGACGGTTTCGGCAACTGCTCAACCGACGCTGGCTCATGATTTCCAGGTCATCAAAATTTTGCGGTCGCTCATGAATGCCATTCGCGTTGTACTTACCAACGTGAAATCTTCGTCTGCGCAAAGTGCGCTACAGGTGCAGGACACTTTGAGTCCAGTACTTGCAGATCTTGGCAGAAATCATGACTCTCCAGAAGCCATCGTTTCCTGACTAAGTCCGGAATGCGTCGACAATTCAGTGGAACGCCACAGGATTTAAGTCGCGCATGTGGGACTTTCAACTGTTTTTGTTCATCAAGCAGATTCGCATCATCGTCATCTGCTATCGCCTATCACATAACATCAGACTGTCACCGGGTATGAGTGTTTGATGGTCGCCACCCACAGAGAATGCAGCAGGATCATCGTATCTATAGGACGTGTTCATCATCCAGTGCCACCTGACCAAGGAAACCAGTACGTATGTCTGACAGTGAAGATCAAGATCACGTTCACAGTAGTTTGCGCCTACATATCGCACTCAAGTCGGCTGGACTGCGAGCTGTTACGGCGAATCACGAATGTGACTCCGCAGCCTTTGGTGACGACTGGAGAATTTAATGTCCCCCACCATCTCTGGGAAAGTTCTAAGATAAACTCGAGAGGCCGAAGATTAGTGTCATTTGCCTCCGAACAAGAAATGTGCTTTTTAAATGATGGAAGCCCCACATTTCTGCGTGGAACTGTCTACTATAGCTGCCTGGACCTTATTTTTGTTTGACGCTGCTTCACTAGAAAGGCCACGTGGTTTCCGGATATTGGAACGCGGGGAAGTGACCACCTACCCACTTAGGAATGAAGGGTTGACGGGCTCCAAGTTAGCAGGCGTCACGCAATGTATCGACTGGCCAATGTTAAAATCAATTGTCGAAGACGGCTGTCGGGATGACTTGTCCTCTAGCCTGGAGGACATCATAAAGGGTGCCCTATAGGCTGCAATACGTTCGCTTCCGAGAAAGTATACGCGCACCGAATACGACATCGAGCTAGAGAAGCTTCGTGCAATTCGTCGTCATGCAGAGCGAGGATACAGGCGCACGAAGTCTGTACATGGCTTGAGGTTGGCCAGAAAAATCCAAAAGAAAATTCACTGTCGCATGGACAAACTTGCATCCCAAAGATGGATGACATTCTGCGAGTATTTGGAGCCTTAAAAATCTTTGTCTCACTCTTCATGGTCACCGTGGACGCCGTCATCAGCGCCACCCTTTTGTCTTTGGCCCTTCACCAACAATGCAGCAAGATTGACGTCGCTGAAGATTTCTGCAGGATAATAGATTAGTTTGCTGGGCCAGTTGGTGTATGGCGAACGTATATTGGTTTCCAGCAAGTACGGACGCGAGCGCAAGTAAGCAGAAACTGACAGTACAACGCTCGTTGTCCCAGTGTTGTCCTGTCCATTTCTACTTACTTGTGCTCGCCTCCGTACTTGCTGGAAACCATTATACGTTCTTTGCTGCAGGAGGATTGCTAGCGAAAATAGTTCTGCTGCAACATCAACGCTCCACCACCCCCGATTTCACGCCGCACCCGCATGGACAGTCCTTTCACCATGGACGAACTCGAATCGGCACCTGCCTTGTCGTTCGTCTTCAACAGGACCCGACGGTACAACCTACCGTGCCCGATGTAATCTTTGCGAAAAGGCTCGAAAAGTGCTCCTACTCTTGTTCACAAGCTCCTGGAAAACAGGTACGGTTCCCCAGGAATGGAAGACCGGTCGCCTAATTTCGCTGCTCAAGCCTAGCAAGTCGCCTGTGGACATTGCATCATACCGACCAACTGCGCTTGCCAGATGCATCGAAAAACTAATGGAGAGGATGGTTCTAGCACGACTAGAATTGTACCTCGAACATTACCAAGTATGTCTAGATGCAGTCGCCTGTTTCAAGCGTTGCCGTTCTTCCACAGACAACGTTACCGACTTGGTGACGTACGTCGAGCACCAGAAGTCCTGCAAAAAGTTATCTGCTGCCCTGTTTCTGGATGTTAAAGGAGCGTACGATAACGTAACGCACGAAGAGATTTTCAGCACAATAGAGGCAGTAGGGCTTGGCGGCAAGGTCTATTTCTGGATAAGTAGCTATCTACACAGGAGATAGTTTTTCGTGCTTACCGAGGATGGCCCGAACTCCCAGCATTAGACTAACCGTGGGGTGCCACAGGGCGGAGTACTGAGCGCAACGCTCTTCAGTCTAAAACTCATTGGACACGCCGACATCTTGCTATGCTTGTTAGGCTCTCCATCTATGCCGACGACATTCGCATTTGGACGTCGGGTAGCATCGCGCGCCACTTCAGAAAGCAGCCACTTCAACATAATCCTACCTTCGAGAACAAGGACTTCGTATATGATGTGAGAAGTGTGCGGTGGTGGTGTCTACCAGGAAGCCAATGTCTCCATACGTGATATCCGTCGACGGACAGCTGATCTCGTACAGCGCGAGTCACAGGTTTCTGGGGCTAGTAATTTTCAGAAATCTCTCCTGGACCCCTCATGTTAATTAAGTGAGAAAGCGCTTTACTGAAATTTGCCATATGTTTAAGTTCCCAGCAGGAAAGACCTGGGAAGTGCCAATACAATCTATGCTGCAACTGTACAGGGTCCTCTTTATTGTATTCCTGTGGCACAGCCTACCGGCAATTTCCAGCACCTGCAGAACTAACCTAAATATAATTCAAAGCATCGAAGCCGAAGCCCTCAAAATATGCCTTGGTCTCCCGCGGAGTGCGTGAGCGACTGAAGCTATTGCAGTCGCTCAAGATTCCACTCCTAGACAGCACATTACCATTGAAGCATTGCGGGTGCACGTAAAACACTTCGCCCGGACCCCTGCCCACCACGTCGCAAGTCTCCCAGTAGATATGCCCCACACGACATTCAGTGCGACTCTCTTGGCGCACCGTGCCTACCTGCCTCAGGTAAGGTTACGCACCTGCTGCAAGACCTTCCATTCCTCCATGGTCTGTGCGCCGTACTCAAGTAAAGCTTAAAATTCCAGGACTTCAGAAAAAGTCGGGCTTGCCGTCCTGAGCACTCAAGCAACTAACTTTACTTCTCTTGTACGAGAAATATGGCGACTACACACGCCTATAGTGATGGATCAACTACATCAAACAGTTCCGGTGGTGCTGTATTTATACCATCAATTAAAATAACCCAGCGGTTCAAGACCTCCATTGCTACTACATCTACAGCTGCAGAGCTCGCGGCTTTATGTGATAAATGCTGAAAGTTCTAGGAAATGGGCAGCCTTCTGCGATTCAAGGCGTGCCTTGCAAAGTGCGCAGTCATTTCTCCTACCTTTAACTCACGATCAGCGCACGTGCGAAATCGTGGAACTTGTCCATCACTCAAGACAAAAAGGCCGTGATATCTCTTTTCAATGGATACCAGGTTATTGCGGTATCACAGGAAATGATGATACAAATAAGGCGGTTCGGACGTCAAACCAAGGACGTCAAACTGCGTCCCCATTCCTCGCTCCAGGACCAACACTGCGAGACAACTTCGCATTCTAGCACGCACAATCTCCTTAGCAGAGTGGAATACCGCACATACAAGACGCTCAAGACTGCACAGACTAAACCGGTCACTGCATCTCAGACCTACGGCCGGTCGGCAACGACGCGAAGCGTCTTTTCTTTGTCGGCTGTAGGTTGGAGTTGCCTTCACGAATGCCTACTCAGCACTAATTGGAAGGGCTGATAGTCCTGCATGTGATGTTTTCAGATGCGAGGAGATCATTGACCACTTATTGTGGAATTGTCCTCAATTTCACGCACAAACACAATCATTGTCCAACACATTGAGGAAAATAGATTATCGTCCTCTGAGCGAACAGAGAGTTCTAGAGCACAGTCCCCACCGATAATCGGCACAGAAGGCAGTGAAGGCACTTTTATCCTTTCTCCGAACGTCTGGTTTGCGCGAGCGGCTTTAACTCAAGTACTGTCTGTACACGTCTCTACACCTTCTCTCTCGCTTCTCTGTTTTCCCCTTCTCTCTTCTCCCAGCGTAGGGTAGCCCTCAAGACTCTTGACTGGTTAACATCCATGCCTTCCTATATTCCCCCCCTCTCTCTATCTACAACGGGGGATTTTGGAGTAACTTTTCAATTTGGGGTTAGTTTAGGTGGACGTAGATCCCAGTACACGAATATTTTTTCTTTATTTCGCTACCATCTAAATTAGGGCTGCCGTGGCCGTGCTTCAACCTTGAGTTCAGAAATGGAACGCCTTGGACACTAAGTTACCGCGGCGGGTATCGCACTAAGAACACTGCAACATATAGTCATAAACCTAATATAACCAAACTCTCGAAGAAAAGCTTCCCATATCACCGTGCAGTGAAATCGGCAACTGCAATGACGTCGCCATGTTGCAACTCTGCGTCGGCGCCTGCGCGCCGATGACAAGATGCAGTTCAGACGAGACGCGCAATCAACGCTGTACGGAGTCTTCACTATTATGGTGGTGCAATCTAGTTCAGGTGCCTGCAAGCGCATCTTTTGACGCACTATAAATGTTACCTATGTGTCTTATAAAAAGGCCATCCAATTTTTCTGAAAAAATATACGGAATGCGCTATCCACATTGTCTACACGTACGTGCTACTTGTGAGTTATTGTTTTTGAATAATGTTTTTAATATTTTACCATGATGGAAATGAGAAGTGTGAATCGGCGGCAGATTTGAAGCTGCGACTTTTTTTTCGCACAGAATTACTGTAATGCGTTGAGTGGTAAAATCATTACTATGCATTACATTACTGCGATATAAGGCTACGTCATGGACAGGGAAATATATTTTTCCAAAGAAAAAAACAGGACTAGCATTCTTAACGCAGAAAATAAAATGTCTATATAAAAATATACGTTGTGGATATTTTGCGTAAACATAATTTGATCACCATTTGGGTTCACACAGTACCCTTACTGTACTGAAAAAAAAACTTGCGTAAATATTCCAGGGCATCGATGAAATTTATTTAATGTAGCACTAATGCAGTTATCACTATGCTTCGGCTCCGTTAGCTACATGCCTTCTTACAGAACCTTCCATACCACATTGATCTCAGGTGAAAACTTCCGTAAGAATTGAGGAAGCAGCGGACATAATCGCTTTCGTCAATAAAACTTTCGGTGCGTGCTTAGTGACTGAGCAAAACTGGGTGAACCGACTGGCTGGTTTAGCACTACTTCCCATAAGCGCGATAGTACATCACATTTTTCTTTGTTTCTTTTAAGAGAGAAAATGTGCTAATGCGCTTAAACCTTTGTGACGAAAAAGACGGCCGAATTGCCATGATACAAATCGACCATGAAAAGGCTTGTGATAAAGTTGTCCATAATGTCATATTCTTGCTGTGAGAAGACGTTGATGCGGGAGCAGTGATAACAGGTAAAGTAAGAATGTACAGGGATTACGCTGCATAATTTATATTTAGTATGAAATGAAGCGCAAGTGAAAAAGTGGAGCCCTTAGTAAAACAAAGATACTGTTTGTCGCCTCTTTGGTTACCCCTATATTTAGGGCCACTTTGCTCGAAAGCAATTAAAAGTCCATCTATTCGTGGAGTCATCTATTTTAGAATCGAATCTAGGGTTTCGGCTTATGCACATGACGTGGTCATTCCTCACAGCCAATGAAGGTGTGCATAAAGCTATGAAAGCTAGGCGTGGTTTGTTCTTGTGCGACACCTGGAAGTGTTGTCAGGTGGACTAACTGTTTAGGCTTATGACAAGGCAGCTGCCCACAGACACCCGAGTATTTTTGTAAAGCTAAAATCAGACGGAGAATGGGGGCGGGCATCATTTTTCGATGTTTTTAAGAGCTAGTGCTTACAGTACCTTTTAGTCACAGAATTGTATCATTTACTACAAGCACCATGCATGACATAGATTTCCATGCATAAATTTCATAGATTGGTTTTGGTATATATGTGCGGATCCAACTGGAGGAGAACTAGCCTGGTTAACCTATTTAATTCTGTGAAAAATGGGGGGGCTGGGACTAATACACAATTTTTTTGAGGCAAACTGTTAGTAGGATCTTTTTTTTTACTGGATCAATGTGATGTATTTTTGCGTACTGTTATTCAAGTGACAGTAAGCTCTTCCTTTTCAGAGGGAGTGGGCAGGTCTTATAAAAAATCAGCAAACATCCACATCAAGTAATTGTCTTTTGCGACGAGAAAGAAACTATATCTCGATACTGATGTTTTTGGCCGCTGCGTGTATATCGCACAAATTATAACTTCATAAGTGAAGCCTTGGCTACAAACTACGGGCTTCTTTGCTCCGTAGTGTGTTAACTGCACCATGTGTAACAAACCTGAAACTAATAACCACATCTTAGATTCCAACTGACCCCTGTTTTCGGGGACCTTCTCAAGCGAACTCTGAAAAACGTACCGCCGATAGTCCTTTCGCATTTGTTTTTTACCAAGCGCACATGCATGGGTTTTTGTGTATGAGTAGTGCAAGAAAAACGCGCAAGGATGTTAGGAATGCCCACGTAGATCTATGGCCTGTGAGACAAAACCCGCGCGATGCCCTAAAGCACAATGTTTCAACCATCTGAATGGTCCCAGGAGCTTGGCGGTTTTGTTTCTCTGATGACGTATATGACACCGTATAAACTACTAGTCTAGTCAAAGGATTTACTAATATTGCTTATTACAAGGTGACCTGCTTTGTATGTGCGTACGTGTGAAGTTAATAAAATGTTAATAAGAAATTAAGAAGCGTAAGAATTAATAAAGAATTAAAACTAGATATACCTAATTATATGCGGAACCCCACGAAGACGCCGATGTCGACAGTGATGACGGAAATTTGCTAGGAGTGCTTGCTTATTTGATATAGGAATGATTGTGTAGGTCTCTCGCACTGTGGGAATCGCTGTTATTGGACTAGCTGAAATTTTATCTAAAATGAACGGCCTCTCAATATACGCAGATGACATCTGCCTTTAGAATTCGGCGGTCACTCGTCTTCAGGTTGGCACGCAATTGCACCGGGCAGCAACTTTGGCAGCAACTTTGGCATCAACATATCTTCAATCACAGGGCTTGACTGTATCGACCGAGAAATGTGCAAGTATTGCATTCGCACGTAAAACTATGACACAACACCCAATCTCCATTATTAGACACACTATCACATATGGAAAGACGTCGATTCTTGGGTGTAATATTCTACCGAAATCTTTCCTGGAGCCCTCATTGCAGCTACTTGAAGAAAAAAAGTTATCGATTGCCCAAGTGCTGATATTCATGTGCGGGAAAACATAAGGCACATCTGTACGCTCAATGATTCAGTTGTACAAACCTCTATTCATAGAGTATCTACGTTACAGCCTTCCAGTGTTTTTCAGTACGTGTAATAATATATTCGCTCATTGGAGAGCTTAGAGGGCCAGGCATTGCGCACGTGTGTAGAACTTTCTCGCTGTGCGTCAACAGCAGCAACAATCGCGCTCGCCGAAGAGCGTCCTATCCAATCATACGTTATGGGGATTGTCTCAGGACGCCAACCGTCATCTTTCCCGCGTCCCCGATCATCACTTGGCGTTCTTCTCCATCATAGAGACCTCGTGCACCGTTTTATGAAGTTATAATCACCCATAAAGATTGTATACCATGAGGATACATAACGGCAACAAGGTCTTTATTGTACTTGTGGTGTCTCCAACAGCGTCAAGTGCGCCTAAATATTCCAGGTGTAAAGAAGAAGGCCAGTCACTCAAGAATATCTCTGAAACATGAAGCTGTTAATAATAAGTGAGACATACGGGGACCCAACACACATATATACCGTAGGTTCGGTCTCACCTACCAGCTCATTAGGTGCTGTTGCGATTCCAACAACGAAAGCAACAATGAAATTCAAATTGTCACACATGACAATATCAACGGCGGCAGTGCTAGCTGCTCTCCGTGCTGCTGTCTAATACCTGCTGCAAGAGACACCTCAGAAATGGGTCAATTCTTGCAACTCTAAGGCCGCACTTCAGAGTCTCTATTTTGCCCTCTATCATAGGACCCTTGAGCAGCTGACATATCAGATAAGGAAAGACAACGATCAAGCTATAGCTAAAGGGCATGAAATCATATTCCAGTGGCTACCTGGACATACTTGCATTACTGGTAAGGACCTCGCCGATGAAGCCGCCTGGTCTGCCCATCTACAAGCGCGACCAGTTCCAATCCCCTATCGAGAACTGATGCTACAAGAAAGCTTCATATAGTGGCTAAAGCTATGACACACAAATACTAGTATCCCAACCTCCTGAAGTGTAAGCTTCATAGGCTTGATCAATCCTTAAAGAAACAAGTGCATCTTGTTAACCTCCCTGCCTTTCCTCTCTTCATTCCTGTCTACTATTTCTTTCTCTTTTTTTCTCTGCGAAGCACTTTGCAAGTAGCTAGCTATGCAGCATTGGCTCGGCTCCCTCAAAGCATTACAAAGTGGAGCAACGTGTTTTTGTGCATGACGCTAGCACGCGTGTGTGTGAGGACAGCAACGAGACGACGACCATGAACATGACGACCGTACGACAGGAATGGCAAAATTTCTACTGGTGCGGTTGACGCGAATATATACATGCATGTAATTGGTGTGTTCAACATGTTTATTTAACGAGCGTAAGCGAAACGCACACGCTTTACGACCTTATGTGCGAGTGAGTGTTGTACAAGCGCCTAGTCTTTGCCATGTGGTATATGGTAGAGCGATGATGGCGTTTGTACTGCGGTAACGAAATGTGAAATCTTGGTCAACCTAGGCCGATCGTGAAGGTGGTAAAACGTTGCTCAGTTTATATGGAGTGTATACTCCTACGAGGCAAGTACTACGGAAAGTTGGTCGACACCGAACACAGTGCAGTCTAACAGAGCGCCTAAAATTGCGAATTGTCACGCGGAAGGAAGGCTCGTACGCGTAGTATGCGCGACACGTTTAGAACGAAGGAAAGTTTGTATGCGATTGGAACCTAATGAATGGCGCACCAGGCAATAGGGCCCGACGGCAAAGGTTCGATTTCACCATTGGTCACACTTATTCATTTTACAGCGAAACTGATAGCGTCTATTTGGTCGGGATTTTTCGTGTTCGCGTGTGTGACTTTTGCTCACGCAAAAATGCGGCCTGATCCCGAAAGTAGTGATAATAAGCGGGAAGAGCAAAGTGTGCGGCTTTTTCGAGAGGCATCACACTATGTCATCAGATGACATCATGATGACATCCTGTGACGTCCCGTTATACCTGATGACGTCATGAGAAGACCCCATCAGGGGATATCGTCACGTGACGATGCTGTTATCACGTAAATTTTCAGTTAGTGACACCACGCTATCTTTGGTGTGGGGACCTCATCACGCGACGTTTGAGGTGATGACGTAATCACGGTTTTTAACTCTTGGTCACATGGGGTTTGGCTGATTTTTCGCTTCATGACCGCTATAATGATTTTGTTTTTACCAACGCTAGCCCCCTCCGCCTCAACTGTCCAACATATACGCGTCCGGAGCTTATACAAGGCGTTATCAAACATTTTGTTATAGCATTATGCATATTTATATGTGCTAGCCTGGCTGCAACTCTGTTTGCAGTCATTTTCACATCTCCACAGAGGTCGTGGAAGGCTGTAGAAAGCACTCTTGTGTTTTCTTTATTTGAAGAACTAGTAGTATCCATTTTCACGGCGATCGCGCGGGCGCAGCTGTGTTTGGTAATGTGGCGACCCGTCCATTGCTTGCTTCAGCTGCCTCCGATGCATCTGTGTCTACAATGGGTGTACTAGAGGACGCCAGTACGGCCCTGCAAACATAGGTTTTAGCGGGTATCCTGAATGTCACGGGTTGGAAGACAGGCAAAGCCTTGGCTACAGCTTCAATGAATATGTAAACGCTTTGGGAGCTCATTACGATTTGTCCAAACGGCGCGACCAGCGTATACGGCGCTTGTACAAAAAGTGGGGCTAAAATGTATTACAATCTAGGCTACCTTTCCACTTATGAATTGAATCAATGTCAGTGTGTCTAGCTCTGAGTTTTCATTTAGCAGATACTTTTAGGCAGCTGTCTGTTCCTTTTATGATTCAGTAACATTCCCCGTGCAGTCAATATCTGATTGTTCTTTTTTTTTGCTTATCACTCGTGGATGCGTTCAGTTGCGATAGATTTGTTCTTGCTGGGCACAATGCTTCTAACCTAGATATTCTGTACATTGTTAATCGCCCGTCGCCGGCTCTGAAGCAACGGACGGTTCTATTACTGCACCAGACATATAATGGCCGTATACATATATGTATATATCAACGGTTCGACCTGAACTACCCACTCAATTGCCGCATTCGTCGTTGCAGCTTATCATGTTACATTTAAGTTCAAATTGTCACACATGACTATATGTCAGCAGAACCTGCAGCCCTACATGCCGCTATGGCCTACGTCCTCGAAGAACTGGCATAGAAACGGGTCATATTTTGTGACTCTTCATTTTCTGAATCTTCCCAGTATCAAATCTACCTTAGATCACACAACTTAAAAGCACATGATATGCGACATCAGGGAAGTACACCGCCATGATCTGGAAACAGGGGACAGCATAATGTATCAGTGGATTCCTGCTCACTGTGGAATCCTCGGCACCGACTTTGCTGACAGGGCTGCCCGGTGTGCCCACGAAGACACACGAATGCGTCCAATGCCTTTGGCGGGGACGGACACTACCAAGGAATGTTGCCTGCTTGCGCGCTAAAAGGCACAAGCTTTCTGCCGTTCACCAAGTGCTTCGAGTGGCAGACTGCATAAACTGGACCCCTTCCGACGGCTACAACTGCCATCTAGCCATTCCCGCTGCGAAACAACCTTGCTCTGGCGCTTGTTACTGGGATTGGCGTTCACGAACGCTTACTGCTATCGTCTACATGTAAGGAGCTGGATGTTCCTTTTCTGAATCAATAAGTTCTCCATGGGGCCACTATGTGATTGTTTATTTTTTGGTCATCGCTCGCGCGTTCGCACAGCTGCAATGGCTTTGTTTTTGCATGGAACAAGGCTTTAACGTAAATATTTTGTACGCTGTAGCAGCTTGTAGCAAATATGTATTTTCCCTAGTCACTCGCTATGTGGATCGTTACGAAACGGTTCGCTTCAAACATCAGTATTCTGTCGGTGTAGATGCCGTCAAGCATGCTTCCGCGCATTGATTAAGTTGTGCTTCTGTTAGCTAATTATTGACACCTTGACATAAGCGTCGGCGAAAGTTTGCATGCGGGTTGGGGTGGATGTGTGAAGGTAACGTGCGAGAAAATTTCCATATATCAACAAGCGGCGCTACTGCCTTTGTAACCGCATAACGAGCTGTACTCCCTCGTGCAGGCGTTCCGGGGTTGAAGCACTTTGCTTGGAGGTTAGCACTGCAAAGCCGGCGGACGAGTGAATTCTTATATCTTCGAGGGAAGTCGGGAATCGCGAAGAGCCGGCAACACACGCGGTCCTTGTGTTGCAGCAGTCCGTGAACCTTGACACACACATTCATCCCATTCCTTAATTTTCCAGTAATAAGCTTTACAGCCAACTACTGCACACTTCCTCATTCGGCCGCTCCATCTTTTGCAGAATGAATGGAGCACATTGCGTTAGTGAAACTGCAGTCACATTTCGGAAAGCTGATCGTACAGAAGCAGGGAATAAAAGGTAATGGTTTCGTACCTGTGCGCTTTCCCCAAGGCAACGTGGGGCGCACCGCCGAAAGCGCCATCTCGGTTCTCTACAGCAGACTGCTTCGCGAAAAGGGCCAACAGAAACATTCCAGGCGCGTTGGCGCCAAAGCCACTGCCGTTGGCCTGCCGTCGTAGTATGAAGGCGCGTGCATGGCTTACTGGTAGAGGCTTGAAAAGAGACGAAGGAAGGTGGACGAATTCTTAAACAGCGCGCAATCGTTTCTCCAGGAGCCAGCGCAGCGTTTTGGCATGGTCGCTCAAATAAAATGCAGAAGGTCGTCTTCCTAGCATCTTGTATAGGCGCCATCCAAACATACATTAGCCCTTCAGCCTTCAATGTTTTCCATTCAGGCAAAGTATTTCTGCTTGACATATGTAGTATGAAAAAGCTCTCAGAGCCATGATACAAAAAAGAAAATTTCGCAAAAGCTTTGACAAAACACAGAGCTCACATGTTTTATATTGAAAGGGCCACAAAATTTGATTTTATTTCCATCGAACGTTATGTTGGCTCTTGTGATGTTCAAACAAGAAAATGTTACTGTACCAAATAAAAATAGGCGTATCAGAGGGGCTGGGACCTTCTGCTTCATGTCGCATTTCGCGCTGTGTCCTTGATGATCGCAGGTAAGGGTCCTCGAAGCGATCTTTAGTTTCTTTTTCAACTGGCGAGCAGGTTGGACTCACGGATTCAATGAGTCTTCTTTGTTCTTATCGATGAATACTGTACGTGCATCTGAATGTCATATGGGGAATTATCACATTTCCAGCTAAATAACAGTCCCAAATGAGGTACTATGCCGAAAAAAAATATGCCCACTATGACTTTAGAAATAGCTTCGAGAAATATATGGAAGTAGACAATTTGACTACTCCTAAATTAAATGTTACAACCACTGAGCCCTCGTGGCGTGACATTCGTGCGCCACTAAATGGGATATTATGTGAGCCGTGAAAAGCAGTTTGCTTATAATTTTTTTCTTGAGCTGCTAAGCAACATACTTGTACAATTAGAATTCTTGCTATCATTGCGCTACGTAATCCACACAGAGTACTAGACAGCCTGAAATGAAATGCTTTCACTTTTTTCTTGAGCACTGCCGCCATCATCGTGCAAATAAACATAACTTGAGCTGATTTTCTGACAAATAAAGCTGAATAAAACACTGACGTCATCCTGAACAAGATATCCAAGGGTCGTACTACTCAATATTCTGCGGCGCCTATCCGCAAGCTTGTTTTTTGAGGATGCGATCTGGTACAATAGAAACTCACTAGGAGATATTTGATGAGGTAGTTTTTATTCTCAAGCACCCAATGTTAACCATCATCGCGCAACACCTCAATATCCTGGTGGCAGGCCACCATGGCGTGTCGTTCAAGTCTGACCACGCTGGTTCATTAGGATTGACATGTACTATATTCTGCGTCGTTGCGCCACCACATATTAACTCTGCCAGAGCTGCCATCCATCTAACCTGATCGTCTTCTTGAGCCTTTGATTTACCATACGAGTGCTGTCAATAAGTAATTTTTTAACTCAGCCGCCCAATTACCGCTCTTGATTTCGGCAAAGTGCGTGTCTATCGCTGTGGAAAGCAAGGGTGCTGGCAAGAATGTACGATGACTCATTTCGTTTACCGAGCATCCGCATCTTAGCTTATGAAGCAGACCACAGCTTGTACGGAGCAGCAGGCGACGGAGGCGAGAAGCGTTTTTGACGGAATAATCGTACGTTTTCAGCTAGGTGCTTTGTTTCTGGCGAGGGGTAAAACTGTTTACTTTATCAAGAGCGTTAGGTTCAGTTGCAGCATTACAGTCTCCTAGGCGAAACGTCAAAGTTCCCTCACGTTACGAAAGGGAATCGGGGCCATCAGGCGCCTTTTTGTAAGCGTCACGGCTCGAATAAAATGGCGGAATGTCCAGAATGGTGCCCGTGACCTTGAGAGAACGTCACGTTCGAGGCGCTGAAACTGCTGCGGCGTGCATTGGGAAATCATAGAACCAACGAACCGACCCGGAATAAGCTGGATAAAAGCGAGCTAACGTGGACTCACGTCGGTAAAAATTATATCATGGTGCTTTAAAGTGGAATAATAATCTATGGGGATAATTAACTCATAGAAGTCCTAATACTTTCGCACTCAGATCATTTAAGGTTATTTAAGTGAATGTCAACTTTTTTCTTCTCCTGCATAACCGCGTAGTGTCTTGGCGAGGAATTCCTTTATATTTAGTAAAATAAATATGACTGTAGATAAATAAATAAAATAAATATATTTACAAGCGTCTGTTGAATGTGTCCCGTGTCCAACGTGCGATTTCATAGGACAGACGCAAGACGCCTTCTCTAATTTTGCTCTATCGAAGTGCGCGTTCCAGGCTTTTTACGCGTTCATCAAATATTAGGCACCAGGTAAGTAGCCGCAGTACCTGTTCGGAGCTCCACCGGGCGGCATCAGCGTCAAAAAGTAAATCACAAGCATGTCATTTTCCTGTTTAGAACTTCAAAGAAAACTGCATGTGGAAAGGAAACCTTGCGAATGTGGTGGATGGGCGACATTACAAATAAAAGCAGTTTGCTTTTAAAACAGGACGTTGAAAATATATCACTCATTCCGAAGCATACCATACATAGGATTTGACGAAAACATCTGATTTCCAAGCAATCCCACAATCCCGGTCCTTGCTTAATGCGAGTGTAAATCAACGAATACACGGCGTTCTGCACGTTTTCCACACAATCTGGCCTCAGCCGACGCAATGGTTCGCCACCGACACAGATATGGCCACAACACGGGCTCCAAGCCGGACGTTGCTAGGCGCTGGTAGAATGCCGTCCGCTCGCACTGAAGACAAATTCGTGGACGCAAAACCTGTTTCCAGTCGTTCACAAAGCAGAATTCTCAACATACAAGTTCCTGCTTCTTGAGCTCCTGAGCCTTAATTCTTGCGCGTTCTGCCCGGCCAAGCAGCGCACTCCTGTGTTATCACTTTCAAAAATGGCTCGTTGTGTTTTCTACAAGCGTGAGTATCGAAAGACGGAATATGTCTGGGGAGGGGGGGTGGCATAAAAATATTACGAGCTTGACGCCGTAAGACTCAATCGAGGACAAACTAACTGCGTCACATCGGCCGAGCTGCTCTTCACTAACTGAGTCAAAATACCACGTGTGACCAACGTGCACCAAAAGTACTCCACATAGTACCGAAACAATTATAATATTGTTGCTGCTTAGACAAGGCATCACGAATTTGTCCCTGTAATATTAAATACACGCGAAACTAACTGCGTCACTACGGCCTAGCTTCTTTTCTTTAACTGCGTCGCATCGTCGGGTGCAGTTCCGTAAGCCTGAATTGTTTGAAATGCAGCGTAGACTGTCAGAATTCTCGCCTTGCAGTAGTGCAATAGCATGGTGGTGCTATGTCGAAGTCCAGAAGGAACGCAAGAATATGCCGAGAGGCCAAGAAACCAGAGCTATATCCATAACAGTTGTCACTTTAGTATTCTTACCTCATATGAATGTGAATGCATGAGGACTTGTTTAAATTATTGCCTTGAAATAATACTGCAAGGTAATCCACCTAATTCCCCCATAATTCCGCTTAATTCACGTTAATTCACCATAGTTCACCCTAATGTAGTTTATTACACCTTAATCATCCTTAATGTATTTTTCGGAATGGGCAGGTCGGTTTTTGGATATGGCCCGACCTCTCTGCATTTCGTATCATTTAAGTTTTCTCTGTCTCTGTATATGTCCCACGACGTCCGGCCGACGCGATGACCGTTTACATTGCGATTTCGCAATGCGAGCTGCAGCAGGTCCGGTGCCGGGAACATGACGTCATGACTTGGTCACGTGAGTTTCCTTGCCGTTCGATGTCAACTCCATGCGTAGGATTTTTAGCTTCATGGTACATGTAAGCCTTGCACCTTTAGAAAATGAATGTCAGTCACTTAAGTATCCTTACGTGAATCGAATGTGAAAGCATGACGACTTCTCCAAGTTATCACTGTAAATTGAAACTTTTGCTATTCAAACTTAATCACTCTTGCTCAAATCTGTACCAAATTATTCCACCTTCATCCACTTTATCAAAACACTGATGCACTTCAGCTCACCTTAATAAGTTTTACTCCACAGTAACCAATTTTAATCCATCATAATCCACCGTAGTGAACTTCAGTCTACCTTTTTCCCCCTTAATCCACTTTATTCCAACGTAATGTAATTTTGTGATCGGTCCATGAGTTGTCCGCGAAAGAATTCACGCGAATGACCGCACCAACTGGCAATGCCGCGAAGCGCGCAACTCTAATTGACCGGCCATTGGGTGATCGGTCTCAGTGACCATGGGACTTATTGCAGCATCTCCGGCAACACCGGGGGATGTTCCGCATAATAACCCATACAATGCTTTAGCATTAAAGAATCAGACGTGCCGCCGAAGCCTCACATGCGCATCTAGCCTCGCTCACTTCAGTGGCGAGTCTGGTGCATGGCGCATGTATCCGGCATGTGTGGCGTGTCATTGGCTTGTCGCTAGGTTACGGAAGAAAAATAAGTCCATTAAAGCCCAAAACCTCTTTGAGCTTTAGCGGTCAAGATGAGAAAAGATGAACGTTGCCTGTTGACTTAATTTCGCATCGTTTTAGAGCGCGACTTATAGGCGCCCGTTCCTGCGTTTAACGTCGGCGTGCCTCATCCTCCCTCGGCGTAACCGAGCAAACGCGGAGCTATGGTCGAGTGGAGCGTAACGGGGAATGAAAGAAGGCGACAGTGAAGAGAGCGCGGGGAGGAAAGAGGAGGCTGCAGCGAAAGCATGCGGCGGAAGACGGAGGCGGAGAGTATGGGGAAAGGGTGAGGAGAAAATCAGAATTCGATAGCGAAGAGAGCACGACGAGGAAAGCGGTGGAAGCCACCTTGAAGCACAACCAAATGGCGCTCACGTCCACGCATCCGCTGTTGTCGATGCAAAATTAATGCCAAGCCATACTAATCGTCAAGCAATATAAATACATCGGCGTATACATAAACGAAGGAGGTACTTACCAAAGCAAGCGCGAAGACAATATGAAAGTAAAAGGGAAGCAGAATGAAGAAATGCTGGAACACACGGCACTTTGGGGTCACAATAAATATGAGATGGTGCTTCAAATCTGGAATGGAGTCATTGTGCCAACGTTCGTAGACGCCACTCTGTGCCTAAAATTCCATATGTCATAGGAGTTTGAAGTGTTTGAAGTTAACAAAAGATCGGTGTGGCGGTAGGCCTTTGGAGCCCAAGCAAAAATCACGAAGGACGCAGTGCAAGGGGACATGGTTTAGGCTTCGTTTGAAGTCAGGGAAGCACAGAGCAGAATAATTTTAAAAATAGATTGAGGAACATGGATCTAAATAAATGGGCGGATAAAATGCACAAGTATCTGTATCTAAAAAGCATGGACACATAGTGAAAGAACAGGTTGAGAAAGTTGGCAACCAAGTACAGGTTAATTGAAAGTGTAGATAGACAACGAGGGGTAATCAGAAAGAAAGTGAGAGACACAGAGACAGCGAATTGGATGCAAAGAAGGCAAACGAAAAATGCCGTGGAGCGCTACAAGAATGAGCAGAAAGGAATTAGAAGAGAAAATGTGGACGATAACATGAATACGACGCTTGCTATACAACGTTCAAGCTGGCTGCCTAAGGACAAAAACATACCGCGGCAAATATTCGCTATTAGATGAGGCACGTGTATGCTGGAGAAAAAAAACCGACACCACTAAGCAAATCCTAATTGAATGAGAAGTAATTCACCCAGCGAGACCAGTGCACAGCGCTCAACTTCGAGTAGACGGACGTATCAACCAGTCAACAGTAGAGATACGCAAGAGGCGTATAGAGCATTGGAGAAAAAAAAGCAGAGAAAAGACCGATATGACCGGGTACATCACCGGCATAGGCCGTTGTACAAGGTAGATAAAGATTAAAGGGATATATACTTGAATGATAGATGGAAAATCATTGATGGTATATCTGTCAACTCAAGGAGGTAAGGGGATGATTTCGTTTCATCATCATCATCATCATCATCACCATCATCATCATCATCATCATCATCATCAACAACATCATCATAATCCTGTTTAGGCCCACTGCAGGGCAAAGGCCTCTTCCATACTTCTCCAGCTACCCCGGTCAAGTACTAATTGTGGCTGTGGTGTCCCTGCAAACTTCCTAATCTCATCTACCCCCCTAACTTTCTGTCGCCCCCTGCTACGCTTCCCTTCCCTTGGAATCCAGTCCGTAACCCTTAATGACCATCAGTTACCTTCCCTCCTCATTACATGTCCTGCCCATGCCCATTTCTTTTTCTTGATTTCAACTAAGATGTCATTAACGCGCGTTTGTTCCCTCACCCAATCTGCTCTTTTGTTAACCCTTAAAGTTACACCCATCATTCTATTTTCCATAACTCGTTGCGTCGTCCTCAATTTCAGTAGAACCCTTTGCGTAAGCCTCCAGGTTTCTGCCCCGTACATGAGTACTGGTAAGACACAGCTGTTATACACTTTTCTCTTGAGGAATAATGGCAACCTGCTGTTCATGATCCGAGAATGCCTGCCAAACGCACCCCAGCCCATTCTTATTCTTGTGATTATTTCACTCTCATGATCCGGATCAGCAGTCATTACCTGTCCTAAGTAGATGTATTCCCTTACCACTTCCAGTGCCTTGCTACCTATCGTAAACTGCTGTTCCCTTCAGAGACTGTTAAACATTACTTTAGTTTTGTGCAGATTAACTTTTAGTCCCACTCTTCTGCTTTGCCTCTCCAGGTCAGTGAGCATGCATTGCAGTTGGTCCCCTGAGTTACTAAGCAAGGCAATATCATCAGCAAGCGCAAGTTACTAAGGTATTCTCCATTTACTCTTATCCCCAAGTCTTCCTAATCCAGGTCTCTTTATACCTCCTGTAAACACGCTGCGAATAGCATTGGCGAGATCGTATCTGCTGTCCTAACGCCCTTATTTATTGGGATTTTGTTGCTTTCTTTATGGAGGACTACGGTGGCTGTGGAGGCGCTATAGATATCTTTCAGTATTTTTACATACGGCTCGTCCACACCCTGATTCCGCAATGCCTCCATGACTGCTGAGGTTTCCACTGAACCAAAAGCTTTCTCGTAATCAATGAAAGCTACATATAAGGGTTGGTTATATTCCGCACATTTCTCTATCACCTGATTGATAGTGTGAATATGATCTATTGTTGAGTAGACTTTACGGAATCCTGCCTGGTCCTTTGGTTGACGGAAGTCTAAGGTGCTCCTGATTCTATTTGCAGTTACCTTAGTAAATACTTTGTAGGCAACGCACTGTAAGTTGATCGATCTATAATTTTTCAAGTGTTTGGCGTCCTCTTTCTTATGGACCAGAATTATGTTAGCGTTCTTCCAAGATTCCCGTACGCTCGATGTCATGAGGCATTGTGTATACAGGGTGGCCAGTTTCGTCAGCTAGTAGCTGGTATCAGTACTATAATGCAACGGGTTTCCTAATGCCAGTTTTCGCCGAGTGTCCACTGTTATTTATTTCTCTATTGCAAATTCTTGAAAGATTCGCTCCTTCAAAAAATTATAACTTACAAACAATGGCGTCAGAGGATGCTCACAAAGCCGTTCACAATGTTTATCCCATACACTGTCTTCCTTTTGAGCCGGAACTGCGGTACAATCCTATTCAAGGATATTTTTGAAAATATGAAACTAGGATTCGAACAATTTTCAACCGTTCAAGAGGAAACACGACATTTAACAGCAATCCTTAACTAGAACACTAAGTGAAGTAGAGTAATTTTCCTTATTAATAGAATGTGCGCAAGTGTTTTTGATACTTCCTTCTTCGGCATTTCATTTCTAGCATGCTTCTGAAAAACTCCGCCGCGCTTTGCAAAGTATAGGAGGCTGCATAACTGGATTCGTTCCTCTGGGACTTCTTCAAATGCTCGTAGAAGCTTGGTAGCTTTGCTGTGCAAAGCAGTCTTGCGTTGTAAATTAATGCCACGTTTTTACAAAAATAAAACTAAGACCTAAAGGAATGTTCTAGTTCCACCACAATTCATAAAATATGTGGGACACGGTTTATAAAATGCACTGTAACAAAATGCGATATGTCCAATTTATTTATTTGATTGACAAACTACGTGTCGCAATGCAATGCAATGTTTATCTCTATGCACTAGGCCACTTGTAAATTAAGGCAATGTGCAAATTCAGTTAGAATTCAACTAATCACGCAGTTGATATTTGACCTACCAGCATTTTTTAAGGAGAAAGGCTGTTTTGGCGAGTCAGCCTCACTTTCCATATGGAATGTTTGTGTTTGTAAATGCTGTCGTGCGTTCATCGCTGATATAGGTAGCATAAGGTGGGCTTGTAACTAAGGAATTACACGTCATAAATGACTTACAATCAATTACGCTTTTTGGTAATTCTGTAATTTAACAGTTATGATTTTTTACTAGGCAACGCTCACTATAATTCATTTACTTTTATCTGAGTCAATTACACCTAGTTGAACCAAGTGACAGTTTCTGAAGATAAAAGCTTAACAGTGGACGCTGCTTCGAGTATTTAGTTTTGGCGGGAGCTTCAGTGTCCAAAGGGATGAACCCACGAGCATTCCCAGAATGAGCATCCTGCAGCTTTCCAATTTCCTTTCATTTTGTCCTTCTCTGCCTTCGGATACGGCTCGGTCACCGGAGCATGACGGGGTTGCCCATTTTCCAACCTCTCTTGGAAGTCCGACCACAGCTACTCTCCTACAAAAATTTCTCATACTCTTTCCTGGAAGCGCTTCCAAGATGACTTCATGGTGGGTAAGAGCACCTACTCAATTTTTCGACTGGTGCACTCTGTGAATATTCTGACACAGAGAGAAGTCCTTAGATTTTTAAAAGTTTTGTTTATATCTGTTCGATATATACGTGGCACCTATACGCCGATTTTGGCGACTGTTAAGCACAAATAATGCATTAGGGCTGGATACTATGCAGTTTTAAAATATATTACATTAGAGATGTGCCCACCTTTTCACGCAAAGGGAAAGTTTTCTGGCATCTCTTACAACTTGTCGCTTCAGTCTAAATGGCTCTACGAGTAAAGGGCACCGGGACGAGGTCCATCAGATGTTGGTCGATCAATTCAGGCGGCGCATCTACATAGCGATGACCACTTCTCACGTTCATGGAAGGGAATCGCGCATGTGCCATTTCTCAGTTTCTCAATGGCCCTATCGGGTGCACCATGTGTTAGCCTCAATAGGAATGAATTACTTCGTTTCATACACTAACCATATCTCAGCACGGGTGCTTTGAATGATCACCATTTTATAAGCAAGGTGTTCGTGCTTTACAACACGGCCTTTTGCGCCAGCGCGCACATTAGGCAGTTTTCAGTGTCGCTGCAGACGTGTTCATCATAAAAAAAAAAAAGAGAGAAATGATTATCGAAGAAAATTCGACAGCAGCTTCTAGAAAAGATAAACAACGTGTTAAGGGTTTTAGAGGCCTCATTAAGAAAGGCAGTCCAGCTCGTTCTATATACTGTATTTGTGGTATGAGGGAGGAGAAAATAGGGTAGAAAGGAATGTTAAAGCAATACATATCCTTGTTTAGCAATTGCATCATTATTTTTGTAGGACAGTTATTGACGCCTGTAATCAAAACCAATTTTTTAAACTAGCCATTCGGATCGGTTACATTATTTTTGTAACGTGTCCTAGTCTGGCCACCGGACACCTTCGCAAGCGGTGAGCAGGAGACCATAAATACTACTGCCTATTTATCAATTTTCGTGCACACTAATGAGCACAGTCCACCGTTACCATAGAGTAGACGTACATAAGGACTACCTCCGCATGGCCTCTCATTTAGGGAACGCATAGTTTGCCCGCACTAACGCGCGTGGATAAATATACCGAAGCCGTTACCTGCTGAACGAGGCGGTTGTTGGACGCTGCTGTATTAAACGTTGTTCATTTGGCACAAGTGGCAAATAGTGCATGTCTGAAGTCATCTTAACAATACGCGTATGTCCAAGCATGTACGTATTATTACACTTCTTAAGGGAAGTCCCGACGAGGAGACCGACAGCCTTCGAGAACTGCAATGTAGATGTGTTTATAGCATGTCGTATAAGTGCTTCGCCCATTTTAGGTGTGCGCTCCATGAAATCACGAATGTTTGATTTCGAGTGCGTATTGCCAAAGAAACAATATGAAAGCAATTGTTTTTCACCCTAAGTGCTTATGTTTCAGTTTAGGCGTGCCAGGAGCAGGCGCACAAACTAGGGGACTATACACGACCTTTAACCTCATCGGATGAATGCGATCGACACTGACTTAAACTGTGTTTCGCCTCGTATAGGCTAAAGCTTGTGACTCCGACAGTGCATCACCACCTTCGAACCATGACTCCGCCGCTCACAGCAAACGTAGCTTCTCGCGACAGCAACAGCTCCCGCTAACCCTACCTCGCGATTGCCCATTGTCGACGCTGTCGTCTGCCATTACTTCCGAGCATGCTCTGCCTACACAGTTATTTATGCCATAACAAGATGTGGCCAGTGACTGAGGCGAACGCACGGTTACGTGGTTTCAGACAACTGAAGAAATTAATTTGTAACAAATATGCCCGACTCTCAACCCCGCCGTTTTTAACGTATGGCTGGCGTGAATGGCCGAGGAACTTCAGCAAATTTTGCTGACATCCATTGAATCGAAAAATAGCCGTTGAGCACAGACGAATCAGTGAAGTTCAATATTCAGCGGTGCTGGTATCTACACGATATAGCAACTATAATATAAGGATAACTTCCTTTTCATTTCCTTCGTTAATGCCTTGCATCAGCGATTCCAAAATTGACTCAAGATACAGAACGTACACAGTTCGATGTGGGAAAAGAAAAGGGCCTAAAACATAGCATATGATGTTTTTTTATATCACATTTTCATAAGGACATGCTGACCTCTCGTATAGTCAATATCAATGAATGTATGGCTAATACCGAATAATATGTTATCTATACCTGTCAAATAACTTCGTCATACAATAAGGGCACGTGTAGAAACAATAAAGTTCAACAGTCGACTAGGCGTACGTACCTGTTGTCCCACACCAACGTTGGCTGGGAAATATTCTGGGTTGCACTTAACAGTGTACCATGAAGCCTGCATCGAGAAAAGCAGGGCCAAAGTCAAGTGAACCACCTGAGTAGTTTGTAAGAGATTTCGAGGACGAATGCACCAAAAGTATTGCTAGTCACACAATTCCTGCTAAAAGGGCCTGCAGAGCCGCTTACCGCAATAAACTTATGCAATTGAGGGACGAGCCAAAGAGCGCGTAAAAAAATACTAATTACTACAAATTGAGTATGTATCTAGCTAATAAGAAATTATTAATAGCACATTTATACTAGAAAAGCTGTTATTCTGCCAAGAAAGAAAACCAGTAGATTGATCAATTTGCAGATTTCAGAGACCGTGGTCCTTTGTGAGAGTGAAAGAATAGACCTCATTACATTGTTTTGCGACATTGTTTGCGAAATATCATTGCTAGGCAACTGAAGAGTGTGTTCGTTTAGGTCAATTTCAGTGGGTGTACAAACATGGATATCTTTGCGCAAGCTTTTCTTCCCTGGACTATATGTCGGAACAAATAATTCGCTGTGCGGCCTAACGCCTTTTTCTTCTAAAAAAAACTACGAATCAGGGCAGACTGGCTGTTAGGAGACAGCGATAGCATAGATAGTGCCCGTCGAGTTCATTTATCAATAGCTTTGCGGCACCCACTCTGGGATTGAATGATCTGGTTTTGTAAGTAGTGCAAGTCAAAGAGCAGAGGCAAAAGCCTCGGGCTTCCCGTCCTGCGGACGTATTCTTGGACAATTACTTGCGGCGGTACTATCGCATTTGCGTGCAGCAGTGCTGAACCAGCTAATAAGATCATCCGGATTTGGTCACACAGTCAGCAAGCGCTCACATATTGGCAAATGCGATTACGTCTCCTATTTGGTGCATTGCGAACACTGACTTGAACTTCTAGTGGAGCCGCAGTCTGATGAAAAGCGCACTCTTGAGGTGTCACACACACTGCATTAGTGCCCTGGAATCTTTACATAAGTTCCTCTGTAGATTCTGAAGTGTACTGGGCAAATGTAAACGTTGATCAAATAATTTTTGCCTAAAATATCAGCAACGTATGTCTTTATATCCAAATTTTCTTTTCTTCTATTGAAAAAAATGCTGATCCTATTTTTTTTATTTCTAAAGTGTGTTTCCCTATCCGCTGCATAACTTGATGGCGCACTAAGGGATGACATGATACAGTGCTGTCACCACACAATGCTGACGGTACAGCTGACAGCACATCCAATTTCGGTGCAAGAAGAACAACGGCTTCCAGCGTTGTATGCACAGTCTCTGAATCCATGTAAAAAAATGCTGCAGCATTAGCATGAGCCACAACCCTAGTCTCGTTTACTAATTAGGTAAACCCGCGTACAGATTGACTTTTCACTGCGTTTGAGCAAAGTTTGAAAAAAGTGGCGACAAACACCCTCTTAGTTGTCGCCTTGACTCAACTTTTATACTGGCGCCTAATTTCCTATTATATATAAAGTACGCACTGCAATCTTTGCACAATGTTCTTACTCCATCTGATATCACTGCACCGGCGTTAAAATGTTATAATAGCAAATATATGACACCATGGATAACCCTAACAAATGATTTTTGAAGATTATATTGTATCATGGCAACTCGGTCCTCGTTTTCGTCGCAACGCTTTATGCGCCCTAACGCATTTTTTGTCTTAAGTGCGAAACAAGCAATCAGACTGGCTTCGTTGCTCGGAGACAGCCATAGCATAGATAGTCCACGTCTTGTTCGTTATCGATATCTTTGCGACGCCCGCTAGGTAATTGAGTAACTGTCTTTTATAAGTGGTGCAACTCAAAGAATATAAGCAGAAGCATCCGGCTTCCCGCACTGGGAACGTATTCTCGGACGATTACTTACGGCGATACTATCACGTGTGCAAGATGCAATGCTAAATTAGCCAATCAGTTCATTCGGTATAGCTTAAACAGACAATAAGCGCGCACTAAGAGTGGTATTGCGGAAAGCGATTACGTCCCCTGAAGGAGGTTGTATTTCTTTTATAGCCTCCTTGCGTCCCCTGTTTGGTAAATTTTCGCTCGTGTTTTTCGCATAAATCGCAGATGAATGTGGCATCCCATCGCACTGATTTCTCTTTATTCTCACTGAAGCGTGAATGGTAATGGAAAGCGCACTCTTGCTATGTTAAAAAAAAAAACGTCGTGGGTGTCCTGTAATTTTTACATAGGTTTCTCTTCGGTTCCCCAAGGGTACTGGGCAAATGGAAACGATGATGAAATAATATGGACGTGAAATATCCGTGAAGACTGCTAGTCCTCTCTTTCTTTTGCAAAGTATACTACCCTGTACACTACGCAGCTTGATAGCGCACTAAGGTACGCCATCGTAATTATTTTACCACTAAGCGCGTTACAGTAAATCTGTGCGAAAAAGAGTGGCAACTGCGAAGGCGCCGCCAAGTTGCCACTTTGCGCCGGTGAGCAGGCGCCAATGAAGAGATGCTATTCAGACGAGACGCGCCATGAAGGTTGCACGGAGTCTTTCCCCAGTACAGTGGTGCGATCTAGTTCAGGCGTCTGCAATCGCATATTTTGACGTACTATGAAAATTACGTAGGTGTTTTATACAAAGGCGATCCGATCTTTCTGAAAAAAAATTTTTTTGCCGCTTCGTGCTCCTGTGTGCACATCTCGTCGCATTCGCGACGCACTTAGTTTCATGCTCATTCATGGTCAAACGCAACCATTTACCTCATCACCACTACCAAGAGCTATTGCACACTGGAACAGTCTCCCGGATCACATTTCATCCATCTCCTATCGCGAAGCATTCCGTGACACCCTGAATTCGTTCCGTAGTAATATTGTATAACGATCTGGCACTTTGTTATTTTTGTCATGTAATTACTGTTGCCCCCTTTACTAAATGTCCTTCAATGGGCCTGTGAGGTTATGTGAATAGATACATGAATGAATAAAAACATAAATACTTATTTCTTGAATATAAGGGGCATGTTGGGGGTAATGGGCGTCGATGTCAAAAGCGCTCGTTTTAATAACAGGCTTTGGCGTACATAGCATATTCAAGAACCGCAGGAGCCTTTTAAGTGTCCTGCACGAACGGGGGGCACCAGAATTTAGTACTCAATCCTGGTACTACTATTATTGCCTCAGTGTCATCCATGAAAACAGGGCCGCGGCAGCCGAATTTAATTGGGAGGGAAATAAAAAAGACGCTCGTGTACTTGGATTTAGGTCCGTGTTAAAGAAACCGAAATTCATAAAGTTGCTCCAAAATCCCTTGTTGTAGCGTACATAGTAATTAAAGCGGTATTTCCGCACGTAAAACCCCATAATGATATTTCTATCGTAATTAGCGAGTGAAGTTTCAAAAGCGTCAGATTTAGTTACAAGAAAAATTGCGTGAGCGAATGCTCGAACTCGTTATACGGTATTTATTGGCCACGTTTCCCAGTGTCTTGCGAAATTGGTATGTCGCTCCGAGTTTGCGCGTAAAAAAAATAATGGGGCTCATCTTATCTTTATTGAATCTCGAATCTTATAACGTTTGTAGCCATGATTACATTACATGAAGCTGAGCCCAGGCACACTCCCACTTTTTATTTTTATGCGCGGTTCGTACAATCACAAATATTCATTGCTGAACTAAACAAGATACTTTAATTATATTGCTTGAAAATGTGGGTAATGCGTTGGCCAAGTGAAAAGCGTCTGAGTGAATTATAGCCTTTTTAGTAAATTGTGTATTCCAGCAGCGGCGGCGCATTTCAAGTATGCTTCCCGAATGGAGGGCTGCAGAAATTATTACCTCTGCTGGGACAACTATTGCTGTCACCGACACAGAGAGCGAGAGAGAGAGAGAAAAGAGATGAGAAAGGCAGGGAAATTAACCGGAAGATAAATATCTAGTTTGCTACCCGGCACTGGTGAAGGAGTAAGGGGGGAAAGAAGGATCTTAAAAAAACGTGCACACACATGAAAGGAGTGGGAGAGGGTAAAGAAAAAAATTAAAAACACACACACAAACGAACGCAAGAGTGAAACAGTCGTTCAAGCTGGTCGCTTGACCGGAGAACCCTCAGTAGCGCATTCACGATCCCCTGTTGTGGAGGTCGAATCAGCCGGCACTCTAAGATTGTCTGCTCAGAAAACGGCCGGTCATCGAGGCGCGCTAAGGACGTCACCAGCAACAGTCCCTGGGAGGTGTAGAGCGAGGACAATAAGAGAGGATATGTTCGATTGTTTCCTCACTGCCGCAACTATCATTGGTAGCACTGTCAGTCATTCTGATGCGGCAAGCAAATATATTCGTGAAAGAGACTCTGAGCCATAATCGGCAGAGAACAGCTGTCTCGATTCGGGATAATCCAGATGGAATGCGTAGTCGGAGGGGTGGCTCGAGGCGGTGAAGTCGAGTATGTCAAAAAGCTGACGTGTTCCGCATGGATAGTGTGGCATCACACGCTAGTATGCGAAGCTTTACTGCTGTGTCAATTATTGATACGGGTATGGGTTCCTTCATGGCACCTACGTGAGCTCTCCAAGCAGCCTCATCGGCGTTTTCGTTGCCCTTGATGCCGCAGTGTCCCGGTAGCCACTGAAAAGTCATTTCATGTCCTTTTTCTGCTACTTGGTGATTTAACTGCCTAATTTGTAGCAAAAGTTTGTCCTTTCGTCCACGATGAAGCGCAAATAGCAAACAATTCAGGGCTGCCTTCAAGTCGTTGAATATCCTCCATCTTCGAGCTAGGTCTTCATTGGATCACGCAAAGTGCACTGCGAAGTGCAGCAAGCTGCGCAGTAGTCGGCTTTGTCCGGTGAGATGTTTTAAACTGAATTGTCACGGATTTTCCGGGAAATGTTACAGCTCCTGTAGATCCGTCCACAGTTGCCGAGCCATCAGTGTAAATATGGAGATGGTCCTTGCAGTATGGCTCATGTAGCATCAGTAGAGATAGCCGCTTGAGATTAGGCGACAAAAGTCCTGCTTTCGTTCGAATTCCCTGTACTGAGAGCTGAACTTGTGGGTGAGCCAAACACCAAGGACATGCAAAGAGCCTCTCGGCAGGTGTATAATCTCTAGGGAAGCAGTCACGATAAGCCGATCCCTCCTGGCGAAAGGATACACAGGGCCTGTCTTTCGGAAGTGCCGCGAGAGGGTGAAAAGGGGTGCGGGAAACGTGCCTGATGTCTGCTCTGAGCACTTTAAATGTCATATAAGTTGTTACTGGGGAATCCTGAGCTAACATAATTGTCTCCGCTGTTAATGTGCAGCGCGGCAATCCAAGACAAATCATGAGAGACTCCGCCTGTGCACAGTAGATTGCGCGGACATTACTTCTGCAGGTATTGCTAAGTACAGGTAAGCTGTTCCTCAGATACCCGAGAAACAGCGTCCTGTGGAGTTGTAACATCGCGTGTACTGGCGCGCCCCACGTTTTCTCTCCAAGAAATTTGAAAAGGTGTGAAATGGCCATTGGGCGTTACTTCAGGCAGGCCACATGGGAGTCCAGCTAGACCTCGATCAATTATCACCCCTGAGAATCTGTGTGACCTGGCGTAACATAGATTATTTCCATTGTTAAATATGGCACCACCGGCAAAAATTTTGCTTTTAATGTGGTGAATACCGCAGCCCTTGTGCAAGCGAACTTAAGTGGCTGCGCTTGAATGGAAGTTTTTGTAAAACAACAACGTCGCACTTTCGCCGAAACGCCGAAGAACGTCATTGTGATAGCGAAGTATTGAACAACTACACATAAGAAAGTTCGTAGTTATATCGGCAGCATAAGTCGCAGTAAACATTCGCTTATTATGAAAACTGGCAAACACGATGTCACGCCCGCCAAGGCAAACATGAACAACGCTGGCATGATGAAGAACGTCGCTTTTAGGAATCAAACGCTTGGGGCTGGCTCTCGCTTCAACGCTTGTCCAACAGGTGATATTGCGCGATATGCCACACTAGACACAAGGGGAAACAGCGAACGTGAACCGACAAGCTATCGGCGGCTCGCCTGACCTATGCACTCGCCGCAGATTTGCTCCAAGATGTAGTGCGCGTCCAGTGTATACGCTCAACTGCACAAAGAGCCATGCGCCGCCATGGAGTCCCGCCTCCACACTCGTAACCATCACCATTGTACATACATACATACATACATACATACATACATACATACATACATACATACATACATACATACATACATACATACATACATACATACATACATACATACATACATACATACATACATACATACATACATACATACATACATACATACATACATACGTACGTACGTACGTACGTACGTACATACATACATACATACATACATACCCGCCGTGGTTGCTCAGTGGCTATGGTGTTGGGCTGCTGAGCACGAGGTCGCGGGATCGAATCCCGGCCACGGCGGCCGCATTTCGATGGGGGCGAAATGCGAAAACACCCGTGTGCTTAGATTTAGGTGCACGTTAAAGAACCCCAGGTGGTCAAAATTTCCGGAGTCCTCCACTACGGCGTGCCTCATAATCAGAAAGTGGTTTTGGCACGTAAAACCCCAAATATTATTATTACATACATACATACATACATACATACATACATACATACATACATACATACATACATACATACATACATACATACACACACACACATAAATACATACATACATACATACATGTTTATTTGCGCTCATCACAACATATTACACTTTTCCAGCCTGCGTAAGCGCAAGGCGCTTGTGGGCGGTGGACATGAGGCGCTAGTTTTATACTTAGGAAACGGGAGTACAATACCTACTATGCATATAGCAACAGCTTCAAACGAACACGAAGCGTAAATATTTTACTGTGTTAGCGACCGAAAAAGAGCAATATTTTATCACTCCACATGAACTCTGTTCCCGCGTGACTGGTGTTCGAGATCGCGCAATCGCACGTGTTTGACCGGCGCTGAAGCGAGAGGCAGCATCGAGCGCTTGATTCCTGGTGGCGACATTCCTGAATGTGCTTCGAGATACGTTGAACGGACGAGAAATAAAATTCAATTCAATTAAACAATTTATCGTGACAGCGTATGTCATGTTTACCTTGGTACTTGCTGTTCGATTGCTATATCATGCTTGCTAATGCAATTAGTAAGCGAATGTTAACCGCGACCTATGCTGCCCATAATACTGCCAACCTTACTATGTATAGTAGTCTAACACTTTGCTATCACTTTGAAATGCTTCGCCTGCTGGGCGAAACTGTGACTTCGTTTTTCACTATCACTGCTACTTAAGCACACACATTTAAATGAGCATGCTCTATTTTAGGCCGCGCAAGATATTGTCCATAATTCGTTCAAACGTAGCAGGTGCATTGCATAGGCCAAATGGCATCACATTAAATTCGTGTAATCCATCTGGAGTAATGAATGCAGATTTAGGGCGATCAACTGCTGACATCAGGATCTGCCAGTAGCTCGAGTGCAAATCCAACGAAGAGAAGAATTCAGCACCATGTAAGCTGTGCAGAGCATCGTCATTGCGCGGTAGAGGGTAGACGTCTTTTCCCATTATCTAATTAAGACAGCGATAATCGACGCAGAACCGAATGGAACCATCTTTTTTTGTGACGAGAACCACCGGTGATGCCCACGGGCTATTGGAAGGTCGGATGAGGCCGCCCTGAAGCATGTCGTCCACGTGCTCACTGATCACCTGACGCTTCTTGGCGGAGACGCTGTACGGGCGCTGCCGCAATGGCGCTTTGGAGCCAGTGTCGATGTGGTGGCGGACGGTTGACGTCCGATCCAGAGTAGGCTGAGCGACGTCAAAAGAAGTACGGAACTGGGCAAGCAGGTGAAGAAGGTGGGAGCGCTGCTCGGAAGTAAGATCATCGGCAATGAAATGTGTGAATAAGTCAGGTGATGGCGGAGCAGAAGTGGAAAGTGCACAGAAGTCAGTGAGCCCTGCATACAAAGCATCCGGCATGGGAGTTATAAACAAGTCCTAAAGAGGCTGAACACGGCCAATTGCTTCGCTGCAAAGATCCTTCAGGGCTGTAAGAATCGGATTGCAGACAACGATGGAGCTGAAACCGGCCGGTATGTCAAGCGTGGCGAAAGGGCGAGCCAGATCTTTCCGGGTTATGAAGAGTTCAAAGGAGTGAAGAGGACAGCGCCTTCAGAGACAGCACCACAGAAGACACGAACAAAGGCAGACGAGTACGACGGTGTGGTGATGTCTTCCAGAAGGACTAGCTTAGTGGGAACAGAAGTGGTGCTGATGAGGGGCACGTCACACAGAGGCGATAATTCGACTTCAGCACGTGCAAAATTGATGACGGCGTTATTTCGCGAAAGAAAGTCCCACCCAAGAATCACGCCGTGAGAGCAGGACTGCAGAACCACAAACTGCACAATATAGAGAACGTCCTGAATAACTAGTCTAGCTGTGCATGCTGCTGAAGGCTGAATTGGCTGGGCGGTTGCTGTGCCAAGATAAAACCCAAAAAAACGACTAATAACTTTTTGTAAAGCGCGAGAGAGGCGTTCGTTTAGAACAGACACGGCTGCTCCAGTTCCAATTAAAGCAACGGTAGGGAAGCCGTCAACAGTAAGGTCGACAACGTTCGAAAGCAACAATGGAGGACTTGTACAGATCGATGGAGGCGCAGTTCCTGCCTCCTGAACTGCTGCACTTGGTTTTCCTCTTGCGTGGGTGAATGGCGCCGACGCATGGGGGACAACGAGTGGCGACGCTGGGAAGGTGAACGACATGTAAGCACAGGACGCTCGGCTGGTGACCTGTTCGACTGCCGACTAAAATAAGTGTCGTGGAAAGGCTGCACGTCGGCGTAGGGAGGCTACTGCACAAACCCATCAGAGTGCAGCATGGGGCGGCGGCAGAGTCGTGCAACATGGCCGGGAATACCGCAGGCATAACATATGGGCCTGTTGTCTTGCGTGTGCCAAGGATTAGCGAAGGCAGGAGCAGGTCGATGAACAGGATGATGAACGGGTGGTAGCGGCCGTGGATGTAGCGCAACAATGGTTGACAAGAAGGGGCTGTGCGGCCACGGATGCGTAAGTAAGTGGCGCGGCGACAGGGTAGGGCTGATGCTGCATTGATAGAGCCTCAGCAACTTGGTCTTCAGTAATCCGCCGGAGCGTAGGGGCGAGCTGTTGGGGTGGCTCAGCGAAGGGCGGTAGAGAAAGCTGACGTGCAAATACTTCCCGGGGAACGATCAGAGAAAACTGTCGTGGAAGAGAGGGCCTCGTCAGCCACTGAGGGGAGCCTCGTCAAATCGCGCTGCCTCCTCAACTCGTCGTAGCTTTGGCACAAGTTTATGAGCTCTGCTACGGTATGCGCATGAACGTGTGGTGCGCGGACTCTTGGCGATCAACATTTGGAAAATGTCATCGGCGATGCCCTTCAAAATCTGCTTCAATTCGTCATTTTCGAGCATAGAAGCATCCACACGTTTGCATAGGTCAAGAACCCCTTCGATATAACAGGTAAATGTTTCACAGGGTTGTTGCGCTCGCGCTCGCAACCGCTGCTCGGCGCGCAACTTGTGGACGGCGAGGCGACCGAAAACTTCAGCGAAAGTGGTCTTGAACGCGGACCAGGACTGAAAGTCGGCTTCGTGATTTTTAAACCACAGGTGAGCCCCTCCTGCAAGGTAGAAGATGACGGCATTTAACTTGGTGGTATCGTCTCATCGATTATGCAAGCTCACCCGCTCGTAGGTCGACGACCAGTCATTGACGTCCTGCTCATCCGTACCACTGAAAACCGCTGTATGGCGTTGCGGGACAGCGCCAGAGCAGGCAGCGTAGGCTGGCGGCGACGTCGGCTGGGGAGAGTCAGGCATGACGGGAGGCAGAGTCCTATGACCGGAGTTCCAGGGTGTAGATGTTCTTGAAAAGCCCGCTCCTCCACCATTTGTAATGGGGTGTACACTCTAAAAACAAAGAGAGTGCCGGGCACTCTCTTTGAGGGAGTAGCGGCTTGTCCCATATTTCACTCTCTTTTCGAGAGTAGATCGACCCTCTTTGAGAGAGAGTACGTCAACTCCTGTTGACAGAGTTTTGTTACTCCACCGCAAGGGATTACTAGTACTCTTCCGCAGAGTGACAATACTCTTCCCAGAGGGAGTGCTAGTACTCTTCCGCAGAGTGCTAATACTCTCACCGCAGGGGTAATGGCACTCCACCAGAACGAATACTTCTACTCCCTCAAACAGAGTGCTAGTACTCTTCCCAATACCCTCTTAGCGAAGTCCTGGCCACGCATGCAGGCAGGAAATCAGATCAAATTAGGGCCGCTGATATACCGTTCCCTAGGCGGCTCCTCAGAGTCAGTGGCCCAATTCCAAGCGGCCTTCAGAATAGGCGTGAGCAAAGTTATGCAGGATTTTAAAGTCATTTTTCTTGGCTATTTGCTGCCTACCATGAGGCGTGACTGCTCGGAATCGGCCTATGCGTATGCGTCCCGAACGCCACTGTGGAGAAAAAAAGCTAATTAAACACTTAATCCGCAATTACCTTCGCAATCAGGAGTCATATAATCTAATTAGAACACAATAGTCAAGGGAATCACATACTTACGAAGAACCACATTGCTCTATACTTCACGTGGATTCGAACCCGCGTACACTCGCATCTATACAATTCAAAGCACACATCCTAACCATTACACCACAGAGCCACCACGCCCAGTCGTGTTCTTTTAGAGGTTATATATACAACAAATGTATTTGAGGAATCTGCTGCGGTGGGTGGAGTTTCTCTGCAGTGTGCTGTGCTGTTGTGTACTGGAATACGTTTGCGTTTGCATCATTTCCATTCCTTGCTACGACTAACGAAGGAATACAACGTAGACGACAACGTGAGAACTATTCACGGCTTGTCGTCCCCCCAGAAAAATAACAAATGTGCCGTTCAGCTCACGATCGAGTGCTTTTCCAGTCCATGCATTATATGTTCTCTAAAATACGCGGATACAAAGTATCGTGCCAACCATCCACGTATGTGAATTTAATTTGCGCGTATACTGGTGAGCATTTCTGTTTATTTTTTCCACCAGTTCCATTCGTATGTGGTCAACTGCGACGCCAGTACCAGGCATTTCGACGTGCCTCACGCTGCCATGTAGGCGTTCTTTTCTAGTGCATTAGTTTAGAGTTTGGTTCAGTCCGCTGTGAGCTGTTGTCCTGCATTAGCAGCGGATCGTTAGCGTTTTGAAGAGCATGCATTCCAGCATTTGGAGACTGCTTATGCCGATAGCCGCGTCACATGCATTGGCACGCATGTTTAAATGACTAATGTGTCCACCTGTTACGCGTGCACTGCTCGTATCCTGTGGCAATGCTTGTTCTAAAAGCTTCGAAGACCATCTACACTCATACGTGTGTTCAATATATATGCACAGGATGGACTTGCCGGCTAGTTGGTTGAGCATTTTAGAAGAAACAGCGCAACACAAGGACGACGCAAAAACATGGACCACACCACGAAGCGCTGGTGTGGTTGATGCTTTTTTTCGTCCTGGTGTTTGCGCTGTTTCTTCTTCCACGATACACGCACACCACAGGTACGCTAAAGTTAAGAGCATAGGGCGTTAACTTTATTTTCCCCGTTTCCTCTCAGTGTCAATGGCACAATGCGTTGCCCGGAATTGCGCACGCTTACCCCCATATCCAGAAATGCATCATAACTTGAAGCCTATGCTTGACTTGATCTAAATGACGCAAGTCGTGAACGCACCAAAAGAAAGGCAGTGAGCGTGTGGGAGACGTTCGCACCAGGCGTCGTGTATATAAAGTCAAGCATAAGCTTCGTATTAAGATACATTTCTGAATACGGGGGTTAGTCATCTACTTCTCACAGAAAATGTCGAACAAACGCCCACCAAAACCAGGCACATTCGTAAACTTAACCACGCAATACGAAGCTCCATAGAAAAAGAGTGGTATTAAAAGCTTTCAGTATTTTTCTTTACTCCAAAATGGTTGCGCTCTCGTGGCTTCAATGCACAGAGACAGTGCAGCGTTAGCTAAAAAGCATGAATTTCCGAACTCCATGCCAAAATAAGCATGTAAAATTATTTAGCTGCTAGAATCCGGGGTTTGTAGCGATGCTTGAAAACCCTTTATTTCTAAAATGCCATTTTCAAGGCATTGAAAACCCTGGAATTTTTAGAAGTACTCGAAAGTCCTTAAATTTGTACACTTGGCTAGACTTAGCAGACATTGCCAAGCGTTCTTTTTTTCCCTTCTGTGACACTCTTCGCATGTCACAGAGAACTGTCTGTGGAGGTAATAGGAGGAAAGCGACATCCTTAAAGTTGAAATTACAAAGGAGCTGCAGATACCAGTTTTAGACACATGGAACCGGCGACAAATGTACTTCGAGGAGCAGAAGCCGGAAGATCAACAGTTGAGGCATTCAAAGAAAAGCCGTGATGAGTAAATCGAGAGCTACAGACACAATAAAAGGAAATTACAAATGACTATTGCTTATTTGATGGTGAAAAGCTGAGGCAACAGATGACATCACATACACTGTCAAGCCAAACAGTATTCAAAAACTGCAAATGTTGCAGGTCCAAGTAGTTAATTGTGCTATTGCAGAAAAACTTTGAGCGCTTTCTTGAAATGCTTCCTTGTGTGCGTTTAGTGAAAGGCAAACTAGCAGTCCTTCAAATGTTTGAAATCAGTGAAATGCGATTTGTTTTGTTTTCTTTTGTTTGCATTAAAGTTAACGATGTTGTTCAACGAGTTATTGCCTGACCAAACTACTAAAAAAATCGCATGAGGTCCTTGAAGTTACTGTGTCGGGGCCTCGAAAGTTCTTGAAAACCATTGAATTTTTTTCTTCAATATTGCTACGAACCCAATAGAACAACTGTCATGGAGTAAAAACCTTGGCTGAACAGTGGCTTATACAAAGAGCACAGGAAAGCTAGAAATGCAGTAGTAGGCATGGAGAGCCCTGAAAAGAATGTGCATCTGCTCGTCTGCCTGATGTTTCTGCATCGACTGTCACGTTTTGATAGAAGTGTACTTCCTGTTGTACTCCAATAAACGCAACATTACCAACTCCAGTGTGGGGCAGTCCTTCAGCCAGTGCAGAACTCTTTCTGTACATCCCTGTCAGCTCTGTCATTTTTCCAGCATTGTAGTACAAGATTTGTTAAACTGGTTCCGCAGAATATGAGCAGTATACTCTTAAATTAGCTGTTTATTTGCATGCACGAGTTCAGGTCCTCAGTTTGGTTGCATGACAAATTGCCATACCTCAATAGATACAAGAAACAATTTTATTAGAGTTTAATAAAATCCAAACAGTAATAATCACAACAATATAATGACATACATTTCTTTTGGTACGTATACAGCCCATGTCTTGCCACTGTATAAATTCAACTATACATCGCAAGTACTGTGTCCTGACCACTATTATTCACATGTGTAAAACCATCACAGCAATTCTTCAACAAATATCACAATGATTAGTGACATACACTTTGTAACTGCTTTACATGAGCATAATGTATACAAATGGTCCCTGTGTACCTACACATGACTAGTGCCACCCGAGTACTATTACTCACAGGTGTAAAACCAACAAAGCAGTTCTTTAAAAATATCACAGCGCTTAGTGACGTACATGCTGTAAGTCCCTTGTAAAAGCTTAATACAACCACGTGAGCACACAGAAAGCTAGCAGTGGGCCTACATGGAACTGCCACTGCCTCAATACTAATTCACAAGTGTAAAACCAACCAAGCAGTTCTTTAAAGAATATCACAATGCTTAGTGACATACATATTGTAACTAGCTTATATAAGCTTTATACAAACATGAGAACATACACAAAGCTATCGGCGCACCTACATAGAAGTGCGGCCATCTGAACACTATTATTTGCAAGTGTAAGCTCAACAGTACAGTTCGTTATAGTGACGCAAATTTTGTAACTTCCTTATACAAGCTTAGTGCAAGCACAAGAATGCGGAAAAAAATTGAAAACTTGCTCTATGAATACACAAACAGATCAACACAAATGGTAAACACCGCTTTGAAGACACGTGACCGTGACAAAGTGCAGGGCTGTGCCGGTTGAAACTGCCATCCACAAAAGTATTGAGCAATGCTTAAACCACACACAATAAAGTGCTAAAAGACTGCGTCTCTAACGTACCTATTTTATTTCAAATTTCTTGAATATAGGGCTCTCTTGCAGATAAGGCACCTGATCCAACTGACATGATTTTACACCTGCTAAATGCATACAATGCACTCAGATATAACTGGTAATAATAATTATAAAAGGCATTTAAAAACTTGATAGTATGATGAAGATGCATGACTAGAAAAGTTCTGTCCCTTTCGTACTGGTTAAAAAGGTGTAAGTACGACACATATTTTTTTTTCCGCAATTTTTGCATTAATGGACACCCGGGAACCTCGAACCCACAAAAAAAGAAGGTACTGCTGTGTTAATAGTATTATGAATAATTATTTGTGAAAGCTTTTTACAGACAAGTTGCAGTCTCGTTTCTGGAGGTTGAGCTGTATCATGCAAAATAACATGGAAAGTGACAGTATGGAGCATGACACTATGCCATAATGTTCATTTCAGTTGACTCTCTTGCCCTACACGTCACTGCTCACTGTGACCAGTGATGGAACAGCAGTGTCTGTGTGATTTTCATCACACTTCTGTCCTATGCCATCCTTACCAGAGTTGGCGGCACATAGATACACAAATTTCGATAGTGTTGCTTTCTCAGGTGGTTGTTTTTGATTTGCTCAATATCGGTTGCCACTTCAGCTGCATCAAACTTCTTTTTTACCTCTTCAACAACAACATAAACAACAATCTTATGACACCTGTGTTGTCCTTCTGGTTGCCTACAAAGACCAGTTAATCTAGCAACAACACTGACAGTCTCTACTATCTTCTAATGGGGAAGAGGTGTGTCCCACCATGTGTTCCACATTGTTGTCGCTATGTGGGCTGGCTGGGGAGGCAACAACTGTGAGGCAACAACTGTAATATGTTTGCATATCTTAAAGTGATGCTTGTACTGTGTTATAACATCTAACTTAGTCTTGCACTTGCTGCACAAGAACACTGGCTCACAGTCGTGGTGAAAAGCTTTTGTATGTTGAGCAAATGAGTTGTATGCACTACAAAAAAAGTCACAGTGATAGCACACATGTTGCTCTACCAGGCCTGGTGCGGTTCCTTCTGACAGTGCTGCTGATGCTGACACACCGCTGCTTGCCTGGTACACTGTTGCAGCTGCAGTAGACATGGCCGTCTCTGTATCTATTGCTGCCGTGTCACCTGTCATGGTAACTTCAGGTGGTATCGGTCTCACTTCTGCAACAGAGATGTCGTTTGCCCCTTGAGGGCTCTCGTCATCAGGGCCACTAATTTCGTAGGCACTGTCTCCTGCATCAAAGAAACAATAAGAACAGCCTGAATTAATAAACATAGCTCTAAAAAGTACGGACATGAAAACTTAACCACAAGCTTTGCACATCAGTGACCAGGCTTAATGAACAATACTTGCAGGAGGAGTTACACAATTGTGTGTGTACATTACAGTTAAGTCTCCTTAGAAGAGATACTCAAGAGGCATGGGAAACATGTCTCTCGAAAGCAAAAATTTTAAAACACTGAGGAGCCAGACTAGATCACTTTATTATGCATCATCACTAAGGTATGTTTAGATATATCTGAAGGAATAATTGCTCAGGGTGGCTTAAAGGGCCCCTAAACCACTTCTTGACATCTTTTGAACATTTCAAGTAAACACGTGCATCAAAATCAGAATGCCGTCACAATTGACGATGCCAAACGCCACAGTGCTATGCACTGTGGGAGCACCACAATATGAAGAAAACGACCCCGTGCACCTCTCTGGACCTATCCTGCACCCCCCAGTTTGTCCTGACATCACCAGGCTGTCTCTGATGATGGCACCAATTTCAGGTGCTGTCGATTGGTCGAACGAAAGCGTACGACTGCCAGCAAGGCCTGCAAGCAAATACGCACTCCCTCTTCCTCGTCGCGTTGCTCGCGATGCCATTGTGGGCAGCCAATCGGGGCAAAGAACAGAAACGCCAACGGAAGGGTCGTCCTATGAGGCTCTTCAACTAGAGTCACCATACAGTTCCATTGTATTGGTGAGGCCATTAGCGCCACCCCTCGCAGGACGACGGGCCTGCACGGCAGCAACAGAGCTCGTTGGTGATGGCCTGTCCCGTAACATTTGGAGGTGTACTAGGTGAGGAAAAGATGATACTGTCCAGATGGCGTGTACCAGATGAAAGAGTAAAGTGAGCGGTGACTACTTTTCGATAATCAAACACATGTAGCTCCACTATTAATGCACTGTTTCGAAAAATTCTCGTGGCTACGTGTTCGTTGCCTTAACATGTACAACTGCAACACCGCAACTAAATTTCAACCTCGGTGGTTAAGGGGCCCTTTAAAGAAGACATTCACAGCTTTTTAGTGACTGTAGATTGTGTTAGCTTCCTTCCTAACTTCTGGAAGTTAAACACTTCACTTTGCAAGCCTTGTTGCTCGCAGTACCTTTGAGGTGCTCTTAGACGCTCGTCAGCTTCAACTGCCGACACTTTCTGCTCTGCACTGTCCTCATTGCCCTCCTTTTCTAGTTCATGCTTAAAGAGACATGCGCAATTGACTTGTGTGAGGATTGCGTGATCTTTACGCCCTTCGGAGCACACAAGGTGCATGAAGTGAATGTGTGTGGGTTGTGTCCCTTCGAAGTAGTGAATACTTAAAAAGTCGTTAGTAACAAAGGTGTCTCTTGTGTACAGTGTTGTTAACGTGACAAACATTGGAAAACCAACCAAACCATTTTCAGATGTCTCTTACAACGAAGTGTATTTTGTAATGAGATTCTACTGTACTGAATATTTTTCATCTATGGATCATCTGCATGTACATATAGTCACAAAGACATGTGTGGAATGGCAAATCAGGAAAAGCTCGTACTCTTACTTTTTGTCCCTAACATAAGCAGCTGATAACAATGATAAAAAAGCAGGCAATGAGGTTAGCATGGAACATAATCCTTCAGCTCTAAACAGTTTTTTGGGCCCACATCATTCCCTCATATGACATAAGGAAACAACTTGATTGCAGTAATGGCTGCATGTGATCCGAGTTGATTGAAACAAACAATACGTAAGGTTGCCCTGTATGTAATTTTATCAGAGTGCTTTTTACATGTCCTGCTGGCGATCCTGGCTGCACGATGTTTCTCATGCTTTTTTTTTGGCATGATTCCTTTCTTTTCCACTCCACTATTTTTTCTGGTTTTCTCCCCTTTCCCTTCCCCCTTGCGTAAAATAGCACACCTGAAGTATCAAATCTGTTGAATTATTGTGTGTATCAAACCTGTTAACATGCGGGCTTCTCTGTGGTCTGTGTTGTATTTTTGCGCTGTACAAGTCAATTCAAGATGAAAGATGGAATGTCCCTGCCTTTAGTTTAATTGTATGTGTGTATATATATATATATATTATGTCTCTCTCATGTTTTGAACTATATGTACATTCAGGAGTGCCTGCATGCTCTTCTCCCCTGCTCCAGTGACGAAAAGGAGAGCCTTTTTATGTACCATAGTAAAACATTCACAGGTTTTCGCTGTGCCCATTACATCACTTATCATATGGATCTGTCACAATACAGAGTAGCAGTGACCCATGATACTAGCCCATCCCAACATAACTATAAATTAGCACATACCGACATGCTGTGAAACAGCTGTTGCAAAGCCGCTGGCGCTGGCAATTTCCGCAACACTGCAGTGGTACAGCCGAGTGCCACCTGTATAGTGACAAACGTATATGCATGTTAGCAACTCAGTAGTTGCTGATGGCTTCATAAGCTTTACACTACACAATAAAGTAATCTAGACAACTTTGTTGGAACAAATACACATAATTAGGACACCATTTAAACACTAACACGATTAATTGCCCCCAATCTCTCACTCACTAAGGGATAATACTACTGAAACATCGGTGGAGAGCTCAGATTAACACAGCCCATAAAGGACAAGCTTTCTTTGAGGAAAACAGCTATAACAGCGGTTAGTTTTCTTGATCATTGTATGTGCTAGCTTTGATTTAAATGTCATGCAGTACTATAAAATATGAAGTGCCGCATTTCTAGCAGCAGAAGGCGTCGTCAGCCTCATGGTACAACTGATTTTTGCACTGTTTGTGTCAGTGAGCCGACACATACAAAGAAAACCGAATTCACACATACATATGCAGTGCCAAGTGCACTCCTCCTTCTGAAAACGCAGCCACCAGTTCCAATGCTGCTGAAAGGAAAGGTTATATAGAGTGCGAGACAGCATGGAACTACCACTTATGACTGTAAGTATATGATCTGGTGATTGGAGAGGTAGTCACATGCTATTTCTAGTCTCTTTTAGAAGCATTACTAAAGGATGAATTAAAATCGATTCATAAGGGAAGAATTTCACGCATCCACAGTTTGGTTAAATAACTTGTGAGAAAAAGACATGTTTACCTGGAATAGCAACCTTTTTTCCTGCTGCAAAACTTTCCTTCGAATTAACGAAATAACTTTGCAGCGTCATAATATATTGTGTTTCTCGCAACTACTTGCTGGCAGTGGCGAGTTACAGTGTTTATATCCGACTCATTGGGCGACAATACTGCCAAACACAAATGCTTCACGAACACGAGAACACGTCCCTCGCAGAGAATAGCAACCATATATGCCTCTGTGAGACATGATCGCACCTTTGTGGTCAAAATGTACATTAGAACGACACCACCATCTCATTAAACAAAAAAGCCTCGGTACAAGGCAGCAGCCAACTGCATAATGTGAAATTGCAACTGATGTCCACTTACTGGTGGCCCGTGTTTGAGTCACTTCTGGCAGTTGACTGGGTACTGAGAAATGCACGTCCTGGGTTGTACCTACAAAACATACAGGGTTATGTCAAATGTTGAAAATATATATACACCGGCATTTCATAATTGCAAAACAAATGAGTAAACTAATAAACAACTGTAATGTAAACAGAGTACACATGATAAGATAGGCTGTCAACTGGTAATGCATTACGCGAAAAACCTAATGCATAGGAAAGACTATATGTATACACACGAAGCTTACACACAATTTAATTCGCTCTAGGTTTTTCCGTGCAGTATATTCAAATTATTATGTCTCGTGGTTAGAGCAAAATTAGTGTAAATTACACACTAAATTATGTACCCTGGAAAACTTTTCTTCAATATGCACCTGTGCACGCTTCGAATGAGTAGCGTTGTAAAATTTACGTACATGGCATTTAACATAGTTGCTGAACACGGATTTCCTTTGCCCTGTGTCGTGTACAGTGAGCTACATATATCTGCCCCCCCCCTTTTTTTGTACTAGCCATACTGCGTGCCACTGCACCTATACGTATGTCAATACACCTCATGACACAGACATAAAAAAAGCGCCAATCACCCATGCCTGCAGGTTGTAGTGGGCCTAACCTAACCAAGCATCTGCATGTTGTAGTGCGCCTAATCTAACCAAGCATGGGCTGTTGCTTTTTATAGTAAACACAGGCACCGTGCTCATTGCAAGTATGTATCATGTCACTAAGCAAATATGCAAGTTCATTGTACCACTATTTTTTTATCACATGGATGTATCTGTTGAGAGGCAAGACAAAAAGCAGTCACTTCTCAGAACTAATTAGCTTTTCTAAAACACATTTCTAACTTTTCAATGACTCTTGCTGCTATGCGTTTGTCTCCAGAGAGCATACTTGATTTGACTTTCCTATCAGAGACATTACATAAATATACCATGTTAACATGACTGCCTGGAGCACATGAGAATTTTCATCTTGGTGTAACGTACTGTATCTTGATTTTGTTGACATTTGGTCAAATGGTACACCCAATATACCCACATACTAGTTTTCTTGTCCAAATTGCATGCCAATGTATTTTGATTTTTTGGCATTGGCTCCTCTGCACTACGTGAAGTTGCGCTGCATTGGCTCTTTCACATCCTCGTGTCCTTGCAGCTGCCTTCTTGCGTTATATAAAGCGGGTGCCTGAAAAATATCATATGCAAAAGTCAACACAAGGGCATGGTGCAAAACCACATCAAGACATTCAAGGCCATGGCAATAAACGATAGTCTTAGCTCTTAGTCTTCCTAGTGAAATGCATGCAAAACATCCAAATGACTGCAACAGTCAGCTGCTAAACTAACTTAAATCTTTAGATTTAAGCAAAAAACAAATAACCAACAGTTCATCCTTGATTGTCACGAATGTTAGAATACTCCTGCTAATGAATAGAATATTGGTCATTTTCAGACGTCATAGGTCTGTCATGAATCTGGTCCATCGCAAGCACCACTTGTGACGCATCCTAAGCACGTGCTCAGTGTGCCCCCCGCACCATCTCTGGTTGTGCCACTGCTGAAGCCATAATTTGAGGATTATAGCTGCAAACATGATGCTCAGTAGGGATGAAAATATTGTCCTTCAGTTCAATGGATATATGGATGTGCCTATAAAAAAGGGCAACAAGGCTTGTTATAGCAAGCTTACCCACATTTCAATACTAACAAGAAAGTTGACTGCGGCCTGCATCTAAGCTTACTAAAAGGCATGAAGTTATTTTCACGTATGAGGTGCGCAATGGAGTTCATTTTTGACAGACCCGACTACTGCTGCAGTTTGAAATCTAGCATTTTAGATTCTTGAAGGCATGTATAAGTTGCAGTTAAACCGCAGTTATTAGTTTATTACACCAACCTATTGTTCTGTGTACGACAGACTGGTAACACGGAATTAAAGCAACATTTTATTTTGATATTTTATTTCACTACTAAAAATATTCAAGCGATAAACAGATTCGGTCTGCCATGCAATAGCAAAATGCACACATTACACTTGTAACCGCCAGAGTAAGGCTGATTTAGCTGTTCATATGACATAACTCTCACACGCCAACTCATATTAGCAAACGCACAGGCATGTCCAAAACAATAAGCGTATGCAAAGCGCCCCTGCAATTGTAATTCCACCCAGCAGCCGTTATATTCGATGCCGATGCATAACTAGCTGCTCGACAATTCACCGAGTTCGTAGACATAAGCATTCTTTGTTTCGCACCATGCACGAAAACCGCAACAGGAGACAAAACCAGACCTATAATCACACCATTTCAATACATGAGCAATAACAGTTCAGTCTTAGGGATAAACACTGTGAGAGCGATTTAGTGCGCGACGGCGACGAGCAACGGCTTCGAGCGACAAAACGGGCCGTCGCTTGAACAGATGGCTCGGTTCTGGAAATCTAGAAATCGTCGCTCGTCGCAAGGAAGTGCTATGAGCGACTAGCCAATAACGCGAAGCCGGAACTGGATGTACATGGCTCAAATACTACCGATTGTCGCGCGGAACGAGCGAATGATTCAATTTTTATACGTGCAAGGATAAGAACCTACTGCAAGACCTCCGGAAATATTTTATGCTACTTTTTATAGTAAAATACATCAACGTAAATTACTAAAGCACGCGTCACGCGTGATTGCAGCCCTCATGCCGGCAACACCGGGGAGGCGTCGCTCAAGATCGTCGCTCGCACGGAGTACGACTTGTAGGCGACGAGCGAACGCGATAGCAATCTCCATCGCGTCGCTTGTAGCTGCCGCGCGCAAGATCGCTTATATGGGGTTTATACTTTTTTCAGCATAAAACATGGATTCCTCATGCGTTTTCAGTAAGTTCAAGATAACGCGCCCAACTGACCTCTTGCAGCATGCAGCTGAATGCCTGCGGCAATGTTTCTAACTAGCACTGGTGCTGCACGTAACTTCAGTGGTCGCAGATTCCCCCTGCGCGAGACACCGTCAAGCGCGCGGTTTATTTATAAAGAAAGCATGCTGCCAGCAAAATGACGCCTTCTGTTACGTGATTCCTTAGTTCAACAGCGTTCCGTACACAGTAGACTGCCAAACTGAATAAATTAAAGCACAAAAAACGCAGGCTAATCACGCTCCGCATAGGCTCGAAATCACGGGCTGGTGAACGAACCATTTTAAGCATCCTCTCGCCTGGCGTCTTATTGAACATACCATAGTTCTGGCAGCGTTTGCGATTTTTAAAGCTCTTACGGACAACGGCAAAGTGATAAAATCACCTGCAGTTATCGCGACGACTGGCTTTTTCGATTGACATCGAGAGACACAGCGCGTATGCCTAGTCCTTTGTCAATCGCGTCGGCTAAGCGCAACGAGGACTTCCTGGCGATAGCATAACATATACGGAGAATGTGCACCTAAGTGAGAATTCACTTACCGTGGAGGATTTGTTGTTATATCCAAGGCATGGCGAACGACTGTCGTGTTTTCGTGGCGACGCGAGATGGCTGCTGACACACGATCTCCCTTGACTGGCCTTCGTTGCTCGGTGGACGGATCGCCTTTCTCCGCTGCTGTGTTGTTCCGCGATCTTGAGCGCGCGCGCGCGCGCGCGGTGGAGCAACTCCGAGTGAAAAAGTAGAGCGCTCACTACGCGTTCCTTTGAACTGCGGCGGCCGGTTCTCTTAGAAGCAAAGCGATGTGTTCTTTGCTCAGTGTGCATGAATGATACATTGCCATGTTCGGGGCCAGCCAGCTACAGTTGAAGCAGAAGATTACGCTGCGTTTTGTTCTCTATTTTTTACTTCTGATTTACGATAGAACAAGCATGGAAATATTGGAAATAAGGCAGCATCAGTTTTGGGATTCTTGCGGCGCAATTTTAGTCATTTACCGAGTAACTTGAAGACGCAGTTCTACTTCAGTCATGTACGCTCAATACTTGAATATGGATGTGTTTGTTGGGACCCACACACATCTGAGCTTATAAACAAATTAGAAAAAATCCAGAATAGGGCAGTTAGATTTGTTCTTGGTAATTATAGCCGGCAGCTTAGCATGACAGAAAGCAAACTTAAACTTAAATGGCAAGAGCTGAAGGATCGTAGAAGGCATATTAGATTAAAATTTTTCCACGATATTTATTATTCTAAAACAGGCATAAACCGCGAAAAATATATCCAGGCACCACACTATATATCTAGGCGACTTGACCACTGTTTGAAGGTCAGGGAATTTTCTTGTAGGGGTGACGCCTTCCGTTATTCTTTTTTTGTTAGAACTGTTCGAGATTGGAACAGTTTGCCATCGACCATTGTATGTATTACAGAAAATGATGCTTTTTACCACGCGCTGAAATAATTTGTTGATGTATTCCTTCAAGTTTGTAACCTCCCTGCTGTAATGCCCTACGGGGCGATGCAGGTAACTAATAAATAAATAAATAAATATTGCCGCAAGAGTAGAACGGGCATTCTACTCTCTCTCTAAAGGGGAGAGTGAAAAGCACATTTCACTCTCTCCTTGGTGAGAGAGTGAACAATGCATTTCACTCTCCTCGACATTTTGCGAGAGTAAAACGACGCTTTGAAGAGTGAACCGGCCGCTTCACTCCTGCGATACCCTTCCTAGTTTTTAGAGTGTATTGAACAGTTCAGATGGTAGCGTCTGTTCGTAACCGAGAAGGCAGGTGACGCAAAGCAGGAACAGCTAGTTGCCCGAACGGCTCACACATGTGCTAAGCACTGGCGATCCGGCTGCCCACTGGTTGCACTCCAGGCATGGAAAAGACGATCGGGCTGGCCTTGTCTTTGTGCTCTTCTTCTTCATTACAATATACAAAAATGGTATACAGCTCACGGACGCTGGGCGTATGCTTCAGTTTGTTAATTCTAGTCATGGCCGCGTCACGGGGACGCCTCCCTTAGAGGGGAAGGCTAATCGTTCTGCAGGCATTCCTGATAAACTTGCTTCGCTCGCACTGGCTTTGTCTTGTTATAATTTATGTGTTAACAAAAGAAAAGTGGCAAATGTTGAGCTTTCAGTAAGTAAGGTTATTACCTTCACATTTCGTTTGATTTTTTTCCACATATGTAACACCTCTATAAATTTACAAGACAGTGCACGGTTATATTTTGTTTCCATACTCTTGATTCTCTCTCTCTAATATTTCTATGTTTTTATTTATACAATAGAGCGGACAAAAAGTCCAAGCAGGGTGAACGAAATACAAAAGATTGTATACACAGAAGAACAAGATGAATCAAGGGTTTATCAAGTATTTAACACAAATTGTTTGGTCTTAAGGTAGACGATTAAGAAAAATTTAAACTTGATTACAGTGCAACTTTTATTAATACACGCAATAAAAAGATTATATACACAAATGATATACAGCTCACGGACGCTGGGGGCACGCTTCAGTTTGTTTATTCCAGTCAGCTATTGTTTGTGGAAAAAGAGAGTACCGAAAGGTGTCAGTCCTCGCGACAAGGCGCGCCGGTGCGTAGCAAAAGCTGAAAAACGGGTCAAGGCTTTTTCAAATCCTGCGATTGGAGCAAAAAAAAAAAAAAAAATCTGCATCTGCAGGCGTTGCAATGCGATTTTTAGAGGATTTATTCCACACGATGCTCATTCAACATAGCGGCTGGCGCGACACCCAAGGTTGCTTGCTACCATATTCTGTGGTATACACCGCATAATTTCTCGCGCATAAAAAAAAACATGATTCAAAATATCATCGACCATATGAGCAAATAATACGCGTGCTTTGTAAATTAAGAGGGCTTCAACGTTTCAGTTGGTTTTCGTGTGCGCAACGGTAGTTCCTGAAGGTCAGTGTGAGGACACTTGAATGACCTAAACAGCTGTTCGAAGGTAGTCATTCGTTGAAATTCGCTTTCTAACTTTCATATATGCGCCAGCCTGGTTCCAATATGAGAGTGCGTGGGCTGCAATTATGTGTACAAGTTCACTCTCAGTATTTAGGCAGGCGTAAAAGCCGACACAATAATTTTTTCTAGGAACTTGAGTCACTTGTGTACGTATCATCAAACAATTCTAACAGACATGGGCGCCGCCTACTTTCTGCTCATGTGCCTCGCATTTTTAGTGTATTGTGAATCCCTATCAAGAAGGTGGTGTAGCCCCGTGGCAAAGTTCAAATACGTGGTTAGGAGTACATTTGTTTATTTAATAACAAGATCGATCCTTATAATTTTGTATTCGTAATGCCAGGAGTAAAGTTGGAATGCAACCGTAACTCTCGGCCAACCTCGTTGACATGCGTTTGACTTGTTTTAGGACATTATATTTAAGTGAAGCTTAAAGCCCAGATGACCAAGAACCTATGCGACTGCAACATACGTTATGGTTCCGTTGCTATAATTAAAGTAAGTCTCCAAATATGTTAAGCTAGTCCTGCACTTAGCCAGTATTAGACTAATGTTAGATCACATTGATAGGAGCAATTCCATACATTATTCTACAAAAAATAGGAAGGCGCAAGGAAAGCGTCAACGTACAATATAATATTGTATTCCTGAAGGGATGGTATTCGCCAAATTTTGTGCCCGCGTGAATTGACTGCTTTAAGCTAGCTCTCACAACAGGGGAAACTTATTCCTTTTCGAGCTGTTGAAAAGCTCCTCGAATTTCAATAGCATACTACATATTGTTTTGCAGGAAGTATTAAAGAATGACTTTATCTCTTGGGTTTTGTATCAGCTTTCTTTATGAACAACAATAGTATAAAACTTTTAAACTTTGGAAATTTCAGAATCGAAGCATTGTAAAACATTTGTGGATACAGCATTAAATTTTTAAGATATAGGCAATAAAACTGTTGTCCACCTATAACTACAAGCTTAACATACTCCAATGGTTCAGTGGCAGGCTGCGGAATGCGACAGTGTCCATAGCTGGTACGTTGAAAAAACTTATATGTTTCACGTATGTTTCTATATGCCCCATGGACCCGGCAAGCGGCATGATCATGCGTGGTCTTCTTGCAGTGTTGGGTTGCGCTTTTTTGCAAGAAATGGCGGGTAACACGGTCGCAGCTCCATTCCATCTTGACATGTATTTATCATTCATGTGCATCTCATTATGCGCATGTATGTGTATTATGTACTCGAGATTCGTACTAGCAGTGATGTATGCCTTTTTAGTATTATATTGCACCACAGTTATCATTTCAACTTTGTGTCCAACTGAACAAAATATGGCCACCCAGAAATAGCCAATTAAGCTATCCAGCATCGGCAGAGACATATGACGAAGATCTAATGCACTTGTTCGAATAAACCTGAGGCAAAGGTTTTATGCAATGGTCAATTCAATTCTATAAAACTAAATGCAATGTACATTGAAGAAATCTTGCTGTTTCCTTTGTGCTAAGCATCCTTCTAATAATGACACCGCAGTCGGGAGCCTTTTACATATAGCAAAACAATACACAGGCACGTTAACACGGTACACAACGGTTTACACGCCTGTAGACTAGAGCAAAAGTTGTGACGACGTCTGTCCGTCTATATAGTGATGCGCCTAGCACTCATGCAGCAGGACTCGCTAGTGTGCGCCGTCCTTGCGGTGCCCGGGACGGTTGTCGGTGCCGCTGCGTCGCTGCGCATTCCGAATCTTCAGCACAGCTGGCAGGTTGCTGCAGACAGTGACGTCCTACAGGTGAGCACCACCCCGCCGCTCATCGCTACGTGGGGACAGGGGAGACAGCATGCCGATAGAGCACCAGGCCCCTACCCTAACTGGCTAGCCGCTCGCCGGACACTCCTGGAACGTGTCGGTTCCCAGAACGATGCACTGCCGCAGGCCCTTTTAACAACAGGCCGCTGGTGCGCAGGAAAGCCCAGCCACGAGCGAGACCTGAGCGCAGGTCCGCACGGTAGCACGAGACCCGGTCGCCAGTGCCCCAGCCTCGACCGCCGGTCAGCGAGCTGCTGTTCGAGCCTCGCCCTCGCTCTCACGCTCTTCCTTGTTAATGGCACGAGGTCTTCTTCCGTAATTACCATCATTAATTCACCTCTTATTGTTGCCACACAATCCCCATCACTCCAAGCTATCTGGTCAATTAATTTGTGTTGTCACGACCACACGACACAATCTTAAGTACCCGCCACTTAGGATAGTTGCCCGCAACTATACTGTAAACAACCTAGGAGGAGGGTGCGCATTAGTGTAGGCACGTGTGAATCGTTTAAGTAACGTTGTTTGTCTAGAGAAACAAATCGTGAGCACACACTGATGACAAAACACGTCGAGATAGGAGCAAAATTCAGGGAAGCACACTCGCACACGCTCATAACTTGGACAAGAAAGCAATTACGAGCTCACGTGAGGTCCTGATAGAGTACGTGCGCGAATGGCGGCCAGAAAGGGGATAGCGAAATTTGTCACTAGAATGGCTGAAATGATGACTTGCGAAGGGCTGAGTCCCAAGTGGGTCGGCGACCCAAACTGAAATTATGTGCCACATTGTTCATCGCAGAACTCGCAGGCATCATCACATTGTTCATCGCAGGCATACCACCCTCAAATCAATGGCCACACAGAACGCTTCGACCCTACGCTCGGCAAAATGCTATTAATGTACGTCGTATAGGTATAGAATACCTAGATGCAACAAACTTAACATGTCGCGTTAGTATTTGATATTGAAATTTTAAAAGTGAATGGTGGTTTTTCGTGGCTAAAGGTTTTAGGTTAGCTCTCGTTAGCAAGTTTGTTGCAGATGTGCGGTCATAACGATTGTAAATAGAGAGAACTGATTTTTGTCACTCATTTCCATCTTTTCAATATTCGTTTTTATAATGAATCCCAAATAGCAATGGAGTAATCTAACCTGTAATCGCCTAAAGAAAAAAGAAAACGGGCTAAATCCAGTGATGTAGGTTGTTTTTGTTCTGGCTGCTCCATTCGACGTATTCACGTAGGTATAAGATACACATAGCCGTATTCTACGTGCTTGACTAAAACTGCAGTATGCCTTAATATGTCGGACACAATGCGACGGTATCTGATAGTATTGACTACACTATCATGCTTTATGCGATAACACGTAACAGATTCCTGAATAACATTAATGACTTGATTGCTGAATACCCGAGAGCTCGGGACTTTTCCTGCTTTAGAAACGGTGTTTAAACGTCAAATTATAAGCAGCAGCGAGGAGTCCCCCAAGGGAAAAACATTTTCTCCCCTGTTTTGATGACTATTTTGACGCGCTCTGAAGTGCACCCAGGGGCTCATGTTCATTTCTACGCAGATGACGGTGCAGTCTCCGGGTCTGCGAGGGACATGCATTCCCTCTATGAAATTCTACATAGTTAAGTTCAGTTGGCTAATGGCGAGATTGACTTCATTTATGTCCTTAGATATTAACTAATGTGCCCTTCTTGCATTTCATTTATCAGCGCCTATTTATTTTTCATTCACATTGTCGCCAAGCATGCATGCCGCGGGCCTGTTTCTTTTTTTTTGGGGGGGGGGATTGTTGTGTCTTCTTCGATGCGGGGCACCGGGGCAGGGAGCTGCGCCGAAGACATGAAAACGTCAAAACGAGGGCACGGTGGGCTAGCGCACTTGTGCGGGAATGACCGCGACGGCTAATCAGGTCGACGCAGTCGCACTTGATGGTAACTTTGTGTTCTGCATGCAGCCGACTTTGATGCATCACGAAACTGTTGGGGACGAGTGCGTCTATCGAAGTCTGTTCGCGATCGGCTCTGCCCATCAGTCACGATAAGTTTTGTTCCCTGTGTGTTTTCGAGACCACGTCTAGTCACTCGCACTCTGGTATCTATTGGATCTCACTGACTTGTCTCCCTGGCCTGAGTTGGCGATCGGTGAAGAGTCCTGTGTCTGCGAACGGTATGTGTCTCCCAATTTCGGTTACATCAAGTTGAAATAGCATACTCGCTTGCTTAAGCTTCCTTGGGCGGTCCAGTAGTTCCGCTTTTGCCAGTTACGCAGTACGTCTCTTCAACAAAATACACCTTGATCAATCTATACGAAACAAGCACTACTATCAAATTCCGAAGCGCAGCAGCTGCAGTTCCCCCTGCGATGCTCACTGGTGTCCATCAGAGTAATATATGCTGTTGCATTTGCGAGATGGGCATGCCGCATTCCGAAGTTAAACTTTTATTTGCACAAGGCTGGTCTTACGCGGTGCCCTCTCGGTCACTTCGGAAATAAAACGGAGACACTCAATCATTTCTTTTTGTGTCTTCATGGATTGTCGGGGAATTGAGACCACGTTCCAGAAGAAATTTTATCGCAAGTACACGGAGCAGCAATGGGTGCGTCGATTTCGGTCACAGTAGCTAACGTAACAATGGAGGCCATCGAATCTCAAGCGCTGTCGTCATTTACACCGGCACCTAAAGTCTTCCTCACATATGTCGAAGACTATTTCAGTATTTTGCAACGAAAAAACCTTGACCCTTTCACGGTTCACCTAAAGAATATACAAGCAGCAATCAAGTTCACCGTTGAAGTGGAATCTGAAGGCCAACTGCCGTTCTTTGACACACTTGTGCAGCGAGAAGGGCCAAACCTGTTATTCAAGGTGTTTAGGAAGCACACTCATACTGGCCGCTACCTAAACTACCCATCGGTGCACCCTGCTTCGCAAAAAAGGTCTGTCGTTGGCTCTCTTCGTCGGGCGACAAACGTGTGCGCAACAGCGGAAGATCGCATGGCGGACAACGCACTTGAGCGGAGGGAATTAATGGCTTGTTGATACCCTGAGTACTTCGTTGACTCTGTAGGACGCCAGATGGCTCGCACAGTACCCCCCTAGCCTGGACCCCCCAAAAGACCGGCTTCGATTCCCTACGTTCCCGGCATAAGTGAAACTCTTGCACGCGTCCTGCGGTCATATGACGTGCAGGCTTCCGGAATCTTAAACAGGAGCTCGTGCATGTGAAATACCCTTTGGCAAAGGACAAGTTCCCAGTCGTGGTTTGTGTCATTTCGGATGCGGACTGTCGGTATGTCCACGTCGGTGAAACCGGCAACTTCAAGATAAGACTTAAGCAGCACATGAATGACGTCCACAAACGACAGGTTGCATCGAATGCCTTGGCGGAACACTGCGCAACCACATCACATACTATTAACTGGGAGAAATCTCGCGTGATTGCCAAGGAACGAAATCATTATTCGCGTCTTTATCTTGAGTCCGTAATCATCCAAACCATGGCGCACACTCTTAATCGCAACGAAGGCAATATGCCGGTGCCTTAGTCAACTGGCACCGGCAATATGCCAGTGCCAGGTGCCTTAGTCAAGTGTTGAGGCACACATAAAAAGGCGCGCCAGCTCTGCCGCTTCTTTCACTGTGAACAAGGCTCCCGCGGGGGAACCGAAACGTAAATAACTATTTTAAACCATTTTGGTCGGTGTTGAGACCTCTTCGTTTTAGGTATGCATCATCCCGACCAGACGGGCTTCCGTCATACTCTCAACTTCGCTTCTCCAGTTATGCTTTTTATATGGGCTTCAGCTCTAGGCATCAGCTACAGGAGGGTTCGCCTCGCCATATACAATGCCGCTGGCAACACAGAAATACTGGTGCTATAAATAGATATTGATCCTTATCTTCTCTAGCACATTCTTGGCGTAGTTCCGAGTTAAGTTAAAGCGAAAGGATTATAGGCCTCAATAGGCGAAAATCCGGCGTCATGATGGCGGCGTTACCGATCGACGTCACAAAATATAGCTGACGGCGCAAAGGGGAAAAAAATACGCCAAAATATGTTGCGATTGACGTCAAATTTGTCAGCAATGTTCCTGGGAACAAAGCAAATTATTAACGCGACAGCGTTAAGGAGCTCGTGTCGCAGAAAAGCCGGTGTCGTCGGTGTCGGCGGCGTTGGCCGTGAGCGATAAATCCCAGCAGGCACTTCATGAATAAAAAACAACTTGCAAGATGGGCTGGGTGGGAATCGAACCAGGGTCTCCGGAGTGTGAGACGGAGACACTACCACAGAGCCACGAGTTTTTTTTCTTTATTGCCGGAAGTTTCACCAAGCTAACACAAAGGGCATCGTTTCTTGAAATAAGGTAAGCGATACATAAATATACACTAACACACATTCAACTTTGTGCGCATGCATATTGTGCGATCAGTCACATTGTGGCTGGCCATGTCAAGTTTAAAATTCCTTTAATGTGTCGAGGTGCTCAATCCTCGCCAGCCAATGCGATGCTTCAAAGCGGTGCAAAAGCGCCTCTAGTGAATGCGGCGTTGCCTTAGAAACGAGCTGTTTCTAAGGCTCAGGCATGCGTCGCTTGCTCAGGCGCACATTTCGTTGCCGCGCCGAACGCTGCGTTGCTCGACGCTCACCGCGTCCGATGCAGGGCGCGCAGTCGCTGCGCCGTAACCCATTGTCTTAGACCCCTTGGCGGGTCGACGGCAACGCTGTCGCGTTCCACTCTTGAAGGCGAAGCTTAAGCGTCCTCCAATTTTTTCGCTTTGAAATTGAAGCTTCTCGCATTTCGGTCTGGTAGGCGCCGAGTCCGGGCCTCCGTGATGCGAGACGAGAACGCTTCCCAGACGCCGCGGCGGCTCCACGCTTGCGGCAAACTAAATGCGTGCCTAGTGTATGCGTCGTTGCACGCGTCCCATAGCAGCCATCTGATTGACTAAGGTGTGGCCTAGTGCGTGCAACGGGCACGTGACGGCGCCGTCCATGGCGAAGAGGTGGCGCCACGTCATGAAGGCGTAAAACGAGCGTGTGGCCTCCCGCGCGTCCCTTGCTCTTCGGATTTCATCGGTGTTTTTATGCGAAGCATATTACGAGAGCTCAACCCAGCTCCTCAGGCGCGGCGGTGTCGCCTTCAGTACCATGTGACACCGTGACGTCACGACAGAGGAGAAACGGGGCTCCAACTCGCGCCGTCGCTCGCGGCGTCGCGGCGGTATATAAGCAGCTGCGCTTGCCTCTGCTAGACACTCACGAGGTGAGATGCCTCTTGGAGACAGAGCTGCTCGTTGGAATGAGAAGCGAAGGTTGCGGCGTGCTACACAGACTGATTTTATGCGAAGCATATTACTAGAGCTCAACCCAGCTCCTCAGGCGCGGCGGTGTCGCCTTCAATACCACGTGCCACCGTGACGTCACGACAGAGGAGAAACGGGGCTCCAACTCGAGCCGTCGCTCGCGGCGTCGCCTTCAAGGCTGACCACGTGACACCATGACGTCACGACAGAGCAGAAACGGGGCTCCAACTCGCGCCGTCGCTCGCGGCGTCGCGGCGGTATATAAGCAGCTGCGCTTGTTTCTAGGTGGCTTTGGCTCAACTCTTGCAAGATGGGCTTGGTGGTAATCGAACCAGGGTCTCCGGAGTGTGAGACGGAGACGCTACCACTGAGCCACGAGTACGATGCTTCAAAGCGGTACAAAAGCGCCTCTAGTGAATGCGGTGTTGCCTTAGAAACGAGCTGTTTCTAAGGCTCAGGCGTGCGTCGCTTGCTCAGGCGCACATTTCGTTGCCGCGCCGAACGCTGCGTTGCTCGACGCTCACCGCGTCCAATGCGGGGCGCGTAGTCGCTGCGCCGTAGCCCATTGTCTTACACCCCTTGGCGGGTCGACGGGAACGCTGTCGCGTTCCACTCTTGAAGGCGAAGCAGAGTAACGCATGAGTTGTTTCTTCGTCTAGCCGAACCAAATAAAGCCAAGCAACAGCAGTTCACCATGCTAAACAGTGGTTCAACAGCTAAAATAAAGGGTAGTATGCTTCGCATCCTGGGCTTAACCTTAGCTAAGCCACAGCCATTTTTTCTAGGTGGCTTTCGCTCAACTCTTGCAAAATGGGCTGGGTGGGAATCGAACCAGGGTCTCCGGAGTGTGAGGCGGAGACGCTACCACTGAGCCACGAGTACGATGCTTCAAAGTGGTACAAAAGCGCCTCTAGTGAATGCGGGGTTGCCTTAGAAACAAGCTGTTTCTAAGGCTCAGGCGTGCGTCGCTTGCTCAGGCGCACATTTCGTTGCCGCGCCGAACGCTGCGTTGCTCGACGCTCACCGCGTCCAATGCGGGGCGCGTAGTCGCTGCGCCGTAGCCCATTGTCTTACACCCCTTGGCGGGTCGACGGGAACGCTGTCGCGTTCCACTCTTGAAGGCGAAGCAGAGTAACGCATGAGTTGTTTCTTCGTCTAGCCGAACCAAATATAGCCAAGCAACAGCAGTTCACCAGGCTAAACAGTGGTTCAACAACTAAAATAAAGGCTAGTATGCTTCGCATCCTGGGCTTAACCTTAGCTAAGCCACAGCCATTTTTACTACTGCGATGGACTTTCGACGCCAGGTCACGAGTGTCAGTTGCAGTAGGCACACCTTTAGTAAAACAGAACCGTGGAGCACCCGTGGCGTCGGGGAAGCATTCGAGTCTCGCACCCCGGAGGGCCGAACTCGATTCTCCCCCACACCGTATCAGCCGAAGGAACTTTACTGTGCGTGGGAAATATCAGGGAGAAACATTTCAGCAAAGCGACTATAACGCTTTCGCGTTCCCATGCATAAGCGGTCTTAAGTTTCTCTGCCGAATTTTCGTTCATTCATTTTCAATCGTGCTGTATTATAAATATTGTGTTTCAATTCCTAAACACCTAGGTTGCCTGGTATTTTTTTAATTTGTCCTCGTTTTATTTTTGGCTCGCGGCTCTGGGCTGATCCCTCGCTGTGGGTATGTGCCATAGCATTGAAACTGCCAAGCGCGGGGGCCTCCGCGCTTCCTTCCCGAGCTGCTATCAGTTATTGTTGCCTCAAATCATGGCACGTACACACGAGGGGGATTGGCCACACTGTGTGGAATGAAACGAACGCCCACCAACATACCATAAGCGTTAAGGGCGAACATTTAGCACAAATCATATGGTAATTAGCTGATATCACCGATTTTATGAGTACCTGTACATCAAAAAAATTAAAGAAAATTAAACTGAGAAGCTAGGGAATGCCACACGCTTATCAACATTGCCCACACTACAGGTATCATGCCAATCTAACAAGTTTCTGTCATACACGGCCTATATCCGCGTAGTGCAGAAAGCCTAACTGCTAGACGCTCGTGGGCATTACAACTGCTGCTTGTCTTGGATCGGCCTGTTCTGTCTGCCTTTCCGTTTTGTTCCTGTACCTACCTGCGTGTTCCCAACTCCGATTCCTTCGTCAAGGATCATCGCCATTGCCGTCATCATCATCCTACCTCGCGACGGAACGCGCTCGCGTTGAGCGGGACCGGCAGCTCGCCCCGAATGCGGCCGGCGGCGGACCGGCGCACACCTCGACCAGCAGCTGCAGTACTAGGCGGCCCGTTGCTGAGCTGTTCGGGTGAGTGACGTTTATTTAATGACATGGCTTTGTACCGGCCACCCCAGTGAAGCTCGGTATCGCTGATGCAGAGCTTGGATGTCCATCCGAGACACGATGCGCATCGAGCCTGCGTATCCAATTGTTCAAGCTCGTTCGGCATTCAGGCCGAAAGTGCGTATTGATCATGGTGAAGCACAAGAAACTCGAAGAATCACTTTAAGTACCGTGATTTTTTTTAGTCAGCGTGGAGCTTTAAACTTACGTGCCTATTTTAAGGGCTTTACCTTCTTTCACAAGCTCTACCAAATGCTTTAGACACGTTAGAATGACTGAACAAGTTAATTTTTACATCTCGGTACATAAAAATAGCCAAGTACAGCGGTCTGGAGAATTTACGCGTAACTTCCTTTTATCCTTCTACAGCACTCTCTCACCTAGGGTCTTTATATTCCTGCATTACTCCTCCGCGCATAATAAATATCGTGTAGGCGCCTGCAAACGCGAGCCAAAATTTCAGCGTCTCATTAATGCCGTCTCTTGCGATCAGTTCAACAATTATTCTTTCTATCATGACCTCGACTTTAGGCTTCAGTAAAACCCTTGAGTGTTTACCCTGCCATGTAGTGCTTCGTCTCTCACCAAAAAGGACTGCTGAGGTATTTCGATACTTACTTTGTTGCTTTGTTCAATTGTCATGCAAAAGCTGAGTACGATTTATTCAATCTTCATATAATGCTGCTTTCTTTTTTGTTTAACTTTGATTAGATTATCAAACATTGACTTTTTCTTTTCTGTGAAAGCGTCCCGTGCTGCGCGCGTGTTTTACTCCGCGATTATTTACTCATTTATTATTACTGCTCCCACCATTTTCTTCTCATTTTTCTAATTGTTCTCAAGCCCACGCTTCAGCCAAATTCTTATTGTAAGTATGGACCAGTGTTTGGCGGCGGCAACGAACTATACTCCATCTGGCAAGTCGTTTGCAGAACTGTGAAAGCAGCGAGGCTCGTTAGCAAATATGAAGGCCATATGCAACTCTAGATGCGTTCGATCGTGCCGCGTTTCTGCCCAGCGGCTGTCGACGTTCACGGTATAAGACGTGCTTGCGCAATAGTTGTAACATCTATTGTGTTGGCCAGAACGAACCTTGTTTTTCTCATTAAACGTGAATTTATATGTTGGTTATTCACTAAATGTTGCAAAAAATAACCTTTGGCGCTTCACGGGAGCAAAAGAAAATTAAGCTGCATAAGTGACCTATCGTGTGACTTACTAGCATACGCAGTTCCTTGTCTATATATTAGCACTGAATTGCAGGGTCCTTTTTTGTATTATAAGCTTTTTCTAATTTACAATGTGCAGTTAGCCCTTTTGTTTGTAATGAGTAGGAAAGTAGCATTGCCTTCAACTTCGTATTTATTGAGGTAGTTTGGCTCGACTATCGACAGACAATGATGACGGGTGCCAGCCAGCCATGTCGTACGCGTTTACTTGAACAAAAACGCTTTAAACATATCAGAAAGGTCCGTAGAACATTGCAAGCTTATTGCACCAGCCTTTTATTTTTCTAAATTGGTTTAAAAGGTCAAAATACAGTTGATTCACCACAGTTGCACTCACTCCTGTAAAAGTAGAACAATGGTCGGCTTCCACAATTTACGAGGCGGACTATCTGCATTGATCCCACTTCTCAGCGTTGCCGGAGGAAGGAATCTACTTTAGAGGCTGCTCATACCGAAAAGCTCTTCCTGCAAACTATACATGAGCGTTTAGAAGCAATCACTGTAGGTGTAAATAATACCAAGGGTGAGCTTTTTGCTGCGCCATAAAACACTGGGTCCTTAAAAGTCGCTTGTCAGTGCCTTTAAAAGACACCATGGTTGGAGAAGGTAAAGAGCGTGCAGAATAACTCAATAAATGTGGAGTGTTATCGTTAGGTTGCGCTTCCGAACCTCTCATCAACAGCACTTTGTGTGGAACGCTGCAGTGTGATTGTTTATGCCTACACTCCTATTGTTCGCGCAATATACCTCTTATGACTTTATTAAACGTTCTATCTTCAAACATCGTTTAGACGAGATGATGATAGGTCCGGCGACGCCACCTAACAATAACAAGAGTTATACTCAACTATCTTTTTTTCAAGCTTGACTTACGTTTTAACGTAATTATGGTCACTGAAACGTGTTACCAAAAGCTGTGATCTATTTCGGTTACCAAAATACAACACGTAAAATCACCCTGATAAACAAGTCGGGGGTGTTAAAATAGCGACAGAAAAACTTTTACATGCTGCCTTTTCACTGATTTTCCTCCAACTCATGATGACTTTGAAATGCCTTTCTTACACAGTTGTTGAAACGTCTGTGATCTATCGACCTCCTCAAATAAAGTTTTCCAACTTTGGTTGCTTGCATGACAAATATCTGCAATGGATCACGGAAAACAACCTTTATCTAGTTTTAGGTGGTGACATCAAGGTTGATTGTCTTTCATATTCTACGAATAAATCAGAAATTGAGCCCATATTGCAATGTTTCATTTCTGTCATAAATGACCCACGCGAATAAAGGCAGCGACGGCAATCGGTTCCTTTCTTACCAGCTCCCAAGCAGATCGTGCTATATCAAGAGTAATAATCGCCCACATAAGTGACCATCTTCCCATATACTTTATTTTTGAGTCTATAAACTCTCAGAAACAATACATACATCCTACTCTAGAGCATCGGTGCATTATTAAAGACACTTTGAATTACTTTTGGGCAACACTTACCAATGACGACTGCAATATTGTGCGCAACAGAAATTATCCAAATGATGTTTCCAATGCCTTTATTACGATATGTAGCTCATTACACTTATAGACAACGTTTACGTCACAAGACTCTTATTTATTCTCTCGTGCGAGAGCCTCCCGGCACAGGCCAAAAACGGTGATGATGAGTATGTTGAAACGAGAAGATGAAGCAAATGAATAATGCTATCACTAATTGTCTCGCTGGTGCAAGCCGCCAACCAGACCGCGAATTAGCCAGGAAGGGAACGGCGAGCGGATCATCTAAGGTGCGAAATGTGAACGATCTCCGAAGGATGGTAACAACGGTCAGAAGAAACATCAATGGCAGAAACACGATAGTTCACTGGACATGTTTGTTCAGCAGTAATGTAGGGTCCAAGGAAGCATGAATAAAATCTTTCACACAATGCTGGTGTATAAACAGGCGTCCAAAGAAGCACTTCCTCTCCAGGATGATAGGGGGTGCCTCGACGAGAGATGTAGCGTTGGATGCGATCTAGCTGACTGACTTCAGAGTTGAAGGGAGCACGCTGGCGACATTCGTGACGCTTCAAGACGAACTGCTCGGACCTAGTGGCTCTGCTATCAGGTGGTGCATTTAAGAAAGCAGTGTTGATGGTGAATGTCGGCGAACGGCCGTAAACGAGGTAAATGAATTGCAGTGCTGTGAGCAAGCGTCACAAGAGGCAAGATATTGTCGTAGTTGTGCTTTAGCCCCATATACATTGATACAATATTCCTTAGTATGCTATGAAATCACTCTGTTAAGCCACTTGTTTTAGGCTGGTATGTGTGTGTCGTCTTATGAACTATGCGACGAGCTCTGAGTACTTTTTTCATAATAGTTGACATGAAAGTCTTGCTGCGATTGCTCAAGAAAACACGAGGTGCACCATGACGCAGCACAATGACGTCCAGAAAGAATGAGGCCTTGTCTCAGGCCTGAACTACAGCAGTGTCTGCGCACCATATGAGATGGTCGACCGCTGTGACGAGCTTTCGATGACCAGCTGGTGGTATGGGCAGACGCCCGACCAGGTCTATCTCGACGATGGCAAGAGGTCTCTCAGAACATGGGATGGGCTCTAAAAGGCCAGCAGGAGGCGAAGTCGGTCGCTTCCGCCGTTTACATTGGACGCAAGGGGCGACGCGCTTGGCCAGAAAGTTGGACATGCGTGGCGAACAGAAACGGCTTCTAACCCGGTTTATCTTTTTAGGAAATCGAAGTGGCCACAAGATAGGTAGACGTGAAAAGCTTCAAGAACTTGTGCGCCCAGCGAACGTGGAAGAAAGGGTATCGAGCAGTGTGTGTCGGTGTCGCAAATGTAGCAGTGAAGCTCATCGTTTTCAAGTTTATATAGTCGCAGTTGTCGACGTAATCTGGCAGTCAGTGCAGGAAAAGTTCCGCACAGGTGGCGGATAAAGCGGTTGCAGTGTGCATCACAACGCTGACCCGAGGCGAATTGAGCACCGCGATTGGAAAGCATGTGAGTAACAGCTAACGGTGTAGCATCTGTGGAGGCATAGTCTAATTACTGAGTACTGAGTACTAATTACAGTACTGAGTGCTCTTTATCACATCTTCAGTTGCTTCCTTGATGGCCGACACTAATTCTTCGCCAGGCATACGTTATCCTTCCTTGATCTTATCCGACGTCCTTCTTGATTATGTAAGCACGAAAGAACGAAATCCAGTGGAGATAGGTCAGATGACTTAGCCGGCCGATTTACAAGCCCATGCCTTCCAATGTATTGCGCCTCAAAAGTCGCATCCAGCATGTTTTCTGCTCGGCTGCTGCTGAGTGCGGGTGCACCATCTTGCTGATGCCACAGAAGTGGAGGACGTGACAGCTCGACTTCGCTGACAAACTCCTCATCCACTCCCTCAAGGATTTCATCCACTAACAATGTCCAGTTTTCAGTGTGTGATTTAAGAAGATGGGGCCGATTATAGCGCCGGCGTGAACTACACACCACACATTGACTGATCACTGGTACTGGTGCAAATCTTGTTTTGCCCACTGTGGATTGGATCACTTCAATAGTGTGCGTTATGCAAATTTACCTGGGCGTTTCTCAGAAAATGGGCCTTGTCTGTGCACATGCTGTTGCGCAAAACGTCCGGTGACGCATTGGCTTTTGTGAGGACCCGATTCGAGAAGTGTAGGTGAATCATAACCAGTACAAAGTATTGGTTCTGGTTGTGGTGGTATGGATGAAAGGATATCATTTATTATCCTCCACACTGATGACTTATTAATACCTGGATGGTCACGTCCCGCACGCTAGCATGAGGGTTTGAGGCCACAATTGGTAGAACATCCGTGCGTAGGCTAAGACTCAAAGATGGAGTCTTCCGCAGCTGTTTCTTGAAGCTGCGGGTTTTTCTCAGGTTTTCATAATTTCTGATGATGGTTGATGCGTTAGGTCTACCGCCATACTTCCGCGACTGATAAATATTTGCGGCCTTCCTCTTGTTGGCATTTGCACCTCCCGAGGCAATGATCATGTTTTCCTTCTACGTATTAGGGATAGACTGGGATGTAGGAAAACGCACATGTAGTCATTTGGCACTGACGTTGTCGATTCACTTTTGTGGTATTAGGTTTTGTGGCAAAAAAAGATATCTGTGCACTTTATCTACGCTAAGACAACAGCTATCACGGCTTCTTTCCAACTAACACCAAACGGGACGTATCACTTAGCCGCGGAGCGGCAGATAAAGCACCAGCTCGATCACGATGTTTTTCTATATTTTCTAGATTTTGTCCTAGCTAACTAAATGGGAGCATGTTTGAGGGCGCTGCTCTATGATTCGGGTGGGAGCTTAGTCACGTGGTATTCTTCACATTTCGGAGGGTTTATTTATCAGTCGTAAAAAATTAGTACTTTGCTGAAAATACCACAGTTAGATGTCCCTTGGCTGTGCGTACAAATGCCTTATTGACACTGATAATTACGACTGTGCGTCTCGAGTTAAAAAAGGTAAATTATGAGGTTTTACCTGCCAAAACCACTATCTGATTATGGGGCACGCTGTAGTGAGGGACTCCAAAAATTTGGACCACCTGGGGTTCTTTACCCTGCACCTAAATTGAAGTACATGGGTGCTTTCGCATTTCTATGGGGTCTCTTGTTACGTAATTACTTGCAATGAGCTAATGAAATCTCAGTAACGAAATACTGAACTGTCAGCTACTCCACTGTACTGGAAACAATATGCACTAGATTTTCGTCGAATAACGCTTTGCTCTTTTTTAAAATCTTGGTGCATGATAGTTCAGTGGGAGATCCTGTATATATTTATGACTTCCGCATCGAAATGAAGATGTTTCCATCCTAATAAATGGTAAAAATCAATCGAAATGTATTTTTTTCATGAGCCGCTAACTTTGCTTTCATGAAAGAGAACAATACTGATACACATATCATTCACGTGAATTTCAGACGCCGTTGATAAGAACCTGCCGATGAGGTCCCGGAAGTGTACAGGTATTCTGAGGGTCAAAAATGCACGCAAGGCAATTGGAAGCGAGGTGAATGTACAGCAACGCATTCATTCTCTAGTCATTGGCTATCCATACCTTTAAAAGTGATTGTTAATCGCTGCCTCCGCCTCTTTGAAAAACATTATGAAATTTGTCCAGTGCATACATATAAATATATTGTGTTGGTGCATAGTGTTTATAGTGTCAATATAATACAATGTTGAAGTGGGCAAATATGGGTAAGGGAGCCACAGCTGGTGCTTCTAATACGCTTATGCTCCTGTTGTCTGCATTTGCAGAAATAAAGCGGAAGTACAAATTAAACGTCACGCATTTCTACGCGAACAGTGATGCGCTTTCAGTTTTAGTTTAAGTTTATTCTCCAATAAATAACAATGTGTACGTAACAAATGGTATGCAGATGAGGGTCCCAAAGTCAATGACCGCAACGGGACCCGAGGTTCTAAAAATAAAATAAAACGTATGCAAAACATGGGTTATAGCACCGAAACTAGAAAGCACAAGGAAAACAAATGAACGCGCGTAATATAACACATTGATAAGAGAAATAAACGTACGTATATCAAACAGCATAATTATACACAATAAGAACATGTTACAGCGCCTGACAATATTGGTAAAAATTTTTAAAAAATTTATTCATGGTAATTAATGTTTTAGTACATTAAATATGACGTTAGTTTAAGTGAACGTGGCAGATCATTCCATATTTTTAATGCTGAGAACGAGGTGTGGTGTTCGTGAGAACGAGGTGTTCCATAGTTGGTGTTGCGTTTAGGTAGTAAATAGTTGAAATTATGCGCAAGCCTAGTGTTGTTGGTACTAGTAACTTCTAGAACACTAATTTGTAAGGAAGCTGTTTCTTAAGCATTTTGAAAAAAGAAAGAAAAATACACTTGAATGTTACTTGAGCAAGCCAGTACCGGTAGTATAAGTGAGCCTGGAGTAGCAGGATAGCAGTCGAGTAAAAGGAACTGTTGTTGATTAGGCAAATCGCCTGGTTCTGTATCTGTTGAATAGATGAGAATTACGAATTACATGTGTTTCCCCAGGAAGCAATACCATAGGCGATATGACTGCGAATGAACACATTGTATAAAGATTATAGCGTGTGTTCTGCAAAAAAATGCTATTGATTTAATGAGAGTTCTTATGCCGAGAGCAGTTTTTTTTTGTTTGGCTAAGGCAATGTGATTAGTAAACTTGAAGTTAGGACCTAATATTATGCCAACGAACGACACACGGTCCACTTCAGGAATAGGGTTTCTGTCTAGAGTTACCAGGAGGATGCGTGGCACCATCCTTCTATTTGTTTTAAATATCATTAACAGAATTTGGAGTGTGAATAAAATCAAATGATTTAACTGACACCCTTCTACAACTTTCGCTAGTTCAACGTTCAGTTTGAAGAGTAAGGTTGTTAGACTTATCTGACATGGAAAATAGGGGTAACATCAGCATATAGTATTTATTGGATTAAAAAGAATAAGAATAGCAGGTAAGTCATTAATGTAAATGCAAAACAACAAAGGTCCCTGTATTGAGCACTGTGGTACCACTTGATTAATAACTTTCTACTCTGAATAAGCGCCCCCTACACAGACTGTTTGCCCACGGTCACGCAAGTAATTTTTTAGAAACGTTAAAGCGTGTCCTGCTATACCTAAACATTCTAATTTGGTAAATGAAATCGTATGATTAAGAGTTTGAAATGCTTCAGTAAATCTAAAAATACTGAGCCAACAAATTTACCGCTGTCAATAGAACACCTTATGGTAGCGTCCATTGAGCGGAGACTTGTCTCTCTTGGTATATTGATTGACTTTCCAAGAGCGTTTGACCGCATCTATCACAAAATCATATCAGCAATGCTCGAGCATCTTTGTTTTCAAGGAAAGTTCCTTCAAATAAATAAGCCTTACATAAGTTCAAGAGTACAACAGGTAAAAAGTGGTGTAGTTACAATTGTTTAAAAATAATCACTGAAGAAACCACAGCCGTGCTTCTCAGGCCTCGCAATAAGCTACCTTACGTGCCGCCACATTAAGGATGGGTACGTCACTCATCCAAACAATTTCATCAGTCGAGAAGTCGAGGAGTCATCTTCAATGAAAATTTATTATGGAATGATCACGTCTAAATAGGGGTGGACAATGAAAAATCGCTATTTTGTGTCCACTGAAATACTCAGGCCGAAGCGTATTAAAGGGCCACTCACCACGCAGCAAACATTGGCTATACGCTGGAAGTGTCTATAGGCTCTAGGGAGCATTCTGCCGCAATTTTTTTCATATTTCTGCCGCAATTTTTTTTTCATATTGGCTCAATAGTACCTGAGAGAGAATATTTCAGTGCGGCAAACCCAGTATTTTAGTAGGCGAGCTTTACCGCAGACACTGACGCTCGCTCCACTGGCACGTCTAGCGTCTGCAAGCGAAATTCCTTCCCTGCGTTTTCAGATGCCGGAGTTCGAGGTTCGCGTAACGCATACGTCACAGGCGTCGCCTTCATTCCTATTTTCTCCTCATTTTTTGCGGCGCGACGCATTCCCGCTTTCAAAATGCGTCGGCGAATGCAGGCGCAGCGTGCGAGCGGTTGCGATTGTCTCGTTTCACGCCACGCACTATTTTGCGCGCTGTGCACAAGGACAGCTGACTAGTGGTATAAGGCAGCGCTACAAGAAATCGGCGGCAGGCACAAGCGTATCAAAGGGCATGATGGCGCACTCGAACACGGTAGAAAATGACATAGTGCAGTGTCTGGGCGCGCGACCGCACGACGTGTAAACAGAGGAAACGGAAGCTGCGGGGCGAAGTAAAGCCAAAACACGCAGCCAATCGGTTTGTGTGTTTTATTATTTGTGTAAGCTTTAGTTTGTACTCAAGCAGCGTATAACACAAATAACATATATTGCCGTGAATAATTCTCGAAGTCACGTGTGACAATGAGCGACGTCACTTCACAAACCCGTGTACATGGGTGCACTAGCACGTGTACGTCACTCACCATCGTGGAGCACGGCGTCCACGAGGAGAAGGGCGAAGAACGTTAACTTTGAAATTTCAGATCTCTCCGTGGCACGTAGCGTTCTAATACTTTGCAAACACGATCGTTTTCCCGCATCGTCAGCTCAAACGCGCAGACCTAGTGAGGGGCCCTTTAAGCAAATGTTGTATAATACACTGTTTCTTTCTGTTGGTAATCATTCCTTTTTTAGTCTTGCGTTCCCCATACTTTCCAATATCAAGTGTTGGCATCTCTTTCAACAATAACTGTTGGAAATATTGTGAAGGTTGCGCGGCTAGAACACCTTGATCCGATCTTTAGGCTATTTGGTATTACACCCTTGACCAGTTGTACGAGACTTTACTCCTCACACAGTATGAAGCAACTGCTATGAAAAATACCTGTTTCATCTTACAGCTGCCCTCATTCAAACGCAAACAGCCTAAGCACTCTACACGAAGAAGCTTCAAATGGTTTGTACCTGAGACCTGTTCAAATTATGGTTATCAAATGTTGCGCAATGCTCTTCCGCATATATTATACATGGAATCTTAACCAAAGTGTCTATGGCTAAACAATGTCAACTTTGTTATCTTGTGTTTGCTTTGTCAACGTTCTATTTTTTTTTTTGCCTGAATGTGCTTTCACGCTGTTTTTGTTTGTATGTTCTCGTGCGACAATGCCAAGCCTCTGTAGTGTGTGTCGGCCTCGCGCGGCCTTTTCAGGGTGTTTTTGCCACTGCATCCAACTTTCCTATGAATTTAAATAAACATATTGTATTATGTTAAAGCGAGAGCACTTCTTTCTCTCTTTCTCGCTCATAGACACCTACTCTCATGACCTCGTAAATTACCACTGGTTAGGGTAGGCATGTAGCTTCTCGACGTCTTCTCCTCGCGGCGCACTTTTACACCACAGGCAGGTTCCGGCTGACAAGTCTGCGAAGGAGCTGCCGAAGGTGCTCACCCGCTCACGGGCTTTCTTGGAAAGATAGAGGCGTCACACGCGCGATGGCGCAAGGGCCGTAACACGGCGAGCAACGCCAGGAGCAGCCCCGGCACACCCAGCAGCAGCAGGACCATCGCAGACAAGGACACCCAAGGTGCCGCCGCCGAGCACCGGGATGGCCAAACAGCAAACAACCCGAGTTCAAATGCCGACGGGGAAATTGCCGCCGCAGGCCGTTCCGGCAATCCCAGGCTGCCCCGCGGGTCTGGAATACCTCACGAAGGTCGACCACCTTATCGTCCACCAGGATGTAGAGGTCTTCAATAGTACGTGTAGCTCTCCACTGTGGACGATTCGCGCAGCAGACGTAGAGTTGACAAAAAAAGGGCGCTAAACAACAGCACGTGAGGTAAGGATAGACAACCACCCTGGCTAAACACGAAGTGGTCATTGTTTGAAGAGCACATATAGCTATACCACTTCGCAAGAAAAACACGGGAACACGGAATGGCAGCATGCGTAGAAGGAAAACAAGGATGTAAACACTCCGATAGTAATGATATTTCCTTCGGAAGGAGTAAAATCGCAAGGAAAGTTCAAGCACACAAACTGACTCAACTGAATGTTGAAGGCTTCAGAGATTATTCCGTGTGCGCTCGTCATAAGTTTGGCAACATGACGCAATATTAAAGAAGAAAGATGGTTCACAGGCACATTCAACGCATCGCAATGACCAATGGCTAACTTTATCGCCTTATTTGAGTGTTCGCGGATACGGTGATTCGCGCAACGCCTCGCTTGTTCGACATAAAGATGTCCTCATCAAAAAGTAATCCGGTAAACGACGCTACAACGGCACCTAAAAACTGCTGTCTATGCTTTTCTTCGCAACCTTTTTTATTGTAGGTCCTAAGATTGGCATTTTCTGACGGACTACCAAGATTGTTTGAGGAAGCGAACAACTCCCTAACGCCTCAACTCTTGAATTATAGCTCATCTAATCTGATCTCTAGAGTTCGTATCCATGCCTTTGTTTTTTATTGACTCCTTTGTTACTTGGAAATGCTTACCTATTGGTGGCCTTAGTGCCTCACCTTCCACATGAATTTCAGCTTCTGAAATCAGCCTAGTTGGCGATCACAGCTGTGAATTTTTGATATTTCACTACGGTGGAAGCATATACCTCGCTGTCGTTTCTTTGCTTCCGTTTGGTACTACGGTCGCTTTTCAAAAAGTGCTTAGCAAAACGGAAAGTTTGGTTAATTTGTATACCAAGGCTTGGAGGACCTTTTAGCTTCACCTTTAAGAGTGGAAAGCGATAGCACTCACAGATACATGACTGCTCCTCACGCTTCCCGGCAACGGCAACCTATGCAAGCGCAACGTTTACCGGAAACGCTGGCGGCGAATGCTGGCCACAAAGGCGGGCTTTTTGGTAGAAGAGCGACTTTGTTGCGTAGGCAGATCCCGGAAAAATAGAACAGCCACGCCAGGAGAATGAAACAATTTTATTGCTTTTTACTTTTAATATTAGGTCTTAGAAGTTTTTACATAAAAGGCATGCGTTGTCGGTATTTTGTTGCATTACATTTCTTTGTGGGATGCCATTCTCAATATTCCGGATTATAACTTTGTCTAGAGCGTAAAACAAGGTATGAGCAACGTTAGTGATAGAATAGAATGGTTATATAACCAGCATGTAGCGCATGTCATAAAGGAAGTATACGTAAAAATATTTAGAATGATTTTTCTCTAAGGACAAATGCAACTACGCCGACACCGGATTTCCTGTGACACGAGGGGCTTAACGCTATCCAAAAGTGTTTCTATCTTACTTTTTGGCTCTGGCCGTACGCGAAAGCACGGTCTCCGACAATTTCTTCTTGCCTTTTTAAATGCAAAAGTGTTTCTAAGCCCTAAACTACACAAAATACATTTATGTCAAGCGTTGGCACGGGGCCCGAATGCTACTGATCGCTTCACCTGAGCGTCCGCTTGGTTACGATCACATCACGGCGATTAGACAGTTGGCAGTTCAGATGCAAAGAGAAATTGGTCGCGTGGTACATGCAAACTCCAGTGACCTTGCCCCAGTTCAGTGCACGATGCCGGTAACCCGCTAATCTATACGCCGAAATAACCCTAAGGGCACTCTAGAACTCAAATACACATTTGGGATGTGTAAACGCTAACCACTGAGATATCGCGCAATCTTCGCACTTGGGAACCTGTTACAGGCTTTTCGAGACTATTACTTTGGCAATGGTAGCGACTGCGCACCTGTTTCACAGGGCACAAGAGGCTACGATGATATCGCAACGATGTTGTTTGCAGCATAGAGCACGTTTTGTTCTTGAGAAGATCACGGTGTTCACGGTGAGAGGTTGCTCTTATCGCGCAAATCAAAGAACGCAAGCAATGGCTGAAATTTGCTGATTAGACATGTTGCGCCCAAAGGGTTTCAGACACAAGATGAAATGCACGAGTGCATACACCAGGTATCGCAAGTAAACATTGTAGCTATGCAGCGGGCGCTTACTAGACATGGGGCAAAGTAAGACAGGCATCTGGGCTTCACACGAGCTGGTTTCCATCTCTGTCTCTGGCTGCACTGCTCTAGTAAATATATATTAATTGCTTCCTTTGTCTGTGTCTGTCCAGACATAATATTTTGTTGGAGGTTTGCGATTCCTGTTATCTCCACGGAGCTCCGCAACTGTCGCTGCATCGAGCGCGTTACCATGCCCCCCACAGACGAGACTCCGTCAGCATCGGCTACGGCTGGTTACAATTATCCAGTCCTGACGCTTTCCCACGCTCACGACAAAGGTCTCTCTTCCGACTTTGACGCCGAAAAGTGGATAATGCTTTAATAACGCGCTACCACTAATAAGAGATTTCATCCAAACATCATGCTCACTAACGTCGTTTTTTAACTCAGTGGCACCCTACGCGTGTGATAGAGAGCGCGCGAAAACAAATAAACATCCTTGGACATTCCCGAATTTAACTAAGCAAACTGTTAACTTACCCATTTGGCCGCGCAGTCAATGCGAAAGAGGCCCTTGTGACGCGTGTTCAGAGCACCACAGAGCCGTATTTCTTGTACATTTCTTGAACTTGTTCATCGGCCAAATCTGTCATCGTCATGCCGCTCCTCTGCTGAATTTATTAGCTTAACACTAGATTACAACCTAACCCAGACAGTCGATCAACACACCCGTGGCCCCAACATCCTAATTTAGTATTCAATACCGCACCTGATACCGCCGGGCCTATTGCTTACATTGATGACTTGAGCGATCACAAAATTCTTCATTTAGACATTATTATTCCACAAACTTTCTATCGGGCTCAGAGTGAAAGTATTAGACATTACAACATAGCCGACTTTAAAGATATTAATGCTGAATTGGCTATCTTTCTTTGTGAAAAGTTTCTGCCTTTCTTTAATCCAATATCGGTAAATACAGCTTGGAATTTTTCAAGCAAAAATTAACAGCTCTGGTAGAAAATTACGTGCCAAAAATCATTACAGCAAATGACAGATCTAATCCTTGGTTTACTAAGCACCTTCGAACATTAAGAAACAAGAAGAAGCGTCAGTATCGGGCGGCCAGAAGGGACAATCAAGCCTCATCTTGGACAGCATACAGTGATTTTCTAAACTTTTACTTCAAGGAGCTATGCCCAGCCAAAGACAAATATTTCTCACGTGATCTGCCATCTCTTTTAATCAATAAACCCAGATAATTCTGACAAGTCATATCACCGGGTAACACTGTTCGGAATATTGTGCTACATGATGACGGCGAAAGCCCTTTGTCTGACGCTGATTGTCCAGTAGCGTTTACCAATTTTTTTACATCTGTTTTTACACAAGACGGTTCCACTGTTACCATAGTTCCCGACTTTGATTATCCTTTTATGGAACCAATAGATATCACAGAAGATGGCATTTCGTCTTTAATAAATAATCTGAAATTATCCACATCTTCCGGTATCGACAATATCAACTCAAAAATACTAAAAAATACCGTTACAATCTCAAACCAAATTTTGTGTCATATTTTTAGGAAATCCTTATCATCTGGCGAACTACCCCCGGACTGGAAAATTGCAAATGTTATTCCTGTATTCAAAGGGGATAACAAATACTCTCCATGAAATTACCGTACCATCTCATTACCATGCATCTGCTGTAAACTACTGGAAGATATCCTATCATCACATATCTACTGCCATTTATAATTAAATGACTTTTTTTTATTTTAAGCAGCCGGGATTCAGAAAAGGCTTATCTTGTGAAACTGAGTTGCTCGAATTTACAACAGAATAAGATTCCAGCATGAATACCAAACAATAGACTGACTGTGTATTCTTAGATTTTTCGAAAGCATTCGATCGTGTCGCCCATTGTCGCCTCATTTTAAAAATATCCGCGCTTCAACTGGATTCATTAACTTTATCTTGGTTCCGAAACATTCTCTCCTTGCGGCAACAGTTCACTGTTGTTAATAACCGCTCGTCGCTCATTTCTGACGCTACTTCTGGCGTAACGAAAGGCAGTGTCCTTGGTCTTCTTCTTTTCCTAATTTTCATTATTGACCATCCACAAAACATATCATCGCACATAAGGCTTTTCGCAGACGACTCCATTTTATACCATACGATAAAAACATCTAGGACCATTTAGTATTACAGAACGACCTTAACCTTATCAGTTCCTGGTGCAGTACATGGCAGATGACCCTGAACTCAGACAAATGTAAAGTTATGTCCTTCTCACGAAAACAATCAAACTCTCGCTTTTCTTACGTCCTAAATAACTCCGCCGTACCTCCGACATCGTCCTACAAGTACCTTGGCATTGAACTTACAAATTATCTTTCCTGGAGTACTCACATAACAGCTATCTTCGCAAGAGCATCAAAAACTCTGGGTTACCTTCGACGGAACTTGCGTAAATCCCCTGCTACAGTTCGCAAATTAGCATATGAGACATTTGTTCGCCCACAGTTAGAATTTGCGGCATCAGTAGAGTCACCACATCAACATTATTTATTTGATATACTAGAATCAATTCAAAACAGAGCATCGCGCTTCATCACAAGTAACTACGACATAACTTTCAGAGTAACTAAGATTAAAGCAGATATCTCGCTCCAGCCACTCGAAACTCGTCGCCCTGTAAGTCTTCTTTGCCTTTTCCACAGATACGTTCATGGTAATCGACCTCATGTGTTGCCGCTTGAAGTGGCAGCGCACGCGTCATGTCACCTAAACAATAGCCATAGTTTCAAGCGCATATTCAGCGATACACTGTCATTTAACACATCAGCACTGCCACGTGCGATAACCGTATGGAAGAGTATTCCTGATAACGTTGCGTGCTTAACAAATCGTGATGCCTTTCACGAAGAATTGCAAAGCTTCCTGTAGAAACATAGCATAAGGAAGTTATTGACCTGCTTTCCTTTCATGTTTTTCCCACTTGAATTTTTGTAATTTTTGTGTCTATGAGTATATTACTGTGTTTACGCTGTCTAAAGCTTAGCCTAGACAAACATATTTTTGAACTTTGTTTACTTATCTTGTGACCACCTGTATTTATATTTACATTGTGTAATCCTGTTGAAACACTTACTTTGTGTCCCTGCTTACCCAATGCCATTAAAGGGGCCTGTAAAGTATTTTAAATAAATATATAAGACGTGTCAGCTTTTTACCGCAAAGCTAACGAAAAGACGTCTGGAACAAAATGGCCAACATATTGAAGGGTATCGCAGACCACGTCTCCAACTTACTGGTTTCCGCCAAAGTTCTACTACTGACGCCATCATCAAAGAATGTCTCCGCATCCAACAAGCTAAGAACCGACACATCACGCCACACATCGTGTGCCTGCCAAGTAACGCTGTCACGTCGACTGGTGAGGAACATCCCTTCCAGCCAATCCCACGTGACAACGTAGCTCGCGTCTTTCGCCATGAGCTTTAGGCCGCCGAATAGGCGGCCTATCTGACAAGAATGAAAAAAACATGGGTATTATCTCCACGTGCTCATCGACCTACGTACCCTTCATGCAGTACTTCACTCATGGCCCTCCTCGTCGCCGACACTCTTTTACCACCAAATCCCGCAATTCGTCTCAATGGCGCATCTATGACAACAGGCCCATCTGCTTCCACCGCTGCTGCATTGGCCACATCGCTCGTCGATGCTGCAACTATTTTCTAACTACGTGTCCGACATAGAACAGAGCCAATTTCTGTAACTCTGCACCTGATACTCCCGATGCATCCTGCCAGAATCGTACTGCTTCTGACGTCTCTGCTCCGAATCATCACGGTGGCCGATCGGCGTCATCCCGACGTCATCAGTCTCCTTCGACCCCGCCCCTTTGTCGCCGTCCATTTGTCCCCACATCCGCCCAGAAAACTAGCAAATGCATCTTCAAGAAGTGAAGATGCGATGTCGATCTGGTCCTACAATAGATTTCTTACTTTGTACATGAACCAGAACCTTTTTGAATTTGATGTCGAAGGCACTGTAAACACTGCGCTGATCTACAAAGATGCTCACTTCTCCAACATGAGTGCCGCCTCCGGACAACGAATTAAAAATCCTTACTCCTGCAACAACACGCGTCGTCCGCGTTGCTGATGGCAGTACTGTTCCTGTCATCGGTATGCGTACAGACTACGCATGCATCGCCGGCCGCCACAGTGCTGTCCTTTTTAGCAGGATTTTCCATGGTCCACACGACCTCATTCTCTGTCTTGCTTTCCTTTCTTCGTATTCGGCTTTTACTGACTGCTCCCGCAACTCTCTGAGCCTAGCACTATTCTTTCGGATACTCGTGGTGCAATGCCCATCCGCTTAAGCCCCACTAGCTTTGTTCGATGACTGCCCAAATACTTATCATATGTCGAAGTGCCGACTTCTCCGTGTGTTCCTGATGTGGAGTATCTCGACAGTCATCTGCCAGACATTCCACTGAACTACCTGGTCACCGTACCTCACACAGTTCAGACTATCACGGCCAACGGCGTTTGCATTCCTGTCGTAAAATTTGGTCTAAAAAGTCAAATTTGTCACACGGAATTTGCTTCGGCCAGCTTGATCCCTCAGATTACCATCACGTGGCGCCTTTCTCAGCCGACATTTCGTCTGAGCCTACCAGGTCTCTTAAGTGTGCCTCTTGTACTGATTGTACATCTTGTACTGAGAGAAAATGATTGCGATGGGCATACTGGCACAAGCCGGGGACCTTTAGGGTGTTTTGTTTTCCTACAGGGATGTTTTCGCCTTTGACAATTGTCCCTCACGCCAGCTGCTTGCTGTCAAGCACCGTTGTTATACTGGTGATGCTGCTCAAAGTCAAGGTATACGATATTGAGTATCTCTATCGGAGCGGCCGGTAATCAAAACTGAGGTTAACAAAATTCTTGCCAAGAACATAATTGAATCTTCTATAAGCCCATGTGCGTCACCGGTAGTGTAGGTTCAGAACAAGGACGGGACATGGCAATTCTGTGTGGATTACCGCCCTCTGAACAGAGCCACCAAGAAAGGAGTCTACCGCTGCCACGAATCAACGACGCCCTTAACTATATCTACGGTGCCAGCTACTTTTCCTCTGTGGCCCTTCAATCGGTATAGTGGCAGATCGGCATCGACAATATAGACGGAGTAAATACCGCTTTTATAACACATGATGCTCTTTTCCAGATCAATTTATGCTCTTTAGACTATTTATTGCGTGGGCCACTTTCAGCCTATGACGGACTCCTTGGTTCAGCGGTTGGTCGACGTAATTGGGTTTTGAGCAACAATATACATTCACCTTGAACACCTCTCAGCCATACCTGACCTTTTTCTTTAGTGGAGGCTGCAACACATCTCATCGAAATGTCGTTTCGGCCCCAGCCAAAATGCAGTTTGCGGCTATCTTGTCGGTGTTTCTTGAGTACAACCTGACTGAGACAAAATTTCTGCTCTCCGAAACTTTCCGGTACCGAATCACTCCCGATCACCGCCCACTTCGATTCTAAAGCCCCAACCTAATTGTGTACGGACGCCAGTGGTCATTTTGTATGCTCTCTCCTAGCCCAGCGACAGCATGGCCACAATCGCACAATCGCTTAGGCCAGCCGCCTCATCTCACCAGTAGAGCGCAACTGTTGTATTAGTGAACGGGACTGCCTTGCTGTTGTTGGGGAAGTTGCCGAGTTCTGTTCTTACCTTTACAGCTACCCGTTTTCCGTGGTAACCAACAGCCATGCTCTCGGCTCGTTTTCCTCCCTCAAGGATTCCACGGGTCGGCTTGGTCGCTGGCCTTGGGAGCTCCAAGAGTTTTCATGCTCTTGGATTCACAAGTCCCAACGCCGGCACCAAGACGCGGATATTTTGTTTGTTAACCCATCGACTGCTCTGGCGTTCCTGACATCGAGAATGTCGTTTATGTTTTCTTTGTGTCACAGCTCCCCCGATCCTTATGAGCAACGTCGCAGCGCCTCACTCAAAGGGCTCACAGAATGTTTTGAATATGCACCCGACGACGCTTCTTTACGCTTCTACGCTCTGCGGGATAGCACTGTGTACCATCGTTATGTACATCCCGGAGGTCCCAATCTCTTCCTCTTCATCCCAAGGCACCTCTGTACGACCGTTCTTAAGGAACTTTATGACGCGCCCACCGCTGCACATCTCGGCGTGTCTCGAACTTAGGACAGAGCACGTCGCCGCTTTTTCTGACCCCGCCTCGCACTTTTTCGTGCGACGATATTTCGTAGCATGCGAGCCATGTCCACTCCACATGAAGGCATCCGGCTTCCCGCTACACTGTAAAAAAATCCAGGCTTATATAAGCGTGCGTTTGCAGTTTTTTTGCACGGCTCATCTAAACATGATATTTCTCCACGCTTGCCAATCACGCCTGCTTCACGCTTAGTAGGCGTGATAAGGACTCCTGTTCCCACGGTTATTAGGGCGCCACGAATCTCCACGCTGAGAGAGGCTGCCCGAGGGGGCAAAGGGGATGAGGTGATGAGCATGCCGCATGCCCCCTCGCCCATTCTCTGTATATGTTGAACCTACGAATACACACAGGCCTATGACAGTTTGGGCACTTGGGCTGCTTCTCTGAAGGGAGCTTTGCTCACCAAGCTCTTCGCAGTGATCTTTAACTTCTGCTTCGACGTTGCAGACAGTGACGAACCAAGACGCTATCACAGTGGAAGCATGCGGGCGAAGTAGAAGCCCAATGTGCTGCTGTGAGATTGTGCAAGACTCTCCCGCCGGTAGCACAGAGACTAATCCACTAAGAAGGGGTTTTGCTAAGCCCTGGCACATTTCAACAACCCCAATGAATATAAAATGTAAACAATCCACTTGGTATGCCCTTGTACAAAAAGACGAATGCCCTCTCAACCGTGCTTGCGGCGCCTGCGTTGAAAGATAGCAAGCCTTGTGCAGGATAGGGACGTCAGGGCAGAATTTACCGCATTAAAATAATCATTCTATTGCACTCTTGCTGCAGTTGTTGGTCGAAAATACCTAATCAAATTCTTTTTCACTGACCGCATTTTCTAACAAAGGCGAATTTTCTAGGCAGCGAAAAAATGTGACGCACATATTTCTGCCTTGGTCAAATCTTTTATTCAAGATATTGATTCCCAGAAAATGTGATACAATGTAACGCTGATGTTCGAAAACAAAACTTGCAGAGTTGAAGCATTTTCAATTCGCTAGGAAAGCTTAAGCCTTTATATGGGCTTATTTAAATGAGCAACGCCGTGAGCAAAACCTTTAATCTTGTTAGTGCCCATGATATTTCTTGGTTTGTTCTTAGCTTTGTAGTTGTTTGCACAAAAACTGGCCATTTACAGCCGGATATGTTATATAATACATACAATAAAGGCATAGGCACATCACTTGCGCCTTTTAAAGGGATGTGTTATCACTGATTTCAATGCTTTCCTGCTCGCAGCCGCAGATACGAAGCCTTGCTTACCCCAAGCACTGCCAGGTCTTATAAGCTCACTCAGCGCTACCTGAAAAAAAAGATAAATATGTCTTATTACCCAAATAATAATACTTTAGAGGTTAAAATATGTTTCTTTTAGACAAAATGTGGTAACGAAGACCGCTTGCTTTTTCACTGCTTTAACACTGATTGCACTATATCTGAGATTTCTCCTACTGACTGCTTTGCAGTATAGAAGTTTTTTTGAGGTAGGCGATAGGAAAAAGAGAGTTAACTTGCCGTAGTTATGACGGCATGCATTGCAAGCCTGGGTCACAAGCACGCTTCGAAAGTGACGTATGAACGCTCAGAATATGTTAGTACTTTTTGTATCATCAGAAGGAACTACTTCAATTTTTGTTCATTTTAATCAATCCTAATTCCGAACTTCGCTTTCAAATGTAACCTGATAAACAAGAGAACAAAGTGTAAAACGCATCTAAGTGAGACATATAGCAGTGAATAATTTCATTCCCATCATGCTCTCCATAAAAATAAGGTTATACAATTCGAGCGCAACTGGCAACGCATTATATGAAACGTTTTAATACCTAATCAAAAATTCGCTAGAAAAACTTAGTTACGCCTAATTCCAAGCCCTGGCTACGGTGTTGGGCTGCTGAGCACGAGGTCGCGGGATCGAATCCCGGCCACGGCGGCCGCATTTCGATGGGGGCGAAATGCGAAAACACCCGTGTGCTTAGATTTAGGTGCACGTTAAAGAACCCCAGGTGGTCAAAATTTCCGGAGTCCTCCACTACGGCGTGCCTCATAATCAGAAAGTGGTTTTGGCACGTAAAACCCAAAATATTATTACTAATTCCAAGCCCAATGGAGATGGAAATTTCGACAGGAATGAGATTATACCTGAACTTATCAAATATCAACTCTGACTACGGGCATAGATAGATTTATGCTGTAGCGCGAGTAACAACAGACGCAGTAGGTGCAAGCAATGGAATGGTTTATTAAAGATAGCGTGGCTGCTTTTATTCCGTACGAATCAGTAGGTGCATGTGCACTTCGTGATGCGATAGGCGGGCTTGAAATGACGCTATACGGCACTTCCTCCCCCTTAGAAGCCTAGCCTGTCGGGTGGTCTCCTTGTGCGCGTAGAATGCCTAGGAAGACATAAGCCCGCCGGTACACTTGAGGTTGCTTCACTGGAAGCATGGAATGTACCAAGTGATCCGTCTGACGATGGTTCAGCGTCTTCCACTGCAGAGGGTTGATTACTCTGCGACTTGGTTGTCTCCAGGTCGAGTTGCGTAGAATTCTTGCTTTACTTCATCCGCTGGGAATCGTGACCGCACTTGGTCTACGCGACGGCGCTGCACCCCTCCTGTGGTGTCCACCGTGACCATACGCCTACCTCTTGTTGACGTCACAGTGCCGGGTAACTACCTCTGGTGAGCCTGATTGTACAGCCGCGACCAAACAGGCGCTCCCGGTGAAAAGACTTGTGGCAAAGGTGCCGGGGATCTGCTCACCGTGGGATCCCGTGCCAACTCTTCCTCTGGAAAATGTGTACTTAGGCGGGTCCTGGGTTGAAAACCCAGCAAAATTTCCGCGGGCGACTTGCCATCTAGACTCGGTGTTGCCCTGTAGCATAGCAAGAACTTGGAAATACGAATGAGCAGACTTCCATTCTTATTTATCTTGATACCTTCCTTAATGGTGCGAACTGCATGCTCCGCCAATCCGTTTGATTGCGGATAGTATGGAGCGGAGGTGACATGACACACCATGGTTATCTTTGAAAAATCTTTCAGTCACTGAACTGCTAAATTGTGGCCCATTGTCGGAAACGACTGTATGGGGCAGACCAAAACGCGCGAAGATCCCTCGCAGTACTTCGATTGTAGTTTCTGCACTTGCTGTTTTAAGAGGTACTGCCTCTATCCATTTCGTTTCCGCATCTACCACCACCAAGATCATGTGACCTTCCACTGGCCCTGCATAGTCGATATGCAGGTGAGACCAACCTTTGTTGGTTTTCGGCCAACTTGAAGGGACCTGTACCGCTGGCATGGGTCAACATTGCATGCATTGCTGGCAGCTTTGTACCAGCTTGTCTATGTCGGGGTCCAATCCGGGGTACCAAAACATCGTACGGGCCAGGCGCTTCATTGCAGTCATGCCTGGGTGAGCGTCGTGAAGTTCTCTCAGAATAAGTTCCCGCACGGTCTCGGGCAAAACTACGCGATGACCCCAGTATGTTAGTCCTTTACTCATAGTGAGTTCGTATCTGCGGGTGAAGTACGGCTGAAGGCACTGTAGCTCCGGCCCCACCTGGTTTGGCCAACCACGAAGGATCCGCGTCTTCACCTGTCGGAGGAGCATGTCCTCGCTCGCGCTGTCTGCCAACTGCTCTGCGCTAAGAGAAAAATCTGTCAAAGCTTGCGCATGTAGCACATATTCGACGGGACCACCTGCACCAGGGTGCCCTTGCTCCGGCAGCGGCAAACGGCTCAAAGCATCGGCATTCGCGTGTAATGGTCCTTTCCTGAATTCTATGTCATACTGATACGCTGATAAAAGGAGCGCCCAGCGCTGTATCCTGGCCGCCGCCATCTGCGGAATTGGTTTCTCTGGATGGAACAGCCCTGTCAACGGCTTGTGATCCATTATCAGACAAAATTTATTGCCGAAAATATAGTCTCTGAATCTTGCCACACCGAAAACTAGGGCGAGCGCTTCCTTTTCCAGTTGCGAGTAATTTCGCTCCGCCGGCGTCAAGGTTCTAGAGCGAAAAGCTATCGGATAGTCTTCGCCGTTGATGCGGTGGGACAGCAGTGCGCCCAAGCCGACCGATGAGGCATCGCATTCCAGTCGAAGTGGTTTTCGCGGGTCATAGTGGACCAGAAATTTAGCCTTGCCTCAGGCACTCTTTGCTTCTCTAAATGCTCTGTCCTGGGACGGCCCCCATTGCCACAACATCCCCTTTGCGAACAAACGATATAAGGGAGCCAGCGTCGTTGACAAGTTAGGCAGGAATTTAGCATAATAAGTAACCAAGCCCAAGAACGATTTCAGCTGGCCTACCGATGTTGGCTTCGGCGCGGCCAGTACCGCCTCGAGGTTATCTTGCAGAGGATGAAGACCTTTGGCATCGATGCGGTGCCCCAGAAACGCCACTTGTGCTTCCCTAAACCGGCACTTGGCTTTGTACAACTTCAGGTTGTGTCCACGAAGCCGCTGAAACACCTGCCGCAGTACCGATGTGTCGTTTTCTTGTTCCGCCACAACGATATCGTCGAGGTACACTTGAACATTCGGCAAACCTGGCAAAATTGATCTCATACGTCGCTGGAACAAGGCGGGGCTGAAGCAATTCCAATGCTAGGCGATTGTAGCAGTAAAAGCCCCGGTGTGTGTTGAGTACCGCCGTCTGTCTAGCTTCGTCGTTCAGTGGCCGCTGATTGTACGCGTTGCGTAGACCCAGAGTACTGAAGACTTCGCCTCCCGAAAGCGCCGCAAATGTGTCTTCAACTTTGGGCAGGGGATACTGTTCCAAGTGAGACGCCGGGTTGACTGTTAACTTGAAGTCGCCACACAATCGCATATCGCCGTTCTTTTTTGCTACCGGAACCACTGGTTTTGCCCAATCTGAAATGCATATCGGCGAAAGCACTCCGTCTTGCAGAAGACGGTCGATCTCGGCCGAAACTTTGGAGCGCATAGCATAAGGCACTCTACGTGCCTTACAGAAACATGGGCGGGCTCCTTCTTTGAGGTGTAATTGCACAGGGGGGCCCTTGCAACAGCCAAGCTTGTTCTCGAAAAAATCCGGAAATTCATCGAGCAAAGGCGTCATCTTGTTATACCGAAGAACATTTACACTTAAGGTCGTTCTAGTGTCCCAGAAGGACACACCCGCCTTACGGAAGGCCTCTATAGTGTTCTGGCCGCACAGCAGTGGTCCGTTACTTGCCACGACGATTAGCGTGCTGGTCACAACAGTCGATCCAGACTGAACCCTCATGGTTACCTCGCCGACAACTGACAATGGCCCGAGGAAGCATGTTAAGTGGAGCGACGTTTTTTCCAGTGCCGGCTATCATTTGCGATGTTTCTTAAATATGTTCTTCGTTATGACGCTGACCTGAGAACCCGTGTCTAGAATCATTCGCAATTTCCGGCCCTGCCATGTCAACTCTTCCTCGAGAGGCTTCAACGTAGCTCTGTCGGCGGAGCTGTGAGCGACAATAGCAAGCAAGGTTTCTTCTTCGCTCTCACCTTCCATTTCCTCGACGGCAAAGGCACCACGTTCTCGAGGGCAGACACTGCTGCAAATCTTCGCCAGATGACCTTTCCTGCCGCAATGGTGGCAATTCGTGTTTCGATGACGGCACATGTGTGTTGCGTGGGGGCCACCGCAACGCTCATATGAATGGTTTGTTCTTTGCCATGTTCCACTTCGCCCAGGGTCGTCGTCCTCGCTGGGACTGTACAACATTGATGCTGGTTCCCGTAGTCACTGGGTCTGCTTCTCGCATGCCATGAACGTCGCCTCGCGCCTTCTCTGAAGCTATGGAAAATTCTTCTGCTTTCTCAAAAGTTAGCTTCTTCCGCGTTAATAGGCAGCGTTGTGCGTTGTCGTCCCGGATTCCGCATACTATGCGGTCTCGCAGCATACGGTGGAGCGAGTTGCCGAAGTTGCAACTTTCCGCCAGTCTCCGAAGGTCGGCAATGTATTCCCGAATGCTCTCTCCATCCCTTTGTTTGCGCATAAAGAACGAGAAACTCGCCGCTATTTCATTAACTTGAGGATTCTAATGTTCCTCGAGGTATTCAACGACTTCATCGTAAGTCTGGCTGTTAACCGACACGGTTGGAAGGCGTCCAGGTAACATGCGCACGACATTATTGCTCAACGAAGACACCAGCAGAGCTCGGCGTTTGGCCGTGTCAGTAATTCCATTGCCCTCAAGATAAGCTTCCAACCGTATCCTGTGTGTGCTCCAGCTGCATACCGTCTCGTCGAAAGCCAGTGGGCGAGATGTCATCATTCGATCCTGTCAGTCGCTAACCATGCTCGCATGAAGTCCCACCCTCGTCGCCACTGCTGTAGCGCGAGTAACAACAACAGACGCAGTAGGTGCAAGCAATGGAATGGTTTATTGAAGATAGCGTGGCTGCTTTTATTCCGTACGAATCAGTAGGTGCATGCGCACATCATGATGCGATAGGCGGGGTTGCAATGATGCGATACGGCAATTTGTAGCTCGAAATCAAGAGCGGCAAGGGGCAGAGTATATTCATGTTCATTAATTGCAGTCACACTTCCTATATTTAAAGCCCAAAATGTAAATTATGTAGGGCTACACTAGATAGATATCCTAATTGAGAGTGCAATTTAGGTTGAAAATAAAGTAGCACATGTGGTTGGAACCTCACATTCGCTTCACAGCGCTTCTGAGGTGCAGAGGACTGTCAGTCGACAAATTGCTGACAAAAGTACGAATTTTTCACTTCATACGCAGCCGTATACTATGAGCAGCATACGTGACAACTATGTGGCGTACACGGTATACCACATTGATGCGCCACCAGCAGAGCTCTAAATCATGAGAAGAAGCACGGTGCAAAATGCACAGTGACAACTCCCAGCTAACGACCCTTGGCCGAGGCGAAGTGGCAGCGGGCAAGAAGAGAACCGTGAGCTAGCGAATATAAAAAAGAGACAAGGAATTCTGGGAATTTGGTACTTCATCGCACAAAACTGAACAATTTAGAGGCATTCAACAGTCCTGAGCTCAAACTTTTTAAAAAAGAATTAGGCTGACTACTCCCTATTTAGATCAAGGCTACTACATGCGTAAAAGGTTCCCGCTTTCCAATAAAGCCACCATTACGGCAAGTTTTGCACATCATATAAGCACATACCTTAAATCAAATGAGAAATAGGCAGTTAGCCGCCATTTATTAAAAGCGAATCATTTCTAATGTTCTTTCCTATATGTTTCAATCATCCACGAATGACATCCACGAATGTTTCAACCATCCACGCAGCATATCCATTATCCATATAGAAATGCTGCTCTTGAGTCATCAGATGGCGGTAGATTCTCACTATGGTGATGGGGGTGCCTCGACCCTTTCCGCACAAGACCATAGTGACAGAGTCGCAGGCTGCCTGCCGGGCCTTCACGCAAGGACTTGCGACTGCACACACACATCGAATTCTCTCCTCTGTTCCCCCCCCCCTCCCACGTTACACAGGGTGCGTATCGTCTGGACTCCTCGACACGCCTCTCTCCATGGTAATGAACGCGTTAATGCGGTAGCCCGAGGTCTGACTGGCCGGGCCACATCGGAAGAGCTGTCCAACCCAGACGACGCACCGCCAGAGCTCCTACAGTATACCGAGACGCTCGAGTACTGCCAACAAAGTCGCCGTGAGTAACCCCCTCCTCATCCTTCGCTTAATAGGGCAGATGCCGCTGCGAAATGCGAAAACACCCGTGTGCTTAGATTTAGGTGCACGTTAAAGAACCCCAGGTGGTCGAAATTTCCGGAGTCCTCCACTACGGCGTGCCTCATAATCAGAAAGTGCTTTTGGCACGTAAAACCCCATAATAATAAAAAGGGCAGATGCCGCTGTCTGGCGGCAACTGCAGACGAATTCGTTTCATTGTCTCCACGTGCTACACATCTTTCATCCCACCCTCTACCCTTCCTATTGTCCTCACTGTGGGGCCAAACCCACGGTGTATCACTCCACATGGGAATACCCTAACCCTTCAGGTGTTCCTCCTGTACCCAACCCTACCCTTTGCGCTTGGGAGTCTGCGCTCCTCAGGAACAGCAACGGCTGATCCAGTGGGCTCGCGAAGTCGCGCATGGCAATGGAGCCCTGGACTGAGGACCCCACTCATCAAGGAAATTTTCTACTTGGTTTTCGAAATAAATGTTCGTTCTCTTTCTCTCTCCCATAAAATCTCATATACTCGGCACAGTGCACAATGTATGCATGCACCACCCGCGTTGTACGCTATGAATGTCTGTAGAAGTGAACATGGCGATGCACGCCAACTCTGACAATTAGACCGCAGGCTCTGTGCTGCAAGAACGAACGCATCATGTGGAAGTCCGCTAGAAAATCCACACGAAAAATGGCCGAGCGCAGCCTTCAGAACACCACGGTCTCCTTCATCCTTCCCCCCCAAAAAAGTTTCGTATTCCCCGCAGGGCAGTGAGAAGGCGCCGAGCGTTGTTATTGCACGCTCGGCGAAGACCACGTGACATATCACGGATCCCCTATTCGGAATTTTATATGCCGGATGGAAAGCTCCCGCGCGAGCGCTCCGCGAGATGGTAAGCGTGTGATTTGCGTTTCTCACGCGTGCGCGGCTCGCCCACGCTCGCACCAGACCGAACCATAGGACGCAGTCTTATCCTCACGCTTACCTGATGGAATGCCACGCATATTTTTGGTCACGTCGTGCTTGAAGCGTCATCCGTGCTTCATTTACATGCGCGTCACGCTTAAACTTGCAGCTTAGCGTGAGAATCAGCGTGGAATATTTAATAGTGTAGGTGCGTCCAGCCACTTCAAATCCCGGTAGAGCCATTGGATCCTGTCGGCTTGGACCTCCTTGGATCTTTTCTGCAATGGGCGTCCGAAAACACGTTGTTAGCGGTCGCTTTGCCTACGCGACCAGATACGCCATTACATGCGCTCTCCCAAACGACTGTGTACCAGATGTAGTAGATTTCCTGCTACACAACGTCACTTTGATGCATGGAGCGCCAGGTCCAATGCTCACAGACCAAGGTCATATCGTCTTATCCAAGGCCATTGATGATCTCATGCACATCTGCTCTATCCAGCATCAGCTTACCACCTCCCACCATCGAGAAACCAACGGCCTGACCGAGCGATTGAACCAGACCCTCACAGTTATGCTTAAAAATAGGTTTCTGCGATCACCGCAATTGGGACTTTGCTTTACCTTAAATATTTTAGCTTATCATTCCTCTTGTTATCACCAAGGCCGGCCATCCCGCGTTTTGTCTGTTATATGGCCGTGAATCCCCACCACAAGTAGACACCTTGCTGTTATCGATCACTCGCACTGACCACGCTCGACAACTGGAAGCGTCGCTACGACATCTGTCACCTTGACGTGAAGATTTAGTCGGGTGCCCTAGCGCTGCTTTGCTCGCTTTCCTCTCGGGCAGCTCATTGCATGTAACACCTGTCTTGTTAAAAAGACCCATATCGTATGGCTTACCAAGTAACTCATGTTAGCTACGAAGTCGTTCCAACCAGCCTCACAACATCCTCCGCATCGGCCACCAGTGATATATGCCACGGTGCCAGACGCAAGCACTAATGCTCTCTCCTTGCCCCAGTTATATAAGGGGACCGCGACGGCACTTTTGCCGCCGCGGATTGGTTTGTGATACGACAGGTGCGAGAGCAAGCGGGTAAGTCGATATTCTGATTGTCATCAGGAGAAACAAATGGACCTGGGCTGGCCATGTAATGCATAGCTTGGGTTGCCGGCGCACCAGTAGACTTACCGAATTGGTGCCCAGAGAAGGGCAACATAGTCGAGGATGGCCAAAAACGAAGGGGTGTAATGCACTTAAGAAGTTTGCAGGGGCAGGTTGGGATCATTTGGGGCAGGACAGGAGTAATTATATATCGCAGGGAGATGCCTTCATCCTGCAGTAGACATAAAAATAGAATGATGTTGATAATGACAACAGGCGCTTAAGAGACATGGCGCAAGCAAACACGAAAGCGGACACCTGAGCGTGGTACGAGCTCGTTTACATCTTGTCTCTGGCTGCGCTTCTCTAGTAAGTAAATAAAAATAAGTTCCTTTGTGTCTCCCCGCATGTAACAGCATAATGAATTGATCACTGGCACAATGACTATATAGGCCTTAACATTCTATCTTTTTATATTGGGCGCCGCCTTGTTGAGCTATTAAATGAACAACTTGCCAGTTTTCTGCAAATTTACGTCGAATAACATGGCTGCGGAACATTGAACGCATCCGTAAAATAATTTCCAACTATAGAAATGGACTACATAGTAACGCGAATTCCGTTGTGGCCGACACAAGGTGGCAACGCTAACATCCCAACACAGCGGTACTCAAAACGCTTCCGTGAGATACTCTATGCTGCCGGCGAACTGAAAGTTGGGTAAGTTCATTAGGGATAGTAGTGTTGCCTGCGCCTGGTTTGTCACCCGTGGCCTTCTTTATTATCTGTATATGTTTTCACATAGCCCACAACTCGAATCCACATTGTCATGCCGTATACCCGCGGACAACATTCTGTGGCAATGAAGGGAAAGCTACGAGGGCTGAGCTTCTGCAGATGTGTTAATGCGTGAAGTAGTCAGGCCGCTACCTGATTAGTACCAGATGCTACGTGGGAGGCTTTCGCGTTTGCCAACACCGCCCAAAGGAAAAGCCTCCAAAATAGGCGAACTTCAATACTAAGCCGTGCCGTTAGTCTTAATTAGGCTTTGTAAATCAGTGGCTTTTGTGCTCTTTTCGCGAGGTTAAACTAACGTGGATGAAAATAGGGGGCTGTTTTCTCAAGTGCTCTCGCTCATTCGCGCTTTCCCTTCGTAACCTTCCTTTCATTGCAACAGGAAGTTCTCAAGAAAGGTCCAATGTCAAAACTGAGTTCTGAATTTAACTCGAACCAGAGCACAGCAAAATATATTACTCTCAGCACGATGATAGCAGCTAGCACACTGGTCGACGCTTGAAAATTTAATTTCCTAAATCTGAAGCGTCGGATATTCATATACGGCGCAATTAAACTTACAGCGCACTCAGTTGTGCTCAAACAATTTTAGACACCATCGTTTGTGTCGCGCATGTAATCTGATCACTGAAGAAAGGTGCAGCTACAACATAGGCAAGAGAGATAACCAGCGAAACTTCCTATATATAAAGGAGCGCCTCCCGCTGAGCAATAAATTTAAAATTTCCTATAAGGAGATAGACCCTGTTACCTGGAAACTAGGTAGGTGCACGCCTCTTCCTTCTCTTCCTTTCAGTCTTTTCCTTCGCACCTTGAATTAATGAATGACTACACTAATGACCTTTTCGAGAGAGGTGCCTGGACGAATGTTCGCAGAGTCGTAGACTACACACTTGCGATCATATGTTCAACTCGCGCAGCACTCTTCCCGAACGACTGGCCGAGCAGTTACATGGTGATGAACACCATGAACCAGTTTGTCTTCAGTGTGACCGAGGATTTCAACTTCGTGTGGCGAGGCATCGGCACCATGCGGCCCTTCCAGATGGCGCTGCGCGACTCCCGCAAGGCCGAAGTGTTGCGGCTTGACCGGCCACTTCGCTGTGATTCGTGTCTGTGCTTTTGCTGCCTCCAGGCACGTATATATCGCCAACGTTGCGTAAGGCTATAGCTTGGCTGTGGAAAGTGTGCATACTCCGTTCAGAAATGCGGAAACTTGGGGCCTTTCTGTCGCGTCCCACACAATACCCTCTCGAGCTATCTGCACGCTGCAACAAGAGCAACCTTACGTATGTAATTATCCGAGACCCCGGCTAAAGAATTGCAGAAGCTGAAGCGCTTGCGTTGGATCTACCGTGATACAGTCCAGAGGAAATCCAGGCATAGTGGTCGAGGGAAGGTAAGGAGAGGAGGCAGAGTAATGCTGCAAACGGCCACGCCACGAGATGAGTGAAGAACAGCGTTGACACTCTTAGCTCACAGCTCCCATACATGGTGGGCATGTGCGAGTGGCAAAAGACAACGCAAGAAGGAAAGAAAACTACTACCTGACACGACAGCCCTTGCGGGTAAATTTAGGTTTAGAGTACAGTACTGTAAGTTCACGTAATTTGCGGGCCGTACAACAACAAACCTCGCCAGCTTGATGGCCTACTTATAGGAAGCAGTCGAAAACAGGAGTCGACTACTCAAAGTGTTGCTCCCAAAACTTTGCGAAACTGGTGTTTCATGACTTTTTTTACCTCTGTATCGGGACTACCTGTCAGACCACATATGTTTTGTCAGTTCCAACGGGCCGTCCTCAAGCACGCCCATAGCTACCAGCACTGTGCAGCAGGGCTCTGTGGACTGCTTTTTTACCGTCTCTGTAAATGATGTATCCACAGTCTTAAAGAATTTCCTTCCGTTATGCGCATCACAAACATATTTTTTTTTAATTCGCAGCCTTTGTGACGGCACTCTACTTGAACAAGAGGCATCCGCATTTGCGATGGGTGCGTGTAAAACAAACTAGTGCAAAATGACCGAAAGGCTTAAGTGATGTCACACACACTCAAGACCGATGAGTTGCTTAATGTTTACAAACAGCGCTAAAAACGTACGCCGGACAACACAATAGAGAATGGGAGGAAGAATGTGTTCGGATGGAAAGCGCCGTGTTTGTCCCATCCTCTATTCTGTTGCGCAGTGTTTTTAGCGCTGTTTTTTTTAAATATTGTGAAACCAACCAACCCGCCAAATATGTCGTTTTTCAGATGAGTTACGTTCCCCTTGCCACCTGGCCAGCGCCACACACTTTCTATAGTGGGAAGTTGGAATCTTGGAATCATGTTCGATTCCAACCTCACATTCTCAACCCCCACACATTATATCACTAAGCGCGGTCGGCACACAAAAGATGCAGCAAGTAGAATCTTGGGGGAGTTCAGAAATGTAGGTGTATTACTTAAGCTGCACACCTCCATTTCGGACTTCGGTTGGACTATGTCGCTGTCGTTTGGAACACCATTTGCAGGTCTAAAGGAAATTGAGTAGACAGGGGTTCAAAGAAATTTTTTTCTCTCTACCTGCATATCGCTGCTTCAAGCAAGTCATCCGCGAACACCAGTCTCGCTCTCAGCCCACCCTTGGCCTAGAACACCTGCGCTGCTGACGCACAAAATCTGAGTTAACTTCATTACTCAAGGTTGTAAATGGTCTCATTGAATACGAGGAAATATTGGATAACGACAGTATAAAAAATCCGCGTAAAATAACTAAGGTGTCTTCACCTTTCCGTGTGTACACCTCTCGCGCCTCAAAGAATTGCTTGACCAGGGTGCTCCATCCCTGCAGCAAACACTCACAAGCAACTGACATACTTCAAAGACATTTGCATACTTTGTAAGCCGCACTCAAATCAATTTCATGACCTGCTTCTAAAAATGGCGTTGTTGTTAGGTTACACTCAAATCAATTTCATGACCTGTTTCTAAAAATGGCCTTGTTGTTAGGTAGAAGAGATGGAGGGGGGGGGGAAGTGGTGTGCTCCGGCAGCAACTGCGCATTTCGCTACTGTCCATAAGGGGAAATGACGATCGCGGCTCAATCATCATCATCGGCAGCAGCCTGGTTACGCCCACTGCAGCACAAAGGCCTCTCCCATACTTCTCCAACTACCCCGGTCATGTACTAATTAGGGCCATGTCGTCCCTGCAAACTTCTTAATCTCATCCGCCCACCTAACTTTCTGCCGCCCCCTGCTACGCTTCCCTTCCCTTGGAATCCAGTCCCTAACCCTTAATGACCATCGGTTATCTTCCCTCCTCATTACATGTCCTGCCCATGCCCATTTCTTTTTCTTGATTTCAACTAAGATATCATTAACTCGCGTTCGTTCCCTCACCCAATCTGCTCGTTTCTTATCCCTCAATGTTACACCCATCATTTTTCTTTCCATAGCTCGTTGCGTCGCCCTCAATTTAAGTAGAACTCTTTTCGTAAGCCTCCAGGTTTCTGCCTCGTATGTGAGTACTGGTAAGACACAGCTGTTATACACTTTTCTCATGAGCGATAATGTCAATCTGCTGCTCATGATCTGAGAATGCCTGCCGAATGCACCCCAGCCCATTCTTATTCTTCTGATTTTTCATGTGTTATGATGCCGATCCGCGGTCACTACCTGCCCTAAGTAGATGTATTCCCTTGCCACTTGCAGTGCCTCACTACCTATCGTAAACTGCTGTTCTCTACCGAGACTGTTAAACATTACTTTAGTTTACTGTAGAATAATTTTTAGACACAACCTTCTGCTTTGCCTCTCCAGATCAGTGAGCTTGCATTGCAATTGGTCCCCTGAGTTACTAAGCAAGGCAATATCATCAGCGAATCGCAAGTTACTAAGGTATTCTCAATTAACTCTTATACCCAATTCTTGTCAATCCAGGTCTCTGAATCTAGGTCTCGCGGCTCAATATCACACCCCATATATGAACAAAAACGGGAAGGCAGTGCGGAAGGGAGGGGGGATGGCTTCGACTCCGCGAACAAGTGCGTACTTTGCGCGGCCGCGGTCCGTCGCATGCGCCGTAGCTTGAAGTGGACGTGCAGACGGCTCATGCCTTTGTGCGCGCTGGGCTCTCGCCGTTTTTGCGTTGAAGCGACGTGACTAAGGTCATTTGGATCGCTGCTGCTGCCACACTTGCTCGCACCATCGTTCTGACAGCGAGTCTCCGCGCTCATCAACTGCAATGCGTTCACGTTTGTTTGTGCGCGCTGAACACTATGCTTGTTAACTGTATTAGTAAGCGAAAATTTCCAAGTTTATACGGCCGTTAAAACTACTATCCTTTCTTCGTGTAGCTGCGTACGAATTCGCTATCGCAATCGACGATTGACCTTTCATGCGAACCTGCGATATTTTTGGAAATCCAATTGTATATAATGTGCACTTTTATTTCTGTTTGTTGATATGTATAAGAATGCGTATGATCATTTTTAAGTGCTTAACGGAATTTTTAGAAATCACCTGTTGCAGATAACATAAATCGCCTTTGAGCTAGGTTATTCCGAAACGGTCATAACATGCACGGGAAATCAAAACGCATATTAAATTAATTCAAAAGCTTTGCAGCCGTCGTGGTAATTTCAATTTACGAATTGTATCCAGTGAGGTTGCCCGATGTATCAATTTGGAATGAATTTATAGAATGACACCAATTTGCAGATATGCGCCATTACTACACCACAAGAATGCACGGTTGTTCCGCTTGCATATTTAACAGAAGGGAATGTTGTGCACTGAAGCACAACAGTAAGTGGTACGCCCATGTATTTTGTCATACACGAGTCATATGTTGAAATTAGTGTCCCCCTGGATATTCATTCAAAGTGGTATGATACGTCTTGCAAAGTCAGCGGCTCCAAATAGACAATTCCAATGAGCCGTAATGTAATTAAAATGTGAATAAGTGAGCTTTTCTTAAACATATGAATAATTGCTTCGATTTCTCGTACATGTTCTTCTATTCGAATAATCCATTTCAAAGACAATAATTATGCCAAGTTTTCAAAATTTTAAAACTTAAAAACAATAACCCCGTGTATGCCTGTATACATACGCCACTACCTTGAAACCGATGTTGTTCCCAAACACATCAATAAAATTGACTATCATCGGGGTCATGATCGTTATTACTATTACTATACTAAGTAGCTAGGTGAGTAAGTATCATAGGAGCCCACGGAAGGTTTCGGCAGACCTAGCAACATATCTGCAGATATTGCTTATCTATAATAAACAATATTATTAGTAGTATTAGTATTACAGGACCTAGCAGAATTCTCGTTTAAGGTTTACTGTGTTTGGCGTATAACGCCCAGAGGTTCCCGCGTTTTGCTTATCATTTCCTCTTGTTCTTACCGATTTTTGTATGCTTATTTTTTGACGAAATGCGCACGCGAGCCCTCGCACGTTAGGGTTGCTCTGAGGCATGGTAAATAACTAATTAAAATTATCATTCTCTCTCTTGGGTGCAGACAATGGACGTGCGTGACGGTTCAGGTGCAACCATCGGCTCCCTCCGGATGGAGTTCACCCTGATATATCCAAAGTTCTCAGTGCTGAACAGCGAGAACAACGCTGTCCTGCTGATTATCGGGCCCTGCTGCACGAGGTCCATCTGTTGTGAGGACGTGGAGTTCGATATCGTAACCATGGACGGCGTCACGAAGATTGGCGCGATAACGAAGGTCTGGGGCGGAACGTACAAGGAAGTCTTCACCGTAGCCGACAACTTCGCGATCACATTCCCTTTGGATTTGGAAGTGAAGACGAAGGCCCTGCTGCTAGGTGCCGTCATTCTACTCGTGAGTGGATGGTTGATTGATTCTCCGATCTTGGCGCCGTGGAGCGCTACTAATTTAGACGACCTGGTGATTATTGCTTGCACTGAAAGCTTAGTGCACGACCGTTCTTGCATTTAGCCTCCGCCACTAGGCGCCACCGCTGCCGTGGAGTTGAACCGGCGACTTCATGCACAGCAGTGGAGCGCCTCAGCCAGTGAGTGGCCGCGGTGGGCAACTGCAAGTGGACGGGAGCAAGCTCACACACACTCAGGCCAGATCGTCGGAGCTTGACAGTGGGCGAAAAAACGCACCCTAACAACACTGCTCGCGGAGGACTATCCTTCCAACGGCAGCATTGTCCGTACCTCACTTTTCTGGAGACAATGACTTTCGCAATGTTTGGAGAGACTATAGCACAGTACGCGTCGGCTGGTCAGCGTTTCAGCACAGTGCCGAGCACTCGCCGCCCTGAGCCCGGTGTCAGGAAGGCGTTTGGTCGTAGTTCGAGCGAAATCTCGCGAAAGTCATTGTAATCTCCAAAAGCGAATTACCGAGAATGCCACCCCTGGAATCTTGCATGTAATAACAGTGTCAATATGGCTAGCTACTGCAATCATTTGCGAGTTCCCACTGAGGGCCTTTCCGCAAGGAACATTACTAGATGTTGCTCTTTATTGCCTGTTCGTCGCGCACTAGGCTGATATACATACAGCATCCTTTTAGTGCGTTAAGATTAGGAGCGACAATGTGGAAAAATGTATGCGTGCGAAGTACGGGAAACCGGTCATGGAGTAGAAGTAAAATATATATTGTGAAAAGGCGTGGGCAGTTTATTCAAAAGGCTCGGCGCGAAAGCATTGCATGGGACGAGACCCTCCGGAGTGCTTACTGTAATTTCTACTTCCCACGCTGCTTCAACAGTCTTTAATATTGTTTATTATTTATAATAAACAACCTGGCTGCACCATGATATTGCCTACAATGAAATCGCTTCCTTAGCGGGCAGCTATATTGTATACGGCTGTGATCGCAAGGATAAAAGAGCCGGCGCTGTCCCTTTGGCAATTAAAGAAACAATCACTTCACACATCGTTAACACAAATTGTGATCTAGAGGTTGTATGGACCGTATGTCTCAGCAACTCTGCGAATGTCTTGATTAGTATTTGTTACCGGCCTCCTGATCCCACTCATTGCTTCACTAATGAACTCCAGTCTATCATCGAGAAAAACACACAGTTTGAATAACTTCACTTTTCTTGGCCATTTATTTCTTCCTCTAATTGATTGGCCGCAATTGTCTCCATCCTGTCTTTTCTCAACGAAGTTCATGAAGCTGCCATAGACTACAATGTATCCCTGATTTTTCTTTATCCGACTCGAGGCACTAACCCGTCAGACCAAATTCACATGAACGTCCCAGAGGCTACGGTAGAGGTTGCACATCTAGATGGTTTTAGTGATCAGAATTTGCTCTAAATAACAATTGGTGTGCCTTTACACTTTACGGGAGTAACAAAAAAGTCAATACGCGATTATAACAAGGACAATTATGCCGAAATTAACCGAGAACTTGATTCCTTCTTTAACCATACACTTTTTCCCTAATTCTACACAAGGCCTATTGAATATTACTGGTTAATGATCAAAGGCAAGCCATGCGCGTTCTTCGAACAACACACGCCTCTAATAAAATGAACAGCAGAGAAAAACAATACATGCTTAACCAAAAATCTTCGTAAGCTCCGTAATAAGAAGCATCTATTTAAAGCCGTAAAACGTTTGCGCAGACTGTCAGCTTGGGAAAAATATAACAACTGCGCAAAAAACTACTGCCAAGCTCTTTCTGCTGCTGAAATAAACATTTTGCTCAAGACAATCCCTCACTGCTCAAATCTAACCCCGAGAAATTCTGCCTAATTTTGTCTCCTAAGAGTCACGATAAATACATCACCTTGCACACTGGTAACAGTGCTCCTCTTTCAGAAAACGAGTGTCCATCGGTTTTCCATAGTTTATTTTCATCTATTTACACGATGGAAAGTGTAGATGATCCGCCAGAGTTTAGGGATCCATACTACCATATGTGGCACCCTTAGATACGACAATTGATAGTTTCGCGCTTTTTAATAACCTCAAACTCTCCACTTTAGCTGGTATCGATAATGAGTTCCGCAATGCTAAAATATACAGTTGAGGTTTCAAGAAAGATTCTATTTCACGTTTTCGAGGATTCACTAATAACTGGTCAGATTCCCAATGAGTGGAAGACAGCCAAAGTAGTACCTATATTTAAAAATGCGACAGAAGCCTAGTTAAAATCTATCAATCCGATTTCAGTAATTTTAAGTTGTAAACTGATGGAACATATTATCGCGTCCCATGTAATCATCCTTTGGAATCTAGTAAGTTCTACTCAGTAAGTAGCATTGGTTCAGAAGAGCTTTGCTTTGTGAGACGCAACCACTACACTTAACGACATATCTGCGCTTTTACATGGACTGAACCTTACAAACTGACTGTATCTTTGTTAATTTTTCAAAAGCAATTGACCGCGTACTCCATTGTCGCCTCTCCATAAATATATGCGCATTGAAACTTGATTCACTGGCCTTACCTTTGCTCCGAAGTTTTCTTTTTAACAGGCATCAATTTATTGTCGTTAACAAATCTTTTTGTCACTTTCCAATGTTTCCTCAGGCGTACCAGAGCATAGCGTACTTTGTCCCTTACTATGCAAGGTGTAGATATAGGGTCCCTTGGTCCCTACATATTGCTACGGAACAATATGTGCGATCACTAAAAGGCGAGCAGTGTGAAGACGACGACGACGATTAGAAGCTAGCGCGGGCTGTTGCCTTTTGGCCGAGCGCAGCGTAATTTCGTGAAAATATACTTGTACATAGCTTTTCGTCTGTGTCTTCCTACGTAACATATCTGGTGGAGGTGGACGTTCCCTGTACCTCGTCACGCAGCTTCACAGTGGACGGTACGTCGAGCCTTCCTTCATGGCTCCCGGCGACGACAACCGGACTCCCCCGGCTCCGACACCTGCTGCCACTTCGACGACCTACATCACTCTCCCCGCTCCCCGTGATCCTGGCGTATTCTCGGACAAAGATGCGGAAGACGTCGATGACTGGATCAGCCTGTATGAACACGTCAGCCGCAATAACCGGTGGCACCCTACTATTATGCTCGCCAACGTAGTCTTTTACCTCGGTGGCACACCTAGAGTTTGGTATCGCACGCACGAAGACGAGCCCACCAGTTGGGATTCACTTAAAACACAGCTTCCAGACTTGTTCGGCAACCCCTACGGTCACCAACTTGCCGCGCAGAAGGCGCTTTCCGGCCGTGTGCAGATGTCAACAGAGCCCTATGTCACGTACATTCAGGACGTCTTGGCTCTGTGCCCCAAAGTTGACACCCACATGACTGAGTCCGACAAGGTTGCCCACATCCTCAAAGGCATTGCCGATGACGCCTTCAACATGCTCGTTTGCAACAACGTCGCGACGGTGGATGCTGTTATAAAAGAGTGCCGCCGCCTGGAACACGCTAAAAGCCGACATATTGACCAGCAGTTTGGCCGTCTGCCCAGCACCCCAGCGACATCTTCCTGTGCCGACACTCCTCGTCCCAACAACACTGCCGATGTTACCAGGATCGTCCGGCGTGAGATCGAGGCAGCCTATCCGGCTGCCTTCGAGTCCAGTCCCACCAACACATCTGCAGTCATGATCTCACTGATCCAAGCAGTTGTCCGCCAAGAGTTCGAAAACATAGGTCTTCATACCATCTGCTCGGCCCATCGTCCTGATACCCGCCCGGCTTCTTCGATTCCGCCCCGTCCCGCATCTTCTTACCCACCACGTTTCCGCAACCCATCTGAATGGCGCACTGCTGACGACAAGCCCATTTGTTTCCACTGCCATTGAATCGGGCACATTTCTCGGCACTGTCGCAGTCGCTGGAATTCCCCGACCCGGTCTACTTATACTGCCTACTCTCGCCCTCCAGGTGGCCCTTCTCGTCCCTATGCCGCACGCTCCGATAACGCCGCCGCTAATTCTCCTGCACCAAACCGCTCCTATTCTCGTTCGCCTTCGCCCCAACAACGACAATCTCGCTCTCGCCAGCCCCATCGCTCCTATACGCCGACTCCCTTCGGACGCCGCTCCCAGCCAAAAAACTAGACGCTGCAGCGCCTCGAGGTGACGCTGCATTGCTCCCTACGCCGCTAAATCCTCTACTGACGTTACCCACTCATCTAAACCTTCTTGACGTACAGGTCGACGGTGTTTCTGTGTCTCCACTCATAGACACTGGGACGCATTTGTCCGTAATGAGCGCTGACCTTTGTAACCGGTTCAAGAAAATTATCACGCCCGCCACGACGCCTGTTGTCCATGTCGCCGATGGCGGAACAGCCCCCGTAATTGGTATGTGTACCACCCGCGTCTCCTTCGCCGATCGCTCAACCATCGTGCTATTCACAGTCATCGCCCACTGTCCCCACGACATCATCCTCGGCTTAGACTTCCTCTCCGCACATTCTGCGCTCATCGATTGTTCCGCCAGTACTCTCCGCCTTGACCTGCCTGTTCTGGATCCTGCTGAACCACACCCCAGTCGCCTCAGTTCCGTCGACTTCGTTCGCATGCCACCTTCGGCACTGACCTACGTTGACCTAGTGTCTTCCCCACCAGTCCCCGACGGTCACTACATCGCGGCTCCTATGCAAGACGCCCTCCTTACACACGGGATCACAGTACCTCATACAGTTTTATCCATTACGGCGAATTGCGTCTGCCTGCCAGTGGTCAACTTTGGCGTGTCGACACAAGTGCTGCCACGCGGGATGTCTATGGCCCAGCTTTGCTCATTCGAGGATCACTCAGTAGCATCCATTGCAGTAGACGACACTTCATCCGATACTCCTCTACCATTGCAGTCGGCAAATTGCACCATCGCTGACTTACAGAAAATGATTGCGCCCGACTTGCCGTCCGAGCACGCTCGTGAACTCTACCGCGTTCTGTTCTCCTACCACGATATTTTCGACTTTAAGGATCGTCCTTTGGCCCAAACTACAGCTGTCAAACATCGCATTAATACCAGCGATGCACCTCCTATTCATCGCCGGCCGTATCGAGTGTCACCAGCTGAGCGTCAAGTTATTCACGCAGAAGTTCGCAAAATGCTTTCCAAGAACATTATTGAACCATCATATAGTCCATGGGCGTCACCTGTTGTACTGGTCAAAAAGAAGAATGGCTCATGGCGCTTTTGCGTGGACTATCGGCACCTTAACAGGGTTACCAAAAAGGACGTGTATCCCCTACCTCGGATTGGTGACGCCCTTGACTACCTCCACGGTTCTCGCTATTTCTCTTCTATTGACCTTTGCTCCGGCTACTGGCAGATTGCCGTGGGCGATCTCGACCGTGAGAAGACTGCTTTTGTAACACCCGACGGTCTCTATCAATTCAAAGTGATGCCGTTCGGTCTATGTAACGCCCCTGCCACTTTTGAACGCATGATGGACTCCCTTCTTCACGGTTTCAAATGGTCCACGTGCCTGTGCTACTTGGATGACGTTATCATATTCTCCCCAACGTTCGCTACGCACCTCGACCGCCTCTCAGCAGTCCTGGACGTTTTTCGTCGAGCCGGTCTGCAACTCAACGCGTCGAAGTGTCAATTCGGCCGTAGCCAGACTACCGTCCTTGGACATCTCGTTGACGCGAACGGAGTGCAACCGGACCCAGGCAAGATCCATGCTGTTGCGCACTTCCCTGTTCCGAAGTGTGTCAAGGATGTGTGCAGCTTCATCGGCCTTTGTTCGTACTTCCGCCGTTTCGTAAGAAATTTCGCCGCCATAGCACGACCACTAGCCGAGCTTTTGAAAAAAGACGCCCCTTTCCAGTGGGGCGATAACGAGGCCTCTGCATTCTCACATCTAATCAACATTTTCACAACGCCTCCCGTCCTGGCCCATTTCGATCCTTCTGCGCCTACCGAAGTCCGTACTGATGCCAACGATCATGGAATTGGCGCAGTACTGGCACAACGCCAGCGTGGCCACGACCGTGTTATCGCTTACGCCAGCAGGCTCCTCTCACCCGCGGAGGGAAACTATTCCATCACTGAGCGTGAGTGTCTGGTCCTAGTTTGGGTGGTTGCGAAATTCCGCCCATACTTATATGGCCGACCCTTTTCCGTTGTCACAGACCATCACGCGCTTTGGTAGTTATGCTCACTGAAAGATCCTACAGGAAGACTTGGTCGCTGGGCCTTACGCCTCCAAGAATATTCGTATACTGTCACCTATAAATGTGGCGGACTACACAAGGACGCTGACTGCCTGTCTCGCTACCCGGTCGACGAGCCTGACGACGCCGACAGTAGTAGCGCCAATGGCATTTTCTCTGTGTCTGCCTTCGCTAACATCACCGATAAGCAGTACCGAGACCTATCGCAGCGAGCACTTATCGAGCGTCTGCGCTCAACACCTACCGACGCATCCGTTCGCCGATATGTCCTCCAGGGCGGCATTCTGTATCGATTGAACTTCCTCCCTCACGGCTGTGATCTTCGTGCAAAACAGCTACGACAGACTGTCCTCTTTGAGATGCATGACTCACCCACTGCAGGACATCTTGGGGTAACCCGCACGTACGACCGCGTCCGCCGCCGCTTCTATTGGCCTGGTCTCGCTCGCTCCGTTCGACGCTATGTTGCTGCCTGTGATCCCTGCCAGCGACAGAAAACACCTCAGGTGCTACCTGCCGGTCATCTCCAGCCGATCACCGTCCCTGTAGAACCGTTCTTTCGTGTTGGATTAGACCTTCTCGGTCCCTTTCCCACGTCATCCTCTGGGAACAAATGGGTAGCCGTCGCGACTGATTACGCCACCCGATACGCTATCACTCGGGCTCTCCCTACCAGCTGCGCCACTGACGTCGCGGACTTTCTCTTGCGTGACATTATCTTGCTTCATGGCGCCCCCCGACAGCTGCTTACTGACCGTGGTCAAAACTTCCTCTCGAAAGTTATCGCTGATATTGTGCGTTCCTGCTCCATTCAACACAAACTGACTACCTCATACCATCCGCAAACCAATGGCCTGACAGAGCGGTTAAACCGTACTCTTACCGATATGCTGTCCAAGTACGTTTCGAAAGACCACCACGACTGGGACATTGCCCTTCCTTACGTAACATTTGCGTACAATTCTTCCCTGCACGACACCGCCGGATTTTCTCCATTTTATCTATTGTACGGTCGCGAACCTACCTTGCCCCTAGACACGGCACTTCCTCCTGCTGCGATCTCAACAAGCGAGTATGCGCGCGACGCCATCGCCCTCGCCGACCATGCACGCCAGCTTTCCTGTGCTCGACTGACGGCCTCACAAGCCACTCAGCAGTGTCATTACAACGCCCGCCATCGTGACGTACAGTTCTCGCCTGGTGCGCTCGTGCTCCTGTGGTCGCCCTCCCGTCACGTCGGACTTTCAGAGAAGCTCCTTTCGCGATACACAGGGCCCTACCGCGTGCTGCGCCAGGTGACGCCTATGACTTACGAAATTGCTCCTGTGGGTTCAACCTCGTCCTCTCCTTTGGCATCAAGTGATGTCGTGCATGTCAGTAGGCTCAAGGCCTACTACACTGCTTCCGAGTCCGATCTTTAGTCGCTCTGGGACGGCGCTTTTGCAGCTGGGGGTAGTGCTACAGAACAATATGTGCGATCACGAAAAGGCGAGCAGTGTGAAGACGACGACGACGATTAGAAGCTAGGGCGGGCTGTTGCCTCTTCGCCAAGCGCAGCGTAATTTCTTGTAAATATACTTGTACATAGCTTTTCGTCTGCGTCTTCCTACGTAACAATATTAAAGACCTGCCAAATACCATCTCATCCTGCATGCTCATGTTTGGTAATGATTGCATAATATCTCGTGCCATCACCAGTTGTACAGACCACCAGACTGTTCAAGATCAGCGCAACCTACCTACCAATTGGTCGCACAAGTGGCTAATAAATTTACGCGTAGATAATTGCAAAGGGGTGTAGCGGTAATATAGAGGTAGAACATAAACCACGCGTGCAAGAGGAGCATGGTTCGAATCCTGGTGCTTCACAATTTTCTACCTGATTAAAGAAAAAAATCCGTGGGTTCATAAAATATCATTAACAGGCCTGGAGTACGTGCGGCCTGACCCCGGTGACCAGAACCGGTAACGCACTCCCTCACCAGAGCAGGATTGGCCACCCCTGGACCAGTACTTGGCCACAACCTCGTTTATGAATACAATAATCAGCCCTCAGTCCCCAGCAGCTACGAAGCAAATGACCACGGTGGTGGTCAGACCTGTGACGCAGCAGAGGGTGCTAAGAATCTCAGGGTACGGACAAGCCGTCATTGGAATCTGAACCTGGCAACGTTTAATGCTAGAACGTTACCTAGTGAGGCGAGTCTGGCAGTGCTATTGGAGGAATTAGCTGGCTGAAAATGGGATATAAAATAGGCTAAGTGATGTTACGAGAACAAAAGAAGCCAATACAGTGCTAAAAAGGAGGAACGTCCTGTGCTACCGGGACTTAGCGGAGAGACGAGAACTAGGAGTCGGATTCCTGATTAATAAGTGTATAGCTGGCAACATACGGGAATTCTATAGCGTTAAAGAGAGGGTGGCAGGTCTTGTTGTGAAACTAAATAAGAAGTACAAAATGAAGATTGTACAGGTCTACGCCCCTACATCCAGTCATGATGACCCGGAAGTCGAAAGCTTCTGTGAGGACGTGGAGTCGGCGATGGGTAAAGTCAAAACAAAATACACTATATTGATGGGTGACTTGAATGCCAAGGTAGGCAAGAAGCAGGCTGGAGACAAGTCAGTGGGGGAATATGGCGTAGGTTCTAGGAATAGCAGAGGATAGTTATTAGTAGAGTTTGCAGAACGGAATAATATGCGGGTAATGAATACCTTCTTCCGCAAGCGGGATAGCCGAAAGTGGACATGGAGGAGCAAGAATGGCGAGACTAGTTGTGAAATAGACCTCATCTCTGCGCTAACCCTGGAATCATACAAGATGTGGACGGTGTCGGCAAGGTGCACTGCAGTGATGATAGGATGGTAGGAACTCGAATTAGCCTAGCCATGAGCAGGGAACGGAAGAAACTGGTACATAAGACGGCGATCAATGAGTTGAAGCTACCGAACAGGTATTCGGCATTAACTCAGGAAGAGGACCTTATTGTTGAAGCAATGAACGACAATCTCATGGGCATCATTAAGTAGTGTGCAATAGAAGTCGGTGGTAACTTCGTAAGACAGGATACCAGCAAGCTATCGCAGGAGACGAAAGGTCTGATTAAGAAACGCCATTGTATGAAAGCCTCTAACCCTACAGCTAGAATGGAACTGGAAGAACTTTCCAAATAAATCAACAAGCGTAAGACAGCTGAGATAAGGAAGTATAATATGGATAGAATTGTACATGCTCTCAGGAACAGAGGAAGCCTAAAAGCAGTGAAGAAGAAATTAGGAATAGGAAAGAATCAGATGTATGCACTAAGAGACAAAGCCTGCAATAGCATTGCTAATATGGATAAGATAGTTCAAGTGGCTCAGAAGTTCTATAGAGATGTATATAGTACCAGTGGCACCCACGATGATAATGGAAGAGGGATTAGTCTAGAGGAATTTGACATCCCACAAGTAACGCCGGAAGAAGTAAAGAAAGCCATGGGAGCTATGCAAAGGGGAAAGACAGCTGGGGAGGATGAACTAACATCAGATTTGTTGAAGGATGGTGGACAGATTGTTCTAGAAAAACTGGCCACCCGGTACACGCAATGCCTCATGACCTTGAGCGTACTGGCATCATGGAAGAAGGCTAACAATAGCCTAATCCATAAGAAAGGGGACGCCAAAGACTTGAAAAATTATAGACCGATCAGCTTATGTCCGTTGTCTACAAAGAATTTACTGAGGTAATCGCAAATAGAATCAGGGACACCTTAGACTTCTGTCAACCAAAGAACCAGGCGGGATTTCGTAAAGGCTACTCAACAATAGACCATATTCATGCTATCAATCGGGTGATAGAGAAATGCGCGGAATATCACCAACCCCTATATATAGCTTTCATTGACTACGAGAAAGTGTTTGATTCAGTCGAAACCTCAGCAGTCATGCAGGCATTACGGTGTCAGGGTGTAGACAAGCCGTATGTAAAAATACTGAAAGATATCTATAGCGGCTTCACAACCACCGTAGTCGTCCATAAAGAAAGCAACAAAATCCCAATAAAGAAGAGCGTCAGGCAGGAAGACACGATGCTATTCCCAGCGCGTTTACAGGAGGTATTCAGAGATCTGGATTGGGAAAAATTGGGAACAAGAGTTAATGGCGAATACCTTAGTAATTTGCGATTCGCTGATGATATTGCCTTGCTTAGTAACTCAGGGGGCCAATTGCAATGCATGCTCACTGACCTGGAGAGGCAAAGCAAAAAGGTGGCCCTAAAAATTAAAAAGTAATGTAAAGCAATTAAAGTAACGTAAAGTAAAAAAAACTAAAGTATTGTTTAACAGTCTCGGAAGAGAACAATAGCTTAGGATAGGTAGTGACGCACTGGAAGTGGTAAAGGAATACATCTACTCAGGGCAGGTAGTGACGCGAATCCGGTTCTCGAGAATGAAATAATCAGAAAAATAAGAATGGACTGGGGTGCGTTTGGCAGGCATTCTCAAGCCATGAACAGCAGGTTGCCATTATACCTCAAAAGAAAAGGGTATACTAACTGTGTCTTACCAGTACTCATCTGCGGGGCAGAAACCTGGAGGCTTACGAAAAGGGTTCTACTTAAATCAAGGCTGACGCAACGAGCTATGAAAAGAAGAATGACGGCTGTAGCGTTAAGGGATAAGAAAAGAGCAGATCGGATGAGAGAAGAAACGCGAGGTAATGACATCTTAGTTGAAATCAAGAAAAAGAAATGGGCATGGGCAGGACACGTAATAAGGAGGGACGATAACTGACGGTCATTAAGAGTTACGGACTGGACTAAAAGAGAAGAGAAGCGTAGCAGGGAGCGGCAGGAAATTAGGCGGGCGGGTGAGATTAAGAAGTTTTCAGGGACATGGCCACAATTAGCACATGACCGGGGTAGTTGTAGAAGTAGGGGAGAGGCCTTTACCCTGCAGTGGGTGTAGACAGGCTGATGATGATGTTGATTAATCTGAAAGTAATGTGCTTTAGCAGAGAGCGTTCTAGTTTTCTCTGCAGTATAACAGGCAGCAGAGAATCCGAAGTCTCTTCATTTCAGTATCTCGGCATCACCCTCAATCTAAAACTTCTCCTGGACTCCTCACATTGCTAACGTGCACGCCACAGCAGCCAGGTCATTGCGGTATTTACGTCGAAACTTTCGAAACTCGCCTTCTCTCATTCGTAAGCTTGATTCGGAACGTTGGTTCGCCGAAAACTCAAATTTTCCTCTTCGATCTGGTCCCCCTATCAAAGCTATTTAAGTAGCATGCTAGGAGCTATACAAAGTAGAGCCGCTCGCTTCATTTCATAAAATTACAATTACCACTGAAGCGTTATTACACAGCTAAGTAATCGCCATGACATAGCCCTCTTGTGCTTATTCCATAAGTACGGTGTATCTGTTTAACCAAAAGTTTTAGGCATTGGAACATCACCGCACACGTCACGTAGACTACACCATAACGTAAGTTTCACGGGCATGTACGGCAATACTCACGCAACGGGAACACATGGTGTTCCCGTTGTAAAAAAAGAGAAATTACTTGTGTTAACCCGTTAGTTTATTTTCATTATTAGATTTTGATTCATATGTACGCGTATGACGACATATTTTTTGTGTTTTATTTTACTGACTTATTTATTCAGCGCTACAACCACCCCATGGACAGATGAATTGTATCCTCCTCCCAACACACCTATTTATCGTATCTTCCATGGTGTTACTGCTCCTCAGTTGTCGAATGATTTGCTTGTTTACCATTCTTGTGTATGTTTTTATGAAATTCGGCCACCTATCGTTTATATAACTTTTACTAATGCCCTTTACTTAACTAGCCCATCGGGTCCTGCAAGTACGTTCAAATAAATAAAATAAATATGCTTTACCCCCTCAGCCAAGAAGACATTATAACGCCGTGTGGCGTTGTAATGTTCAGTTCCCTAAAGCAGTAATGCCAATTTCATCACATCTTTTGAGATATATTTTAACAAAGACCATAACACATTAACCAATTAACATGACCGACAAAAATAATACGCAAAGCAATCATAGTGTTAGCAGAACTGTAAAAATAGACGTAAACAATGTTGAACTATATAAATCAAGAAACTATGGGCAACAATAACAACACCGGCCGGCCTTTGTCCTTGCAAGCCTGTTTTGCTGCTTCGGGCTGTACACGATTCCAACAAATTGAAATTAGTAGAATAAAAATGACAAGATCTGCCATCTTTCTTTTGAAATTACCCTGGCTGGCCAAAACCTGCCTTCAACGTCACAACTACCGTTCGCAATGCAGAGTAACGCGAGTGCTGCGTGCACTTTCTGGTGAATTACCGCCGTTTACACTTAAGTGTCTTCCGCTATAATGCGCCATTGTCGCACTGAAGCTGTTGACACGGCTACTGTAAGCACAACGAGGATTCATTCACTCGCAGCTGGCAGGCTCTCAGTTTATCACATGCCAGTTTTTCTTTCAGTGTTTAGAGCAAGCGACGTACATACATATACGAAGTATGCGGATCCGGCCGGAGCATGTCATGCAGCCCCGTCAGATGCCTAATTTTTGCCTTACAGATAGTCGCAGTTTCCGGTAGCGACTGTTGCAAGGATCACGTATCGTCTCTAGATGGCCTACTCTACGAGTAACATCTGCTTGTTAATTACTTCTCGATCATCGGTACATGTTCTTTCCTACAACCGGACTGCAGCACGTGTGTTTTCTGCAATTTGCAAGTCGTGAGCTATCACCTAACCGAGAAACCTGTTGCGCATGGCCAGAACACACAGTGATAATTACCTGCTTGCGAACGCCTATAAAACCAGCGACCAGGACGCTCCTCTTTAGTGGCTCCGGCAGCAACAAGTCGTTCAGTCTCATGAAATCTCCCTTTTTCACCTTACAGATTGCCGGAGTTTTCGGTAAACAGTATTGCGAGGACCACGTTTCATCCCTACATGGCCTACGGTACCAGCAATACCAGTTTGATAATTACCCTTGGTCATAGGTACATGTACTTTACGACAACCTGATTGGAGCACGTTTGCTTTTTACGAATCGCAAGTCCTGAGCTGTCACCTGACAGAGGGAACCTGCTGCGCATGGCCAGAACACACAGCGACAATTACCTGCTCAACAACGCGTAGAAAACCACCGGCCGGGACGTTCCTCTTTAGTCGGTCCGGCAGCAAGATGTAGTTCAGTCCCACGAAATCTCTTTTTTAGCTTACAGATTGGTGCAGTTTATGATAAAGGCTATTGCAAGGACCACGTGTCATCCCCACATGGCCTACTCTAGCGGCAATATCAGTTTGATAAATATTGTCGATCATCTGTACACGTACTTTGCTACCACCGGATTAGAGCCCGTGTGCTTTTTACAATTCGCAAGTTGTGAGCTTTCCCCTGACCGAGGGAACCTGTTGTGCATGGCCAGAACACAAATCGACAATTACCTGGTCGCCAACGTGCATAAGAACAGCGACCAGGACGCTCCTCTTTTTAGTCGGTCCGGCAGCAACATGTAGTTCAGTTCCATGAAATCTCTTTTTACAGTGAATCTGTGTAGCTCTACCTCCCAAGAGAGAGAGAGAGAGAGAGAAAACTTCATGTAGTCGCCTGCAGAACGACACCATGACTAAATGGCGCCGTGACGCGGGCCCTGACGTCTTCTCAGCGGGTGGTCTCTACTCAACTCCAGCGCGTGTTACTCCCGCGGTTGGTCGCCCTGTGGGGCAACGTTCCGTCGGTTTCGCTCGGCCTTTGTCTTTCAAGAGCCGCCGAGACCTGCTGGACGGCCCAGGTTTGGCTTTCGTGGTCGTAGCATTCCGCCGCAGCCGCGAGTCGCGGAGGAATCGTTGTACTTGTCGAAGCCTCGTTGGGGAACTTGGTGCAATCCCATAGGATGTGCGTCAGGGTGGCCCTCTCCCGCTGGCACACGCGGCACACATCACTCACATATAATTTAGGGTATAGATGAGTCATTAATACTGGGGTGGGTAAAGAACCAGTTTGCAATTGTCTGAACAGCACCGCCTCCGCTCGGCTCAGCCCCGGGTGCGGGGGTGGGAAAGTCCTTCGAGCGAGGCGGTAGAACTGGGTAAGTTCGTTGAACGTCGTAATGCGGTCCTTGGCACTACACCACGTTGGACGGTCGGTTGCAGCGGCGCGGTTGGTTAGCGCTCGCGCCACTGCGTGTGCCGTCTCGTTGTGGTTATCGTGCTTCTCGGACGCGTCGGTGCCCGCGTGCGCCGGGAACCACTTGATTCTAACACACCGATTCTGTCGTTGCAGGTCAGCCGAGCACAGAACGCGCACAGCCTCACCACACACTTTGCCCTTTGCATAATTCCGCACTGCACTTCGGGAATCGCACAATACCGTCTGGCACCCGGGGTCCGCAATTGCCAGGGCAATGGCCACCTCCTCCGCCTGACACGCCTCGCGGACCCGTAAGCTCGCCGCTGCCCTCGTCGCGCCGGACGACGCCTCGATGACGGTAGCTACGAACACCGCGCAGTCTCCCTGGTATTCTGCCGCATCCACGAACCTTGCGTGCTCGTCCTTGGCGTGAAATCTACCTCCCAAGGAAATTTTCGTGTCGTTGTAAGCAAAAAACTCCCATGCGTCGGCCGATACCGAAGATAGTGCAATACCGGCGCGATGCGCGGCGGAGGTGAAGCAGGCGTTATGCACTCCCCATACTTGGGCCGATCCCGAATATTGTGCAATGCTGGGCCGACCCGCGGCGGAGGTGCAGTTCGCCATTAAGGGGACCACATACACAGCTTTACTGGTCATCCTCCTTAACAGAGTGGAAAAGCAATGGGTTTTATTCGCCTTGCAGATTGCCCCTGTTTCCGGTAAAGACTATTGCAAAGACCACGTGTCATCCCTAGACCTACTGTAACAGCATATCAGTTTGATAAATACTCATCGTTCATCGGTACCGGTGCTTTGCCACGACCGCCCTGGAGCACTCCGTGCTTTTTACGATTCGTAACCCGTGAGCTGTCATCTTTTCGAAGGAACTTGCTGCGCATTGCCAGTAGACACAGTGACAAATACCTGCTCGTCAACGCCTATCAGACCCGCTACTACGACGCTTCTTTTTAGTAGGTCCCGCAGCTAGATGTCGTTGACTCCCGTAAAATACATCTTGTCACTTTACAGATTGCTGCAGTGTCTGGTAGGAACTATTGCAAGGACCACGTTTTCTCCCTTGCTAGCCTATTATATCCGGAATATCAGTTTGATGAGTAGCCCTCGATCATCGGTACATGCGCAATCGCACAACTGAACTGGAACAGATGTGTTTTCTAGGATTGTGAAGTCGTTAGCTGTCACCTGAACGATGAAATATTATGCGCATGACCACAACACACAGCGACATCTACTTGTTCACAAAAATTATAAGACCAGCGCCTGCTTCCCATCACTGGGTGCAGCAGCGGCATGTCTTTCATTTCAATAAAATGTTTTTGTCGCGCCTCACAAGCAGGCTCTAAATAGGAGTACTGTTTTTGTGTGCCTGATTAGGAGTATTTGAGTGTCTGATGGCCAGTAATACGTATTGGTTTAGGATATTGCTACATTTATGTCGCGACGTGGAGAGTAATACAGGTCGCGTGGAAACAGCACAAATCCCAGCTGACCTTCAAGCCGGCCAGGTTGCACTGGCACTGAGTTGGTAAGCCTGAGTTCGAGGTTCGCAGCATTCGATGAACGTTTAAGTCAATAAGGATTGACGGAAGCTGACATTACTGACATAAGCGAGCGCGTACAAGATCTGGAGTACGCCGTCACACACCTTCAGGAAACTGCGTAAAACTTTTTGAAAAGCGGAGACCTGGAAAATCGGTCGCGACGTAACTTAGTAATTTACGGTCTTCCTGAACGACCTCCTAAAAGCACTGAGCAGCTGTTTAACTTAGTAACTGATCTTTTGTCAACTAAGCTGGAAATCAAATGGGACAACGTCGAGCGCTGCCACAGACTTGGGACACCTAATCCGGACAAAGAAAGGCCTATGATTTAACATTAAAGGGCTGCGGCACCAAGATTGAAATACTACATAACGCGAGTAAACTGAAGAATTCGAAGGTTCTCATTAGCGAAGATTTTTCTTTTAGCGTTGCGCGAGATTCGTGGCAAGTTACGGAGGCACTCTGTTAATCTGAGAAAAAATTCCAAGAAGGCACGATTGCACTATGACTCGCTTTATCGTAGATATTAATGGCTACACTTGGGACGATGCGAAAACATGTATTGTCAAGACTACCAGAACTTTCCTTACCAGCAGTTCCAATTGAATCTAACTGGAGACTGACGTTTCTATATATGAGTGCGCACTTTGTACCAAGTAAAACTGATCACTCAAACTGTTTTCTGGATTGCCGCGACGCATGTTTTGTTTGTTTAACGAAAACTTGGCTGAGCGATGTTATTTGCGACGCTGAATTTTTGCCTTCTCGATACGCGGTTCTACGTAGATTGGCCGGTTGCACAATGTGGTGGCGTGCCACTCTTTTTCGAAAATTACATCAAATCTTCCACACTTCTAGAACTCCCAAATATTGATTAACTTTGGGCCAAAGTTCCAATCGGTGGCATACTGGTATTTTTGGGTGTCGTATACTACCCGCCCAGCTCTGGCGATATCTTTCCTACCGTTTGTGATTACATAGTTAAGCCCAGGCTCAGTTGCTGCACCTTGTTACATTGCGGCGATCTTATTGTCCAAATTAAAAACTGGAGCTATGTTTCTGTAGCTGGCCGTGACACATTACGACGCGAGTCTTTGATTATCATGGATACATCATTTGACCTAATTCAAGTTGTCACTGTTCCTACTCGTGAATATTTCAACTTGGATGCTGTCTTTGTGAATGAGCCACTTCTACGTAACTGCTTTGAATGTGAAAATAATATTTCTTATAACAATGCACTCTTCGTTGCATTTATTCTGGCCATTGACGTCGTAGGGCTTGTTTTGAAAACTGTGGAGATGACATTGCTATTACTGATTTACTGGCAACATCCTTTGATCAATTCTTGAACTCCAGTTACCATAGTAACGTCATTACCTTATTTGGGTACTTCTAAGCAATGCTCATGAGCGCACTTTTAAATTAGTTCCGCAAAAATGAATAATACGTAACTTGAAACACCCCTGATACAGCAGATCTACCATCCAACTTAGGCAACCAGTCAAACAGCTTTAGAAGTGTTGGAACATCCCGCCAAACAGTCAGCATCAGTAAACATTAAAATAAAAATAATGCAATGCTGATATTTTAACAATACATTTGTGACGCTAAGGAAGGTAATGCAGGGATACTTAAGAAAGCTATTAACCCTGTATCCCTGGTTTTGTCTATATGTATTATTGACGAAGAACGCTGTTCTGATCCATGTTCTATATCTGTAGCATTCGGCAACTACATTAAATCTGCTTTCTCTCCCACGATGGTACTAATCCAAGCTCCAGAGCACACGGTATGGCCCACCCCATCTCTGATATCAAAATATCCATAGCAGGCATTCTTATCCTTCTGCTTAGTATTGACATAACTAAAAGTATTAGGCCAGCTGGTGTACCAAATGAATTTTTAAAAAAAGATAGTCGGAATGGGTTTATTACTTAACCACTACTTTCCAAAGGTCGATTGACTCATGCACTGTTCGTCGTCTCTGGAAGATTGCCGCTGTTATCACGGTATATAAATAGGGAAACAAGCAGATGCTTCCAAATTACACACTTTTCCTTTAATTAACATATGCGGTAAGTTGTTAGAGCATATCTTGCATAAGCATATCGGTAGGTTTTTAGCAATAATAGCATAATAGCAATAATAGCAATAATAGCAAACCCACTAACTGGACGTGGTATTGTGACTCTGCGCAGGACCGCATATACTTCGAGGGCGGATACTGTGCGTCGTGCCTGTGGTGTGCCTGGGACGTAACCACCAGCAGCTAAATAATGTTGACGTCAAATTAGACATACGCACAAGTTTCCAAGTTACAACACATTTGACTGCTGCGAAAAAAGAAAACATAGGAACAATGTTTAATGCCATTGTATTCAAATACCGTCAAATTTAAAATGCAGTATGCCTAACGACTAAATACAAATAACATTTCAGATTCTAATGATGTTCTAAAAGTATACAAATATTTTTTGTGTAAAAATAAACGTTATCCAATGTGTACAGCATCATAAATCAACAGCAAGCGCACAAAATCAATCACACATACAATTCGGGTGTTGAAATACAAAATAAAATGATAAAGAAAGGAAATTAGAAACACGGACATGGATGCATTCAAGTAGATATGTATGAAGGTAAAAAAAAACAAAAATAAAAATAGTTCCTGAAATGATATGCGTATTCTGAAAACAAATTATGTTATTCCTGACAAGCCATTGTTCATTTAATCAGCTCATTTTAGTTTTAAAGAATGTGTCTTGCTTTTTTAGGCATTCTTTCATTTCTTTTATAAATGTACCTAAAGAAGTATTTAAGGGCACAGAGTTACTTTATCTGTTCTTTAATTTTGTGGACTGATAGACAAATGCGTTTGTCGCGCAATTCCTCCTTGTTTTTCGTGTGTGTTACGGTGTGTGTCTCAAGAAGTATTCTAAACGGTTACGTTCAAGACATTTTGCACTTCGGCTTCTCTTTCGAATTTCTAGAAGTTGCATATATTCTATCCTGTCAGCACGGAACATATCACATATATGTAATAATGGTGTTGTTAGTCGGGGAAAAAGCGAGAGTAAAATAGGAAAATACCTTTTTGCGTGCTTATCAATGTCGTCTGTTACATTGTTGTGGTTGTACCCCATAAAAATACTTTTGAGCAAAAGTTTGAACGAATACGTGCACTATACAGTTGTTTCACCCATCGAGAGATCATGAGTGCAATTCTGTAGATTACGTCGACATTTTTTTTTAATTCACTGCCCATGAAATTTACATGTGTATTACACGATAATTCTTCACTAGAATGTGTTCCCGAAAATATTGTTGTTTCACATGTTTGGTAAGTGAGTTATTGCAGTTTACTTGTATTCTGCGCGAATTCCAAATATAAGTTGTTTTATTTGCTTTCAGCTGGAGTTTGTTCGTCATCAACCAATCAGAGAACGCCGATGTAGACTCATTTACACACTGCTGCAATTCTGTAGTGTTATCGGCTGTAAAGAACACATTTATATCACCTGTATACATTTCAATTTTTTGGTAACCTGGCAAATTTAATATCAATCACGTAAATTAGAAATATTATCGGACCTATGTGTGAACCCTGTGGGACATCCTGCTCCAGCATACCCATGTCAGATGCGATAGTAACCAGCCGAAATGTTTTTATTGAATGGATAACTTTTTTATCAAATCATTAGCAAGTGCTCGTACTGCGTGCCTTTCCAATTTTTCACTCAGAATATAGTCGTCAATAAAATAAAATGCCTTTCTCAGATAGAAAGAAAGACAGGCTAACCGTTTATTTTCTCTTTGCAATATTTGTGACCGTTCGGCCTTTCATATACGACAAAGCTTGCTCCGCTGACTTACTTTTTTCAAAGCAGTGTATTGACATGGCGCATTCATATTGTGTTTTGTGAAGAAAATTGAAAGTCTTGCATACATAACACTTTCCAAAAGTTTTAGAAAATAAACAACTGAAATCGGCCGCTAATTTGACAATTGCGCTAAGCTTCCCCCTTTCTAAATTGGCGTGACTCTTGCTATGTTGAGCTCGTCTGGAAAGACGCCTGGATAGGAGGCAAGTTTATAACATGTACGAGCGCTGGTCTTATTTCGTGCGACACATAATTAAACGAAACCGGACTCATATCATCCATGCCAACAGAAACATCATGCCTTTCTTTAATGCCTTCATCAAACCACATATTTGAAGACAAGGTGGTTTAAACAAAAGTGAATGCGACTCACGTGGTGTCGAAAACGTTTACTGTTGCCAATTTCAACGTGTGCAGGGTTCGTATCAGTGTTAATAAAATGCGTGTTCATGTAGCTAACCAATACCGCACGTTCTATCTTGCGCCCATTTAGGTATGCATTTGAGGATTAGTGAATGTCCTCCTGTTACTTCATCAACTGCATCCGATATTTTTTATTCGGATAATTCGTATATTCGAGAAAATGCCGCCATAGTAATAACACTTGGCTTTCTTTAAATGACTTTGTAGCGCATTTAAAAATTTTTGTAGTTCACGAATATGACCGGCTGCATTGTGCGTATCAAAGTGTTATACATACCGTCTTTCTTTTTGATGCGTTCGTAAAAGTATTCTCGACCGAAAAGTTGCGCGCCTTTTAAGTTTTTTCCAGAACCCACTGGCTGAGGTGGAAAAGCCAAGTCATAGTACGCGAGTATATTTCATTGGAACCAAGCAAACGCTCTACATCGCATATACCTTGCCAGTCTGTGCACTGGAATAGACATCGGAATTGCTCTAAGGTATTCTGCACTAAATTTACGCGAAGTTGCCGTTCGCAATCTTGCTTTTGCTTGTCAGAATTTTATTGGACGTGGTGTAGTGCCAAGGACCGCATTACGACGTTCAACGAACTTACCCAGTTCCACCGCCTGGCTCGAAGGACTTTCCCACCCCCGCACCCGGGGCTGAGCCGAGCGGAGGCGGTGCTTTTCAGACAATTGCAAACTGGTTCTTTACCCACCCCAGTATTAATGACTCATCTATACCCTAAATTATATGTGAGTGATGTGTGCCGCGTGTGCCAGCGGGAGAGGGCCACCCTGACGCACATCCTATGGGATTGCACCAAGTTCCCCAATGAGGCTTCGACAAGTACAACGATTCCTCCGCGACTCGCGGCTGCGGCGGAATGCTACGACCACGAAAGCCAAACCTGGGCCGTCCAGCAGGTCTAGGCGGCTCTTGAAAGACAAAGGCCGAGCGAAACCGACGGAACGTTGCCCCACAGGGCGACCAACCGCGGGAGTAACACGCGCTGGAGTTGAGTAGAGACCACCCGCTGAGAAGACGTCAGGGCCCGCGTCACGGCGCCATTTAGTCATGGTGTCGTTCTGCAGGCGACTACATGAAGTTGTCTCTCTCTCTCTCTCTCTCTCTCTCTCGGCCCAAAGGGCCCTAGCGCAGCACGCGAGTGGTGCAGCACGACTCAGTGGAGCCTTGGAATAGGGGCCCACTCTAGCTCAAGAGAAGTCTCAAGTCGCCAGCGCCAAGAAGATGAAGACGACGGAGACCTCGTAACCATGAAACTCTTGAAAGGCTCAAAGCTTTCACTCACTCACTCGGTATAAGACAAAACACAGGTAGATGGTAAGTTACATGTGCTATTAGTTATCCCGACTTCACATCGGATTCATTTAAATTCGAAACATCATCATCAGCCTCGTTACGCCCACTGAAGGGAAAGGGCCTCTCCCATACTTCTCCAACTACCCCGGTTATGTAATAATTGTGGCCGCGTTGTCCCTGCAAACTTCTTAATCTTATCCGTCAACCTAACTCTCTGCCATCCTCTGCTACGCTTCCGTTCCCTTCATGTCCACTCCGTAACCCTTAATGACCATCGGTTATCTTCCCTCCTCATTAGATGTCCTGGCCATGCCCATTTCTTTTTATTGATTTCAACTACGATGTCATTACTGCGCATTTGTTCACTCACCCAATCTGCTCTTTTCTCATCCCTTAATGTTGCACCCATCATTCTTCTTTTCATAGCTAGTTGCGTCGTCCTCAGTTTAAGCAGAAACCGTTTCGTAAGCCTCCACGTTTCTGCCCCGCACGTGAGTACTGGTAAGACACAGCTGTTATACACCTTTCTCTTGAGCGATAATGTCAATCTGCTGCTCATGATCTGGGAATGCCTGCCGAATGTACCCCAGCCCATTCTTATTCTTCTGATTTTTTGTGTCTTATGATGCCGATCCGCGGTCACTACCTGCCCTAAGTAGATGTATTCCCTTACCACTTCTTGTGCCTCACTACGTATCGTAAACTGCTGTTCTCTTCCGAGACTGTTAAACGTTACTTTGATTTTCTGCAGATAAATTTTTAGACAAACTCTTCGGCTTTGCCTCTCCAGGTCAGTGAGCATGCATTCCAATTGGTCCCCTGAGTTACTAAGCAAGGCAATATCATCAGCGAATCACAAGTTACTAAGGTATTCTCCATTAAATTTATCCCCAATACATCTCAATCCAGGTCTCTGAATACCTTTTGTAAACGCTCTGTGAATAGCATTGGAGAGATCATATCTCCCTGCCTGATGCCTTTTTTATTGGGATTATGTTGTTCTCTTTATGGAGGCTACGGTGGCGGTGGAGCAGCTATAGATGTCTTTCAGTATTTTTACATACAGCTCGTCTACACCCTGATTCCGTAATGCTTCCATGAATGCTGAGGCTTCGACTGAATCAAACGCTTTCTCGTAATCAATGAAAGCTATATATAAGGGTTGGTCATATTCCGCCCATTTTTCTATCACCTGATTGATAGTGTGAATATGGTTTATTGTTGAGTAGCCTTTACGGAATCCTGCCTGGTCCTTTGGTTGACAGAAGTCTAAGGTGCTCCTGGTTCTATTTGCGATTGCCTTAGTAAATACTTTGTAGGCGATGAACAGTAAGCTGATCGGTCTATAATTTTTCAAGTCTTTGGCGTCCCCTTTCTTATGGATTAGGATTATGTTACCCTTCTTCAATGATGCCAGTACGCTCAAGATCATGAGGCATTGCGTTTGCAGGGTGGTCAGTTTTTCTAGAACAATCTTCACACCATCCTTCAATAAATCTGCTGTTATTTGACCCTTCCCAGCTGCCTTCCCCCTTCGTGTAGCTCCCAAGGCTTTCTTTACTTCATCCGGCGTTACCTGTGGGATTGCAAGTTTCTCTAGACTATTCTCTCTTCCATTATCATCGATGGTGCCACTGGTAGTGTATAAATCTCCATAGAGCTCCTCAGCCACTTGAACCATCTCATCCTTATTAGTAATGTAATTGCCGGCTCTGTTGCTTTATGCATACAGCTGATTCTTGCCTATTCCTAGTTTCTTTTTTTACTGCTTTTAGTCTTCCTCCGTTCCTGAGAGCATGTTAAATTCTATCCATATTATACTTTCTTAGGTCAGCTGTCTTATGCTTGTTGATTACCTTCGATAGCTCTGCCAGTTCCATTCAAGCTGCAGGGTTAGAGGCCTTCATACATTGACGTTCCTTGATCAGATCTTTCGTCTCCTGCGATAGCTTACTAGTATCCTGTATTACGGAGTTACCACCGACATTTATTGCACATTCCTTAATTATGCCCATAAGATTGTCGTTCATTTCTTCAACGCTAAGATCCTCTTCCTGGCATAAAGCCGAATACCTCTTCTGTAGCTTGATCCGGGAGAGAAAGGGGAAGGCACCGTGGCATCCAGTGGAGACACTTCATATGTGACAGGGGTCACCTGGATGCGGTAAGGGCCATAGTACCGCGAGAGGAATTTCTCCGAAAGACCAACACGCCGAGTTGGATATTTCACCTCTTACCGCTAACTCATTGATCGGCTTCTTCTGTACCAGTTTCTTCAATTTCCTCCTGAAGTCTAGGCTAAGAAGGGTTCTTACCATCCTATGGTCACTGCAGCGCACTTTGCCGAGCACGTCCACATCTTGCATGATGCCAGGGTTAGCGCAGATTACGAGGTCTATTTCATTTCTAGTCTCGCCATTCGGGCTCCTTTACGTCCACTTTCGGCTATCCCGCTTGCGGAACAAGGTATTCATTATCCGCATAATATTCTGTTCTACACACTCTACTAATAACTCTCCCCTGCTATTCCTACAACCTATGGCACATTCCCCCACTGACTTGTCTCCAACTGTGATATTGGGTGCAGGATCACTCCAGAAAGAGGCAAACGCAGCCCGCAGAAGCACAGACACACAGCAGACTTGTACTGACGCACATGATATATAGATAACGGCACACACACGCGGCAGTTCCCCAAAATACCTCAGACAACATGCAGCTATATATTGTCAGCTATATATAGCTATATGCAGCTATATATAGCCAACAAGCGTAGAGCAGCGAATATGCTAAACTCTTCTTCGTCGTCTCCAAGGCCACCATCGTCTTCCTCCTCTTCCCACATTACCGACTGTGACATCACCCCCGTCGGAAAAAGCACCTTAGTGGTGCGGCTCATCGGTCTGAGAAAGGTAGGGTTTGAGGCGGCTGACGTGTATGATGTCAGAGAGAGGGGAAGGCACCGTGGCATCCAGCGGAGACACGGTGCCTTCATCGTCCTCCTCTTCGCACATTACCGACTGCGACAATATATATGTATCTGTCAATCATAATCGGCCTACAGTTCAGACGGAAGCGCGTGTCGCCGTGTCGGAGACCTCGTGGAATCGATGTCGGCCAGCGGGGTCGGACAGCACTGTCTGCCGGTCGGGTGGGACAGCCGTGTCGGACGGCCGGGTCGGACAGCCAGGTCGGACAGCCGGGTCGGACCGCTTCGAGGGGCTCAGGTGGCCCTGCGCAACAGTCGATATACGGGAGCTTCCGCGTGCCCGGTTTCCCTCCGGCGGGGTTTGCGCTCGGGAGCCCACGGCCAGTCACCGGGTCGCGTCCATGGCTGGCGGGGTAGCCCTGTGGCCGCTCACCCGAACGCTCGATCGCCCCGGTTTAGGACCGCCAGCCCTCCTGGACTAGTTGCCCAGCGGAAGAGCGGGGCGAGGTAACCTCTCAGCGGGTCACAGCGTTGACTCGGGTGTGGCGTAGTGGCGTGGGCGGCGATGGCTCCTATGGGCCACACGCCCAGCGAGGAAGCTCTTTTCCGTCGAACGCCGAACCTAACGCACTGCTCACGCCTCGGGGCCACGGGCCACTCTCTCGCGCCACGCTTTTTGAGGCGCCACTGCCGACGCTCCCAAATTGGTGTCGATGATGATGATGGCTCTCTTGCGGTTATTTGCAAAGAGTCGCTGTCCTCTTCGCCACCGCACGGCGCACTATCTTCGTATGTTTATGCTTCGCACTCCCACGTAACATATACTATCACAATAGCCCCCTTCTCGAGAAAGTTGTTCACAACTATTCTAACACAAGGACGCGGGATGAAAAAAAAAGGAAAAAAAGAAAATTGTCGTGCACGTTTGTCCGATTGTTCATGTAAGCACACGAAACACATTGTTCACAGGGCGTTGCGCCCAGTTAAAGTACTAACGCACAAGTCGGTCCGGTTTCAAATAAACACTGCGCGCTTGAGTGGTCACATTGTCTAATCGCTTTTTGATATATGAACAGGTGATTACGCGCGACTCGACTCAAGTAGTCAGCTCCGACATTGTCACAACCTTTTATGTAGTTAACATTAAAAGAATACTCCTGCAAAAGGAGACTCCAACGCACCACTCTCTGGCGCGCTCCTCTGTGGGCTTGGTTTCGCTGAGCTTTTCCCCCGGCGCTTTTTCGACTTCGGCAGGCCTTGTGTAGGCGCGTCTAAAACTTCAGGACCGAATAAACTTGTCGTATTCTCGCGCGCACACAAAAACACACACTGATGAAGTGCAATAGCCTCTGCTTTCTCTTTATGGGTTGTCTTTCGGCACGTGTCGCACGACTTCACGAAGCGTTTTACGTCTCTGTGTACACCTGGCCAATAAAATTCTTGTGGGACACGATCGGTTGTTTTCCTGATATCTTTGTGTCCTGCCATGATGTTTTTATGTGCCACTTCTAATATGTCATGTCGAAATATTTTTGCTATGACTACCTGCTTAAAGGTTCTCCCAGGGGCCCGGTGGTACAACAAACCTTTTTTTTCGACGAATTTGTGGAAGAAGCCGTGGAGTGTGGATGCACATCGTGTCAGCTCCACATTTTCTTATGATTCTCGGCGGAAAATCACATTTTGTGGAGAAATCCATTGATCTTCAAGAGAACAGGTGCCAAGGAGTCCAAGGACACCATTCTCAACCATGTGGGCCCGTTTTTCGGCCGTCAATCGTTCCTTCCTCTCGCTACGCGTGGCGGGTGACCTACACCTAACTAGAACGCCTCGACACCTCGAACGGCTCCGCCGCAGCGGTGGCTGAGAGAGCTCGGCCTACCGACGGAGATACCCAGGCCCTGCTCCATAATGGAAGTCGTGAGCGTGGAAGGCGAAGAAATGCAACCGGAGGAGTTCGGAAAAAAATCAGGTTGGTGCGAAGTGAGAAGAGGCACAAAGAAGTGATGCAGCGGTGGGGCCGGATTGGCGGGACACGAGCAGGAGGGAAGAACCTTCGTCGGGGAAGCAAAAAATAGAAACAAATGGAAGAACGAACGCAAGGTGCGACAAATCATCGAAGCAAGTAGGCTACCTAACCTGCCAAATAAAGACTACAGGGTTATCGTGCGTCCACGTGGCGGACTTAAGGTATCAGACTACAAGCTGGACCGCATTTACTACTGTCTGCGCAACGCTGCCGGGGTCGGCCGAGAGACAGCGGAGGAAGACAGCGTATGCATAAACAGCAAACAAAATATAGTGCTGCTCAGCATGCCTTCAGAGGACCGGGCCAGGAAATATGGGGCTATCAATAAGCTACGCCTTGGAGAACAAGAATTTGAAGCAAGTGCTTACAGAGCAGCTCCTGATAATACATCCAAGGGTCTCATCAGAGGAATATCCCAGGAGGAGAGTCCGGAGGACATAGTGACCAGTCTGGTCACGTCACGCAATCCTGGAGTCTTGCACGCCAAGAGAATGGGTAACACAGACAACATGATCATTTTATTTGAAGGTTTTCACGTCCCAAAATATGTGAGGTATAGAGCGATGCTTATCCAATGCTCCTTGTATAAAAAACACATCGACATATGCTATGGATGTGGAAGAACAGGGCACAGGTCTGACGTGTGCCCCAACCCTGAAGACAAGATTTGCCGGGGGTGTGGGTGCAAGAATCCACAGCAGGATCACAACTGCGACGCGGAGTGCCAACTGTGCTGCAAAGACCACCTCACGGGCGACAAGAAGTGCCCAGCAAGATACAAGATACCGTACCTGGTCAGGAGACGCCACTGGGAGCGACGGAGGAGGGAAGAAGAAGAGGCCGAAGAGAAACAGTACTACTACCACAACTACAAAGAAAACAGAGGGAGGAACAACAATAGTCATAAGACTTTAGCGAGCAAGTAGCCCTCAACCGACAGAGAAGAAACAAGCAGGAAAGACTATGGAAGACACCGCTCCGGTTCCTTCCCGAGACTGCCAGCGAAGCCGATCGCGAACGCTCCAGGTCCAGGTCCAGGACCAGATCGTGGACGAGATCAAGGTCGAGGTCCGGTTCGAGAACTAATCGAGGGGGAGACGGGAGCAAAGCATAGGTGAGCTGGGCAAGCGCGGTCTCCGGCACTGCTACTCAATCGCCTAAAGTTAAAGGGTCCGCCCTAGAACAGGAAATGACACAGATTAGAAACGTGTTAGAACAGATTACCCGAGAGAATGCAACGCTTAAAGATGAGATCAAGCAGCTTAGGGCAGAAAACGCAAAGCTTCAGCAACAAAAGAATGGCAACGCACCCTCCGCCAGCACGACGTCGACGTTTAGTCGGGCTCCAACGCCCGTTCCCACGCAAGCGAACGGAGAAGCACCACCACACAACAGGAGGGCGCAAGAAACGGCTGAAGAAAAGAGTGTCTTTGCAATCAGCGAGGTTATGGGAACGTTTAAAGGCATGTTCGATGGGTTACAGCAACAAATAACAAACATGTATGTAGAGATTAAACAACGATTTGATGGATTAGAGAATAGAGTAGCGGCACTAGAAAGCACACCAAAGGATATTAGGCCGGCAGGCGCAGGACCGGTTAAAAGCAAACCGTACAGCAGGCCGAATGCGGTAGAAAATAGCAAGGCCACCGGGGAAGAACAGATAAATCAACATGGCGCCGCGTAACCAATACGCGATTTGGCAATGGAACTGCCGCGGGTATCGTCGCAAGCGAAAAAACCTGCAGCAGTTCGTAACAAGTAAGGAGGCGCCAGATGTCATCGCCCTGCAGGAAACCGGGGGGATCGCAAAATTATCGGGGTATAAAAACGTACAGTGCTTCCGGCGAGAAGGCAACCGTCACGACGCTGATACACAGAAACCTCTCGGCTGTCGAGCACGATACCGGTGTGCGCGGCATAGACCACGTCCTCATTGAAATAATCCCCTCCCGTAAAGAAGAGTGAAGTCTATTTATTCTGAACATATATAGTCCACCCCGGCACAAGCCTAAATTCGGCCCACTCTTCCGCAAAGTGTTGAGCGTAGCGCACAAGCAGACACTAGTCATGGTCGGCGATTTTAACGCGCCACACGCGGCTTGGGGATACAGCATAGAGAACATTAAGGGCCGAAGCCTATGGGCAGACGCTCAGCACGAAGGACTAACGCTCATAACTGACCCTCAGGCACCAACCAGAATAGGAAACAGCGTAACCAACGACACGACACCAGATCTCACATTTACGAAGAATGTAGCAGTTTCTCAATGGACAAACATGCAGAAAAGCTTAGGTAGTGACCACTACATCGCCGTCACAACGGTACAAGCAGGCCCAAGGAAAAAGAGGGGGAGAGAACTGAAGCTAGCAGAATGGGACTCTTTCCGCAGAAACCGACAAGATGATGCGGAAGGCACTATAACGGACATTGAGAAATGGGCAGAGAAACTGCAAGAAAACATTAAACGAGCTACCAAAACTGCTCCAGAGGAGGCAGGTATAGAGGAGATGGATTGCAGATTATTGCATATGTGGGAAGCAAAAGGTAGCATGCTGAAAAGATGGAAAAAGCAGAAACATAATCGGAAATTAAGGAAGAGAATTGTGGAATTAAACAAGGAAATTGAGATACATGCAAATAGGTTAACCCAACAGAAGTGGGAAGCCACGTGCGACTTGATGGAAAGGCAGATAGGAATGTCCAAGACCTGGAACATTCTCCGATGCCTCTTGGACCCCGGAAATACACAAACCATACAAAGACACAATCTACAGAAGGTTATACACAGCTACAATGGTACAGAAGAAGAGCTCTTTCGAGAGCTCCAAAAGATGTACGTTGGAGATGCGGATAGAGAACTACTTCCGGAGTGTCTAGGTAACGAGAATCCTGATCTTGATACCCCTATTACGGAGACAGAAGTCAGATATGAACTTACCAGGCTCAACTCGAAATCTGCACCAGGACCTGATGGGATAAGCAACAAAACACTCAGGAACTTCGACGATGTATCCATCCGAGCTCTCACGGACAACATGAATAACTGCTGGGAGCAAGGCAGCATTCCAAGTCAATGGAAATCAGCCCAAATCATTTTTATACCAAAGCCTGGAAAGAAACCACAACTGACGAACTTAAGGCCCATATCACTGACATCCTGCGTCGGTAAACTCATGGAACATGTGGTTCTCACACGTCTCACGAGATACATGGATCATGGAGGACTTTACCCACATGCCATGGTTGGATTTCGAATTTCGACCAAAGTTATCGACGCAGGATATTATGCTCAAACTAAAACATCAGATCGCAGATGCTGGTGAGAAAAGTCTAGACACTAAGGCAATACTAGGTCTCGATCTAACTAAGGCCTTTGACACCGTCACGCACAAGGCCATACTACAAAATCTCCAAAAGCTGGATGTAGGACGTAAAACATACGCCTACATCAAAGACTTCTTGACAGATCGTACCGCAAAGATTTCAATTGGAAAATCCAGATCGGACGTGCTCAAGTTAGGTAATAGGGGTACCCCGCAGGGTTCAGTCCTACCTCCCTTTCTATTCAACGTGGCAGTGATCGGTCTTCCTGCGAGACTAGAAAAGACAGAAGGACTCGGACACAGCCTCTACGCGGACGACATCACTCTTTGGGTGGCGGGTGGAAGCGATGGGCATGTGGAAGAGATCCTTCAAACAGCAGTAAACACGGTGGAAGGCTACATCAAAGACAAGAGACTGAGATGCTCCTCGCAAAAATCAGAACTTCTGCTCTATAGGCCCACATGCCGGGGTCGAAAAAGCATTAGGGAAAGGCCGGGCATTGTGGTCACAGTAGAAGGCACCACGATACCTATAGTGGAGAGCCTGAGAATACTGGGACTCCGCATATCCAAAAACGGCCATAACGGAGAAACCATTAGACTACTTGACAATAGTGTTCAACAAACAATCAGGCTAATAAAGCGGATATCCAACAGGCACTATGGCATGAAAGAGCACAATCTCATCCGATTAATAGAAACATTCGTAATCAATCGTATTGTATATGTGGTTCCTTACCTCAAGCTCTACGCTGCGGAGAAAGCCAAGATAGACTGCATTATTAGAAGGGCGTATAAGCAAGCCTTGGGACTTCCGGCAAATACGTCAAACGAGAAATTCTTGGCGCTCGGCGTGCACAACACATTAGACGAACTTATTGAGGCCCAGAGAGTAGCGCAGTATGAAAGGCTTACACAGAGTTTGACGGGGAGACACATCTTAGATGACATCGGAATAACCTACGAAGCACAGCACGGAGTGCGGAGAGACATCCCAAGGAATATAAGGGAACATCTATCAATACCCCCAATCCCTAGAAACATGCACCCGGAGTTTCACCAAGATCGAAGAAACGCACGAGCGAGAGCTCTCCACAAAAGATTCCGTAGTGCCAGGGACGTGGTCTATGTGGACGCGGCGGAGTACGCAAATGGACAGAGTATGTCGATAGTTGCTACGAGTCTAGAGGGTGACTGCAGAGTTAGTGGGACAGTAAAAACATGGAAGGCAGAGGTGGCGGAGGAAGCTGCCTTAGCACTGGCAATAGCCTCCACTGAAGCTAACATCGTAGTAAGCGACTGCAAGACAGCCGTCAAGAACTATGCAAAAGGAAGAATCTCGCCGGAAGCACTGAGAATTTTCAACAACTTTCGTGAAGATCGCGACATTCACATTATATGGGCAGCCGCACACTCCTCCCTTCCCGGGAACGAAATAGCGCACAACCTGGCTCGAGAAATGACAGGCCGAGCAGGTGACACGCAACAAATACTGGAAACGGAGAGAGACCGGATGACCAGCTTTAACGAGATCACCAATTACTATAAATTGGGAAGGGCCCATTTACCCCCGCCACACTCCTCGTTAAATAGACGGCAAGCGACGGCATGGCGCCTCTTACAAACAGATACATATCCGAACCCGGTGGCCTACCACCGCTACTACCCGGACCTTTACACGGATAGATGTAGATTCTGTGAAGAAAGGGCGGACCTACCACATATGGTTTGGGCTTGTCCTCGTACACCCATACAGAATAAAATAATTAAGACCAGAGAGCAGTGGGAGACCGCGTTGCTCAGCTGGGCACCAGAAGACCAACTCAAGGCAATCCAGCAGGCCGAAGATGCCGCCAGGGCCCAAGGGCTCGAGGCCGTCATTTAGGTAGAGGCCTAGGTCTCAAATCTGCTGTGCACAAATAAAGTTTATTCCTCCTCCTCCTCCTCGACGAATTCGTAGCTGTGAGCCTTTCCCGAGTTAAACGACTTGCTTACTTTAGTAAAAATATGTTTCAGCGTCGGGTCTTTCCGCTGTTCTTCAATAAGTTGTCCTTTAGTTACGTCTCGAAAGACAAGTGCGGGAACGCACAAGGGACGAATCTTGCCTTGTTCTTCTTCTTTAGTTTTGGCTTTAGGCACACTCGATACATGCTGAGGCTTCCTAGGCGCCTTAGTCAGTTTCATTTCTATCGACGACGACTCCACGTTGGGAGCAGCGGGGTGCTTCCTGTCAGAGTCCGGATCGTATGGTCCTCTGACGCTTGGAAGATTTCCCAGAATTACGTCGTAGAGGGGCTCGTCCATACATGCCACTGTTAATTTGCCTGTAAAGTACGGCGTGTTCATTTGTACGACAGAATCAGGTAGGTAGCTTGTTGAGCCATCCAGAAGAATAACGTTGCTCGTTCTTCCCGTCATATGCACCTGTGGAACGAGTTCTCGTCTGACAATTGTGGTATTAAAACCGGTGTCTCGTAATACACGAACACTTCTTCCTAGCAGCCGGCCTTCAACCACTGGAATCCCGTCGATGAGGAAAGTTAAAGCAGTCCCAGGTTTCTCGTCATCGCTGTCACTTGATCGGCGAGTCTTCTTTTCTGAAAGTTTTGATGCTTTCACTGGACGAGGCCTAACTGGTTGAGATTCCGTTATTGAACACGAAGAACTCGGTTTGTTGTCCCCGTACAGAGTTCGGCAATTTTCAGCTGTATGTCCCGTTCTGTCACACAACTCACAACCCCATGATCACGAAAACGCTCTAAGACGACTTTCAATCGCTCTCCGTTATCGCCTTTCTTCTCGGACACAATTACATCATCAAGATAGGCTGGAACCGCGTGTAAGCCAGGGATAATAGTGTCGATTTTCCTCTGGAAGATTGACTGTGCAGACGATATTCCGAACGGTAGCCGATTACAGCAAGATAAGTCGTTGTGCGTATTGATTACACAAGGTTTGCGCGCGGCTTCGTCTAGAGACACCTGACTGTAAGCGTTTCGCAAGTCTAGAGTGCTGAAACATTCACCGCCACTTAAAGCGGCGAACATATCCTCGATTACAGGAATAGGATACTGTTCGATTGCGCAAACCGGGTTCAATGTAACATTAAGATCGCCACAAATCCGTACCCATGCATCTTTTTTTAACACCGGCACTATGGGCGTTGCCCAATCCGAATAGCTGACTGGCGATAAGTCGCCAAGGGAAACGAGTCGGTCGAGCTCAAAAGCTACCATGTCGCGTAGCGCATAAGGAAGAGATCTAGCCTTACAAAACTTTGGTATTGTTCCATCTTTGAGGTGCAAGCTTGCTGGATGATCCTTCATTAGAGCGAGTTCCGGGGTGAAGATGTCCTGGTAGTCTGAAAATGGCCTTGACTTTGCAGGTGTCCATTTCGCTCGTTTCTGTGGCTCCGCAGGCCGGTGTCACATGTAGCACCGGAGCGCCAGCGTTGTTCAGCAGCGTCAGCAGGCCCCTTCCGCATAGGCTTGGCCCTTTGCAGTCGAGCACTGTGAGGTGACAGTCCACGAGTACGTCTTTGAAACCTACACATAATTTCAGGTCGCCCAGCACTGGTAACCGCCCTGCGTAGCAAGACAACTTCACACGTGACGGCTTCAAGGCAGGCCAATGGTTTCGATGCTTCGTGCACAGTTCCCTAGAAGTGACACATACTGGCGACCCGGTGTCGACTTCCATGGCTACTTGAACGCTGCCCCATATAAATGAGTGGCGGATTCGCGGCTCGAGAAAATTTTTACTCTCTGAAACCAATTTCCAAAGGTGGACTTCGTCACTGCCATCGTCCATTGGCGTTGTTTCCGTTATAGCCAGTGCATTTGCGTGCATCGCTCTGGTAGGTAAGCTTCCGCGGTTAGGGTGGCGCTGACAGCAAGGTGTCCCCACCGCCCACAACGATAGCAACGTGCATTTTCCCATCCGCAACTGCCATAATCGTGTTTTGAACTGCCGCACCTTCCGCATTCTAGATGTTCTTCAGCCTTTCTGTTTTCCCCGGAGGGCGCTTTTCGAGCCGCCTGCAATTTCAATAGAGCCTTTGGCTCGGATGACATTTTCATGGCATCATTCTCGGCAGTTTCAGCTGAAATTGCGAGCGCTTCAGCCTCCGCTAGCGTGAGGTTAGCCCGTCCAAGTAATGGCTTCTGTAGGGCCCTTGACCGCACACCGCACAGAATGCGATCCCTGAGCATCCGTTCCAGGGCGTTGCCAAAATTGCAGTTATCGGCTATGCGGCGTATTTCCACCAGAAACTGCGTGACAGATACCCCTTCCATCTGGCAGTGATTAAAAAACTTGAATCTTTCCGTTATTTCATGTCGCTTCGGATCATCCGAAGCACCTTCGTTTAGCACCTCCACAACTTGCCAGAAGCTCAACGAGTTTGGGGCTCGTGGTGCGACCTTGCCGGCTAATACTTGCATGGTTTGCGTGCTCAATGCTACCACGAGAAGTGCTCTCTTTTTGGCTGAATCGGTGGTTCCGTTAGCTTCAAAGTGGGCATCTGCCTTAATGAGATACGGCCTCTACTTATCTGCATGTTCGTTTAATTCAGGGAGCATATGATGAGCCATGCTTATCGTCGGGGAGGCTGCCTTCGCGGTGGCCGATTCCGGGTCTTCTTTCATCGAATGGGGGGGGTATCCTGGCTCGTCGCCACTGTAGCATAGCCACGGCTCGCGGCCCGAACAGTTACGAGGCACAGACTGCTCGAACATAGAAGACGTTTATTTAGGGGCGTGTGAAAGCTTTCATCCCCTGAAGTGGGAAGGGAAGTGGGAGCGGAAAGAAGGAACGGAAGTATACTGCGCATGCGCAGAAATCCAGCATCACGAAGACACAACAGGCTGAAAACCCTAGATTACCAAAACCTTATGGAACTGGATCAGAAGTTATGGTTCCCTTACTGTAAATAAAGCGAGTATCCCAATATGTAAGGCTCTTCCTGTACTTAAGCCATATTAGACCAATCGTACATTGCACTGATATGAGCAATTCCGTACTTTATTTAACAAAAATAAGAAGTGTAACGAAAGGGTCAACGTACAATATAACTTAACTTTGTTGTAGCGCAAGCTGAACAAGGACAACAGAAAGGCACATCTGACACACATGGCGCCAACTTTCATTAACAGATTTATTCCCGGTTCTCGTGGTTATATTTACACTTTCGAAACGCCCTACAGCAGGTAAAACTTTTGGTAAAAATGAACAAAAAGATAAAAACTGGTAACAAAACGAAAGCACTTTTTGACTCACATATTCACAGACGTGTACACGTAAAGCGCGAACAAAGATAATTGAGCACTTTTGAGGATAATGGAATAGGATTACTGACGCATCCGCCGCCGAATGTTGATGTGTGCCTAGCTTGTATTATCAAGCGCGTCATCTCACACTGCTTCTAGTCATGATGACTGTTTCTTTAAATCTAAGTTGGCATTGGCATCTCTGGCAATGGATGGCAAGAAAGACGTCAGCGGCCAAGTTTACTTCGTAATTGTGTTTCCGAAGCCTGTCATTTAAGCATCTGCCTGTTTGACCAATGTAGCATCATGCACATGCGAGAGGAATGCGGTATGCCACAACCGCGATGCAATCATATAATTTGCTTTTACGTTCGTATTCGCACGCGGTACTTGCGATTCTTTCTAGCCTTGTGTTTCTACACAGGCTGAAAAATTTATTAGGCGCCGAAAATACGACATTGATGCCCCTCCTTCCAGCAATCTTCTTTGATCTATGGGAGAACCCATGTATGTAGGGGATGACAGGAAACTTTCTTTTCTTTATGTCAGTGCTTGTACCATGCACCTGCTCCGAAATGCTTTCCTGTGCCTTCTCAAGCAATCCTTCGGCGACTGACACAAGTATGTGGCTCGGGTAACCAGCGCAGCTTAAACGCGAGGCTTGCCGTCCGGGGCTATCGTGCATTAGGTGCTGGCATGATTTCTTTAGTGCTCCGCTGAAGCACATCTTCGTAATTCCCCTCTTCACAAGCTTTGTATGCACGGAATGGAATGGTAAAAGTGGCTTACTTGCCCTAGGTTCGTAACACCAGCAGGTTTTCTTATCGGGGAGCACAAACTTGATGTCAAGCAATCTATTCCTTCCGTCGCATGGCCTTTCAAAGGTCCGTTCTTGTGGGTTAAGGCAGCCACGAATACCGGTAAAAACTGGAGTACATTCATTAATAATATGAACGTGGCCTCATCCTCTGGAGACGTCCGTACGTGCTCCAGAGGTCGAGGCTACGAGGATCCACTCCGAAGGTGTTGACGCCTTGAAAAGCTGTAAGCCTCCACGTCAGAAATTACCTGTGAAACATGTAGAATCATACTTGTTACAGCGTGAGGTGTGTGTGCTGCGAGCTGATAAAAAGGCGGCTTCACAGTTTTTTCGCATGAATAGTTCAATGAGAAAGCTATAAACGCTATTTCGGCGCTTTTTATTCAGAGAAATGGCATTTTTTGTAATAAGGTCAGAGCGAAAGCACAACAAATGTGTAAAAAGATGAATCTGCAAGGTGTAATGAGCAGCATAAAAAAGATGGAAGGATTGTCTGGAAGTATTTTTCAGCGCTAAGGCTCACAAAGACGGTGCACCGTTGAGGGTGATAGTTTCTGAGAGGGACACATGGTAGAAATATGTCGCCTTGTAACTACAAGAAAAACTAGACTTGCTGGACGTCAATGACCCTTTCCTCACAAAAGGTTCCGAAGAGGTTTCAAATTTTCTAGCAGCTCATGAAAATGAAGGTTCAAAGGCCTTCTCCGGAGATGCTAAAAATGTTGTGAAATGATTGTGGCAGATAATAATAATCTGCCACAATCAGAATTATTAACCTGTACTGATTGTTGCATCGATACATAAAACATTGATATGAAAAATTGAAATGAAGGTTTAAAGGCCTTCTCCGCAGATGTTAAAGATCTTTTTTATTCCCTGCCACAATCAGGATTATTAACCTTTACTGACAGTTGCATCAATACATATTGTCAGGATTTGCAAGCAGCAGGAACTGATAAGAAAAGGCAGGACACTTTAATTGCAGGTCAAATAAAAAACGATCGTGCAGGGACCTATTTGCCACAGTTCGCGAGATCTTCCTCTACGTGCCACGTACTGGATGGGGCATTTGCCTCCCAACAGAGAGAGCATCGTACCGATGCTCACCTAGCGGATGTAAGATATGTCAGCCGAAGTGTGGGCACTTCATTTCGAACAATAGATCTCCATACGCACAATGTGCACAACTTCTGGTGGACGCTGCCTCACATTGGAGGAAACAGGACTGTCAGGCATAACCTGACTTAGGTCACTATGCTCACTCAGGTCACTGAGGCGCTGTAAAACATTGTACGGACGAAAGTACCGCCTAAGTAGCTTTTCTGAAAGCCCTCGACGACAGATGGGACTCGAAACCCACACATTCCTGTTGTCGGGCGATTCTGACGCGGGCGAGTTGTCTCGCTTCGTCAACACGTTGAGCGAAAGCTTCAGCATCCGTGCCTGTATCACCGCAGTCATCTCGCAACATCGCATCGAGCATCATCGTCACTTCACGGCCACGAACAAGGCTATATCGTGTCTTTCGCGTTGTTTCCTGTTGAGCAGTGTTGTAAGGAATGTGATATACAGTAGAATGTCATCCCAATTTTTGTTCTCCACGTCTACGTACATACTCAGGAGGTCGGCGATAGTCTTGTTCAAGCGTTCTATTGAGCCGTTGGTTTGTCGGTGATAGGCCGTGGTATTTCGCTGAGCCATGCCGCTGAAGCTAAGCACTGTCTTTAGAAGCGTAGCCGTAAAGGCAGTCGCTCTCTACGTTATTATCACCGCTGGTGCACCGTGCCTTGGAATCACGTTTTCAAAAAAGAATCGCGCTGCTTCGACTGCGGTGTCACTCGGAAAGGCCTTGGTTTCTGAATAGCGTGTAAGGTAATCGGTGGCAACTATTACCCGATTATGGCCAGTATTTCAAGTCGAGAATTGTCCGAAAAGGTCCATCCCAATTTGTGAATATGGGGTCGTGGGCACTTCGAATGGTTGTAGTAGCCCAGCTGGTTTCATATATGGTGGTTTGCGTCACCGACCATCGAGGCATGTGCGACGTAATGTTTCACAAAGGTGGCAATCCTCGTCGAGTAATATTTCTTTTTGACTCGGACCAGTGTTCGCGTGTAGCCGAGGTGGCCAGATGTCGGTTCATCGTGGCAAGCTTGCAAAATCTCATGACAGAGGCACGTTGGGACGACAAGTAGGCGGCTACTTCCACGTGAAGAGATGCTCTGCTTGTCAAGAACATCATTACGTAAGCCTAATGACGGCAAGCTCCTTACAAATGTTTTGGGCGCGCTTGTAATTCGGCCGTATAAAAATTCAATAAGCGCGATCAGTTCGCTGTCTTCCCTCTGCTGATGAGCAATCGTGGCCGTGACTAGAACACATATAAAAGCCATGGCTTCGTTATCTTCTGTGACTTTCTGCATAATAGGTGACTTTAAAAGGCAGTCGGCATCGGAGTGCTTTCGTCCGCACTTCTTGAAGCCTTAGCCTTAAATGCGCTAGACGACCGGACGAATCCTTCAAGTTCGTCAGCCAGCAAAGTCGCTGACAACACTGAAGGAACGGCCATAGAGATACGGGCGAAACGTCACAACTGCCCATACCACCCCAAGGCATTCCTTTTCTATGGTTGAGTAATTAGACTGAGCACGTGAGAGCGTTCTGCTTTCGTATGCAATGCCTCTCTCGGCTGAGTCTTGCCACTGCACGAGCAGAGCGCCTAGACCTACGTTGTTAGCGTCCATATGAATCATGGTAGGAACGTCCTCGTTAAAGTGAGCCAGTAATGGAGGCGTTTGCAGGCGCTGTCGGAGATCATTAAACGCTGCTCGTTTTTGTTCGCCCCATACGAAGGCATCGTCTTCTCTTGTAAGGTGCGTTAACGGTGTAGCTATGTGTCATAAAATGGCTATAAACCTTCGGTAATACGAGCAGAGACCTAGGAAACGTCTCACGGCCTTCTTATCCGTTGGCGTTGGAAACATTGCGACGGGCGTGATCCTGTCGGGGCCAGGGCGGACGCCTTGATGACTCACAACATGACCTAAGGACTGGAGTTCCACGAATCCAAAGTGACACTTTTCTGCTTTCAGTGTTAAACGGTGGACCGGATCATTTCTAGAACCACCAGCAGCCATCTCAGGTATTCCTCGAACGTTTCCGAAAAAACTGACATTTTAGAGGTATACCAGGCATGTCTGCCACTTCAGGCCTGACACAGCCATATCCATGAGTCGCTGCAAAGTTGCTTTAGCTGAGCATAAACCGAAAGGCGGGACCTTGAATTCATAAAGCCCATCAGGTGTGATGAATGCAGTCTTTTCTCTGTCTCTCTCGTCAATCTCGATTTGCCAATAGCCACTTTTGATATCCATCAACGGGAAGTAGCGGGCATGTCTCTCCCTGTGGAGAGAATCATCGATATGCAATAATGGGTATACGTCTTTCTTTGCCACCCGGTTCAGCTTACAGTAGTCGACACAAAAACGTAGACTGCCGTTTTTCTTTTTGACCATCACTACCGGCGATGCCCACGGGCTTTTTGATGGTTGGATAACGTCGTCGCCGAGCATTTTCTTCACTTGCTCTCGGATCGCTTCGCGTTCTTTTGGTGCTACATGATATAGGTTTTGTCGGATTGGTATCGCTGTCTCATTCGGGATAATCCAGTGCATCATCAGTGGCGCCTGACCAAATCCAGATGTCCTCGAGAAGCAACCGCAAAAGCGGTGAAGCAGATCCACAAGGCACTGCTTTTCCGCAGGTGATAACCTCGCGCTCACATCAAGAACAGGTAACGGTACCGAAGCGTCTCGCTCTCCTTGTTGTAATACAAAGCATTCGCCGAATTCTGCAATCTCGTCGAGGTAAGCAACTGCTGCCCCTTTTGCAATGTGTGGCCGTTGCTTCGTGAAGTTTGTAGCCGGAGTTCTGTTTCCCCATGCATTACTTTGGCGAAACTTCTGGGCGTGGCAATACCTTGAGTGGGCAAAAGCGCAATTATGTGCTCGGAAATGCTTTCCCCATCGTACTCTGTGTCGCGCCTGACGGAAACGAGACGGCAAGACAACGTTGGGAAGGTCACGTCGTATATGATGCGCAAGGACTTCCATTGTAGTTTGCACTATCGTCCCCAGACAAGGTTAGTATACCTTCTGGTATTTTGATGACGGCGCCGTACCCGCGTAAGAACTTCATAACTAAGATTACAGTCGGGGAGAATATCAAAATTTGCGATGACTGACGAATCCCCTATGTAGACCCTTGCAGTACACTTGCCAGTCGGCGTCAGTAGCAGGCCTCCAGCACCTGTATTGTGCGGCCCTGACCATTCCACTCTCATTTTACGAAGTCTGTCCACCAGTTTTTCAGTTACGATCGAAAAGTGCGTGCCAGTGTCTGCTAGCGCCGTCACGTCGCGGCCGTCAATTGATACAGTAACATCGGCGCTAACAATCTCGTCTATGGTCAAATCATCCGGCTGTATCGGCTTCTCGTTCGATGGCAATGGGGGATTTTCGGCACTTCGACGTGCGGCAACGTTCCGCCTTTAGGTCGCGGCCCTCAGTTTCCCCTGAGGTACGCGAGATTACCTGTTTCCCCTCAGGGCTGGGAGATTACCCTCGGGCCACGTCGGTGCAACTGCGTCTTGCAACTGGAAAACGGTGTCCCGGAGAAGGGGAGCGTGACTGGTAACCGGGAGAATCGGCTTGCCGGCTCCTCAAATTGGCGTCGCTGTTCACTTGGCTGCCGCCAAAAGCACAACAAGAAGCAGTGGATGGAAACGCTTGGTACCCTTAGACGCGATGAGGGCAATGACGGCAGATGTGACCCGCTTACCCACACTGGAAGTACAGGGGCCTGTAGTCAGCTGTGCACCAAATGTCGGTTCTGCGAAGCGGTGGTCGCGTCGGTTGTTCCCTATGGCACCAAGGTGATGCCGGTGTTGACTGCTGGGGATACTGCGGCGTCGCCATTAGAGGTGGGGGTCGACGGACAACATCTTCGTAGCTGGGCAGCCACGTCTGTGAATGTGACTGTGGTGTCAGCATGAATTTGGTTCGGGAGCCGCAAAGGCTTGCTTTATTTCTTGGCGCACAGCTTCAGCCACCGACGCAGCTGTGCATTGATTTGGCTTGGCAGTGAGCTTAATTTCTTCTTGAACGATTTCCCGTATCAGCCGGCACAAGGAACCTTCGTCTCTGACCATCAGTGCTGTGGCGCTTGCCAGTCCAGTGCTGGTGAGGTGATCATACTGGCGTCTGCGTAGAAGTAATGCGCGCTCTATGGCCGTCGATTCTTTAATGAATTCATCGACGCTCGTCGGCGGGTTCCGCACAAGACTAACAAACAGCTACTCGTTTACGCCACGCATGAGGTGGCTGAGTTTTTTTGCCTCGAGCATATCGGGCTCTGAACGACGGCAAAGACGAGCCATGTCCTAAGCGAACATGGTAAGAGTCTCATTCGGCTTTTGAATCCGTGATTCGAAAAGATGCGTGTGGTGTCGCCTTTCGGTGGTCCCGAACGTATGGAAGATCTTCATCTTCTCCTATGTACCGCGTACTGTATGTGGTAATATGGTGCCGTTAGGTTTAGTACGGAAGCAGGTACACCCATAGAGAATTTTTTTTTAGAAGTGGTTAGTTTTTATTTGTCGTCTACATTTATCGAACACAAAGTTCCCTGTATCTTCACAAACAGGAAGTTTGTACAGGTTCTTGCCTAGCACTAGTGCTAAGTAGTCTACCTTTAGCCAAACTGCACAGAGACCTGTCAGAGCGCCTTCACGAATCTAAGGTTGTCAACGTTTTAGATATGTTGAGTACTGTTTAGTTCTTATTGACTATACATCCGCTCGTTTTACTAATCAATGTGCTCCCGTTCTTGCTGCTATTCGTGACTGCCTTAACCCATAAGAACTGACCTTTGAAATGCCATGCGACGGAAGGATTAGATTCCTTGACATCAAGCTTCCGATCACCTATAACAAAACAGCTGATGTTACGAACCTAGGGCAAGTAAGCCATTTTACCATTTCATTCCGCGCATACAAAGCTTGTGAAGAGGGGAATCGCGAAGATGTGTTTCAGCGAAGCAGTGAAGAAATCATGCCAGCACCTAATGCACTATAGCCTCGGACGGCAAGCCTCGCGTTTAAGCTGAGCTGGTTACCAGAGCCACGTGCTTGTGTCAGTCGCAGGAGGACTGCTTAAGAAGTCATCATCATCATCAACAACAGCAACAGCAGCAGCAGCAGCCTGGTTACGCCCACTGCAGGGCAAAGGCCTCTCCCATACTTCTCCAACAACGTCACAAGTAAGAAGTCACAGGAAAGCAGTTCGGAGCAGGTGCATGGTGCAAGCACTGACATAAAGAAAAGAAAGTTTCCTGTCATCCCCTATATACACGGGTTCTCCCATAGATTAAAGAAGATTGCTGGAAGGAGCGGCATCAACGTTGTATTTTCGGCGCCTAATAAATTGGTCAGCCTGTGTAGAGGCACAAGGCCAGAAAGAATCGCACGTACCGCATGCGAAAAGGAACATAAAAAAAGTTCATTGATGGCACTGTGGGTCTGGTATACCGCATTCGTTTCGGGTGTGGACGATCCTACATTGGTTAAACAGGCGGATGCATAAATGTCAGGCTACGAGAAGAATATAACAAATCAAACAACCTGGCTGCTGCAACTTTCTTGCCATTCATTGCCAGAGATGTCAATGTAAACCTAGATTTAAAGAAACAGTCATCATGAGTAGAAGCAGGTATGAGATGAGGCGATTCATAATAGAAACTAGACACATATGAACATTCCGCGACGTATGCCTCACTAAACCTTCAATTTCATTATCCTCAAAAGAACTCAATTATCTTCGATCGCGCTGAACATGTATATGCATGTGAATACGTGATTCAAGAAAGTGCAAACTGGTTCCCAGTTTTTTTTTTGTGTGTTCATTTTTACCTAAATTTTACACGTGCTGTGTATAACGTTTCGAGGGTGTAAATATAGCGACGAGAACGGGAAATAAATCTGTTGAATGTTAGCGCTCTGTGTGTCAGATGTGCCTTTCTGTTGTCCTTGTTCAGCTTGCGCTACAACAAAATAAGATATGACTTATCAACAAACCTTTATAGCTATCATCATCGAGCACAATGTAAATTTGTATTCCCGAATGGATGGTATTCGTCAAATTTTATGCCTGCGTGAATTGCCTGCATTAACCTAGTGCTCATAACAAAAGAAGCTGTATTAATTTTCTTCTGTTTAAAAGGTCCTAGAAATTCAATAGAACTACGCATTGTTCTGAGGGAAGTATTAAGGATTGACTATATCTCTAAGGTTGTATAGGAGTTTCCTTCATGAACAACATTGGAATAAATATGTTTACCTTTGGAAGTTTCAGAATCGAAACGTTGTACAATTTTTGCGGATATCACAATAATTGTTTAAGATATAGAGAATAAAAATTTAAGTACGGACGGGAGACACTTGAGTGGTTACGCGGTCGGCTTCAGAATGCGACAGGGTCTGTAGGTGCTACCTCGAGGTAACTGCTAGGTTCTTCGTATGTATATCCTATGTCCCATAGACCCGGCAAGCGGCATGATCATGCGCGGTCTCATTGCAATGTTGGCCTGTGCTTGTTTTGCAATAAACGGCGCCTGATTCAGTCGAAATGCGAATCCATATGTACATGTATTTAGAATTCATATGCATCGTATGCGTGCACATGTTTATCAGGTTCTCGATTGTAGTACTAGCATAGATCTAAGTCCAAAATCAAGAAAGGGGCTGACAGACGGAATAGCACACTATGGTATAAAGTTTGTAAACAGGGATAAGGTGCCTCAGAAAGGCTGGCTAACGTTTCGATAGGAGGAACTATCTTCGACAAAGGCGAAGTTCTTTGACGAAGATAGGTCCTCCTGTTTACAAACTTTATACCATAGCATAGATGTTTTTTTAATATATTGATACGGACTCACTTATTCAACTTTGTGTTGATGTCAGCAAAACGTGATCACTTAAAAATGGCCACTAAATCCAACATCAGCAAAAAATATGATTCACATCGAATGCACTTGTTGGAATAGACATGAGGCAATGATATCACGCAATGATCAATTATATTCTATAGAACCATCTAAAACTTGTACAACTGTCTTAATTTCGTCCGATCCAAGACGGACTCCCACGCAATGTTTTCTTGGGCACCGCAGAGGTCACAACTTCATGGTCATAGAATGTATGCATAGCTCGGTGAACCTGCTCAAACGTCAGCTCACTAATACTTGGCCCGACCTGTGAGGTTCAGTTGCATGTGCCTGTCTGCGTACAATTTTGACGGATATGGTTGAGAGCAAGCTCGGCTGAGCAGAAATTTGGTTAATATCAGTGAGATCAAGGTCAGCTGAGTAGAAGTTTGGTGAATCTGAGTCACAGCAACCTCGGCTGAGTAGAATTTTGCTGAATATGAGCCAGAGCAAGCTCCGCAGGGTAGAAATTTCGTAAAGAAAAGTCGGAGCAAGCAAGGCTGAGTACAATATTGGTGAATGCGAGGGGGCGGGCAAGCTCGGCTAAGTAGAAGGTTGATGACTTTTGTTTATGATACCTCACAGGCCCCTTGACAGGGCATTGAGTAAGGGGGGTAATAAAGGTGCAAAGTAACTCGCTAGTGTACAAACATACGGCTCAAATTTGCACTTTAACACAAAGAAATGACACTGCCACGACAGTGCTGCTATGCATCCGTACTCAAGCAGAACACTTGTGCAAGTGCTGCTGCTGCTTATCCTGGACATTCTACCGAGTCGACCCTGCTGTCTGGATGGGCCGAGGATAAACGTTTGGATGAACGATACCAGAGCGTTCATAACGGAACCGTTTGCGAGTTCCTGCCCGCCTTTGGGTTGCCTGCATCAGATTTCATCGCCAACGCTGGAGACCACTGCCGTGCTCGTCGGGCAACAAGGAGCCACGTCACTTATCTGGCCGCTTGAAAAAGGAGTGATTCCTGCGCACACCGTGGGCCACGACACTGCTGCTATGCATCCGTACTCACACAGAACACTTGTACAGATTAGTTATTTGGAAACTAAGTGTTACCAGGACAATAATGTTCGTATCTTTGCGGTGTCGTGGCCACCTGGTGTAATTGATTATGTGAAGTATGTGCGCGCGGCTGTGTTGTACTTTTGGCGCCTTTTGGTTCTCGCGGGTGACATGGAGGTAAACCCGGGCCCTATGATAAAAGCGCAAGAATACAAGCTTTATGCCGTGGCAGCAACAGTTCAGCGTCTTGAAGCGAACAACATAAGCCTTTGTGAGTCTATGAATAAGGACCTGCACATGCACGTCACCCTCGAGAACGACCTTAAACTGCTAACTAAGAGGGTTACGGATTTGGAATCCAAACTTGAAACTCTACCTTCTAATCAGCTCGTTTCAAATGAAAATAGTGACATCTCTAAAATTCAGGACAAGGTGGACGACCTGGAAAATCGCTCAAGGCGGTCAAACGTGTTGTTTTTTGGTATTAATGACAGCGATGCAGCTGAGCTTTAGTAAAATAATAACAATATTTGGGGTTTTACGTGCCAAAACCACTTTCTGATTATAAGGCACGCCGTAGTGGAGGACTCCGGAAATTTTGACCACCTGGGGTTCTTTAACGTGCACCTAAATCTAAGCACACGGGTGTTTTCGCATTTCGCCCCCATCGAAATGCGGCCGCCGTGGCCGGGATTCGATCCCGCGACCTCGTGCTCAGCAGTCCAACACCATAGCCACTGAGCAACCACGGCGGGTGTTTGGGAAAATTCAGAGTGGTATATGAGGGCATTTGCTCTCAAAAGCTTGACATTGCTGTTACCTCCGTTGCCAGAGCTCACCGCTTAGGACGTTTTTCGACAGACAAGAAGCGACCCATCGTTGCAAAATTTTATAATGAAAAAGAAGTAGAATCTGTCCTCAGTCTCGGTTACAAAATAAAGAACTCCAATTTAAGTATATCACGCGAATACCCTGTGGCAGTTCGTCTGAAACGCCGTGGACTGTGGCAGTTTTCTAAAACGATAGGGAAGGAGGGGGACCGCATTCGTCTGTCGTTCAATAAACTTTGTGTGAACAATGATGTTTATCTCTGGGATACAACTGGCAATCGGGCTGTGCGTGTGTCTGAGTCTTGTACCGAATGACACTATCAAAGTCATCATGATGCTTCCGATCGTGCACCCCCATCATTGTCGGGACCGAAGTGTTTAGATAAGATGTGTTTCCTATACGCTAACATCAGAAGCGTTACGAAAAGTGCTGCCCTCTCCTCCCTTATCGACTCCACTGGAGCCTCGATATTAGCACTGACTGAAACGTGGCTTAACGATTATATTGCCGACGATAACATCATTTCATGCGAATCAGGTTTAAATTATTTTCGATGTGACAGAATGGACAGGAGAGGAGGTGGCGTCCTTATTGCGGTGAAGCAAGAACTGTTTAGCGTACCAGTTGCTGTTTCCTCTTTTCTGGAATGTATATTCATCTCGGTAAAGTGCATTACTACAAATATTATTGCCGGTGTGTTGTACCGTCCACCCGACCTCTACGATGGGTTTGCTGACAAATTTTGTCGCCTACTGACTGATGTGTGTACGCGTTTTCCAAATTCTGTCCTAATTATCTTTGGTGATTTTAATTTCCCCAGTATCAATTGGGACACTCTATCTGTCTCAGCATGTGATAGGGATGCGCACGCTTTCCTGCAGTCTTGTCTAAATTTTCACCTAACTCAGCTCATCACAAAGCCCACGCGACCCGCAGGTGCCACTGCCAACATTCTCGACCTGATTCTAACCAATTATCACGATGCTTTTTCTAAAATATTTCACCTTAGTGGTCTTTCTGACCATTACATCATTACCGGGTGCATCAATCACCGTATGCTTGACAGGAAAACCACCTCAAAGCGGATCAGGTGTTATAACAGGGCTAATTTTGACCAGATGAATCTCGAATTAACCACTTTTTCTGGGCGGTTCTTAGCTGAATGTACTTTCCGTTCCATTGAACAGAACTGGACGCTGTTCAAAACAACCCTACTTATTACAACTCATTACAAGATTCATAACGGTTATCTCAATTAGGTGCAGTAAAAGAGCGCCTTGGTTCAATGAGCGGCTGCGAAGAGGCAATAAAAATAAGAAGTGTTTGTATAGGCAGGCAGTTGCTAACAACCTATTCGCTACGTGGGAAAGTTACAGGAGAAGCGACAAGGATTACCAAAGAATGCTGAAAGCCACCCGGCGCCATTTTTACAATGACGTCTTACCCACTATGCTATCTAATAATCCCCAAAGATTTTGGAGCGTAATTAACCCACATTCACGTCCCGATTCATACTTCACAAATTCTAATAGTGATCAGCTGGATGATGCCCATTCTACTCAACTCTTTAACAACGCTTTTTCGTCTGTTTTCACTTATGAAGTCATTACCCCTTCTCTAGCACTCAGTTCCCTTCCCGATTATTCCATGCCCTCTATAGTCATAAGTGATGATGGTACTCTTTCTTTATTAGATAACCTTAAACATACTACAAGCACGGACCGGCTTGGCTTTAACTACAAAATACTAAGAAATATATCTCAGAGTCGTTTTTAGGTCCTATCTGCACTTTTTTCTCAGTCTCTATCATTTGGCTGCATCCCTCATGACTGGCGAGTAGCTAAAGTAATGCCACTTTTCGAGTCTGGCAGCCGCTTTGATCCCCTAAACTATACACCCATTTCATTGAATTGCACCTTCTCAAAGCTCCTTGAACATGTCATACATACCCATATCATTAATTATCTTGAAGATCACAACATCATATTGTAACGCACAGTTTGAGTGACGGTGCTTTAATCACTTCACCCTGGGCGAACTTGTGCCCGACAAGCAGCTAAACGAGAGCCTCACTAGAACGTCCACAGCCGTTTTCCGCAAGGGACCCGCTCCTCCTCTTCTTTTCTCGTGTCCCGCGCTGATGGCACGTTGCTCCGATTGCGCGTGCCTTGCAGGCCCGTGTTGCCCGCTTCACTGCCGCTATCTTTCGCAGGTAGCAGTAAGCATCTGGACGGACGCAGGAGGCGGCTGGCGCGTAATTTGAAATCGTCTTGCGTCATTGTTCCCCTTCCAAGAGTGCATCGTCCCGATGCGCATACAGAAGGCGGTGGTTTGTAGACTGTCAGGAATTCTCAATGTTTGTAGGCGGAAGCAGTTATTGCCTGTCGTAGTACGGTTTCATTCGGACGACATGAACGATTTCTGTTCGATGCCGCCGTCGTGATGAGGTTACTTGACCTTCTGGAGCAACTTCGTAGTTCAATAGACTGATTCGGCGAATTATCCTATACGGGCCAAAGTAACGACGAAGAAGCGTCTCTGATAGGCCGCGCATCCGTACGGGAGTCCACACCCATACTTTGTCTCCAGGTGCATACTGGACGTCTCTTCGTCGCAAGTTGTATCGGTCCGCGTCGGTTTGTTGCTGCTGCTGAATGCGCTGTCGCGCCAGCTGCCGTGCTTCTTCAGCTCTTTGTGTGAAGTCGCTGACGTCATTGTCATTTTCGAAGGTCTCATCTACAGGTAGCATTGCATCTAGGGTTGTGGTGACGGTCCGGCCAAACACGAGTTGGAAAGGTGTCATTTGAGTCGTCTCTTGCACAGCGGTATTGTACGCAAACGTGACGTACGGTAGTATCCTGTCCCATGTCCGGTGCTCCATGTCCACGTATATTGACAACATATCAGTCAGCGTTCTGTTCAGTCGTTCAGTCAGTCCATTTGTCTGCGGATGATATGGGGTGGTTTTTCGGTGACTGGTGTGCGTCAATTTCATGATGGACTGTGTCAAATGGGCAGTAAAAATGGTTCCTCGGTCCGTGATGAGAACTTTAGGAGCTCCATGCCGTAGTACTATGTTAGTGACGAAAAATTCTGCTACTTCACTGGCCGTTCCTTTGGCAAGAGACCCTGTCTCGGCATATCGAGTTAGGTAGTCAGTTGCAACTACGATCCAACGATTTCCCGATGACGATGTGGGAAAGGGGCCAAGTAAGTCCATTCCCACTTGTGCGAATGGAGTTTCCGGTGGCTGTATCGGTTGTAGGAGGCCTGCTGGCTTGAATGGTGGTATTTTACGTCTTTGGCAGTCCCGGCAGGTTCTCACGTAGTTTTGCACAGAGTTCAATAACTTTGGCCAGTAATACTTCATGCGGATGCGTGCGAATGTTCTGCTCACTCCTAAATGCCCTGCTGATGGGTCGTCGTGGCATGCTTCCAATATCTCGAGTCGTAACTTTGAAGGTACGACGAGCAGAAAAGTCTCTGCACTATGTTCAAAATTTCTTTTGTATAGGACATTGTTTCTCAGGACGAACGACGACAAGCTGCGGACAAAAGCTCGTGGTATGTCAACAGGGTGTCCTTCTAGATAATCAATGAGCAGGCGTAAATCCCCGTCGGATCGCTGATGCTGAGCCATTTGCGATGTTGTCACAGCTCCTAGGAACGGGCAATCCTGTTCATTTTCCCTAAGCGTAGATTCCGTGTATTCAATCGGTGCACGTGACAAGCAATCAGCATCACTGTGCTTGCGACCGGACTTGTATACAACAGTTATATCGTATTCCTGCAGCCGTAGACTCCATCTTGCTAGCCGTCCAGATAGGTCTTTGAGATTCGCCAGCCAGCACAATGAATGGTGGTCGCTGATAGCTCGGAAGGGTCGGCCATATAAGTATGGTCTAAACTTGCTGATGGCCCATATCACCGCGAGGCATTCTTTTTCTGTTGCTGAGTAGTTCACTTCAGCCTTCGACAGTGTTCGACTAGCATACGCAATGACTCGTTCCTCTCCATTTTGCCACTGAATGAGGACGGCACCGAGTCCTAAATTGCTTGCGTCTGTGTGAATATCAGTTTCGGCTTCCTCGTCGAAATGAGCAAGAACTGGGTGGTTCTGAAGACGCTTTCGGAGCTCATTGAAAGCATTCTCTTGCTCATTCAACCAGACGAAAGGCGTGTCTTCCTTTGTTAGCCGCGTTAGTGGTTCGGCGATCCTTGAAAAATTTTTGACGAAGCGTCTGTAGTAGGCGCAAAGTCCTAAGAATCGCCTAACAGCCTTTTTATCAGTTGGTTTGGGAAATTTCTCCACGGCCGCAGTCTTCTCAGGGTCCGGGCGAATGCCTTCTGAACTGACGACATGGCCGAGGAAAAGAAGCTCGCGAAAGCCGAAATAACATTTCTGCGGTTTTATCGTCAGACCTGCTGATCTAATAGCTTTCATCACAGCCCGCAGTCGTTCTACATGCTGCTCGAAGGTGGTAGAAAAAACCACGACATCATCAAGATAAACGAGACAGGTTTGCCATTTCAGACCGGTGAGCACAGTGTCCATCATCCGCGGAAACGTGGCAGGTGCGGAACAAAGGCCGAATGGAAGAACTTTGAACTCATATAGTCCGTCTGGCGTCACAAATGCCGTCTTTTAACGATCTCGTTCGTCCACTTCTATCTGCCAGTAGCCGCTTTTGAGGTCCAGGGAGGAAAAGAATTTGGCATCTCGTAGTCTATCTAGAGTGTCGTCGATTCTTGGAAGTGGGTACACATCCCGCTTTGTGACGGCGTTCAGCTTCCGATAATCAATGCAGAAGCGCAAGGTCTGGTCCTTTTTCTTTACAAGTACCACAGGCGACGCCCACGGACTTGCCGACGGCTGAATTACATCGTCTTCCAGCATTTCCTTAACTTGACTTCCTATAGCTTCTCTCTCTTTTGGTGACACTCGGTAGGGATGCTGGCAAATAGGCCTCACTGATTCGTCGACAATTATCCGATGTTTGGCAATAGATGTCCGCCGGACTTTGGATGACATTGAAAAACATTCGGCGAACTCTCTTACGAGTGCTTCTATTTGCTCCTTCTGTCTGGGCGATAGACCTGGTTCGATGTCGATGGCTGCAAGGACAGAATCCGTATCTTGGAATTTCGATGTTGAAATCTCTGGGATGCTCAGGTCTGTAACTTGGACGAAGTTATTAAGGCTGGCAATAACGGTTCCCTTCGCGACATGTTGCACCTCATTTCCAAAATTAGTGAGGAAAACGTTGGCACATCCACCACGCAGCTGAACAAGCCCTCTTGCCACGCAGATCCCTTTTTCGAGTAGGAGTCTGGTGTTGCTGTCTGCAATTCCTTCGCAGTCACTGAACGCGTCGCTTCGTACTGCGACGGCTACGCTGGATCTAGGAGGAAGCATCACGTCGTCATCGGCAATGTAAAGGGCGTCGAATTTTTCTTCAGTGTTGAATGCTGCGATAGCGTGCTTTGTTGAAAAGGAAACACATGATTCCGGCAGGTTGATTACAGCGCCATTATCCTGCAAGAAGTCCATGCCAATAATCAAGTCTCTTGAGCACTCGGGAAGGACGATAAAGCTAGCGACGTACGTGAAGCCTCGTATTCCTATTCTAGCCGTGCACTTGCCCGTGGGGTCGATGAGGTGTCCTCCTGCGGTGCGAACTTGTGGTCCTTTCCATGGTGTCAGCACTTTCTTCAGCTTCCTGGCAAGCTCATTACTTATTACCGAGTAATCTGCACCTGTATCCACTAACGCGTTCACTTCGTAACCGTCAACAAACACGCGTAAATCGGAACCAACGTCGCTCTGATGGCACTGGTTTCTGAGTCCCTCGTCGTCGCTCGGAGTCATCGATGGAGGTTCTTGTCTTTTCGCGTTGGCAGCGACCTTACCTCCTGAGGTCGCTGACTCTAGTTTTCCCGACGCGGGCTCTGTGAACGGCGTCTTGGGGAGCTTGAAGACGGGCGAGGGCTCGGTGACCGATGCCTCAACGGCGCTGTTGATCGAGGTTGGTGTTGCTGGTAGATGTATGGGGAGCTCTGACGAGTGGACAGATACTCTTCGATTTCAAATGGACGCTCACCATTTCGGGGGCAAGGGGCGTTCACCGGAAAGCCACGAAGCCCTGCCTGGCGATAGTGGCACATTCTGTACAGGTGGCCAGCCTCCCCACAGTGGTAGCAGAGGGGTATTCGGTCAGGAGTGCGCCATACATCAGCCTTCCTGAATCTTCTCTCGGGTGGCGGCAGCGTAGCTCGAGGCATCGAGCTATTGATTGAGGAAGTGGCGGCGACGTCAGCACGTCCGGGAGTTTGCCGCAGCACATCGGCATATGAGACGCTCGGTTGGCGCAGTAGTGGCGCTTGGGGCTCAGCACGTCCGGGAGTTTGCCTCAGCACATCGGCATATGAGACGCTCGGTTGGCGCAGTAGTGGCACTTGGGGCTGCGCACTGAGCTGTGGTTCCTGGACAGCCTGTCTGACCTCTTCACGAACCAGGTCTGCCAGCGAAGAGGGCGTTAGAGCGCTCTGGTCAAGCCGTAGCCTCTGGAGCTCTTCTCGCACTACAGATCGCACGAGCTCCCGTATGATCTCCGCGCTGTTTCCAAAGACGGCTGGAACTGCGTCTACAGAGGTGATGTTCATCTCCCGGTTGTACATCCTTGATCGCTGTTGCAACGTGCTTTCCATTGTTGTCGCCTCTGAACGAAACTCAGCAACGGTGCGCGGTGGGCTCCGAACCAACCCTGCAAACAGTTCCTGTTTTACGCCCCGCATTAGATGGCGTAGTTTCTTGTCCTCGCTCATGTTCGGATCAGCTCGGCGGAATAGGCGGGACATGTCTTCTACATACATGGCCACGCTTTCGTTATTCCGCTGGTTTCTTGCTTGCAGGGCAGCTTCGGCCCTCTCCTTGCGGTCGGTACTCGGGTAAGTCGCCAGCAACTCCCGTCGGAAAGCATCCCATGATACAAATGTCGCTTCGTGGTTTTCAAACCACGTTCGAGCGCTGTCCTCTAACGCGAAGTAAACATTTCGTAGCTTGCGCTCTCCATTCCATCCATTGAACTCAGCGACGCGCTCAAAGCGTTCCAGCCAGTCCTCGGCGTCTTCAAATGTGTCGCCGTGGAAAGGCTCTGGCGTCATTGGCGAGTTCACCACGATGTGAGTTGGCGTGGCTTGAGTTGCCATCTCGGTAGCGTTTCCGCTAGCAGATGCTGATGCTCCGATCGAATCCGGTAAAGGGGAAAACTCGGGGGGCTCACCACGTAGGCGACGACTGCTGCGTTGGTGAACAGGAGTCAACTCGATGGGTCCGAGTCGCCGTGAGTCCGGGCTCCTTTCTCTAACTTGAGAAGGGCTTGAAATCATACCCCGCACCTCCACCAGATTTGTAACACACAGTTTGAGTGACGGTGCTTTAATCACTTCACCCTGGGCGAACTTGTGCCCGACAAGCAGCTAAACGAGAGCCTCACTAGAACGTCCACAGCCGTTTTCCGCAAGGGACCCGCTCCTCCTCTTCTTTTCTCGTGTCCCGCGCTGATGGCACGTTGCTCCGATTGCGCGTGCCTTGCGGGCCCGTGTTGCCCGCTTCACTGCCGCTATCTTTCGCAGGTAGCAGTAAGCAGCTGGACGGACGCAGGAGGCGGCTGGCGCGTAATTTGAAATCGTCTTGCGTCAATATTTAAATATCAGCACGGTTCTCGCAAGGGATTTTCTTGCGACACTCAGCTTGCTGGATTTACTAACGACTTATTTAGTTTAACAGATGCCGGGATTCAAGTCGACGCTTTGTTTCTCAATTTTTCTAAGGCATTTGATTGGGTCCCCCACCATAGACTTCTAATCAAGTTATCGCATCTCAATGTTCGCCCTCAGGTTTTAGAATGGGTTAAAGACTTCCTCTCATCTCGCATTCATTTCACAGCTGTTAATGGTTCTAACTCTTCAATGGCTCAAGTCACATCCGCTGTACCCTAGGGGAGCGTGCGTGGTCCCCTGCTCTTTCTAATATTTATTAATGTTTTATCCAATTGTGTATCTTCCCAAATTAGACTGTTCGCGGACGACTGTGTTGTGTACCGAGCCATTAAATGTGAAACTGACCACCAGTTTTTACAAACTGACCTCGATTCAATTAACACTTGGTGTTCATCGTGGCTAATGATCCTAAACCATTCGAAGACAGAGCTGGTCTCCTTTACAAGAAACTCTTCCCGCATCCCAACCGCATACACTATTAATCACGTAACAGTTGAGACAGCTTCTACTTACAAATATTTAGGAGTTCACCTTCAGTCCCACTTAACCTGGAACTATCACATTGACCTGATTCTAGCAGCTGCTAACCGTTCTCTTGGCCTCTTAAAACGTAACCATCGACACGCTCCGGCGCCTGTGCGTAAAATTGCTTATATCACCCTAATCTGACCTAAAATCGAGTACGCTTCAGCCATATGGGACCCGGATCAAACCTACCTCATAGATAACATCGAATCCCTGTAGAACCGTGCTGCCCATTTCATTTTTTTCAGATTACTCACGTTTCACTAGCGTCACAGTGTTAAAGGCTCGTGCTGTTCTTGATAACCTTTCCCATCGTCGCAAACTTGCTCGCTTAACAGTTTTTCACAAAATTTACCATCATCCGTTGCTTCATGACGATTTCTTTCAATCAACATCGGCGTTCTTTCCACGCCGTGACCATCCTTTCAAGATCAAACGCATCATTTGCCGCACTTCATCCTTTGCGAAATCATTCATATCCAAAACAATTATTGAGTGGAACCAGCTGCCTGCTTCAATCGCAACTGAAATGAATTCGTCTAAATTTCATGAACTTCTAAAAAATGAATGCGATGAGTAGCTTTTCATCTAGTTTTGTTCCGTCACCGCAATGTGTTTGATCTTTAATATATATATGTATATATATATATATATATATATATATATATATATATATATATATATATATATATATATATATATTGTGTTCTGTTTCTTATGTTGCGTTGAGAAGAATTTAGGAAAATATGAGTGGGAGCAAGCTCGGCAGTGTCGAAATTTCGTGAATACGAGTCAGAACAAACCCTGTGAATTCGCTGTGAATCAAGAATTAACGGCTGGTGAGTAGGCACTATCTTATTTTTAGCATGAAATATAACAGCTTTAGTTTTATTTGGAGTGACCTTAAGTCTATTCATTTTTGACTACGCGGAAATCTGCGAACGCACGTCGTTAGCTCTGGATATTAAATGAAGCAAGTTAATGTCATAGATAAGTATTGTTGAATCATCAGCGTGTATCACGCACCTAACTGTCGGGCCCATGCTCACGATATCGTTGACATAAACATCGAAAATCAGGGGGCCCAGAATACTCCCTTGCGGCACACCGCAAGCGAGAGGCAAGAACGACGAGCTACATTTATTGATGTGTACACTCTGGAATCTATCTTGAAGATAAGATTCCAGTAAAGATAAGCAATTAACACGAATGCCATTTGATTCTAGTTTGTGTAAAAGAACACTCTGGCTCGAGGGAATCAAAGGCCTTGCTGAAATCTTAAAAAATACCGAGTGTGAATTCGTTTTTTTTTTCAATGCGATGACCTAGAGCTTCTTTCAATGTCAGCAGTGCAGTTTCAGTAGACCTGCTGCTTCGAAAGCTAAACTGTGCATCTGCTAGAACATTAAATTTATTCAAGAACTGCGTTATTCGAACAAAGATAATTTTTTCTACGCCTTTAGAGCAGACAGGAAGGACAGAAATAGGTCTGTAATTACTTTCTATGTTACGATCTCCTCCCTTAAAAAGGACTGATACTCTGGCTCTTTTCATAGCTTCTGAAAAAACTCCAGATTCAATAATTAAGTTGAAGATATGTGCAAGAACTTCTGTGATGAAATGTATAACGTGTTTTATTGGAGAGACCTGAAAATTATTGGCATCGAGGGACTTAGTATTATTTAAGCACATAAAAGTTTGACACACTCCATTTTTATAGGCTGGATCAAGAAAGATGCTCTGCTTCATATTAGCGCTTCCTGTAACCAATTCCACATGTTCATTGCATGGAGTTACTGCGTTTAAGAAGTGGTTGTTGAAGTGATTTGCGAGTGATGTGCCAGGTAAATTGCGAACACCAAGTATTAAGGATTCAGGCATAGCATGTTTATTTTCGCGCCCATGTATATTATTGATGAGCTTCGAAGTCGCGTTACATCGTTGTCGACTAGCATTTTCAAAAATACGACAATAGGCTTCTTTAGCGCGTCTAAGTTCTGCATTTATTCGATTTCAAAGTTTCTTAAATTCTTTCAACAATTCCATAGAGCGTGTGCGCAAGAATGAATGATAACAGATATTTTTACTTTTTATCATATTCAGATGCTCACGGGTAACGCAAGGTTTTTTAGACTTTTTTACAGGTTTGAAAGTTTTGAAAGGCAAATGTTTCGCGTAGATACGAATAAAAATTTTATTGAAGTCATCGTAAGCGTCATTTGCAGTTTTTGTCGCCGTTACAGAGGACCAGCTTTGATTCATTATGCCGTTTATGAATAATTCAATACTCTGAGCTGTTATTTGTTGAATAATGAGCTGCTCCTGTCGTAAATATTTATCTAGTGGTTTGTTATGGTAATTTAGAAAGACAAGACAGTGGTCACTAATATCAGATATCATAGTACCTGCGCGCTGTAGACAAGAGTGCGAATATTTGTCACGATAAGATCTAAAGCCGATGCTTTGGAACATGTAATGCGAGTGGGCGTCGTAATTAAATTAGTAAATCCAGTGGAATTTAACAGTGCGTTTCGTTCACGGGTGACATTGCTTTTTTCCTGCAGAAACCAGGTGTAAGCTTTTATTGCAAATATATTCAAAAATGTTTCAAAGAACCGCAAGAAACTGGCAATATTTCCACCTGTGGGTCGATACAGTAGAGAAAACCGCTCAAGCTTACATTGAATTGTTAGTATTTCATAATCGTCAGTTACTACTGAAAAGTGAGGGACAATATGGCAATTCTCTTTTTTTGTAATGAGCAGGGCCACACCCCCGCCTCGTTTGTTTGGACGATTTAGGGAAAATAAATTGTAACCGTCCAAATTGAATGACTGATCATCATTTCTACCCCAAGTTTCCGTCAACATAGTAGCGCTAAAGGTTAACTGAAATTGTTCAACAAGAATTGGGACATCATCTTTCTTTTGGTTAAGTGATCTTGTAATAATATGTAAAACTGAGTCACTTGTTTTGTGACGTGAGCTAACGCACTGGAGAAAGGCAAGCTCCAGATAACCCATATCAAGAAGAAGAAAGTAACTCTAAATGCAGGCAAGCACAGTACTCTAACTCAACTACCGCCCTGCCCTACAAAAACCTTATCGATGTCGCGCTCGCTCGGTATGTGCACAACTGGTGTTGCGTTGTGCACATCTTTCCGTTAGAGGGCCACACTGATTTCCATTTCATTTCCCATTTCCTTTTCACTGGAAGTGCCAGCAGCCTTTTCAGCGTCGGGCAAAGATGCTCATTGACGCACAGCTGTCAGCACGCTTAACACGAACGCTCCGCAGCGTGGCCGGACCGGCTTGGACTTACGCGAGCGCCGCGAAGAGTTGTGCTCTGTTATCTCGGTATGTTTGCGGCGGCTTACGACAGCTGGAGCGCAGCTCGATTTGACTGCTCGTCTTGTTTTTCGCTTGTGCCTGACCGGCGGCGAGATTGCGCTCACTTGACATGTCCTTTTCGCTCGTGGCGGCGGTCTCAATCACATCCAGAAAACGCGTTGTCGTTTGCTTGCATCGGCAAAGCGAAATGGTGGGCAAGAGTTCGCGCACCTTTCGGGTTTGTCCTGAAAGCTGGCGCTTTAAGGAAATGATAACTAGGAAAAAGAGAGCAAATGCAGGTTTGTGGCGTTTGTAAAGGTTGGACAATCGATAAGTCTGCGATTCCAGTGCCCCCCCCCCCCCCATAGTTGTTCATGTTCTTCATTTCTTACATTCTCGCGCGCATTGGAGTGCTCTCGCAGGTTAGTGTCTAGCTTCCTGTTTAGCCCACGATGCACTGAAGATCCATTGTCAGGGCGTAAGAGCTGCGCGTGTCCTCAGCAAGAATAACGCGTGGATGCGACTCAAACTAAGCTTTTAATGTCTGGTTATTGGCGAAAACCGCCAAGTGGCATCTTGTGGGATAAGAAGCCGGCTTTTTAGGTAACCAGTATGACTCCTGCCATAGATGCAAAATACCGAAAGGTAGCATATTATAGGTTAGAACTGCGCATAACGTAACTCGACGCCCCCGTCTCATCTTGGTGACTTAAACAGCGGGTTCCTGATCTTATTCACAGTGTCATGCTTGTCACTTTGCAATGCGCGTATCCTATATGGTTTTTTCGGTATATTTGAAAACGGCAAACTGCAGTTAATATGTTAAATGGCTGTATGTTCCCATAGAAAAAAAATACAGTTGGCAGAGGCAGTCAAGACTGCTTACGTATGGGAATGCGAAAACATGTCATTTAAGTAAGACATAGAGTTTTGGTTGCGGTTTGCGAATTGAGTTTATTAAATGCGATGCATTTCTTGGCGAACATTTGCCATTTCGATAGTATCTATCTATCTATCTATCTATCTATCTATCTATCTATCTATCTATCTATCTATCTATCTATCTATCTATCTATCTATCTATCTATCTATCTATCTATCTATCTATCTATCTATCTATCTATCTATCTATCTATCTATCTATCTATCTATCTATCTATCTATCTATCTATCTATCTATCTAGCTAGCTAGCTAGCTAGCTAGCTAGCTAGCTAGCCGACTACGTCCTGGTGCTCTCATGGTCGTTTCGTTAACTTGGTAGGCTCCCCGCACACTGCTTCCCATAACATCGATTCCCACATGGCATGCGACCTGCCTACTTTTTCAGGGGGTCAGTCTTTACTTTTTCGAATTTTAAGCAGCACGCATACACAGAGACACACGTGTATGACACCACCCGGAAAGTTGTACGGCGAACGGTTGCATCAAGATTTTGGTGCCAATGGCACCAGCGAAAGCACACCACGACGGCACTCTGATGCGCGCGAGAATATAATAAATAAAGAATATGAACAACCATTCCACCGGATTTGCAGATTTATTTATTGTCCAACCTTTACAAACGCCGCAAACCTGCATTTGCTCTCCTTTTCCTATTTATCATTTCCTTAAAGCGCCAGCTCTGAGGCCAAACCCGAAAGGCGCGCGAACTGTTTCCCACCATTTCGCTTTGCCGATGCAAGCAAACGACAACGCGTTTTCTGGATGTGATTGAGACCGCAGGCACGAGCGAAACGGACATGTCAAGGGAGCGCACTCTCGCCGCCGGTCAGGCCCGAGCGAAAGACAAGACGAGCAGTCAAATCGAGCTGCGTTCCAGTTATCGTAAACCACTGCAAACATACCGAGATAACAGAGCACAACTCTTCACGTCGCTCGCGTCAGTCCAAGCCGGTCCGGCCACGCTGCGGAGCGTTCGTGTTAAGCGCGCTGACGGCTGTACACAGGCGGCGAAAAAGATGTTGAGCTGCTTATGCCCAAGTCTGCATTAATGAGGCAACCTTTTTGGCTTTTTTCACTACATTATCCCGCTGTACACGAGACCTGAATTGAACAACAATGTGGCTTTTGTTCTCTATTCTACTTGGTACACAGTGACATGCTGCCATGTCACCTCTAGCAATCGGCTCACCAATAGCTGCACCAAGTTTGGCCAGCAGGTCATTGACCGATTCGTTTTCTTTCGTAATGACAGCTTGTAGCTCCAAATTCACATTCCTAGACTATTGCTCACTGCTAGTTACTGAATGCTCTAGCTCATTCAAACAGATTTTAGGGTCTCGTTTTCTTGGCGCAGGGCGGCATTTAGTTTCGAGCTGAGCGTTTCTTGCGGCAGCTTCGTCCAGTTTTTTCTTAAGTCCGCGATTCTGTCATGAGCATAGTCGATAGTTTTTGTCATGTTTCTTTGCTCGATTTTCAATTCTCGTATTTTCTTTCTGAAATCTCTTTCGACAGTCTCGCGGAATATTTTAAGTTCCTGCTGTGTTTCCTCCTTAATTTTCGGGCATTCAATCTTTACTTCATCTTTGATTTTTGCAATAACAAATCTGTTACTAACTTTTTTAAACCAAGGTATGGAAATGAGAGACAGGTGTGGCAACACACAGAAATAGAACTGACAACTTGGCAGCAGCGGCGGAATACTTGACAGAAAAATTCGCTAGAAGAAATGCAATTCGCCTATACACTGATCTGTACAGAAGCAGATAAATTAACATGACGTTCACAGTTGCGTCGCCACTGCCAAGTGATAAGGACTACCCCACATGGTTCGAAAACGACTTGCATCACGTACTAAACCATACCTACGCAAGAGGTGGTGGTCTAGCAGCCTACGTACGAAATGATCTAAACTCGGAAAAATTGCAGATTTCTCCCTAAATAATCGCAACGTTGAATGCCTCGATATTAGTCTGCAAGCAGGAATGTTTTAAGTAGTCTACAGACCACCTTGTGACAACAAAAAGAATTCTTTTCCTTTGTGGATAAGCTGCTAGCTGTGACGCCAAACAGTAAAAAGAACCATCGATAACATTCGAGAAACTTCCGATAGGTGCAGGCGCATCTTGCGCTGTGCGATAACATTTGTTAGACTGTAAAAAGCGGTCACCCGGAAAAGACAAACAAGTGCACATGTCAATATTCTACCGTCAATATTTTCTCCAGCCTGTATTCCGAGAATATACCCGTTGTTCCGGCCTAAATATTTCGTTACTCTGCAGATCGCTGGAATTACAAGAAAGTCATCCGTTGCACTATTTGGCCTCAAGCAACTTACCCTGTTTCACATTTATGAAGAGTACGGAAATACTGTATATGTGTATACCGATGGCTCTGTCACACGATATGCCGCCACTGCAGTCTTCGTCATCTCACATATGATCATTGCATGGCGGTTTACACTAGACCGTAGATCGGCATCAACTGCGGCAAAACTTGTTGCTATTCTGGAGGCACTTCGATTTCTCTCCGATGAGTGTCCTCGTGTTGGACGATATTGTGCGATTCCAAGACAGCTCTTCAAACCAATGACTGTGTCGTCAGACGGGCCCTGTATTATTCAAGGGCTATAGAAATTGCAGAGCATCTCGACGATGGAAACAGTAATGACCATAATATCACCTTTCGGCGAATAACTTCACACTGTGGCGTGATAGGCAGCCAACAGACAGCCGCTGAACCGAATGTTTCTGAGGTACGCATTCCGTTCTCACGAGCAAACACAAACGCCCTACTTCGTTGCGTAATACGCAACAACACGTTGGAGCACTGGATCCAAACAGATCGACGACACAAGCGAGTGTGTAAATAGGACCGAGAAATGAAATTCCGTGTGCCTCACAAGCTCAAAAGAAGCCAAACAAGCATGGAGCACCGGATTTGCTTTGGTGTCGCATTCACCCAGCGCTATAGACATCTGATAAGTTGCAGTTTTGGCTAGTAATACTAGCCCAAATTGTGAACACCCTAAGGTACCAGGAACACTTGATCATGTATTTTGCGTTTGTCCCGCGTACCCACAAGAACGACAGAAACTGCCCTTCCATTGAAAACGCCGATAAGTGGCGGCTATCACACGAGTTTATTTTAGGTCCTTGGCCGAATGCACACAGCACAATCATGATAACACGTGCCACTATAGCCTTTCTATAAGCCACAGGGCTGGACGCACAGCTTTAGAGATGCTACAACGTTCTGAACTTGTATATACGCTCGCCCTCCCCCCCCCATATCATCATCATCATTCATTTGCCCTTTTCCTCCCCGTCTCTTTTCCACAGTGTAGAGCAGCAGGCCTGAGCATGTTATGGCTCAGGCCGACCTCTCTGCCTTTCTGTAAATAAATTTATATCTCTCTCTTTCTCTCCCTCGGGGTTTCGCATATTCCTGTTCTGCTAATGTTGTCTCATGCATATATATATATGCGATTGTTTCCTGATAAAAAAAGATAGTTGTGAGTCAGCGCATGCGCAGTGCATTTCTTCTCTTTGTCTTCGTCTTGGTGAGCGCTGCACGAACCGAAAGATGAATCTAACCTAATGCAGAAACGCGGAATATATGTTTTGTCACAGCCACACGACCTTGTATGTCTCACAGTCGGTGAGTTGAAGGTATGGTGTGCCACGCGAGCATCAAGCCCTCTGGAGGAGCACACTATGCACAACGCATCATTTTGAAGCAGCGGAGAAAGAGACGAAAGACACGGAAAGAAGCACACAGCACAGGCATTGTTCTGTCTGCTTGTCTCTATACTGCACAGTTGCGTGTTCCCGCCTGTTTTATCCTTTCGTTCTGTTTTAAAAATGACTTTAACTAACACTCCCAAATGTCCATATTGCCACAAAATATACTTAGCACTACCCAGTGACGTCAGGAGCAGCCACACTCCAGCGGTCGTTTTGGCCCCCTAGCTTGTGTGAGTTGCCACGTCAGGGCATAAAAAAGGAGCAAATCGTTTTCTTTAAATATAAGACGTTTATGAAATTGGGGCGCATTGGATTTCGAACAGCTACTCATGCTCAAGATGAATCATGTATTCTGAAGCGCGCACTTACACGTTGCACAGAAACAGTACACTGTGCAGCTCTCATCACGAACTTCATCATATCATCTCCTTCCTCTTCACATCATATCTCTATTGCCCCTACGACCCCTTCCTCAGCATGGAGTAGCAGGCCAAAGGAACTTCACTCCGCCCAACCACTCCACCTTTCTCTCATTAAAATTCCTCTCTCTCTCTTAAGTCAACTCATAAAATAGGTCAAACACGCTGTAAACCGCTTGTTTTCACTTAAGTACGCAGCCAGCACTCAATAAAATCCGAAGGACTTTCGGAAACCTCATCGTCTACACATGCCACACGCTTCTGGAAAATTCTGGGAGTGCTGGACACATGCAACTTCGTATGCAAAACATTGGTACAGACACGGGCAAATTGAGAACATGTAGTGGCGGTCCACGCCGGGGTCGGAGTCGATGGCCTTCAACCCTCCGAAGGAAGCGATAAACAACCCCGTCAATGCTTTTTATGTGTTGTCCTACAATTGAGCGATATTTTTATTATGTTTTTGTGTAATATATACAGAATTCGCAGGTATTTCCATTATTCTTCCATCATTTCCGCAGAACAATATGCAAAATGTGCAAACTCACACGGGACTCCAGACGGAAGCTTTCAGTAGGAAAAAGGCGCCACGTGTTCACATCGAACGACATGATCAAGCCTTCGCCGAGCCAGCCCATTTCCCTCTGCAGCAAATAAGTTATTCAAACGTGGCGTGCGGCGATCCATTCCTAACGGACGTTGACACACGCACAAGAAACTGCGCGTGCAGGCTCGAGAAACATGCGTTGGCCCACCCTGGCAGGTTGCATGCATTCAACATTAACACGTTGACTGCAACGCGGGACAGAGCTACAACGCTCACTCAAAGCACGACATCGGGCCAGCAGTTTCGAGCTTGAAAGGAACGATCTCGGCTGTCATGGCGAAGTGAGCTGTAGGCACTAAAACGCTTGAGGCTGCGGTGAAGCCGAGAGACCATTTGAGGTCATCAGCTGCACGAAATAGGGTAAGCTGTAAGATTATTTTAGAAACTCGTCAACTCACTCGACAACATGGTTGTTGTATGAAATAAAGTAAACAATAACGATGAAAACGGCCAATTTGTAACTTATAGCTTGTGCGTTGCATGAGCAGGACTAGTTCATCCTCGTGTATGGTTGCGATGAAGTACAGCTGATCATTTTTTTCCACAGATGTTTGGTTGGGAACCTTCTACGTCTAGCGAGGTTTGGACATCCTTTGCTTTAATTTATTTTCTGAACTGAAAAAAGCAGTGTTCGACGGACAGGTGGATGAAGCGCTTCTAGAAAGTGTTGGTATAATTGTGATTCAGAGCCTTGCGCTAACTCCCCGCTCATTATTTTCACATATGGTAGATTTAGCTTCGTTTATTCTATTGTAATTTTACACTGTGCCATCTACCTTCCTATACCCTGTAGCACAAGCGGGTTAACTCACCTGTCGTTAACGTTTTTTTTTTCAATGTTTGATATTTTTTGTTGTGATTTCTCTGCAGCCGTGTAGCGGACAGCGCGCGTTTTCTCGAAGCTGGCGTCATTGGCGAGACCTGAAAGAAGACACGATGTGGGCCAAAAGGATGCAGTTTTTCCGGAGCGTATCGAAACCAAGAAAGAGCCGCCAAATGATGAAGACGCGCAGTTGTAAGTAAATCTTACTTTGTTTTGCTTTGTATTGAACGGCTGCAGTTTGATGTGGGTCTGAGAACGAAATGCGCAATCTAGGCAATGCTTACAATGTTCAACTTGAACACCCTGAACTATAGTGCCGATGATACTCGTTCTACACGAAGTGTACACGTAGCACACGCAAACACGCTTTTCAGAAACAGTGTATATGCGGGGTATCCTCTCCTGCTGGAGATCCTTGTGTCGCTTTGTCCAGACAGCTAATAAAAAGAATAATTAATTAGCTCTTTCATTGTGAAATCACGAGTTGTTCAGCAGAAATCTTAATATTTTGTAGATGTCGTCCCGTGCAGAGTTCCTAAAGACCAATGATTCATACTTTTTTGTTGCGATGCCAAAAACTATGTTAGCACCAAGCGAATCGTACCCAATACTGTTTTTTCCCCGAGAAACAGAAATTTGTCTAAGAGCACAAGATGTCGCAGCAGCGAAAGAAACACAGACTTCAATGTCACAAACACTGTGTTCAAAACACAGGATGCCATGGCTAATAAATATTTAGACTAATCGCTGCTTAGCAACAGAGATGAAACATTCAGAAATTTTGTAGGTATATTTATTCTTGCGCATGAAAAGGCCCCCATGCGTGCAGTCTTCTCATGTAATTTGCTGTTAGCATTGTCTAGATGCACAGCCAATAGGTTTTGACTTTTAAATTTGATAAAACTGGCTGTCTGCTAATGAAATACCTTAGCGATGGTAAAAACTGCGCAGAATTGTTTCTAAGAATATGTAAGCAGATTAAAACATTTGCAAAATGCTTGTTGCTCTTCTTATTTCTTATAGGCTCTTTCTGGACAACCTTCGGAGCAATTTCTTAGCGGGAGTAACACGCCACGTTCTTATGTACAAAATTATTTTGGGGGACATCCCTTAAAGTGACATAGTTTTATGTAATTTCATGTGTGCATTTATGCAGCCGCTTTTTTATAGATTCTCATCGTTATGCAGTACGTGCCGATTAACCTCAATGTGTTTTTTTATCAGTACCGATTCTGAATGCACTCAGCGTTATCGTCAGATGGTTAATTCTGTATGTGCAAATTTACAGCCTTTGGATCTAGAATTTAGCGTAGAAAGAGAAAGACCGAGATTTACGCGACTTATAAAAACACATATTTCGTGCTGAATGTGTTTTGTAAAATGTCGCAGGGGCAAGAGCAACAACGTTGAAAGGCATCTCTCACGGGCTTCGACTTGGGAAACTAGATGATCCGAACAAACTTGACGCGGGCTGCTTTATGGTGCGGCAGCTCTGCCACTTGGCGCGGCTTTGCAGATTGATGGGTTGCTTCCACATCGGAGATCTCAACGAGCAAGCTATGGCCAGGGCGTCAGTCAAGTGGAGAACTCCTTACGTCGCTTATTCAGCAGCCTGGCTGTTCTTCGTCCTTTTCCTTCAAGGATTAGTGCTGGGTAACAAAATTAGCCGCTTGACCTCGAGCGCAACATTCACGAAGGCTCTGGTAGTTACGGTTCGCCTCGTGGCGCTTGCCAACGCTCTGGTAAACATCTATTGCATCACGATTCGCGCGAACGGGCTCCTAGAGTTTCTTAGAAAAGCGGCCTGTTTCGAAACCCTGAGCGGCTTTCCTCCTCCGAGTCGCCGAGCTGTCGCATCCAGGCGTCGTTGCTTCTTCGTGTTTCAAAAAGTGGCGAAGTTAGCAGTCACCCTGGCCGCTTTTGCTGTTCTTCTGACGGCCCTGTTTGGTCCTTCCTCTCTGGCGAGCGTCAGGTATCGGTGGAACGTCGTGATCAAGATTCTGAGTGCGTTCGCCGACGTCGTGTTCATTTTCTACGAGTCTGTCATGTACCTCGTCTTGAGCTGCGCTGCCGAAGTTCTCGTGCACTACATGAAGGCCCAACTGCGAGCCTTCGACAGCTGCCAGCGGTCTGTCAGAGCAGCGCCCTGCAAGGCTGACTTGGCTCTCGAAGTCGAAGCTATACGCGGTAGCGTGTCCAGTATCAGAGAAATGAAGGCGTGCCTCAACGACATGTGGAACCCGGCAATACTGACGTCATCGGTGTGCCTCTTGTGGTCACAGTGCATCAGCCTTTACTGCCTCTTCGCCGACAGAGCAGCTCGTCTCGACGTGTGGCTGGGGTTTTTCTACAGCTGGTACTGCTCCCTCAGGTTTCTAGAACTAGCAGTCATCAGCCACGACTTACGAATGGAGGTGAGTTGGACAGCCTTTAGTGAAACTTGACAAATTGGCGTCGTTTGCGCTTTGAAACAGCTGATGCGTTGTGCCCAGTTTGTTTTAAGCCACAGTAAATAAGCGTTCTTGTTAGGCGTTTACCCACTTGGTACATGGCTGAAAGCGAAGTCTGAGTTGTGTCCGTTAATGCTCATCCGAACGCCAAGAGTCCTGGAATGCATTCAAGGATGCATTAAATCTTCTTCCTAGCCTAGAGCCGCTAGGTACGCAATGAAAAACACACTACGCGGCTCAGATGAGGCTTCGCCCACACATTGAATTGTCTGCAATCTTTTGACAGGGATCATTCAAACCAGAGAACGCAAGACTTCTTCCTACTGCAATGAAGACCATTGTTAGGTTTACTTTAATGCATTTTCGGTCTTACTGCTCATTATGTTGTTGTGAAGTGTTCATGTACAAAACACTTAAAGGTATTCGCTCCTAAAGGACAGCCTTTGTAACAAATCTAGCAGTTGCTTATGCACCGTCTTGCCAAATTGCACTACTCATCACTATAGATTCGTTCGAACTCACGGAACTATGTCATGCAATTGCGAATATCAAAGTGACCAGCTAGATATGGGCAGCTGGTATATGAAGTAATTTTGCGACGCTGCATTTGCGAATTTCAGGCCCAGAATATAAAAGACGCGACCAAGAATGTAACCATGGCGGGCGCGACAAGCACCTACTTACGTCAAGTAAGTTGCACGGACACTGTTCGAAAATTTAAGCTCCTTCATTTAAGCAAGTTCCTTCCGCATTTGTCCTCTGGTCGCGAAACTCCCGCGTAACGTATTGGGAGTGCTTCATATAACGCCTGCCATGGGCGCATCACAGCGCTGGCGCAGATAGAATGGCATAGGAGCAGACACCGGACGTGCTGTGCATACGCCGACTACTGTGCGAAAGTTGAATGAATGAATGAACCAAAAACTTTATTTTCACAAAGGAGGTATCCCGGCGAAGTTGGTGTAGTCTTGCACTAGCGCCTGTGGTGGTACAGTCAACCGCAAAAGTTTATGACCACGGTATCTCAGAAAACATTCAATTTCCGAGCAGCGTTATTTTACTAGTCAGTAAAACCGAACATCACAATGTTGTTCACATATACTGCTAGCGGCTGTAAATGCAAACACTAGGCTGCATTGTGTAGCTGCGCAGATATTCAAGTTTTTCTCAGATGTCGTGTTACGTAAAGTTTTGTTGACTGTACCTACTGCTCCTATACGAAGCATTCGAGGAAGTTTCCTGACCATAAGGTAGGTATTTAAGGTACCTGCTTTAATTGTGACCTGTTTTTTAACACAAGAAATACTAGACAGCAATTGGTCACACATTAATTGTCGGCAAGGTTAGGAAGAAGAAATGAACTCTTGTGTCTTGTTTTCGAGTGCCGTACTTAGCTGCTCTGCTGGCAGTTGCAACGTGTGTTTCGCGCAGCATGACCTGTGGAAAACATTAAAAAATCGTGATGCATATTTTCTAAACTACATAAGAGTGCACAAAGAGAGAGACAGAGCGAAAAGCTTCTTTGGTGCAGTGATTCTTATTGATGAGTCACGATGGCCGGGCTAAAAAAGATAGCCAAACAGGCGGTAGCGGCGATTTCGCTGTTATGCACGGTTTTTGTTGTTGCTGTTGATTGTCCTAGTGCTGCTATTAATTGTTTGTTATATTGTGAGACTGAGACAATAGGGCACCAGCCATCAAACTTCAACGACTAAGTTATATCAGACTTGAAACGGGGCGAGTAGGTTGCTCTTCATAGTAAAAGCAGCGCAAAACAAGCGACAACACAAGACAGAGAAATGAGCAAAACAGGCACTGGTGCTGTGTACTCCTCTGTCTTGTGCTGCCGCTTCTGTTGCCGCTGCTTTTAGTAAGGAATGGCATAAAAAATAAAAAATAAATAAAACAACTGTACCACTTCTAGTGTAGCAACAAAACACCAAATGCCTCTGGCATATCCTGGTACAGAACGTGCAAAATCCGAACATAATTTAACTTCAACTTACTAACGTCCAGTCCCAGAGCTTCTTACCAGGGCAGCCACTATCTGTACAGATACAAGACATTTGAGCTGAGTCTACTCAAAAGGGGGGGGGGCGGCATGTTTTGTGAAGTCACGCGGGGCCCCGTTTGGGAACGTTAATGGGAAATCTAAGGGATGGTTAACATTAGTGCATGTTGTATCCATCTGTAAATGTTTGCAAACAGCCAGTAATCGTGTGCTCCGTCAGAACCGATTTGGTTTGTTGCACAAAGACGTGTGTCGGCTGTTGTTGTCGATGTCAACATTTCCTTTCTTTGTAGACACCCCTTACCGAGCATACTAACGAAGGGTTTTCTTCTAACGGCGCAGGTTCGCTACCTGCATGACACAATAGATCCCGCTGGCATGTGCCTTACCGGGGCAAGCTTTTTCCGCCTTGACAGACCTCTCCTGGTATCGGTGAGTAGCCGCTAAGTATGAGGTCGGCCAGTTCATAACATTGCTTCTGCGGCCATCCCGATAACGAATAAGCTGGGGCGGACCATGCACTTATTAGGCAGGGCAGGTAACCGTCGGTCTAGTCTAGCAACAAAATGGATGTAAGAGACAGGGAAACGAAATCAAGGGTGAGAGAAGCGCGAATGCGAGCGTGGCCTTAATGGTCAGAGCACTGGACTGCTGCGCTGGAAGACAGAGGTTCGATCCCGATCCTACCAAGGGTAGCGCATTTGTTCATAGCATTGTAAGCAGACCCTAACTACATTGGAAAAGTCTAACAGAAAATTCGAGGTGTATTGAGCGTATGCGAGTGGGCGTCAAAGTGTGCACGGAACCTAGAGTCTGTAATATATGCGAGGTATGGAAGCGTCATTTTGATCAATGGGAGTGTGCAAAATCGTATGTGAAGCATGCGCGCGCAGCCCTGGAGACATCTAGCACGCGTCAGAATAACTGTGGCGACGCTGCAGATCGTGGCCGCTGTCATACTATACTGGGCCCAGTGATATCTATGTTGCAAAATGCGGCGCAAAAGATTAACAGTGTTACAGTATTCCAATAACCGCATCATGAAAGCTTCACTTCCCTTAAGTTCCCATAAATGCGTTGTATCTGGGATCACTGTACCTCTATAATAAAGCTCTCGAACTTAAAAACAGAACATCGTGCTTTTTTGACATCAGGTTGTCCCATACTTTGACAATTACCGACAGCTAAATTATGCCCCTATTGTATCTTTCTTTTAATTATTGAGCTGATAGCACCCATGTTACAACAACACATTCATCTTTTGCCAAAACACTTCTAGGCTTTTCTTAAAACATCGTGCGAATCTGTGAGTCAGCCGGGATGAGCGATAACGCCATTGTTAGGGCGCAGATGACAACCGATCATGAGCCTTTTTCTATTTATGGAGAAGCCCATGAGTTTTGAGAATAAATCCGTAAATTCAAGGTGCTCACTGAACAAAACGCTGCGCATAACCATACATATCTGCCTACGTATATGCAGTTAGACCCACAATTTATCTCTCGCACATCGTAGATTCGTTGCTCTCAGTGCCAGCGTCAGGGCGCTGTTGGCGTTCAGCACGAGCAGAGTTTCATACTGAGCTTGCTAGAAAAATATGTGATGCTGCAATCTATCAGTGACTATGGGAATCATACACAGTACTTCAATTTTCCTCCGACTTCACATTGATTCGAGGAGAAAACCCATTGAAAGGTATTCTTTTTGGAGGTTCGATGGTGTTGCCTTCAAGTCTCAGAAAGCTTATTAAAGTAATAAAGTGCTTTATATTTCCAGTAATTTATTCGATTCTACAATTTGCGATGCACTACTAGACCATGACATTTTCCAGTGTGTAAAGCATTTGTTTAAATAAACGTTTGTGTAGTGGCATCGGCTACTCATCTACGCCGAAATGAAATATGAAGATGAACACCCAAATTGGCGAGCAATTCAGTAGTGGTGGCACAGAAACTACTAATTCATATTTCAAGTTCACAAACTAAAATATAAATGCAACGCAATCCTTCAAAAAAAATTGCAGGACGCTTAAGCTTCACCTTTAGGAATGGAATGCGACAGCATTCAAAGATCCCTGATTCTCACGCTTCCCGGCACCTGCAGTTTTCTGGCAAACGCTGGCGGCGAACGCTACGCACAAAGGCGAGCTTTCTGGTAGAAACGCGGCCTCTTGCGTGGGCCGATCTCCGAGGCAGTGCACAGCCACGCCAAAAAAAGGCATCATTTTTCTGGTTTATGTTATTGTTTCCTAGTTTTAATGTTTCAGTCTGAGCAGATTCAACGTAAAGGCATGCGCTGTCAGCGTTTTGTTTCATGCCATTTGATTGTGGGCCGTCATTCTAAAAAATTCTGAGGAACAACTTTGTCAAGAATGTAAGACAAGGTATGATCAACTTTAGTGACAGAATGGTGTTGCAGCATAACCCGCACATGCCGCATGTCATATAACGAGGCGGGGTATATACATACACCGAAATACATATGGGAATTTTCGCTCATGGGGGCGCCGACGCTGACGCCGGATTTTCTGCGACACGGGGCCCAAGGTCGATTCAAATAGGTCGCGAAGCTTCGGGCCAATTGCGGTTCAGTACAAATCGTCACCGACATCAGCAAGGGGGTTTATGGGAGCTGCGATTGAAGCGCGACTATGGTTGGAGGGAACAAACATTGGGAAAGAAAAACGCGTTTTTTTTTAATTCAAGCGAGACACAGTTAGATTCCTTCAACGAAAATAAAATTCCTAGTCAATTTTATATATTCGTGAAGAGTTAATAAAATACAAGTTTATTTAATTTCATTATTATTGTTGGATGCATTTCTTTTCAGCGCCCATCGATACAGGGGGCGTTGACGCCACTAACACTCGCAATGCAATGCACGTCTTGAAATGGGCAGAAAGGCGCGCTCGTAAAGTTCACCTGTTGAAATACGCCCTCCTCACAGTTTGTGCTTTCTTGCTTGTCGAAGTTTGTCTGAATTTGGTGACGCGGGTAGCTTAATCGCTCCTTAATCTGTCCCGTCAAAAGTAGTGAGTTACGACCGCCAGATAATTGTGTAGTTGTTTTCGCGCGACTGCGCTGGCCGACGTGCTTGGTATCCGACAATAGGATCAGCACTCTACACCTAAAGTTTTCGCCGGCCTCCAAAGAAAGTATGTTCTGGGCAGGGATGCGATTTCGACAACCGTACGGCTGGCCTTTTTCTGCATCGCTTTCCACGCTGAAAGCTCGAAACGCCCATCAAGTCGAATGGTGGGGCATTTGAATATATAGCTCCAAAGGCAGGACAGCAAAACAAATTTCGCGCCTTCAAAAACAACACGACATCACTTCTGCTTTTAACGGACATGGCGTCACATTACTTTATCTCCCGCCCGAAGTGTTCCCACCACATACAGATGGCGCTAAGCCCCATGAACCGCCGATGGACCGCCATGTTTTGAACGTATGGTCTCCTATGGAAGCTTCGCTACCAGGTGTATTTACCTTGCGGGGCCCTTAAAGCTATCGCGTTCGAAAGGCTGTTGCGAAACATCCGTCCGGCGTCTGCCTCCAACATTATTTACAGGAGTGTTAAACGGCTGCGACAGTGTTCTTACGGAAGCACGTCCGACGTTCCCGCTGGTTTTTTTCTGTTTCATGCTAGGATGCGTCAGACATATGCACGCTGAACGGCTAGATACATACTTCCTTCGCGTCCGCGCGTATTCTTTGTGTTGTGGTGTAGCGTGCCTGTTTCGGTACAGCCCGCTCAGATCGGCGAGCTCATCTTTGCCGTAACAACTACCACATCAGCTTCCACAACATTGGCGTGCGCTTTCACAGCAACAGAAACGCATTCTCTTCGTTGTCCCTTCACGCGATGCTATGACAGCATGTGCTTATCGCAAATAGAACAAGGCTGCAATTACGCTTCGTCACCGATGCGCCATGTGGACAGTGGGAATCCGTTAGAGTAGCATTATTTCACAATTTCGAAGATGTCGTAGTCGAAAGTGCGATTGAGTTGTTTGAGTTCCGCACGTTATAGACGACGTACGTAAAGCGCAGATGAATTGTTTTCTTTTTAAATGCCTAAATGTGCAAGAATAATGTGGCAGAAATTTTAAAAGTTTGCGGTCGGTCGTTAATTATTACGAGCACAGAAACTGTCGCTAGTCGATCGTTCTGTCAGCGTTGCGTCGAAATTTCCCATTCCTACGCTCAGTACCTGGTTTGCATACCAGTTCACGAAACTTCTTGGTTTCTGTCTTTCTTTTTCTTTTTTGCTACAGAAACAACATGGAAAGTAGCTTTTCCAGTTGTCATACTAGCCAGTGCCTCGAGAGAGATAGAAAAGAATACAGAGAAAGGCAGGGAGGTTAACCAGAGGTAGTTCCGGTTGGCTACCCTGCACGGGGGGAAGGGTTAAGGGGGTTAAAAGAGAAAGAGCGTGGAAGCGGGACATAGAGAGAGAGAGAGACGATAACGAACAAAGCGCGTACACTATAGGGCGGTAGGGGGCGGCATTCTTAAAGTCTATCATGAAGCCCCGTTGACCGCAGGAACCTTAGTAACGCGAGTAAGGCCTTCAATGCGGATGTTCTTTCGGAGCACTGACCTAAAGCTTTGAGATTTGATAGTGAACGAGTGTCCAACTGGTCCAGTACTCTGCACATCATTTGTCTCTGGGCGCTATACCGCGGACAGACACAGGTAATAGATGCGAGCGTTTCATCGATGTTGCATGTGTCGCACGTGGGGCTGTTGACCATTCCAATAAGGAAAGCATATGAGTTAGTGATGGCAACGCCTAGCCACCGACGGTGCAGCATGGTCTGTTCACGTCGTGGTAAACCAGGCGGGAGGTGCATCCGTATGTACGGAGACAACGAATGCAAACGACTCATAGTGGAAACGTTCGAGTCCAACAGGGGCAAGGTGTAATTACGGGACATCAATCGCAGTCCAGCCGCAGCGTCTGTTCACGAAAGCGGAATGAAGACTCGTTGACCACTTTCATGTGCAGATCGGGCGCCTTCGTCGGCGTGGTCATTTCTGTTGATGTTACAATGTCCAGGAAGCCATTAAAATATCATGCTGTGTCCCTTGGCATGGCTGTGATGATATATGTGTAGAATTTCTGACGCCAGTTGTTCATTGGGTCCGTGGCGCATTGGGCTTTGTATGCACTGAAGGGCTGCTATGGAGTCGCTAGAGACTGCCCATTGTTGCGGTGGTTCCAGATTAATGAAATAAAGTGCAGTACGGAGTGCCGCGAGTTCTGCACCCGTCGATGTCGTTACACATGAAGTTCTTAATTTGATTTCTTCAGATTTTGCCGGGATGATGACTGCAGCAGCCCAGCTGTTGAGTTTTACCGAACTATCTGTGTAACAGGTTGCCGGAATCTGCGCACGTTGTGAATGTGTTCCAGAGTTGCTTGTTTCAAAGCTTGCAACGGCGCTGCAGGCCTGTTTATGATGCCTGGAATTGTCAACTGCACTTGCGGCCGGTGCAGAGACCACAATGGGTCTGACAACCGTGTAGCAGGCGTAAATTGTGAAGAAAAGTAGGACTGATGTCTTACAATACTTTTGGCAAAAGCTGAATGTGGCCTTTGTGCTGGCAAGCAAGCAAGATGGTGGGAGGGAATCCGAGTCAGATGTCGGATGTCAAAATTCTTAAAGTCCTGGCTGCATTATTTTTGCTGATTTCGGCGTGCCAACGGCCGATTCTTGTGCGCTTTACGTCCATTTTGCCCTAAACTCTGATTGTATAAGCTATTTAACGCCTCTTGCGATAGAATGGCGAGTACTCTGCTGCACTATCACTGATTGCCGTCGAAATGCGCTACAGCACGTACTCTCTCCCTCTTGTCTGTGCTGGTTCCCAGGTAGCGCACATTATGACAGGAAGGTATGCGTGTTTGACAAGCAGCTCTGTACGTATTTCAGCCAATGTATTGTCAATGTAGTGCGAGGCTTAGCGGAATGCGGTTGCGGAAGAGCATTCTACGCCATTCTACCGTATCTTTAAGGCGATCAACTTGATTGTTAATGCGTCGTACAAGGTAGCTTTAGACACCTCGTAAAGAAAAGAAAAAAGAAGAAAATTACGAGAATATGCCATATACCATGTTGTACAAACTTACAATGAGCATACAAGGTTACACCTCTGGAATTTGTGTTGTCACAAAAGTCGATTTACATGTCCGAAATATGCCATATAGCAGTCTTAAGAAGTGCTACGTGTTCCAAACTGTTTCTAATATTTCATTATTTCCTGCGAGTGAGTAAGTTCTACAAATGCACATACTGCCCGTATTGTGTATGTTTCTGTTGGCCAGGCACCCACGAGTTTTTCCAACGACGGTGGTCTTCTGTTAAGAATAAGCAATTTTCTTTAAAACTTTTGGCGGAAGGTTCAGTATTCTTTAGTGTAAGAGAAAGTGCTCTACATCTTCATCACATTCTTCGCCGAAACAAATGGGGCTGTTTTGGGCGGTTAGAAAGCAACATTTACTATATATAATTATTTGGCCATTATAAACAACAACAATAAATGTTCGCAATTGGGTGTTTCGAAAGCAACTTTTACCACGTATATCTATTTTATATGATAAACAAAAAAAGAATCAAAATTTCAAGAAAACTATCGATTCTTTTGGAGACTGCATTGTACATGAAAATAGTCACACAATGAATTTGCGAGAGAAAATTTAGTCGAGAACTTTGAGGGATACGCACGGTCGCTCACAGCCAGAACAGAACATTTTTTGTCGTCTGCTCTGCTCACTGATTATTTCCCTGAAATTAGTTTATTGTCCCAAGTCTTTAATAACGCTACCTTTTATATGTCTCTCACGAACACTTTATAAATTTTGATTCAGCTAGTGTGAGTGCCCGATTAGCACAGTGCTTGTTATTTTGGCGTTTTTCCTTTTGCGCATGACTTTTTTTGTGCACCTCAGTTTATTTATTTGCATTACGCGTCCTCCCGCCGGCCGATTCATTGCCTTCATCGGGCATCCCCCGCCCCCACTTGTCTATTTTGGTAGCATGCCATATAGATGATCATTATCATTGTCATCGCACGTCACCTATCTATCCCACGCTGCATAACAGCCATACTAACAGGGCAAGTAAAGAGAACCTCAATATTGCACTTTAGTATTTCAGTATTAAACTCCACAACTCGTAAAATGCGACTTAAGCATTCCTGCACTACTTCGTGCGTTTCAACGTCGCTTCTAGCGAATTGTGTTGAGAACACGATAAATGCATTAGTTAGAGTACCTCATCTTTATTTATTTTTTTATTTACAGATTGCTGGTGCGGTGATAACATACACTGTCATAGTGGTGCAGACCAACGAGCAACTAGTCGGTGACTTGGCCGCCAACCTCACGATGGCGGTAACCTAGCGCAACAAACGGTGTCACATGTGAGTATTGATTCTCGCTGACATTGTGCACAGTACCTTCACCACCGATCCCAACTCCAGTCCTTCTGTGTGGTGGCTCATTCGAAGAATACGTACTAAGCATATGAAAATCAATTCAGTTCGCTCTATGGTGCTAATGTCAAACGATGTTATCTCCGCTTAGATAATATTGAAATACCTTATACTCTTAACGAAGGAGTTGGTAAGGAAATGAAAGTGTAGTGGAAGCATTTCTTTTGCTCGGTTTAGTTCGTTTTTTATCCACCACTCAGACCTCGCCGATGCTGTTTATTACGTAGGTGTAGCACTGGTTGAACCTCTGTGAGAAAATGAAAATAATTCTAATAAAAGCATTACATTATCCTGGCCTTGTTGTCTTGACGTCATCTGCCCTTTGCTGATATCGAATTGTGTGCTGTGCTAGGTGCTCTCTCTCCCTCTCCTTTCCCCATCTTTCATCCCCCCCATCCCGCTCCCATGTGTAGGGTAGCAAACCGGTTAAGCTAAACTTGTTAACCTCCCTGCCTTTCCTTCTCCACTTTTTCCTTCCGTAGCGAAAGCATCGTTTAGATGCGAACGATAACCAAGCGGTATATGCCCCTAGCGTGTGCTAAGTACTTAAAGTCACGTTTAAACTTATTAAATAAGGTTATGGTGGTTAACGTCCCGAATGTATAGTTTCTGAGAAACGCTGTAGTGCGGTGTTCCCGATAATTGACGTTTAACACAGAGACACTATATTAACTCGTTGTATTATTTTTGGTACTTTTTGTTTCAGAATAAACCAGGAAGAATATGCGTTAGCGACTCCTTTTAAGTAATAATTTATGCTCTATCATTGGAGAAAGAAGCAGAAGACTCGCAGAAAGGACGACGACCAACGAACAAGAAACTGCCAGGCATTGACGAAACAATAAAAATATAACAGGTCACCTATGCGAATAAAACGGTAATTCTGACTCCATCCTTTTGCAGCAACGTGCTACAGGTAGGCTCCTAAAAATGATGTCGGGTCACGGCTACCCAGCGTTTATTACATAAAAGCACCAAGTAAGCAACTCTTCCCCCTTAAATTGCTGCCTTTCTTCGTGCTGAATTTTGGCTCAGAGGTGGCATTTCGCGATTCCACACTTTTCACCGTAGCCGTGACAGATATCGCCACCACTTCGTTGCAGTGACATCGACATTTTCTGTGTTCCCTTCGCAGCACACGGCGCGTGCTCCGCATATGTGCACAATGTCCAGATATACACTGACGCATCAGTGCAAAACGACCGAGTGGGAATTGTCTGGTACTGCGAGAGACCAACGGCACTTTCTCGAAGAGACTGCGCGACCGACTGAGCTCACGCGAGGCCGAGTTCAGGGCAATTCACGCTCTACTTCAACATCTGTAAAACGATACCACAATCAAATAAGGCAGTCAAACAATCAACCCGACAGCACATATACCCGTATATTCGCAAGACGGTTCACAAGACGCCATCACAGCGTGAGCAGCACGCACATGCCGACGAGTCACACATTGTGCTCGTAAGGCGTCGCATCTATCTAGTTTGATTTGCTTTCTTCTGCTTTAAACACGTTACGCTCGAAATTTGTTAATGCGAGAGGGTAATTTGATAACACATACTTTTCGCATTGTGTGACCACAATTGTTGTTACTTAAACCGTTTAAACTGCAGTTATGTGTTTATTTCTGCTGTGATCTTTATTGGTGCTATTCTGCGGTTACCAACCCTTGTAATGAGGGCCGCAGGTTCGTCAAGCTGCCGAATAGACGCCTACCATCTGTCTTTTTGTTGAAACAGACGAAAATTTGTTATCTTTTTACTTAATGGATGTAAACTCTAATTAGGCGTACATTTTGGTGTGATCTTTTATTGTATCATTGTGCGGCTGTGAACACTTGTAATGAGTGCTGCTGGTTCATCAAGCTGCCCAGCATGCACCACTCTTCTCGCTGTTTGTTCAAACAGATGAAATAAAGTAATTCATTGAACATTTGCTCGTGCTGAATTTTGGCTCAGAGGTGGCATTTCCCACTTACATTGCGTTAGATGTCTGAACACTCTCGTGTACCTGATAACAAATGAGCCCTCGAAACCGCGGGAGAGGCAAATAATAATGATATATTAGCACAAGACCCTAGGTTTGTTTTCATATTTAAAAAAAAAGTAGCATTTTCGGGCAGTGTTACTGCAAAGAAGAGGCACTCAAGGTAAAAACTAGCCGCAAGAAAGATCTGGATCGAGGGATATTTGAACTTTGGAATCCCATTCCGTAAGGTGTTGATCGTATTGATGCACAATGCCAGCGTCACATCACGGCCCATGCGGCGCTCACGCCGGCAAGCCTGGCTCAGTTTTCCAAGGGAAATACTTCAGTGCAGATTCGCGGTAAGAGCGAGATAAATGCGTTACCATTATCTGGCACCTCCTTTAGGTCTCGGATCCACAGTTTAGACCGCGCCGACCACATTACAAAGTTGTTCAGAAGCTCACTCGACACACCTCAGATACTTCTTTGAGGAGCGAAGTGCAACTGACAGTGGTCCGAATATATATATATATATATATTTATTTATTTATTTATACCTCTACCACGTGACCGGTTTCCCACACGTCATACACATACCCTCTATGCACTAGGTCATTCCTAACGCTTACGCATTAGGGGCCGCAAGCTAGTACCCTCCTCTCACGGGTCATGGTTCTCATGGGTCTCATGGGTCATGTAGATAGACCTTTTTTTATGGGCGACTCCATATTGCGTAGGCCGTCCATGGGCGGGCGGCATTTTGGCTGGGGTGAGCGCTCCGTGTTGTATGCCAGGTGTACGCTCGGCGGCAGTTACTGGTCATTGTTGTCGCGCTCACGCCGCCTACTTAGTATGACGTGGCATCTTCTACGTGGCAAACGGTTCTGTGAGACCTACTGAAGGGATTTAAGTCGGCATGGCCGAAGTCTCTTCTGGCATTGAGGCGGACGGAGCAACTTCAGCGCGATGTATGCGCGCGTGCTCGCGCCTACAATCAGCCTTAGAGATCAGTTGAGCATTTCTGAGAAAAATGTTTCTCATAATGTGACCTTGTTGCAGCATTCCCACTGTAATTCTAAGCAGTGGTTTAGCAGAAACGAACCGTTACGAAACATATAACCACCCTAAAAGCTTGGGTGCAGTTCTGCTATGGAATACATTGTACTGTCTACTTTTAAAGGTGCTCAAATTGTTATCTAGAGATGCACTGCGCCCCCACTTCGTCTGTTGGTTTGGGTTTCTGCACACGAATAAAGTAATTTGGTTAATAACAGCATACCATACAGTGTGAATCGCATATTTGTCGAGCGACCATCTGCAGACTGCGCGAGCGTCCGAAGCAGTGGTAGACCCAGGGGTTATAAATCTTTTTGTTCTTTATTAGCGCATAATCCAAGCATGCGGCGTGACCACACGAGACCGTAATGCGGCGTTAGCTCGCACTTTTCCTTTGTCTCTCATTTTTTCGCTAAAGAAATTTAAAAAGCGGATTTCTTCGTTTGTTTGCTCGATCTTTTTCGATCGTGTTCGTCCCGTCCGGTATGATGCACTCGCCGGTGTTCCGGAAACTGTTGTCAAAGATAGTAATCGGTATCCGTTTGTGTTGATTTCTGTTGTGTCATTGCTATCAAAGGATGTTGATACGATGTCACTTGTCGGACATATTTGAGATATATAGACCAGCTGCCTTTCTCTTGTTCTTGTGTGTTCGCCAGTGGCTGAATAAACAGCGGCGCATGAAGCGCTATCTTGTCATGCGTGCTACGGCCGAATCTTATAACGGTTTGGAAGGGGACTGGTTCACTTGGCCTCGTCTGTTTGGTCAAAATTTTGCTTGCGTCAGAGGCCACCAGAAACAGCTGGGTGGCACCGCAAATTACGATCACGTCACGCACCTGTCAATCATTTCCAAAGCGAACCTGTCTTTTGCTAAGAACGGAACCGGCGAAGGGGTAGTCCGCTTTGGGTTCCGTTGCTGTGGCTGGACTGTTGGCTCACGACCCTGGCCACGCGCGCCGGTCGCGCGACCCCGGAGACACGGGGGCTTCGCGCGCACGTGGGTTGGCTGCTTCGGAGGCTATGACTTGCCTTCGTCGTCTGCTTGGCGTTGCTCTTTCGGTGTCGACCACGGCTGGAAGTGCGATATGCGTTCAAAGAGATGACGGATAAATATTTGCACCGCTCCTGCCGGCTTTCTAAGTAGACCTTTTGCAGGCTACGCTATCAATTGGAGGAGAGTCGGGTGCAAGCGTACCAGTGGTCATTCCACGCAGAAGACGGAATTGCGCGCAGCGGCTCATCGCCACCGGCCTGCAGCTCCTAGAGCTCGGTCGGAAGCGAAGCATTCCTAGGAATGGCCCAGATCTCTGCTGCCGACGCTGTCCACGAAGTTGCTCTCACAATTACTGTGTTGCCCGGTAGAAGGACGGGGTCAGCTTTCCCGTGAACTCCGCTATACCAAGCCAGTGTCAAGGAGATCATTGCATGGCGAGATGGAATTCCCAGTGCTATCGCCAGCGTAAAAATCTCGCCGTTCACAATTCAGCAGTCATAAGGGTTCAAACTAGGCTGGTTCAGCGCTTCCTTCGTTCAGCTGATAAAACTATACAGTCAGGACATGAAGATATATAAATAAATAAAAATATAAAATAAATATCGTGGATATCTCTTATTCGGCTGCTCTTTCTCTACTCCGGGTATGCCGCACTTCTGTCTTCAATTTAATGGTGCAGCGCGCACCGTCGGCACCACGCTCTTCGATATTCACGCAGGCAACGCAAGGTCTGTAAATCGTAATGTTGGATTTCAAGTTGCATTGCTTCTATCACGCCTGACGCCTAGCGGCAGCGCGGCAGCCAGTGAGTCATGTCCTAGCCGATGACGAAGGGCGAGAAAAGAAGGAAAATTTATATAGTCTGCTAGTAAAGGTGGCCCTAAAAACTAGGTCACGGTTTTGTTGCGCTCGCTACTTAGGAAGTGCTGGCAGTGCCTTCCTGGTGCATGCATCGTGAAAACTCCTGGTAGCAGACGACATAGCACTGATATCTGCCAACTCATTCGCGCTTCCGACACTGCCCATCAGCTGAGAATGAAAAAAAAAAAGAATGACAATAATAAATTACATAAAGCATTGCGTAAAGGTCCGGCGCGGCACGTTTATACTTGAGAACTTGCCGTAAAATATGTAATTTATATTTTATGTTTAATTAGCAAACAGAAACATTCTGCAGTTCCTCGATTAACTCGTGATATGATGACGCACACTTCAGAGGCGGCACCCTCTCATCTAATGGTCGTGTCCTCTCATTCTTCCACCTCCGGCCGGGGAGTGACCCAATTAGTGACGTAAGCGGCGAAGTGAACGATTCATTTTCCGAACCGTTATAAGATTCCACCCCAGGTGTAGATTCATTAAACACAATTTTCGAGACGTTGCTGGTAGAGCAAGTAGATGGCCGTCTTCGAGATAAGCTGGTACATAAGCGCACTCGTTTCCATGTACCGAAGAAAAACGACAGTCTCGCGGCGTGGTTCTATTTATTGTGTTATCATTAGTTGTGCGTCATGGCATACGTCATGGCGCGATTTTCGAAAATTTTAAGGTCGGTACACCACGTGGTGGCGAAGAAAGGAAACTGAACGAAATGTCTTTAATCCCTGGAGATGCTTCCTTCCCGTAAAGAGATGCCTCATATTTTGCATTAGGGGGTATCGTAATCGTCGGTGAATTCTTTACTTTGAGAATGTGAAATCTGCAAACAAGTCTGGGCTATCGGGTTTCTTGACAAATAAATTAGTGGAAAATTTCGTCAAGCCAAAGCAAATCCACCGAGCCTCTCGCTCTAGAAGAGCGAGGGGGTTACCCTTGTATGCTGGCCCACCAGAGAATAAAATGCTCCCACATTCCAATATGCATCGTATATACATACGGTCAACTATAATGAGAGTCCCTGCGTATAGCCCACACTGGCGGTGAGCGAGTTCGCGAACCATGTCGACAGCGCGAGCTGCCTTAGGCATAACATGATCGATGTGTATGCGTGAGCTAAGTTTGAGCTCGTATATAAATAACGCCTAGATATTTATTAAGTTATGCTGAGGGATTATTTCTTGATGGCGTCGGTGAGATGCAATTAACAAGTGTGCTTAAGGAAAATACAAGCAAGGCACTCTTAGTAATATTTAATGACATACGAAGATCCTCAAGCCAATGACTTTTTTAGGCTTGTAGCGCCGCTCAAAACGAGCAAGAAAGGAAGGTGGAAGGGGTAATGAAAAGGAACAGAGAACAGAGTGAGCGTCCTCTGCTCCTTTTTATTACCCCTTCCACCTTCCTTTCTTGCTCGTTCTGAGCGGTGCTACAAGCCTAAAAAAGTCATGACATACCAACTCGCCCAAACTGCCACGCTTTTGACCTCAAGCCAATCTTCAAGTATTAACATGATTGTAGAATTGTATCCAATCAGGGAATGCCATTCGGTATTGCCATCTGGTTCGCGCTCTCCGCCGTGGCGAGGGACCAGAGTGAAAAACTGCATTGTTACAGTGGTCGCCTGCCTATATCCATAGATAAAGAAATTATACAAGAGCGGACACTCCCATAGAGCCCAGCGACCGAATTGACTGCAGCGCACCAAGCCGTCGGCGTTAATACCTGAACCACACTTCCGGTTTCGGTTTTGGGCGCGCGCGTTTTAAACGCTAGCTGGTACGAGTCATGCCGGCTGCGCTTTTGTTTGTTTGTTTGTTGTTTGTTTGTTTCTACAGCTCGACCGCGCGTGGTCTTCGTGCGAAATCGTTTATTAAAATTGATTGCGAACGATCTTCCATCGCCTCCATCGATTATGTGCTACTTGCAATTTCATAAAGACACAGGACGTCTTGCGAAATGAGAAAACGTTAATTTTATTCTATATAAATACTCGTTACGTGCTGTTTGTACATTCATCCAACGTTGTCGCACCAGCTGAGCAGCGGTATAGTTCCCGTAGGAAGCTCCACCGGACGACGTCAGCTCAAAAAATTAAATTACAAGCAAGTGTCATTTTGGTATAGCATGGAAGAAGAATGTCTGTAGAGGTGAGGCGTGCAAAAGTGGTCAATGGGCGCCATTACAAACAAGACCAGTTCGCTTTTACACACGCGGCGTACAAAATACTCGAATCATGTCAAACAATACCGTACACACCACGAAAAATCCTATTTACAAGCATTCCCCTCTTCACGGGCTTTACTTCTTGCACTTTGAGACCACGAATACACGGGATACTGCGCGTTTCCAGAACACGGCTGCAACCGAAGCGATAGTAGGCTACGAATACACAGAGGTGGTCACAACACACGCCCTCAACCATATTATGCTGGACGCTCGCAGAATTCCTTCTACTCGCACTCAAGACAAATGCGTGGGTGCAAAGTTAAGCCTTATCTTCAGTCGTTCAGAAGAAAGAATTTTCGAGTTACAAGTTCCTGGTGTTTGAGCTCCTTGGCGTTATCTTTTGCGCGTTCTGCCGGTGCAAGCAACACACTTCCAAGGTATCACTCCTGGCAATTGCTCGTCGCGTTTTAAACAAGCGTGCGTTCCGAAAGAATGCTTAAATTGTTGCGGAGCCATAAAAACTGTCACGAACTTGTCGGAGTAAGATTCAGTACGCACCAAACTAACTGTCACCACGGCTGAGCTGCTTTTCGCTGCGTCACGACAGGCGCGGTGAGCGTGCCTCATAAGCAACAAAAAACGTATCGAAAATACTTTTCAACAATGTTGGGCGTCAGAGAAAGCGCCACGGGCTTATCCGTGCATTAAAGCGCGAAACTGCGCACCACGACCGAGCTGTCTTTGGCTAACCTCGTTACAGCACCATGCGCATGCTCTGCGCTTGAAAAGTACCCCAAGAAGTAACGAAATTATTTACAATAACGTTAGGGGTCAGAGAAAGCGCCAGAACTTGTCACAGTAAGGTTCAGTACACGCGAAACGGCGTAACGGCGCTTTGTGCGACTAGCGAGCCAAAAAACTACCGAAATAAAATACTATTGGGGCTCAGAAAGCGTCACAAACATCTCCCAGCAGGAGTCATTAATTAAAATTAACTGTGCCACGACGACCGCGCTGTATTTAGTTAGCTGCGTCAGAAGTCTAGCTATATGTGCCGTGCCATAAGCTTAATTGCTTTAAATGCGTCGCAGGCTGTCGAACAAAATTCCCCACCTTGCCGTAGTCCAATAGTGCCATGTCGAAGTTCAGGAGCAACGCAAGACTTCGTCGGGAGCCCACCAAACTAGGCTAAATCAAAAATTAGAAAATCAGGCAAACGGGTCGGCGAAAAGGCCAACGCTCAGATGCACAGCCGGTCTCGCTCGCTTCGGCGATGTGTCTGACGCATGCATCTGGATGGTCATTCGCCGATTCGCCTGTCGTTGGGCGACGGAAGTAAGCCGCAAAGTTTAATTTTGGCGCACATATTTTTACTATTGCAGGGAAAGAAAAAGAAAATATGAAACAGTTTCTGTTAACCTCATTTCCCCGTTCTGTCTTTTCGATGCTCGCGGCAGCAAACAATCAGCGTTAATACTAGCGTGACTAGTTTCTGTTCCCAGTTTCCGCCGAGTGTCCCCTCTTGTATAATTTCTTTCTCTATGCTATATCGTTGGTGCAGCGACCGCCTGGTTGGTCAACACCGGCTGCGAACAGCGACGAATTGGCTAGAGAACACACACGCGAACCGCCTGTGTTGAGCCCACTGCTGAAGCTACTACCAGTCAACCGAAGGCGATGTTCGCATTGAAGCAGCATGCTAAACTGTGTCGATCACAGCGCGTCACTGACCTACATTCGCTATCAGTTGTGTCACGTCACTGTTGGTTTCGCATGCTTGTAGGATGATAACGCTGCGGGCAAACTATGACCGACGATGCGTTCTCAACAGTACGCCAAGAAAAGACGGAGAGGAGTTGTGGGCTAAAAAGTTTATTCTGCACAGAAATACGTGTAAAAGTGTATCGCGAACGAACAGAGGGCCGTAAACAGCACCGACTGCACGAAAAGTACAACGGCTAGCGCATATAAATTACCAGAGTACAATAAAAACTGCCCAGGAGAACAAAAACAAGGGCCAGAAGAGGCACAGGTTAGTCTCGAGCACAATGCGAATTCCCGGTTTCACAGCTCCTGTATGAACTCAGAGTCCAGGCCGAAGAGTGGCTCGTCCCGGCAGTTGGTGCGGCGCGTCCACCACTCGAGGACGTTCGGATGCGGCGGCCGTCGCATCGGAGTCTCCCAAAGTGCGTGACACAGGGGACACAGCAACTTGACCGCAGTTACAACGGAGCACTTCCGCTTCCATGCAAAGTAGCTGTTGTATTTTTCAGGGTTGTCAAGCAAGGTTCGCAGGTACTTGGCCAGTTGGCCCTTACCATGCAGCCCGGCCGAGCTCACAACTGAATGCTCTGGCACTTCCAGTGTTGCACCGGGTGGTGTCAGGACGACGGGAACGACGTCGTACTCGAACGCGTCATAGATGAGCTCGTACGCGCTCTGGAAGCACACGGGCTCCAGGGAGACCACTAGGAAGTGATACCGCTGGGCGATGTAGCCGATGCACTCCGACGGGGAGCCGCACTCGGACGCTCCGCAAGCTGGAAAGAGGCGGATGTAGACGGTGCCCTTACCATCGACGGTGCTGTGGAGAACTTCGCTTTCGAACCGGTTTTCCTCACAGTCATCCACTAACCACGCTACGTCTCTTCGCGGCTGCTCGGTAGGGCGAGACTGGTAGTCGTCTGCGGACGCGTCGCAACGCCACGTCTTGTACGGGATCACAACGTCTGCGTCTTCACGGCGGCCCATAGTCCAGTTGAACAAGTTCGTCACCAGTGGAAGAGAGAGGGATGAATTGACGAACCGTCCTCCCTTTCCCATGGGCGGCAGATGGGCCCGCGCCCAGAATACCCACATCTGAGGAGCCGCACGTTGGGCAGGCATATCGTACTGGTCCAAGTGCTCAGCATAAAAGACGACTGCATCACTCCTCACCAGGCGGCGCCGGTCGTTGGTGATCTCGCATACTTCGACATCACGTCCATCGAGCTCGCACTGAATTGTGTCGTTCCAGGTTCCAGCGTCGGTATCTACGCTCAGAGATAGTGGATCATTTCGCGATACACGTGGATACCAAAGCAGTAGGCGCGGGAGCCCGTTGTCATCCGTACGATTGCGCCACGGAAGCCACGGAGGTAGCGGTATTGGGGTGGCCGGCGTCGGTTGCAGGCTGTGGATGACAGCGATAACAGTGGCAATGATGGCAGTCACGAAGACAAGGCATATGATCGCCAGCAAAAAAATGCGACATTTGGGTCTTTCAAACCACCTGTGATGCCGGGCCCCATAGGGATGGAAGTCGTCGTCCGAGGTGTCGGATGACCGGGAGGGAGCGCGTACTTTAAAACGCTGGTCCTCGGGCGTTACGCCAGTTTCGGGTTCCAGCTCAGTGTCATCGATGGGCTCGTACTCGATGTGCCCGGCGCCTTGGGTTTCGGGCCCACTGTGAACCTTCTGGCGCAAGCGGCTCAGAGCCGCCGCCTTAACCCCTTTGCGCGGGCTGGCGCCAGACGAGTGCTGGGGACGATCGGGAGACGGGCCAGCTCGTCGGGGTGCAGTCGTCGTAGTACTGGAGCCACCTTCGCCGGCGAGCACCTCGTTCTGAGAGAGAGTGAGGCCTTCGGCTCCAGGCTCGCGTTTGACGGTCCCCTGGGCGCTGAACAAAACTACTTCGTCGTCTCCTTCCGCGGAAGCGGTGAGACACACGCGCCTCGAATGCTCGGAGGACTCAGAACTCGAGGTCCGGAAACTGCGGAACGTAACTACGGTGGAGGGGGATGTGCTGAGCTGTCGGCTGCTTGAGGGCTGGTCCGCCATGGCAGTTCTGTAAAACAGCGTCAGAGGAAGATCAAGTACTGAGCATGCAGCTGAAAAGAAAAGTAAGCGGTAGAACACAAGAAACATGTGACGCATGAACTGAAAGATCGGTCAAGAAGCGAGGAAGATTATGCGAAACAGAAAATCGCCGGTCTGGTACAGTAGAGATCGTACACGGCGATGGTACAGACCGGTACACGGCGGCCACCATGACCTCAATGCACCGCACATATTCAAATAGAATCACCGCGATCCATAGTTATCGATGTGTCGCTTGAATCAAAACGCGCCTGTCGCGTGGCCACCCTCTTTCCGGACGCGCTGGTACCGTAGGACGGTTGGTGCGAAGATGGCAATGAAAACCGCCAATAATTATAGACAGGGGCATTGCAAGCAATTCAGTCCTCGAAGCCAAAGCTAGAATTTTACATTCACAGAAGTATCTACGATTACTTACACGTGCTTAAAATGCAGCCACTTGGTTCAGCCGGCGTTACCCGCTCACGCTACAATAGTACCAGGCATAGGACGCGACAGTAGTCACCCACAGTAACTGAAATGAAGCTAATTTCCGTAACCACTATGCATGAAGTAATTTCGGCTACCCTTTACTATCACGCATACAAGCATAACAGATGAGCATCGACACATGTCCCTCTTGATCACTGAGGGTCCATCCTGAGCCACGCTCTACTTTATACGGCACAAGCACCATACTTAGGCTAGCAGGAAATGCATTGCATTGAGTGGCACTTAGGTCGTTTGTCCTAGCCTACCAGAGACGCCCCTGCTCAGGTGATGCGAGGGGCCAGCTTACCTTACGGTCGGTCACTAGTCCGGCGCCCGATGTATGTCTGTCGCCAAGCAGGTTCTGTGGACGAGTGAAAATTTCCGTTCGATGTCCTTTGCTTTTCAATGAACGGTTGCGCGAAAAAAAAAGAAATACACGAGGAAAGGAGCGATCAAATGTGAGATACGAGCCGAAAAGGCAACATACTGCGCATGCAAGTGAACAAGTGGACGGTCATGTGTAACGTCACATTTGGCTGGCAGACACGTCTGCCAAGGGCTCTGATGCTTCTTGATGAAAAAGATAGTCGCGGAGCAATATCCAAGCAAAAATGTGAGCCCCGCATTAAGACGTAACGAGCTCCAAATAACTCAGCACTAGGTTGCTGGTTGGCTTCCCAGCCTTGGCTGCCACATTGAGCCGGGGCCGAAATGCAAAGAAATTCGTCTACTATTTTATAGGCGGTGACTGATGCCTTCGGCAAATGGTGTCCCTCATAATTTAGTGTACAGTTTCGGGACATTTAACAAAAGGGCTTATAGCATGCTGAACCAAAGGGCCTAGAGAAACGGCGACCTCGTGGGCGTATTATTGTGTTCCTTATTGCACTCGTCACTGCTTTTGTTTGATACGTGCTCAATTTGGGACTGAAACCCGGCAACTGTTGCAGATATTGTTCAGTATATGCAGAACGGAACAGCCCGCTTCCGATTGTTTTCTAATTGCTCTCATCGTGCATTCTAGTGTATGAAGAATGAAAGCAAACTTTGGTCTATAGGAACTAGCTTCTCGTCTCAATCTAAAACTGTGACTTTTCGACGAGGCATATTACACTAACCCCCTCCTTAGACACCAAATGTTTTAACGTCCATCCTACGCGTCATCCCGCACCGATCACCAATCCAAAGCCAAACCAACATCTATTTCAAATCTTTGATTCCAGGGACTGCTAAGGACTACAGCTACCTTTTCAATGCCAGCGCTGCCACCTCAGACGCCACTAAATTCAAAGAAACGCTCACCTATTACTTCAACTCCTCTGCGTAATACCAGAAATAAGTTAGTAAAGGCTGGCTCCCTATCAATCACGCTACGAATAATTTCTTTCACCAGACTGCAGAACCCGGAGCTTCGCAATGGATGCATTGTGTCATTCTAGCAATTCTTTATTCCTGAATTAGTACTTACGGTTTCAAAAACATTGTCACAAATATCAAAAGTAAATTACCCATAAAGAAAAAAATATTTTTTATTGCCCACAGGCACTACACTTCCATTTTATAGGTATATGAAAAACTTTTTTTCAGCCAGAAATACAACAAAAATTCAGGCAGAATACATCCGTTATGCCTGCAAGCGAAGCTTCCTTAGTTTTGGATAACGGTGCATTGAAACACTACACGTGGTATATACACCCTCGCGATTATCTTAACATCGTGCGAGCGTCCACCAGAAGACCAGGGAGCCGAACCGCACCGTATGTAGGAGCGCCTCGGCGACACGTCCGAGAGCACGCCTCAAGCAAAGCCTACCACAGGCGTCGTCGGCGACGCTGTTCCACAAGGCGGCATAGCACCTTGTGCTTTCTGCGTCGGTATCTGCTCCTGCCTCTCAATATGTTTTGTGTGCCATTCTCAATCGGAGCGTAAAATGAAAGTGCGCGTTGGAGGAGCAACGAGTGAATTTCGCCTTGTATAGCGTGGTGTCCCGCAAGGCAGCGTCTTATCGCGGCTTTTCTTCAACAGCGTACTTGCTGGACTTGCAAGCCCATTGCCTCAAGAATGTGACTTTCCAATAGGTATAACAATCTATGTTTATGACACCGCACTATAGATCAGCGGTCCTTCACACCACTGTCCACGTCTTCGTGGAATTTTGCAGAGAGCTCTTGATGTCACATCAGAGTACATGGATGAAATTGGTCTGCAGATTTCACCTGCTAAGTCAGCCGCAACTGCTTATCATGCTAGACGACCCCCTCGTCGAACCATGAGCCAGCTATATCTCAGAGATGCACTGATAGATTGGCTACAGCAACACAGCTACCTGGGCGCAATTATAGATGATCGCCTATAATGGCGCCCTGCCGTCATCTCTGTGGGGCGCAAATCGCAGTCTCTACTCAAATGTGTGGCCGTCTTGTCTGCTAGGGGCGACCGCTGTGACCAGATGACAGCACTACAGGTTTATCAATCATATGTACTTTCTAGCAGGACGTATGCATTGTCAGTGTTGAACGCGCCGCCTAGTTTGATGTCTCAAATGGAACGGGACCTTGGATTATGTCGTGAGGCGTGCTCTGTTCCATTACTCACTGAAACACACCAGCAGCCCCTGAGGCTGCAAGCAGACAAGGGAGCGTTATGTAACCCAGAGCGTCTTCACCGAGCGTCAGATGGACAAGCACTTATTAACCGACTGATTAACGAACGTTCTCAGGCATGGGGAAAATGGCAGCATTGTTCATTACCCTTGCTGGCAGTTGAGAAGATACTAACTCACTGACAACTCCGAAGGAGCACAACAACAAATGCCCCTTCCCTATTTATCTTTCGACTTCCGAGATACACAAAAAGTCTGACCAGCCTGTTTCGGCACTATTCCAGTTGGCCCAGCTGCACTTATTTGAAAAATATGGAGACCATCATAAAGTATTTACGGAGGCATCGGTAAGCAGCGACGCCCAAGGCGCTGCAGCAGCTTTCTTCTGCCCTTCGACGGACATAAGAAGGGTGTATAGAATACCTCATCCATCCTCATCAACAACTGCGGAGCTGGCAGGGATCGACGTTGCTTTGAAGTACGTACAGGAACAAATAAGCACGTCGAAGGTCGTCATCCTTGCAGAGTCCCATGCTGCCCTTGGCAGGCAGTTGAGAAAGGATGCCAATAGCTCGATTCTCCGCCGTATACTAGAGTCCGCCAACAAAATTACTTCTCGTAGGGTGTCCCTCATTGCCCTGTGGATACCTTCGCACGTGGGTATTGCTGGAAATGAAGAGGCTGATCGCCTCGCTTCAACCTGTGCTCACAACGGGAGTGACTGCCGAGAATTTTTTTGTAAGATTGACAACGCCCGTGTGTTAATTTGCCGGTCCCTCCTAAAGCAGCATCCAGACGACCGTGTTACAAACAGCTTATTCCCTCCCCGTGTTCGTGAGAGAGAGGGATAGAGAGTGAGAGAGAAAGGCAAAAGAAAGACAGAGAGGTTAACCAGAGATTATCTCCGGTTGGCTATCCTGTACTGGGCGAGGGGTAAGGGCGCCTGTGTTCGTGGCTTGCCTCGTAGCGCCAGAGCTCTCTTAGTGAAATTAAGAGTTGGCTCTGTATTGGTGCTGTAACGCTTTTATCGTCAAGGACGTGTTCACTTTCCGTCGTGCACGTCTTGTGGCTTCTGTGAGACACTTGAACACCTTATGTTGGAGTGTCCCGCGTTAGGCCCACAACGTGCACTGCTAGTTAAGAAATATGGACTCATTGGACTGAAGTGCACGACCCTTGACGATTGCCTGTTTCCGAGAGGGAGTGCTATTCAACGCGACCAGGCATATGGAGCCTTGCTAACTTTCATGCAGAAAACTGATTTGGCCTCTCGTTTATACACATTTTCTCCGTGTTCCTACTTCCTTGTGCCCGTGTCTCTGTCATTTGCCTATTTCCCATTTTCTTTCCTATTCCTTTGTTTCCTACCTTCTCTTTTCATTCCCTCCTCCCGACAGAGTAGGCAGGCGTTGCACCCCTCTCGGTGGCAGTTCTCAGCTTGCTCCCTCCCTGTGTCCTTTGTGTGTTTGTACGCTTCCATATCGAATAATGTCCTTGAAGCCACGTGGAGCGTTTGAGCAGCTTCGAAGTCGAGACACGCCCACAGATGCGGCTGCGTTTATTTCGTTTTCGTTACAACTATCACCGAAATATCAAGCTTGCATTGCCGCACTCGTGTCAGCGTCTGCGTTGCCGTACGAAAAAAAAAAAAAACGTGCGCAGCTTCCACTAGTGGTGCAAGGCTGGAGTCAAAAGCGGAGCTTCTGATCCCATAGATTTTGCGTGGCTTGTCCGAGTTCGTTGTAGATTTTGCGAGGTTATGCTAGCTTTTGCTAAGTTGTTGGCAGGCTTAGCTAAGTCGTTTCCAGGTTTTGCGAGGTTATGGTAGGCTTGGGGGGGGGGGGAGGCTAAGTTGTTTGTAGGTTTAGCGAGGTTATGCTTCGTTTTGCTAAGTTGTCTCGGCGGGCTTGACGCTGGAAGTTTTCTAGCAGTCGCAGGCCAGGATCGCTTTCTCAGCGATGTCGAGCGTTCAGGCGCCGACTCTCGCGTTCCCTGGAGTGAATTCCGGAATCCTCGACTTGGCGTCGCCTCTACTCAGCCGCTGCTTCGACGCGGTGTTCCGGATCAGCTCGGCGGCGACGCATCGCTTTTCGCTTGGCAGTACGGCTTTCTTCCTGGTAAGCCGCTTCTTCTTCGGGCATCCGGACTTTCTTCAGCCTTCCCATGGCAGCACCACGTCTGCACGGAGTAGAAGAGGCGAGAGGTGTATCGCTGTGCCGGTGGTTCCGAGCTTTTACTCGCCTGTGACGTCACGACTCCGCCCTACGCGCGTGGGGTGCGAGGAGGTTACGTTGCTCGGTGCTCTCACAGGTGGTTGCTAGGCAACGCGAGGCGGTGCGCAGCTGGGTAGAGTTTTCTAGTAACGCTCCACTGCAGAATGAAAGCTTAAACAGCTCCGCTGTTAAAACTGAAGCCACACGAAAATAAAGACTGCTTGTCGGGCTGCGGATTCGAACCACCGACCTTCGGGTATCAAGACCACCACGTTAACCAATTCAGCCATTTTAAGCGGAGATTTATATGCATGAAGAAATAGACGCAGCGCAATGCGCAAACCAATCACAGGTGTCCCCTTCCTGTGGAGGTGGGAAAGGGTGTGATCTCGTGTTCACTCGCCTCGCGTCCTCCGTTTCCCGCCGTTTCAAATCTGGCAGTCACATGGGGAGGACGTGTTTGGTTCTTTCTGCCGAAGAGCAGGCTGCGTTGAACGAACGGCAGCGGGAGTGGGTCGCGCGTTGTGCGTTCGTTCGAACTGGCGGTGCTTGTTGAAGGCAGCCGGGAATTCTCTCGAGAAAGGGTACGCCGTCGATGTGCCGACCTCGCCGTGAGGAAGCGTGAAGACGAAGGGGGGGGGGGGGGTATAGGGAAAAGGTGACATGAGAAGGCAAGGAAACGCTGGATATACTTAAACGGTACGGTGCGTCTCTGCTATTTATGAAAAATAAAACCGTGCAACTATGCCTAGCAGACAACTTACGCAGGGTATGCAGAAGCAGACCCGCATTAATTAAAGCGCACCGCAGAGCCTAGGCGACCCAACGGAAGCGGTCGCACGTCAAATCAACACTTTTGTGCTCTCCGCGATACCTTTGCGGCTATGGCATTGCTCGAAGTCATGGATTTGACCGAGACAGCCGCATTTCGACGGGGGTGAAATAAAAAACGCTCGCGTACTTTTAATGAGGGACCAGTTAAAGAACACCACGGTGCCAAAATTAATCCGGAGTGCGCCACTACGGCCTGCCTCTTTATCCGATTGCAGTTTTGGCATGTATAGCCCAATACCTGAATTAAAGTTTCGTGCTTCTGCCACGATGCGATGTGCCATGTGAGGCAATGACAATGCTCAACCCTCTAACAATTTATGAAATGTGGCGCACAACAACGCTTCAAGCAAACACCTCTCCCTTTGTGTTATGTATACTACGTGGACAAACAGCAGTGGTGCATGCAAGGTAACGTTTAATATGAACTCACCACTATTATGTTGGACAAAACTTCGAAGAAATTAAAACATTCGCCGTCAGCATCACCGTTACTTATCGTCAATAAAAGCAAACAGCACAGAAAGCCTCGATTACGTCGATTGCCACAGTATGTGGGATTTGTATATTTTTTTCCTTTTGTGTTTGTTGTTTTCCCGGAGGAAAAAAATGGAAATATTAAGGCCCTGACACTGACCAGGCACCTCCTCTGTTCTTTTTTTTTTTTTAATGCTAGTGCAATCGCTCACTCCACAATGGAAGTCATTGGTGCGCCTTAGTTCAGCGGGTTGCCGCAATGCGACGCTGCCCAGATGGTACGACTAAAGTCCCTCGATAATTTGAAAGTAGCGACACTCTTCGAACTCTGCCGCCGCCGCGCTACCTCCTCTCCTCCTCCTCGCCCCTTGCGCGTTCCCCCGCGGCAACCAGTTTTGCCCCCATTTTTCTGCACGACGATTGGTCTCCCTGCCGTTGTCCTTGGAAACGCGCGGATCTTGAGTTTTGCTAGTGTTTTTCTTTTTCGTTCGCGCCATTTTCCTCCTGAGCACGGCTGGCTCGGCGCTTTAGCTCGGCGTAGCGAACGTTGTACGCTGTGTTTCGTGATCTATGTGCTAGGGCTTTGCCGGGCTGTTGCGCATATAACTGCAGCAAGAACCCTGAAGATAGTTATGCCGTTTTTATGATACCACAAGCTGGATTAAGTATGATAGAGGCGGATTAGGGTGTATTAAGGTAGATTGGGACCATTAAGCAGGATTAAGTGGGATTAAGGTGCGTGAATAAAGATTAAGGAGGATTAAGGCGGATTATGGTGGATTAGTGTTGATAAACGAGGATTAAGACCGCATAGGGTAGGCTAAGGTGCATTAGGGGCGATGTAGGTTGATTAGGTTGTATTAAGGTGGGTTGGGAGTATTAAGGTAGATGAAGGAGCATTAAGGTGGATTAGGGTGGACTAAGGTGCATTGGGGTTCATTGAGTATTAAGACTGATTAGTCTACCATAATCCTCCTAATGCACATTCATCGACCTCAATCCTCCTTCATTCACTTTAATCCACCATTATCCACGAAAGTCCTCCTTAATGCACTTTAATCCTCCTTAATCAACCGTAATGCTTCCGCATTAACTTTTAATCCACCCTAGCTCACCATAATCCTCTTTAATTCACCTTAATCCCTCTTAATCCACCCTTATCCTTCTTCATGCACTTTAATCCACCAAAATCCACTATAATCATCCTCAATGCACATCAACGCACCTTATCCATCCCAATTAACCTCATCGACCTTAATCCAACCTAGATCTCCTTTATGCACCTTAATCCACCTTAATCCTCCTTAATACACCCGAATTCATCTTAATCCACCTTAATCCTCCTTAACACACCCGAATTCATCTTAATCCCATCACTAATCAATCATTACTTTGCTAATCAGTAATCATCTCTTATACGCGGCTGCGCATATTTTGGTTCGCTTCCCGCCTTCCTTCGGTCACGTGATATTTTCTGTAGCTCACAACTGGACCTTGAAACAGAGGTCTAAGGCTTTCGCTTATTAAGCCACACACAAAGGGATGTGTCACAAGCAATACTAGATCAGACGCACGAAGTAAAGCATCTGATCATGTGGCAGAAAAATTGTCGGGAGTATAGAACTCGCCTCAAAGCTCCCTTTACATCGGTATACCCCGTTCATACGGCTTTAAGAAAAAAGCAACCTCTCATAAACGTTGCCTCCAGCATTATCGATGCTGTTATTAGCATTTCTCAAAATTTTCAACCCCACTGGGGCGCGCAACTGGCCCAAAATAACACGCCGCCATAGAATCCTGCGGCCCGTTCGCGGGAGCCCAGGAGGAATAGCGCGTCGTGCGCAGCCGGCGGGCGAGGAGAATCGAGGAGAAAAGCGCCGTGAGGAGGAGAGTGTCGCTACTTTCAAATTATGAAGGGGCTTTAGGTACGACTAATGCATTAGGTACGACTAATTTAGCTACGCCTGCTTGCGTAACGCGGGCGTCTGAGAGTGCGCCGCTGACGTTCCCGATGAGAAGTGATAGGCGCCCCGTCCCTGCATATGTGTCAGGTTATAACACGTCTGTCAGTCTTCCTCCGACTTCCGCTGTGAGGCGCCACCCAGATGGTACTCACCGCCGCGACGAACACTAGCCGACGGAGGAGAGTAGGAAAGGACGGTTGGAGAGGGTGATGAATGGTCGGATTGGCCGCATCTGGCTGGCATTGAAAAAAAAAAGTAGAGGAGGCACTGACCAGGCGGACTTGAAGATACTGAAGATCACGATTTCCTTATTATTACTAACCTTTTTTTTTCAAGCCTATAGCTAACACGTCGTGTTTGATGAAGATTCGTTGCCATCGTAACCAGCACTTTATTCTGGGGCTCTGTTTTTGACATTCCTTCAATTGTCTCGAGCCGTGACGTAGGAGCGACGCGTACACAATGGCGCTGATGGTCTTGTTTTGCTTTCGTTACGTTTTGCAGACTTGACGTTTTACCTAAGAAACTGAAATGAAGGCACTGAACCTAAAGTTCTTGATAAAACAGTTTTCTTCCTCAGTAAAAATAAAACAGCTAGCTCAAAGCGCACTATAGATAGATAGATAGATAGATAGATAGATAGATAGATAGATAGATAGATAGATAGATAGATAGATAGATAGATAGATAGATAGATAGATAGATAGATAGATAGATAGATAGATAGATAGATAGATAGATAGATAGATAGATAGATAGATAGATAGATAAAGAAGTGCCTTAAGCAGGCAAAGAAGGCCGATCGCATTAAAAAGAGCAGTGACAGCGCAGTGATCACTGCATTGTACCGTTTTCTCCGCGGCCGTAGAGCGCCGCTAATTTTCCCTAATCTATGCAGAGTACAGTTCTTATTATCTTCAGTCTTAAGCATGCAGCTCTTCATTGTCTTCAGTCTTAAGCGTGCAGTTCTTCATTGTCTTCAGTCTTAAGCGTGCAATTTTTATTGCCATTAGTTTTTTAGTTGCAAATAGCATGTCCGGGCCTAACCCGGGCCCGACCCGAAGCCCCTAGGTCCGAGCCCGATCCGGCCCGAGTCAGCAATTGCATACCCGGACCTAGCACGGCCCACTGGCTAGGATGGGCCCGGGCTTTCGGCCCAGCCCGGGCCCGTGCAGTGTTCTAAATTCCAAAGCTCCGCATTTGTTTCCTCGCCTAAGGAAAATCAACTTAAACTTCGGACATACTTTTGCAGTACTAATCCTTTAACGCGATAACCATTATTTGCCTGCTTCAGGCATTTTGAACCTATCGATCTATCGTGTCTACCTGTCTAGACTTTTTCACCGACAAAATGTCGAAAGTTGTCTAGCATCTTGGGCCATTATGTCATGGTCGTGATGCCGCCATTGTCGTTCAGTCATCGCCATTGATGCTTTGTTATCTGACTGTCATCGTGCCGTCGTCGTCACGCCTTCTATACCCATCCAGGGGGCCAAGCTGTCTATTAGCTCGGTCCCCTAGGTACGCCGTCGTGGTCGTTGCAGCATCGTCATTCCAGCTTAGTCAACCGCGTCTCGTCATACCACCGTCGTCACGCCATTGACGTCATACACTCATCGTCATCCATTTGCCCTCACGTTGGTGTCGTCACGTTGACGTCGCTATACTAACGTCATCATTTAAGAATGGTCACCTGATTGTAACCATCCCGTTGTAGTCATACCGCCTTTGTCACTCCATCGACGTCATTCCTTCCGATTGCATAGTCGTTGGTGCGTCGGCGTCGCACAGTCGTCTTTATGCCGCTATGGTCAAGCCTTAATATGGCAAGTGAATGATATACCAACATGAGATGGCACCGGATAAGGCCACACATAAACAAACCAACGGAAGTCTCAGAATTAGAGCTACATATGTAAAACAAACACGACTTCAGAAATATGGCGCGTTGCTACACGCTGGAATGCTATAGGCATTACTATCGACAGTCATCATGAGATGTGTTCTGCAGTAACATTTTGAAATATTCTCTTTTTAATAAGAATTGTCGCTTAGAGCCCACTACCTGCGGATCGGTATACGGCAGCAATTTTGATGTCCTTTACCGCTTTATCTCGGGGGCTCATATCGGAATACATGTGAAATCGGCCATCGCTTTTCAGAGCAACCACTGCACCAAAATTATCAATTATGTTGAATTTAAAAGAAAACATTAAAATGTTGTGATTTTGAAAAGCGGTATTTTAATGAAACTGCCTACTTTCTTTCCGTAAAAAAAAAATCGCAACATTTCAAGAAACAAAATTTGACGTGTAGAACTCTACCTCAGCAACTAAAAAACGATATCACAATTCTTCAAACTGCGCTTAATAATACACCTCAAGCTGACAGCAATGATATATTATAGGCGACCCTGAAAATACCACTAATGAATTTGTTATTGTTGCAATAGCAACACGCTTCCAAACATTGTGACAAATTTGCATAAGTTGTAAATTCGCGCATAAGATTTTTTCGCTTTTGATTCTCCAACGTATGCGGTTTATAAATATGCGTATTTCTTTTGCATGGCTGAGTTGCGGATTTGTAAACCTTTTTCTTCAAGTTTACTGATTTCCTCCAATACATGTGAAAAATTCCATTGTCTAAATGACAATTCTGTTTACGCCGTGGTCTCTGCAATTTAACTTCCTCTCTTACATGCATGCAAATTTGTTTCGAATCATTTCGGCGCTTTTCTCATAAAAGCATTCCTAGGTTTTACACGTATTTGAGTAGCTGCCACCGGAGATAGGCTCGAGTTAAAGCTTCTTCATAAACAATGGGTCTCGGCAGTTCTATAGGAAACCTTTGAAACAGAAGGCTATCAGCAAGCCCGTAGCCACCGTGTTGCAGAAATACAAAAAATGACCGGTCAAGAAAAAATATTCATCGGAAGCTTTGCGGGAGCCGTTATCTCGGCAAGACATCTCTCCGAAATGCCAACATGCTGTCTGCCTAGGGGTCCAACAAAATCGTCGATTAATTGCCAGAAAAGCAAGTAGTTGGCCGTCTTCGAGATAACGCTGATACATAAACGCACTCGTTTCCATGTACCGAGGGGGAACGACAGTCTCAGGGCGTGCTTCCCTTTATTATGCGTTTTTTTTTTAGTTGTGCATCATGACATACGTCATGGCGCGATTTTCGTAATCCTAAAGGCTGGTACCCCAAGTGGTGGCGAAAAAAGGAAACTGAAGGAAATGTCCTGGGTCTGAGCATCATGCTAGTGTACCAACCGCAGTGATCGCTGTGTTGAGCAACACCATCGCCTCGTATACCGAAGGCTATCGTAGACACATCAGTGATTCCAGTCTGCTAGACTTCAAATGCGTGAGAACGATACTGGTGGCTGACGCAAATGTTTTATACCAATCGGCTCTTACGCGTTTCAAGGTTGCATTTGGTAGGCCGTACGCTGTAAAATAATTTACACATTTAAGAGTGAATAAGGGTGGTTAACACATCATAGTAACAAGCTAAGAATAGCTATCTCTCTAATATGTTGAACGGCAATACTAAACAAAGGCTTCATTGGAGTAAACTAATTTCACTATTAAGTTGCGCTAAGAAAAATACTCCAGATAATATTACGATTGATGGTGTGAATTACGGCAATAATGAAGGAACAAACAAATTTAACGATTACTTAAATCGCCATATAAACACTTTTTCCCTTCCTGAATGCACCAATTCAAAAGGTTTAAAAATATTTTTAGACATGAAGATTAGGAAGAGTTAATACTATTTGGTCAGAAGATGGAGCCTGTGATTTACGTTATCTGTCCTGTATTCGCTAGCATGTACAATCTCACTCTCCAAAGAGGCGCGTTTCCGCTTGAAATAAAAATGACAACCATTCCACTATGTGAAGATGGAATGGCAGCGAAAGCTGACGACAGTCCAAGCTCTCAAACGAAGAGCAAAATGCTTTCGCTGCCATTCCAACTTCACAGAGTCGAATGGTTGTCAATTTTAGCGTTGCGAGTCTGGCGTCAATGCTCGCTTGGAGGTGACCGGGCTCCCGATTGTCGTTTTCGTTCAGCATCGCGGGAACGCTCTTCTGGTCGTTTCGCACCGACGCCGTTTACAATTTCGTTGCTGTTCCCTTCGGCGCTCCTCGTACGCATGTTATTCTTCGGGTGTACGAACTATACGTGTCCGCACTATCGATAACGCAGATGTTTTTAGCGCTGATACCTCTCCTGCTTATACGCTGCGATAACCTTGACGTCACGCTGTTGTTCACGGCGAGCGTTCTCATCTGTTCCGAATTTTGACATCTGCGCCGCCGCACTGCACCCGTATGGGTTTGTCAGAAATCGCTAAGTCCGTTTCTGTTGCCGGACGCCGAGAAAACTAGGGTAAGTGAGTCGTATACAGCTTTCGCTGTAAAAAATGCTAAAGTAGTCGTGTTGTATATATCAGGCCCCAAAGAAGCATTTAATAGCCACAGACCTGTATCTGTGTTGCCAATTTTCTTCTTGGGACTGGAATGAATAATGTTTACGTGCCTCCTTGGTTTTGCAGGCGAAGTTTGTTGTGCCTCACTCATGTCTGCGTTCGTGTTGGTGTTGCAGTACAAAAAAAAAAAAAGCCCAAGCCGCGCGAAAATAATAATTGCGTGTCGGATCGAGGATTCGAACCACCAGCCTCCGGATTGCTAGACTACCACGCTACACCATTTAGCCACTGTCGGCATTTTTTTTTCATTGTTGCATGGAATCATGAGTATAGTGTAAATCCAAGATTGTTGCATTACCTTTGAACATACATGAGAAACAAATGCACACATGAATGGCAGGTCAAAATTCTGGCAAACGAACACAAGCGTCCAGACGCAAAATCCATTCAGGTACGGGATCGAAGGTAGCAACAACACTACGCACTTGCGCAGCCTCTTTTGGAAAATCCCACGCGCCCTTTAAAGCGGATTTTTATATGCATGAAGAAGTAGCCGCAGCGCAAAGCGCGAGCCAGTCACAGGTGTCCTCTTCCTACGGAGGAGGAGGGAAAACGTGTGATCTCGTGTTCGCTCGCCTCGCGCCCGCCGTTTCCCGTGAGTTAAGGCACGGCTGTGAGATGGGGACGCTGCCTTTGATTCGTTCTGCCGGAGAGCATCCTGCGTTGAAGAAACAGCAGCGGGAACGCGTGTCGTGCGTTCGGCATAAGAACGTTCGGTGTTTGATGAACGCCACCGGGAATTCATTCGAGAAAGAGCTCGTCGTCGAAGTGCCGACCTCGCCCTGAGGGAGCGCGAAGCCGAGACGTTACAAAGAAGAGCCGCGGATCCCGAGCTTCGCTTGCACCCCTTTTCACAGCAGTGGAAGGGTGGTGATTTATTTTATAAATATAGACTAATTACTTGCGACCAGGTTGGCTCCTAACGAATGTCGTCGACAGAGTTTGTAGACAGAGGAGGTTCTGAGAGAAAGAATTCATTATTGGAAGCAAAGAAAAGAAACAATTATAATCGGAATATACATAGATTTCACGAAGGTGTTTACTTGACTAAATCATATGACAATTATTAATAAGCAATAACACTATGGTGTGTGACACAGCGCTTACTTTAGTCACTAATTATTTGAGCGACCGCGTTCAATGTGTAGCCATCGGTAACGCGAAATCTGACTATACGTCAGACATGGTGTCCAACAGGAATGTGTATAAGGTCCTTTATTATTTAGTATTGATATAAGTGATTCAGTTAATATAGAAACTTAGACGAAATACGTGGTATTGCGCTAACTTCGGGATCGGCCCACGTATGGGGAGTATTGCGCCTACTTGACTTCTGCCGCGGCTCGGCCCGGCATCGCAGCATCTTCGGGATCGGTCCACGTATGGGGAATGCTTAACGCCTGCTTCCCTTCTGCCGCGGGTCGGCCCGGTATTTAACTATCTTCGGGACCTGCCCACGCATGGGGCGTGCTTAACGCCGGCTTAATATCTGCCGCGGGTCGGCCTGGTATTGCATCATCTTAGGGAGCTGCCCACGTATGTGGAGTGCTTAACGCTTGCTTCCCTTCTGCCGCGGGTCGGCCCGGTATTTCACTATCTTCGGGACCTGCCCACGCATGCGGAGTGCTCAACGTCGGCTTCACTTCTGCAGCGGGTCGGCCCGGTATTGCACCATCTTCGGGATCGGTCGACGTTAGGGGAGTGCTTAACGCCTGCTTCACATCTGCCGCGGGTCGGCCCGGTATTGCATCATCTTAGGGCCACGTATGTGGAGTGCTTAATGCCTGCTTCACTTCTGCCGCGGGTCGGCCCGGTATTGCACTCTCTTCGGGATCAGCCCACGTATGGGGAGTGCTTAGCGCCTCCTAGACTTCTGCCACGGGTCGGGTCAGCATTGCACCATGTTCGGTATCGGTCCACGTATGGGAAGTGCTTAATGCCTGCTTCACTTCTGCCGCGGGTCGGCCTTTCACTATCTTCGGGATCTGCCCACGTATGGGGAGTGCTTAACGCCCGCTTCACCTTCGTTACGGATCGCGCCGGTATTGCACAATCTTCGGGATCGGCCCACGCATGGGGAGTGCTTAACACCTGCTTCACTTCCGTCGCGGGTGGGGCCGGTATTGCACAATCTTTGGGATCGGCCCATGTATTGGGAGTGCTTAACGCCTGTTGCTGCTCCGCCGCGGGTCGGCCCGGCATGGCACTATCTCCGGCATCGGCCCAAGTATGGGGAGTGCTTAACGTCTGCTTGACCTCTACCGCGGGTCGGCCCGGCACTGCACTATCTTTGGTATCGGCCCACGTATGGGGAGTGCTTAATGCCTGCTTCACTTCTGCCGCTGGTGGGCCAGGTATTGCACTATGTTAGGGATTATTAGCCTAGGTAGGAAAATTGTTGGTCCACGTGCGGACGCGATCCGCCAGGTCCTGGCTTAGGCTAGGGAATCAAAGAATTAACTTGTGTAAATTTAATGCAATTTTGTGGTTTAGAGCGAAGTGCAGATGACTGTGCTCTGCTTGGGACCGCCGTCAGTTGCACTTCGCTCCACGAGGTGGCAAGGAAGGACATACGTCGAGTGACCGCCTGAACAGCATTTCCCGCTGTGATCAGCGCGATTTCAATTATGGATCCGGGACCTCAAGAATGTGCGAAAAATGGTAGCGCAATATATATATATATATACATATATATATATATATATATATTGTAGTGGGTAATATGCATGTGCCACTGTGCGGACTGCCACCGCTGCGGCGCGAGACACGAGCGCGGGTTGTTGATGCGAAGCGCTAGGACTCGTGATCTAGAGCTACCTGCGATCCCTCGAACGAGCTACAATAAACCCCTTTTCATTTGGTGGAGCTGCGGGGTAACCTCGAAAACTGGAACTCCGAAGCCGGACGCTACCGACTGCAGCGACCATGCCTGACGAAACCACCCAGGAAGATGCACCACAGCCTCCGACGGTCATCGTTTCCGGTGCATTGCGCCAGCGTGATCCTGCCATCTTTAGCGGCACCGATGATCATGACGTGGAGGATTGGTTGTCATCTTACGAAAGGGTGAGCCAGCATAACAAGTAGGACGACGTCACGAAGTTGCACAATGTGCTGTTTTACTTAACCGGCGTCGCGAATCTCTGGTTCCGAAACCACGAACACGATTTCACAACGTGGAGCAGATTCAAGACAAGATTCACAGAAGTGTTCGGGCGCCCCGCTGTGCGCAAGCTTCGCGCAGAACAACGCTTACGGGGGCGCGCGCAACATCACGGTGAAACGTTCACAAGTTACATCGAAGATGTCATTGACCTGTGTAAGCGCGTGAATCCGTCAATGGCGGAACAGGACAAGATAAAACACATTATGAAAGGCATTGATGAGGACGCATTTCAAATGTTGCTAGCGAAGGATCCGCGTACCGTGGCCGAAGTTATCAACTTGTGCCAAAGTTTTGACGAGCTACGGAAACAACACATTTTAGCTCGGCGCCCACCGCCTACGGAAGATTCGTTAGCAGTATTGGTTATTGGCGACAACCACACAACTTTGCTGACGCAAATAAAAGAATTTGTGCGCGAGGAGGTCGCACGACAGCTCTCGATTTTGCCGAACACGGAGAAGCCTTCTCCATATTTGGCTCCAGCGATCCGACAGGTAATTCAAGAGCAAGTGACCGAAGCTCTTCCACCTCCGTGTCAGCCGGCTCCCGGCCCGCGCCTCTGACGTATGCTGAAGCCGCTGCACGGGCGCCTCATCTGCCGGGATTCTCTCCTCCGATTTCAGCACCTCTCCAGCCGGTGTTCTCTCATCCGCCCTCGCCTCGCCAGCAGGTCGCTCCCTTTTTCAGCGCACAGCAGCAAGGCACAAATCCTTGACGCACTCCTGACAACCGCCCAATATGCTATGCCTGCGGTACACCGGAACATGTAGCGCGCTTCTGCCGCCGGCGCTTGCCGGCCTTCGTGGGCACCGCGCGACCACTCAGCTCCAGCTTCCGACCATACCGTATGCCTCAGCGACCACCACCGGAAGTCTACGCTGCTGATGACATACCAGCACCGCAGTCACAGCTTTACAATACTCGTCGCTCGCCTTCCCCTCGTCGGCGCTCACTCTCACCCATGCGTCGTAGGCCCAGTGCAGTACTACTGAGGCGGAAAACTGATTTTCGCAGCGCAGTTCCTGAGGCACGAACTGCGTCATCGTCGGAACATCAAAGTCCTCGTTTTTTCCCCCGCTAACGTTATTGAAGTGTCTGTTGATGGCATCAAATGTCTTGCGCTCGTCGATACAGGTGCTGCTGTATCTGTGATTAGTGAGAAACTTTGGCGTGAATTACGGAAAGTGACCATGATGCCTTCGGTATTATTGCTTAGAACAGCCAGTGCACAACAAGTTCAGCCAGTCGCTATGTGCACTGCCAGGGTGTTGATTCGAGACATTTTGTATTCGATTGATTTCTTTGTGCTAACTTGTTGCTCCCACGATGTCATTCTCGGTTGGGATTTTCTGTCGCGCCATCACGCCGTCATTGACTGTGCACGTGCTGAGGTTCAGTTCTCCGTTCTGTGCGATTTGCCATCTCACAACTTTCAAGTTCATGATGTTACCAGGATCTGTGTAGCTTCAGATACTGACCTTCCCCCCTCACAGCGCGGTATTTGTTCCTCTTTCATGCGCATCGCTTGCCGAAGCGACGGTCATGTTTTCACCCGCTGCCGTCTTCATTCGCCGCCAACCTATATTGTTGCCTTTCGCCCTCCTCACGGTTCACCATGGGGCTGCAGAAATACTGATTTCTAACCCAAATTCGTACACTTTGGCTTTGCACTGTGGCGAAACTATTGGTACCATCCAGACTGTGGACGCTGACGTTATTGTGCATTTCCCTGTTCCCGACGACGTGGATACTGCCAACGTAACAGCACTGGCACCCCATGTGCCATCTAACCGAGTACCACCGGATGTTTTTTGTCGCTCTATTGCCGATGACCTCGAGCCGACACAACGTGAGCGGCTTATTACTCTTTTAAATGATTTTCACGCCTCTTTTGACTGCAACCAAGCATCATTAGGCCGCACAAGTACCGTCTCTCACCACATTGATACGGGACACCACGCACCATTACGCCAGCGTCCGTACCGCGTGTCATCCACCGAGCGTCGTGTCATCGCCGAGCAAGTTGAAGACATGCTTGAACGTGGTGTTATCAAGCCATCCTGCAGCCCTTGGTCATCTCCTGTAGTACTCATTAAGAAAAAAGATGGCTCCATTCGTTTCTGTGTGGACTATCGTCGCCTCAACAAGATTACACTTAAAGATGTCTATCCTCTACCGCGCATAGATGACGCCCTGGATTGTCTTCATGGTGCCGAATTCTTTTCTTCTTTGGACTTGCGATCGGGCTATTGACAAGTGCCAGTGGCTGAATCCGGCCGCTCGAAGACAGCTTTTATTACGCCTGATGGCCTGTATGAGTTTACAGTAATGCCATTCGGCCTCTGCAATATACCCGCGACATTCGAAAGGATGATGGACAATCTTCTACGTGGCCTCAAATGGAAGACGTGCTTGTGTTATTTAGACGACGTGGTAGTTTTCTCCCCTGATTTCACCACTCACCTCTCTCGTCTACGCGAAGTCCTTACTTGCCTTACCACCGCCGGCCTTCAACTTAACTTTAAACAGTGCCGCTTCGGGAGCCCGCCAGCTGACCATACTTGGCCATGTCGTGTCCAAAGACGGCGTCCTTCCCGACACTGACAAACTTCGTGCTGTCGCAGAATTTCCGCGGCCGACTACAGTGAAAGAGCTCCGCAGTTTCGTCGGTCTTTGCTCTTATTTTCGCCGCTTTGTGCGCAATTTTGCCTGCATAATCGCTCCCCTGACGAAGCTCCTGGCTGGCTCTGGTGACCTTCGCGACTGGACTCCGGCATGTGACCAAGCCTTCACCACTTTGCGTCGTCGGCTTACCTCACCGCCTGTTCTACGCCACTACGACCCGAGTGCACCGACTGAAGTTCATACCGACGCCAGTGGCGTTGGTCTTGGGGCCGTCCTTGCACAACGGAAGCCTGGCTTTCCAGAATATGTGGTTGCATATGCGAGTCGTGCTCTCACGAAGGCAGAATCCAATTATTCTGTCACGGAAAAAGAATGTTTAGCTATAATTTGGGCCTTAAACAAATTTCGCCCTTACTTGTTTGGCCGTCCGTTCGACGTTGTGACAGACCACCACGCGCTCTGCTGGCTTGCGTCACTGAAAGAACCGTCGGGGCGTCTTGGACGTTGGGCTCTTCGGATCCAAGAATTTGACATTCGCGTCATTTATCGATCCGGGCGCCAACATTCTGATGCAGATGCGCTCTCCCGTGCGCCCATGCGATCCGACGAAAGGCCACCTTCATCCATAGAGTGCCCGGTTGCTACGCTTGCCGTTACTGACATGCCGTCTGAACAGAGAAAAGATCCGTGGATTGTGTCTCTCATTGACATTCTTAGCAGTTCTTCAACGTCTACACGCCCTCGAGCCATTCGTCGCCAAGCCACCCACTTCGTGCTACGGGACGCCATCTTGTACCGCCGAAACTATCAGCCCAACGGTCGCAAATGGCTGCTAGTCATCCCTCGCCATTTGCGTTCCGACGTATGCACGTATTTCCATGCAGACCCACAACAAGCTCATGCTGGCGTCCTGAAAACCTACGAGCGGCTCCGCCAGCGGTACTACTGGCGCGGCATGTATTCTTATGTCCGCAAATACATTCGGTCATGTGCAGCCTGTCAGCGACGCAAGACATCTTCTCATACGACAGGCCCTCTGCAACCTTTACCGTGTCCTGCACGTCCTTTTAATCGGGTTGGCATCGACCTTTATGGGCCTCTTCCATGCAGTGCTACCGGAAATCGTTGGATAATTGTCGCAGTAGACCACCTGAGAAGATATGCTGAAACTGCTGCACTTGCTTCGGCTGCTGCTCGCGACGTCGCCGCATTCACCTTACGGCATTTCGTCTTACGGCACGGCGCACCGCGAGAACTACTCAATGACCGAGGCCGTGTCTTCTTGTCCGAAGTTATTAATGAGCTACTCGCCGCGTGCCGCACTATTCACCGCACCACTACGGCGTATCACCCACAAACTAACGGTCTAACGGAACGATTCAACCGCACCCTTGGGGACATGCTCACCATGTATGTTGAGTCGGATCATTCCAATTGGGACGATGTCCTCCCTTTTGTGACTTACGCATACAATACCGCCGTTCAGGCTACCACAGGCTTCTCACCATTTTTCCTTCTTTATGGGCGTGAACCGTCCACTACCCTCGACACCGTACTACCATATCACCCGGATGCCTCTGAATTCACCCCTCTTTTCGAAGTTGCTCGCCATGCTGAAGAGTGCCGCCAACTTGCTCGCTCGTTCACGTCGGATACCCAAGGAATCCACAAAGATCGCCACGACAACGATCAGCCCACACAGTCCTTCGCCGTGGACTCTCACGTCTGGCTTCGGCTGCCCTTCCAAGCTCCAGGCCTTAGCCCAAAGCTTGCTCCGAAATATCAAGGTCCGTACCGGATCGTCGCGTGTACTTCGCCTGTGAATTATGTGGTCGAACCGGTGACGCCATCTTCGGACAAACGCCGCCGTGGCCGCGAGACTGTTCACGTCAGCCGCCTGAAGCCGTACCACGACCCCCTTATCGTATCATCGCCTTAGGTCGCCAGGATGGCTCCTCTTCGCCCCGGGGGAAGTTGTAGTGGGTAATATGCATGTGGCACTGTAGTTGTAGTGGGTAATATGCATGTGCCACTGTGCGGACTGCCACCGCTGCGGCGCGAGACACGAGCGCGGGTTGTTGATGCGAAGCGCTAGAACTCGTGATCTAGAGCTACCTGCGATCCCTCGAACGAGCTACAATAAACCTCTTTTCAATATACGTATATATATATATATATATATATATATATATATATATATATATATATATATATATATATATATATATATATATATATATATATATATATATATATATATATATATATATATTCATTTATTTAGTTATAAAGAAATTGAGCGGTGCTACAAGGTAAACAGAACAAGTATTTAATTTCAACAGTTCCGATCGGTGGACCGATCTTCATCAGGATTTACAAAAAAAATGGCAGTTCGGCCCTGGTAGTGAAGACATCAGAACGGGTGCCCGGTCGTTCTCAGATACATCAAACCGCGAGGGACAGTTGTGACAGTGATTGACTTTCGGCGCTTTGTTTACAACTGCCTTTGGCAATTATGCAGGGCAAGAGGAAGGCGGAGTCCCATGTGTGTAGAGCAAGGAGGTCAATGAGAAAGAAAAAGAGAAGAAAGAAAGAAAAGAAAAGGAAAAATAGCACACAGGAGGAGGGAGACATAAGTCGGAGAGTGAAGGGGGTGGGAAGTAGCGGCAGCTAGGTTCCCTTTGACCCGAGGCCAGGAGGGAGAAAACGGTCGCTGCGCAGCACCAGTGCGCGTGCTGCTGTTGTAGCGAGATAGAAGGCAAGTTGAATCGGGCGGCGGGGGGCACAATAGAGAAGGGGAAGACAGAAGGAAGACCGAAAAGCGGCAACTTGTGTAAAGAAACAGAGTGTCACAGTACACATATACAAGGCACGTCCCGTTCCGGCAACTCTGTGGTCCAGGTACGGCACGAAAAAAAATATATAGTTCCAAAAAGAATATATGCGTGGCATTCGCAAAGCAAGTCCGCCCCTGGGCTTAGGTTTAGGGAGCTGAGTTAAATAGCCTCCTTGTGGTCCAGTTTTTGAACGTTTAACCCACAAGTGACATCAAGTCAGCTCGTGCGGATTCCAAGAAGGGGCGATAAGTCACTCAGAACGAGCACTCAGAATGGGCAAGACCTGCCAGTCCCGACTTTGGGACTAGCCGGATGCGCGACGAGTGCGCCGTCCTCGCCGGACCTCAAGTGAAGTTCATTCGCACACTTGTCAGCCTTGCCATTCTCGCTGCCACGCGCACGAAACGCCTTTCGAACACTATTGCCATCAAAATTTGGCGCGATGCCAATGTCGTGTCTCGTTTACGGCTGCGCCTCCCGTGACCATCACAACAGGGCAACGTGGATATTCCGATTTCCGTCGGTAAAACGCGATCGACAGCGCCGTGAAGCCTGCATTAGGGCTGCACTTTGTGACAGGTGTGTATCGGCATATGCAGTTTGCCTATCTGTTTTTGTCATTACGGACTCATACGAATAATGTCGACGAGGACGCAAATGTATGTTTGAGCTAGCGAAACAAACAATCTCTGAGCTCCCGCGACCTGGTTGAGTGAAACGCGAAGTGCTTTTTTTTTTATCGTCTCTGAGCGTCCGTCGCTAGAACGCCTTAATTTGGCAACTTCACACCGCGCATACTTGCAGCTTTGTAAACGCTCAGCGAATGCTCGTGATGTCGGAGTAGTTATCAGTCGGGAGCAAGCTCATCTGCACTGGCGGGCTGACGTGGGAAACAGCGTGCACTGTGGAAGTCGCTGATATCGGTACATAGTTAGCAATCGCTGCTGGTTGTCATTTCATCATTCTTGTTAGCACCAAATAAAGTTATATTTACCTGCAGAAGGCTTTTATGTTCGTTTAGCGAATCTGGATCTAATACGGTATGTAATAAGGCTCAGTCGAATGGCGCGTCTTATTGTGTAACTGACACGTTTCAGGGGCGCCTTCCTTGTCGCCCATACATCTGGACTTCATACTGATGCGTGTACTTGCTTATCTTTTTCGGGTGACTGCTTTTAACCGTCAAATAAACGTTATCGCTCTGCGCGGGACGCGGCCGCATGTATCGGAAGTTTCTCGAATGTTATCGATCATTCTATGCACTGTCTGGTGCCGCCGAAGCTTGCGTAATCTGATTGCATGTATGCGCGACGCGATTGGTGTAGAACTTCCTGAAAGACACGCGGGCACCAGCAATCACTCTCGACCATTCGATGGCTCATATATAAAAGCAGACGCCCTTGACGCGCTTGATCCACTGATCAGATTTTTACGATCGCCGACTGTGTTCGCAGCTATATATCGTTGTGCTTTAAGTGTAGCCTGTTCTTGTAGGCACAGGTTCGGCCAGTAAAAGTTAGCTTCGTCATTCACAGTATTGCTACTGTGTTCTTTATTGTCACTACTACGTGAGAATACCGACGCTGTTTGTGTACACGTAGCAGTTCAAAAAAAAGGACGCGGTCGACCGCTCTCTCGGCACCACGGCGCGTTCTAAAATTAAGAATTAAATTATAGGGTTTTACGTGCCAAAACCACTTTCTGATTATGAGGCACGCCGTAGTGGAGGACTCCGGAAATTTTGACCACCTGGGGTTCTTTAACGTGCACCTAAATCTAAGTACACGGGTGTTTTCGCATTTCGCCTCCATCGAAATGCGGCCGCCGTGGCCGGGATTCGATCCCGCGACCTCGTGCTCAGCAGCCTAACACCATAGCCACTGAGCAACCGCGGCGGGTGGCGCGTTCTAAGAGGAAGACAGGCGCCCCAAGAACAGGAGGTTTCACCGATTTCGGTCATCCTGACAATTTTTATTGGCATTTTTGTAGATGGACAAACACTTTAAGTGGGTAAATAACGTATGCAACTTGGCATTCTGTTGGCCTCCTCATTCCTTGTGTATGTATGTACGCCTATAGCACTATGGCACACCACGAAGCAAGACATGCAGTGGCGGTACGTGATATTAGCCCTAAAAACTACACCTCATGCCCTATTCGAGTCATGCGTTCTTGCACATGCGTCCGGGTACAAAGCCTTCACCAGCGGGCTCGATGGCTAGCTGACAATGACAAAAATATGACGGCGCGCACACGTTGTTTCGGTCGCGTCCCGTACGCTGCTTCTTTGGTCGCGAGTCTCGCGTGGGGCGGCTGTCGCGGCGCGCAGTGGTGCCTTCCAAATTGTTTCTCGTGGACACCGCACGATGGCGCCACAATGCGTCGCAAAAGGCGGATTGGTACGAGAGAATCTAATGGGGATGCTCCCGAGTAGGCAACCGTGATTTATACATCAATGCTTTCATCACGCCAGCCTTTTCAATTCAAATTTCAGGCCTCGTAGCGTGACGTCGTGGATCGGAGTAAACAAGCCTTGAGCTATCTAGGTGGTGTTGGCTAATCACGCGCCTCTCTCTCTCTCTCTCTCTCAATCTTTCGCGCATGTTCATGGGGTAGCGACCGACAGACAGGCGGATGGACGTACGGACGGACGTATCGGCTACTCATGTAGAACCTCGCTGTAAAAATATTCGTGCGCTAAAATTTATGTGCATGTTTAAGAACACCAAGGTGCTAAGATTAACCCAGAGTCCGCCGCTACGGCGTGCGTCATAACCCAATCCGGCTTTTCGAACGCACAGCCCCATAACACTGCGAACAATTCTGCTGCGATGCGATGTGCCATGTGAAGTAATGATAATCCTCAACCCTCGCATAAGTTATAAACAATGGCGCATCACAACGCCTGAAGCAAACACGTCTCCCTGCATGTGCTGTGTACTACGCAGACAAACAGCAGTGCCTCACGCAAGGTAGCATTTACCACCAACTTACGAATCTAGTATTAAGACTGCAAGCTGGGCGAGTTGGTGATTGAACATGTTCCTATGGGTGGGCAGCGCAACCCGGACGAAGGACAAGAGGGCAAGAGTCTGCGCTCGTGTTGTGTACTTCCTCTTGTCCTTCGTCCGGGTTGCGCTGCCCACCCATAGGAATCTAGTATTGCATTAACACTGAAGGAATTTAACATTCGCCGTCAACTGCAGTCCGTAAAGCTAGCGAAGAGCGGCAAACATGCTGCGCCTTACAATCCTTTCCGCTGCGTTGTGCGGATTATGACTCTTCTTTCAATGTGGCTACCTCCTGGTGGGAGAACTGTCGTCCCAACTACGTCATCTACCTTGTTCATTGTGGATCCTGTCAGTTGTATGTATCAAAATTTAGCGCCGATTGCTTTCCTTCAGATCCACGACCGGGCATCAGCCCGCTGAACACACGATCTTTTGAAGACGCCTTGGGCCAGCCAAAAAGATCTAAAGCGTCCACAACTATTAAGGACGGCTACAAGACGTCTTTTGCGCACGCCTGGAAGACGTTCTGCGAAAAACAGCTAGGAGACGTCTTGTTAAGATGTCTCCTGTTTACATCTGGCTAATACGTCTTTAAAACATCGTCAGAAGACGGCTAGAGAAAATCTTGCGTAAACATATAGAAGATGTCTGTGCTACTGTGTTTTTGGATGTGTGTTTTGGATACTCTGTTTTGGATTACACGGCTGTTACATATCCAAAAATAACTATACCAATTATAAGTACGTGCACTTCTTGGTAACCTGTCATAGTTTTTACACCTACGTCATGCAAACAAAATCATGAATAGAGCGTAATATAATTGCGGTAAACTCTATTGACAAGTGTACGTGAATAGGTCGATATCATTGAAAACTTTAGTAAATACGCAATTTAGTTCATAATAAATACAAAGACGTGCGTAAATGAACGTGAAACACGCACACACGGGCGCGATTAACGCTCTGTACACAGTTCGACGCATAGCTATCGCAGTGTATCAATGTTTTAAAGAGAGATACCGATTAGTGGCCGGCTTTATTGTTTGTACTTTTTCATAACGTGAAATAATTATATATCGATGTCATACCACCGTTTGTCGACACACAACTCTTGGTGCACGTAGCGCAAGAACGCGCATGGGCCCGGATATATATCGCAGCGCTTTTTTAATGTCCCCCGAAGTGGCGACTGCACGATCGTGGCGCCAACTCATATTCGCGAGATATGCGCACTTTTTCTCGCGACAATAAGCGGGCTTTGCCGTTGCGTATCGCTTTCTCAACGGCAACAGCCAATACGAAGGTTGGTCGGATCAGAAAAGTCGATCGTCCGTACGCATAGTGTAATCGTTCTGCATGCCACCAAACAATACACAAAATGCAACAACTATTTATTGGTGTACGTAGAAAAAGCATTCAAGTAAATGTGGTGCTACCACTGGGATATGGAACACGGTGTATTTATCTGCGAACCTGAAAACACATACGAGCGTATAAATCAGTCCCGCTTCAGCTTAAAAGAAAGTCACATTTGTGTGGAGCACGGCTTTGTGTGTATCGCCACTCGTGACATCCAAAACTACAACCACTCGCGTAAAAAACTGAGTACAATATTCAGTAAATTCTGAAAGGATCTGCCCAAATACTTTACAAGCACAGCACATTGTATGCATCCTAACAGCCAAGAAAAAAAAACAATTTGAATACATTTACCCAAGGAACAGAATACGGTTCAAACAAGCAACATGACAACAGTACGACCGACGGCAAAAGACTACATCAGCTAATCAAAATCGGCATAAGTAATAAGTGCATAAGATAACATGTTAAATGAAAACGACGGCACACACGCACGTAAGATTTCTTTTTTACTTCGGAGAAGATAATTAAATTACTTATTAAACAACGCGACTGGCAAGCAGAAATGACATTTTCTGAAGCATGCGATTCAGTGTGAGGTTGTAATTAAACTTGAAGCTCCTACAGTTAAGAGGCGTTACAACCTCGCATGGGAAAATTAGCAATATATTGCGCCATTTATAAAAGGTAAGGCAGGTTGTCAGATTTCGTTTAATTACACTGTTCATAAAGAAACCAATTGCCGCGCAAGTCACAATCATCAGAACAAGTAGACGTTACGCAGGCTAGACAGATCGGTTTATCATAAGACGAAGGAAAGCAAGCTTTGCGTAAGTCGCACTAACACAGTACACCTTTGATTTAGTCACTTCCTGTACCGAGGCGCAGCTGTCAAAACAAAAGCTGACATCCTGAGGTCACGAATAGGCGAGTTTCGGCCTAACAACACATCAAAGCACAATTAACTGTTTCGTATCATATTATCATATTACAGATGTGACCACGCTTTGCATCTAGTTGCAACGACATAAAAAAGGGAACCCATTGAAAACCACGAGTCTCCTGCATATGCACACCCATCTGTACGCACGCACGCCGTACAACACACCTGTGCAAACAACCTCACACTGCACAGTAAATGCAAAGGTGTCCGCAGCACCACGGGCAATTCTCTGAAATACAACACCAATACGTATACTTTGTTTCGACGCGAGGCCGTGCCGAAACGATAGGATTAACGAGTGCTCGTTCCAGACGCTTGTCGTAGCCAATCCCTCGAAGAAAATGCAAGTACGGTCACCATTACAGACACACAAGACGCACATTCTTCGAGCACATCGGCCGTTTCGCTGATTTATCCAAAAAGAAGGATATAACAGGAAAAAGCAAGAGCGAAGTTTCTGCACCCGTCAGTACTTAACCATATCAGGGCCGGCCTAGAGGGGCGACGAGACGCGCCCGGCCGTGACCATATGTGGTTAACGGCGCCGCGCTGCCTCGGCCAGAAGAGAAGGAGAATAAGATCGGAATTTCGTAGTTTCCACCACGCGCGACAACCCAGGCGGCATCTCGACGCCTCGGACTATCACGTGACCAAATGCTTTGAGAGAAGGCGTTGCTTAAGCTCGCCCTCGCTCTGCCTTTCAGTTTTTCCCCCAGCCTTCTCTTCCAATCTTCCGCCCTTTCACATCTTTCCTGCGGAAAGCGGAGCCGGTTGACCGGTGCAGTCAGTTGGTCTGGGTTGCGTATTTACAATTGCTAGTAGGTACAGCGGGGCGTGGCACTTGTGCAGACACCGGACGTTTGCGGGCATGCGCGGGTAAGAGCGGTGAAAGAGAAGAAATGGGGGGCCTTTTGCTCCTTGAATATGTGACTCTGCCTAGGCACTACGGAGGAGTTTCTTAGCGCGTTGTATCTGTTTGTCCCTAGGCGTGCCGGCAGAAGTCGCGGGGCGCGGTAGTGCTGAACTTAGCGTCGCAAATTGGCGGCTGGACGTAAATATATTTATTCAGTCGTGTTTTTTTTTGCTAATTGAAACAACGTGTCATTATTTAGCATTATTGGCGGCGCCTCCAGGGCACCAAAGCGGCAACGGGGACACCAAAACTAGAACCCGGACTGGTTCGTGGGTTGGGGCTCACAAAGGCCTGCGCGTGCCAGGGTATATAAGATCGGCTGTCCGCTGTCGCAGACAACGAATTTTTTATGCGAACACCCCCTGGCACGCTTCGCGCTCCGAAGCCAAACCCACAGTCAGCCTTGCTTCCAGCTTTGATCCCCCCGCTAACCCATGGGTGCCCCGGAGATCCTGAGCCGCCTGCTTTATTATAACCTCAGGTTCTCTCCTGAGGCCTCCGTTTGCCGGTTACATGTACCCTCCTGGAGCAGTGCTTGCAAAAAATCCAATCTATCGTCGCGACGAAAAAAGCGACCCGCGACTTATACAACACCAGTCAGACCCTTGCCACTTCAGACACAGCGATCACCAAAGGGGGTGTCCGTGCCCACTGCCTCACCGCGCGGGCAGCCAGCGGCGGAGTGTAAACAAACACGTTCATACTCCGCAATTCCGGCCTGTCTAGAGGACAAACGCATGCAACACGCGCTAAGAAACCTCCTCTGTAGTGTCTAGGCAGAGTCACATATTCAAGGCGCAAAGGCCCCCAGATTTCCTCTCTCGCAACCGCTCATACTCGCGCCTGTGCAGAAACATCGAGTGCCGCGAAAAACAACCGCCCCGCTGTACCTACTAGCAATTGTAAAGATGTGTCCGGGTTGGCGCCTGTGTGAGTAGGCGTGTTTGTTTGTTTGTTTAAATTTAGATCACTCGCAGACCAAGCTCTCCATTTTGTGGATTCGACGCCTTAACCAACGACCCCTGTTGACCCCTGGAATACGCGGCGTCGCTTTGACTCGGAAAGCAGATCCAGCTTCATCGATGCCTGCGTTTTGCCGACAAAAAAAAGTTAGCACTACACGAAAGTGCCGTATTTGTGATAATTGCCACCGCGAAGTATCCTTTGCATGGACATGGCCCGTTTGCGCGCCGCGCTCGCAGAGTATACTGTGACCTTGCCGTGGTGTCCGAATCTAACCTTAAGACACGTAATTTCACAGATAAATGAGTGATTTTTTTCGACATTGTGAGCGACAATTTCTCGCGTTTCATGTTTTTCTTCGTGATCCTGATACACTTGCAATATGTCGTGCTAACAGACACACTTTAATTCATCTGTGTAGCCATCCATGTTCCTTGCAATGCGTGCGGGATAGTTAGTACCCCTGTATATACAGGGTCATTAGGGAGAGTTAATTATTTATGATAGGCTTCTCACAGCAGGTGCTGTACGCGTCCCAAAACTTCAAGGTTTCGACCAATGTCGGTCGTTTTGCGACATAAAACTGCGTTGCTTGCCCTTCGACTTACCCGCTCTTGGCGCATTTAGTATCACGTAGATCAGGCAAACTCGCATATAGCCGAAATAGGTTTTTTGGCACGTTTATTATTCATCAATATCTGCGCGGCGTGGCAGCGCTGTTCACAAATATTCCCGCCTCTGATATAACGTTACTGTTACGGCAACGTGTTTCGTTTCAACTTGTGCTCGTTGTGTGTGACACACCCGTTTTATTGTGAATGCGTACTGCCCATTCAGTCGACCTACAGCCACGCTTGGAATTGTCTGACCGCTGGTCAGCATTACTAAAATATTGCGATCTTCGTGGTTGACTGCGCATGGTTGCATTCCCGGGAGGAAGATGAGACCAAGCCATTTTGCGCATGATTTTCTTCGGCGTCAACCATTTGACCCACTAATTAGGGTTGGCGTACTTTAATTGGCGTCGGCGTTCGTACTGCAAGTCATGAATCTAAATCTGCTCAATCTCGCAGGCTCATGATAAAGAAACTTCAGGTGAACTCGTAGTTAATGAAAATGTGGGGTTTTACGTGCTAGGATCAGGATGTGATTTTAAGGCACGCACTAGTGGTGGACATCTTGACCACCTGGGGCTAACGTGCACCTAATGCGCAGCACACAGGCGTTTTTGCATATGGCCCCCTTAGAAATGCGCTTGCCGTGGCCGGGATTTGATCCTGCACCTTCTAGGCGACCTTGTAGTAAGCTCATTTTGCTGGGCTGCTGTTCTGTACAACGGCTTCTTCCGACGAAATGCGTGTTAATAGTGCCGTTCCGATGTGCGAGCTCTCGTACTTAATCACATGGGGCATGTAGCGCAACTCTGCATTGGTGTTCCGTAAGTTATTTTTCTTCTATCTATAGAACGGGTTTTCTTAAAAAGATAAGCGGAACAACATGCATTTTTACTTTAAGTGTGACAGCGCGTATCTCAGAACTGCTGCTAACTTCAAAATTTGCTCGAAGTGTATGTACCTTGTGAGATCACTCGCTTCAGTTCGTGTATTGCAATATGTGCGCTAAAGTAATTAGTTCGAAAGGTGATTATGGAACTTTTGTTAATGAGCTCGTTATCCAATTTGTTTTTCAGTGTAAGTACCGTCCGCGTCTTCGGCTAATGCAGCAGAATAAGTAACTAAGTGCCATATGTCATAAGCAATTTATCATAAGACATCCGGTATTGTTGTCGATGATTACAGGGTGCCATGGCGTTGGGCTGCTAAGCGCGAGGACGCGGGATGAATCCCGGCCATGGCGGTCGCATTCCGATGGGCGCGAATTGTGAAAACACCCGTGTACTTAGATTTGGGTGTACGTTAAAGAACCTAGCTCAGGTGGTCCAGATTCCCGGAGCTGCCACGATGGCGTGCCTCATAATCAGATCGTGGTTTTGGGACGTAAAACCCCAGAATTTCATTTTTATACATTACAGACTTGACATGTACTTGAATCGAGCGTTTATAGCAAAGATAACATGTGAGGGGCACGTTTAACGCGCTCCATTGTAACATGTGGCTGCACCGAGCTGACAAACGGTTCATTGCATTTCTCAATTAGCATCACTTCCGTCTGAAAGGGCTCTCTCTCTATCTCTCTCTTTCTTTCTTATTTTGTAAATGCCCGAGGATTTCTCCGGTCGGCACCACGTTTTCAGTCGTTAGAGACTACCACACACTCTCCTGGTTGTCTTCTCTCCGGGACCCGACAGGACGGCTTGGTCGCTGGGCTTTGCGGCTCCAGGAATTTTCATTTATTGTCAATTACAAGTCTGGACGTCTCTAAAAGGACGCTGACTGCCTCTCTCGTAACCCCGTTATCCTCCTGATTCTGCTGCGCATAATCCGGTGACCTGCGTGATGGCTTTTACTGACATGTGCAACATGCGCGCTAAACAACAAGGCGACGAATCCTTACAGTCCACCATCGCCGGAGAGCAATCTGGCAGCACCGACGGTACGCGCCGCATGTTCGTGCTGCACGACGGCTTCCTCTAGCACCGCAATATCAACCCTGATGGACCTGTGCTGCTCTTTGTCCTTCCTTGTCATCTACGATCCGTCGCTCTCGAGCAACTTGAAGTAGCGACGGTGTTCACACCTTGGAGTTTTGCGTCCATATGACCGCGTACGACGCCGGTTCTTATGGGCGGGTCTCTACCGCTCTGTGCGTCGTTGTGTCTCAACTTGCGACTTGTGTCAGCGCCAGAATAAACCTCCCTTGCCACTTGTCCGACGACTCGATCAAATTGAAGTTCCATCTGTACCTTTCTTTCACGTAGGCCTTGACCTGCTTGGCCCTTTTCCGACGACTGTAGGGAATGAGTGGATCGCCGTCGCTGCTGATTACGCGACACGCTATGTGATCACAAAGTCACCGCCTACTAGTTACGCAACAGGCGTCGCTGATTTTCTCCTCCACAATGTCATTCTCCATCACGCAGCACCTCGACAGATACTTACAAACCGCGACCGCTCGTTCTTGTCTCGAGTTGTCGACGACCTCCTCCGCTTTTTTGCCACGTTGCACAAGCTGTTCACCCCGTACCGCACACAAACGAACGGTCTTACGAAACGTCTCAATCGAACACTCACAAAGATGCTGTCGATGTACGTCTCCGACGATCACCGCGACTGCGACGCTACAATGGCCTACGTGACATTGGCGTATAACTCGTCCCGGCATCACGCCGCAGGATAGTGAGACTTTATCTTTTGTATGGTTGCGACCCCAGATTGCCGTTGGACGCCATCCTCCCTTCTGTGCCACGTGTTGCAACTGAGTACGCTCATGAAGTCATCTATCGCGCTCACATGGCGCGTCAAATCGCCCGATATCGTTTATTGGCCTCGCAGCATACACAAAAAGAGCGTTATGAGCGGTGCCCGGTGCTTAGTGCTCCTTTGGTCACATGTCGTCGGGTCGGGTCGGCCTCTCCCAGAAGCTTCTCTTTCGCTACACAGGGCCTTATGAAGTCCTACGTCGAGTTAACGACGTCAATTACGCGATTTCTCCGTTTCATGCATCCTCAAATCTAGCGTCTTACCATACTTAGCCATGCTTCGCTCGCAATTCTTCGCCCACCATGCGCCGAGACAACGCTTCAGCATCCGGGGGTCCTGTTAGGGAAGTATAAAGGAAGAGGAAGGAAGAAGAAGATCCCGAGACGCTGGCTACTGCGTGTTGTAGCTGGTCTGCCACTTTTAACTACATTGACCCTGCTCGTGCATATATTGTAAATACCGTTTTTCTATACTCTCAACATCCACGTAGCATGTAATATATGCTGAAATCTGTAAAATAATGTCTTTAGAACGTTTTCATAATTTCTAATGCGACCTGTCTATAGAATGGCTCTACATATCCGCCATCCATAAACGTTTTAATGGTGGTGTAATGACATCGTATGTACCAAATTCTGTAATAGAATGTTTATCAAACGTTCTTAGCACTTCTAAAACGACCTGTCTATAGACTGGCTCTCCATTCCTATTCTAAAAATGTATAATCGCATGACATCATACGTAGTGAATTCTATAGAGAAACGTTTATAGGACACACAGAGAAGCTAAAGTGCGGCCTGTCTAAGAGTGACTCTTTATTTGCACTCTATATACATTCAATAGAAGGTGTTGAGCACTGTGGAATAATATCTGAAAGTGTCTTTCTAACTCGCAAGGCAACAATGCACACGTGGAAATATTTTTATATGGAACAAATGATATGAAAAAGGCATGTACATTACTTCGGAGCTAATTGGACAATTGCATTTGCCGTTAACGTTTTGCGAGGCCCACAGCACTAAGAGCGTACTGAGGTATTGACACATCATAGTAAGATTCACGCAATGTAACACGTTTAGATATTTTGCTTTTTATTTCGATGTGCAGAGCTGTGTCACTAAGCTCTTATAAAATTACCACTCATGGCACTTTCCGAGGAATAACAAGCCTGATAATTTCAACCCCAATTCAGAGGTTTTTGCTGTCAACCAAGAGCATCTTTAAAAACGCACTCATTGAAGAAGGCGTACAAGACACTAATAGAAATTAGACAAACCGAAGTAATGTCATGGAAGCGTGCATTGTGGTTTCTATCACATACGCAGGTAAATGACAAGGATAACAAAGAAACACTAATAAAAACGGCACGTAAGCAGCCGCGTCTATTTTCTGGAATGCAGTGACTGCAGAACTTGGGGTGGAAACACATCGAACGCCGCCGCACATTTCTGGCACACACCACTCATGTCTGACAAATGCACGCTGCAGAGACATGCCGTTTTTATTTTTTCGAGAAATCTTCGTCGCTAGCACAATGCACACAGAAGGCACGGATGAAATGAGCGCGATCCGCGCACGATGAGCACACCGCCACGAAAGCATCATACGGACCACATAAGCGTAACCTGCGCCACACGAGCAAACCTAAAAACCATCGTATATGTGTTGCTATGCGACGGACACAGTTACAAAGCACACTAGAACAACACACACTGCACATGTGTACCTCCGAGATCCTGTCAACAATTTCTGGGCTGTATTTAAACGACAACAGAAGTTACTTCAAAGTGAAGCGAAGTGACGGCGCAGGTAGAGCAGGTAACGGCTGCGCATAATGCCATTTAGCGCTTTGAGACCAGTGACCGAATTTGAAATCGTACAAATCAAGCCCTAGCGACAGCTTTCTCAGGGTAACTTCTTCAGATCATGAAGGCCATGCTTTTGCTGGTTGCATATGCCGTAAGCGATTCAAAAGCAAGAATACGCCATGTAATTTATTTCTGCTCTAAACTATAGCGTATAATATAAGCAAGTCAATACTCCCTTTGGCTCGCAACCTCTATATGTAGATGGGCACAAAATGGCACAAAACTTGCTGTAGAGCTTACTAATGCAGGCTTCACGGAGGCCAGAACGGCCGCACAAATATACAGATGGCGTTGGCGGCGCCGGTCTCATACGACTGGTAAAAAACGGCGTGATTACTATTCAGTAGTGCGAGCTGCTTCGATGTGTTTGTATGAGCACGTGTTTTGAGGTTTGCTTTAATGAAATGTTACGTAATTAGCGCGCACGAAAGTGCCAGAAGGCAGCTTGCGTATCGCTGTATACTCACCGTATGCGTGGCGCGACACGTAAATGTAGGCCAACAACATTCATGCCGTGGAGTGCGTTCCCTTTTTCTCTGGTTGTCGTGGAAAGTTTGGCGGACGTCGCAAATCAGTAATGCGTATTATTGGCGTGCCTCACCTCCTACACTACGCAGCAGCATGTATGCTGTGAGTAACATCGTGCATGCAGCACTGGAAACTTGGGGAGCGCCTTTCGACCTCGTCGTGCTGTCAAAACAGTAAGCAATCGTGTTTGCTATCTACACGTGCGTTTATGCGTTTTGTGCGTGCATCTCGTGTGCGCATAGAGAGCCTTGCGAACGTAGTAACACCCGCGACAACAGTGAAACCTGTTCTGATGCTTGCTGCGCGCTGGTTGTCAGAATTTTGTTACGCAGATCTATTGCCGTAGCGCGAAATTGATAATACTGATAAGCGCTTCCTTCCGCTGAGAAAGTTACTTTTGGAAATCGCGTTCATCTTGTGCATCTGTGCGTGAGCTACCGCCTGCCTGCTAAAGTAGCATAGTAACGACCCGTCTACCTCTTCACCGATGTTTTCTACAATGACGTCTCCTCACTTATATATGCTTCGACGTTGTGCACAATCTCTGCTTACGAGGTTTTCGGTTAACAAACAGTTCTAGGAAAAAAAGATGTAAGCCAATCATAGCTTGATACTAGTACAGCTTTATTTTCAAAACGAGGTGCATTGATATAACTTCGACTTCACTAAACATGACAGGGAAAAGTTGCTTAAACTAAGTCTTGTAAAAAAACAAGAACGTTATGTTGGAATGTGCTGCTGTGAGGTGTGCAAAGTTTTACTTTGATGACGAGATCCCTATTATTATGCATTCGATAATTTCAACATTTCCTCTCTTGCCACATCAGTGCAGATATTGTTTTCGTGACTTTTTGGGTGCAGCTTGCATGTGTTCACGATATGACAGCTTCATTGTGCCACTGCTCTAAGCTAACATAGAACTCATTTTGTAGTTGTGAGGCCATGACTCACAATAGTAACCGCAAGATGGAGGAGCCCCCAGAAATGCAGATCCCGTGGGTATACAATCTTAAGCAAAATTACACCATTTGGAACGTATCTTGCCACACAACAATAATCACCGTCTGTCTTTTCTGCATTTTCTTTCATCAACGCTACGAGCCCGGTACTTCGAAGTCACAAATGACATGCGCGTTATCAGCATGACAGAGCATTCTTGACAGGAAAGTAGCAATCGCAGCGTTTTCAAGAAAGCAAACGCAAGCAAGACAGATGCCGATTATTGTTGTCTGGCAAATATACCCCTTAGAGGGTGTACATTTGTTTAAGAGTACATGGCTGCAGCAGCATGGCGTGTGATCTGGATGGTCATGTCAGGTGTGTGTGAAGTGTACGTGTTCGAAAAAGTAGGCTTGATATCATTCTTGGTGAAGTTTATCTACGCACTACTTAACGGAGCTTACTAAACAGGATAAATATTTATGCAACTTTATTGAACTTGCTGCTTATTTTGCTAACATTATCGTGTTCTTTACAAACTATACGTAACCTGTCTTGTTATTTAGTATTTTTTCTTGCATAAGTTTCTTGGCTGCAAGCTAAATTTTATTTTTGCTTTGTACATAGGGTATTTATTACCTTTATTGTGGTTTTATTATTTTAGAACTATTTCCTATGCCGTTTCTTTTATTTACATATTTTCTCCTGTTTGTGCTACAAGCTTGTGCAATTTTCTGTGTGTGTGCGAATTCAAAGTGAAGTGGGCTAAATATGTCCCACGTCTAAGCATGCAGTGCGCACACCATTGTTTGCAATTGATAACTTTAGTTATTTCTGTCTTGTTCCCAGAATAACAGCCACTGGCAAATACACATTGGATGAGCTTGAATTTCTTGAAAACTGATGTGAAGCTCAGTATTAACTGTGCTACATTTACGTCCCCAGTAATTAAGCACAGGCTGATTTCGATCCCTTGAGATCTACAGAGGATGCCTTTCTTTATTCATTAAAAATGAGGGCTTGGTCACATGTCTTGCTATTTATGTGGTATGCCTCAATGATTTCACTGGTCAATTTTTGACGGAGGATGAAAAGAGATGAACGATTGTTATCCAACAAGAACCCCGTCGTGGAAAGGCACGACCAAGTTGGATGACCATACTGGTGTTTTCAATGAAATATCATTATAAGGCACCGGCCATTTTGTCCTATGTACAGTACTCACGGATTGAAATAGGACATTCGGAGCCCGTCGCCGTCGCTACATGCAGCGCCGCTCGTGGATGCTCATGGAACCAAAGTGCTGCATTGTGGTATAGCGCGAGGGGGAGAACATCTACGGAACAGAATTTCTCGTTCCGGTCGCCAACGAGCCGGCCTGTGGTTTAACACACTGCCAGTGGGGCGCTGCAAGGCTTGCGCGCCTTCGTGTGCCGACCGAAATGGCTCGACGGTGTGCACCTGCGCGAGCAGACGACGCTCTCGGTTTATCTTTCTTTACATTCTCGTAGCGCATGATAGATGGGATAGATGGTACGTGGCGGCTATAAGTATGCGTTTTCATCAAAAACTACGTTTTATATTCCGTGCACTCCGCTATCACGAGGAGAGCGCACACGCCGAAAAACTTTTCGCCGGCGCCTTGTTTCGTGCGTCGGACACAAGCAGTTCGTAGAAATGGTCTCTAAAGGCAGTGCATTCTGCCAACAGCCAAGAGCGGGACCCCCTGTCGTTTCGGCTATCAATCGCAGTGAAGTAAAATAATGTCTTGTGCTCTTTCCGCTTCCTTCACCCAGGTTCGACGCCCCCAATCTGCATCGTGTTGCAAGCAGCGGTCGATGCAGCGTCAAAGTGTGGGGCTGTATTTCCAAAGACGGCTTTGGTCCGCTTGTGCGCCTGGACGGCCGCTTTAATGCCGCAGCATACTTAGACCTCCTCGACACCGTCCTTATGCCGTACGCCTGGATGGCCCATTTAAGGATGGCTTATTTTACTTGCAGCACGACCGGAGCCCAGTCCACACCGCAGCACCCGTGACTCGCCTGCTGGAAGACAGGTATGTAATGGTGTTGAACTGGCCTCCGCAACGTGCGGACATGAATATTATTGAGAATGTATGGGCTGAAATAAAGAAGGCCCTGTCTCGTCGGCCGCTCCACGGGTGTTTTTGGATATGCTGTGGGCGGCTGTTCAAGAAGAATTGGAGACGCTAGCGCGTTCTTCCTTGGCTGATAGCCTCTACGAAAGCTTGCCACGCAGAATGTCTGCCGTATTCGCTGCTAAGGGCGAACCAACAAATACTGAGACTTCGTTTAAACGTTGCACGAGGACAGACCTGTGACTGCTTCTTTCTTTTTTGTCGTTACGACATCGACGAAATAAGCTTTCTTTTCTTTGGTGCAAGTGTTGATCATGTCTAGGAAGGCACATACGGCGCTATCTCGTAGCTGAATCCTGTGTCTGAATTGTACAGCTTGCGTGCCGCATCGCCAAACGCGTGTAACGAGAGCGTCGTCTGCTCGCGCACATGCGCAAGCAGACGACGCCGCAAAACGAGCAGTGCGTACCGCCGAATCATTTCGGTCGGCACACGAAGGCACGCAAGCCTTGCAGCGCCACGCAGGCAATGTGGTAAACCACAGGCCGGCTCGTTGGCGACCGGAAGGAGCAATTCTGCTTTGTAGATGTTCTCCCCCTCGCGCTATACCACAATGCATCACCTTGGTTCCATGAGCATCCACGGGCTGCGCTTCATGTAGCGACGGCCACGCGCTCCGAATGTCCTATTTCAATCCGTGAGTACTGTACACTTGACCACACGTGAAAGGGATACAGTACACTGCCTGTGACACACACTGGACAAATTTGGTGGTATTTTTCGCCGAGCAAGGCTTCCTTTCGTGCTTGCTTTTCTCAATTCACTTGCGCATTACAGTGCATATACTGCCTACCTTATTTTTCACTGGATATATAGGCACCCTAGCAAGGGAGGCTTGCTTAAATATACCACTAAATTTGTCTTGTGTCTGTCAGCGGGAGTGTAGTCTATTCCTGTGATCATGTGTACATTTGGTCAAATGTACATGCAGCACACTGACCGGTGCCTAAACATGTTCCTAGGAGAGCACCATAATTCATTCAAAAGACCAGTATGTTCATCTCACTTGACCATGCACCAATGCGACTGGAGCTGCACGCCAGATTTAGACTTCATTTTGTTTTGTTCACCTACGGCAACCTTTTGACTAAGAAAATCACTGAGGAATACCAAATAAAAATAATTGGTTGAAATCTGTTTACTGAGTTCTTCACGACCTGCAGTAATAGCAGTTTGGTTTGTTGCAACTAGTTTCGTGCATTTTATTTCTTGCCAAATCTTCAGCTTGACCTATAGAATAGTTATGCAATCAATTTTGGAATTTACATAATTCCTAAGCATAATTTTTGTTGTCTGTTTTTCACATGCTATGTTGCAAGAAGGACAGTTTTTAATTAAAACTGAAATAACTTTTTTTCAATTACAATTGGGAATTCTCCGCATTGAGCAAAGGATACACATCAGTGTACATACCCATACTAGATACTAGATACATGCCCGTTGTATATGACAGTGACACTGCGACTGTGTTCGAAATATCGAAATTTAGCAGTTATCCAATACAGTTTGTCAGAATAACCATAAAACATTATTGGTCCGCATGCAATGGATACTTACACGCATTATCATAATTGCTCATTCTCAGGCTACACGTGAGAAATTTAATACTGCCATATTAATCATAGTACATAGCAAGTATGGCTAACAGCAAATATTTTGTCACCAACTCAACAATAGAAGCGAATACGTCATTGCCTCTTTTTCAAAAATTTGTTTGCTATGCATAGTGTTACACTTAGTTCATCAGTGTTCCTACTTGCTTATGTTATAAATGGAAATGTGTTGTCATTACAAGATGAGATTAATGTGTGACTGGACTGTTGCCGTTTGGAGATACTCCTTTTGTCATTAGCAATGATATTCTTGTGCTAGGCGCATTGGCCCAGTGCTAGTGTCACAAAATCTTGACAAATGAAAATATTCGCAAAAGTGACTCTCAGAAGAACTACCCCTCTTCGTGCGAGTGGTCAAGGAGGTAGGGTGTTCTGCCACTTGGTATAACTTTTTCTGAAATACTGAAATGAAACATAGCATAGTACCACAGCTATGTACATACTTGTGGCATGTATGTGCCTGCTAATACATTATGGTATGAATGTTCACATCTGAGAACCAGCTAAAGCTCCATACAGGTCATGCTGGTGGTGGAAACTAGAAAGCTAAGACAAACCGCAATATTCATTTGTTTACTTATTCAGTTATTAATATTTATTTATTTACATCTCATGAATGCTTTACAAGCTTCCAGCAAGGAATCAGATAAAATAGAAAAGTAGCGTTGCATCAAAGTAAACGTGTTACTTGAGAAAGCATAATTAACGTAGCACAGTGGCAGGATGAAACGTTTTTTATTTAGACAACTACTAAGCTTTTGATACGCATTCATGAAAACTGCAAAATTTGAAGAAACAAAGCTGTAAGGTTAACAAATCTTACTCATAAATAAAAACAATATCACATTTCTATTGCACCTTATAGCATAATTTAATCTGACAAATTTGACATATCAGACCCTGCTCTAAAATACAATCATTAATTTGTGAGCAGTTGCGCAAAACTCTCAAACATTGTAACTATTTCATGTAAGCTATAAATTCATATATCAAATCTTGACTCTACACATAGCACATGGAATCTGCAGAACTGCAATATCGGTTTATCGCGCAGAGTTGTGAATTATTAAGCTTCGTGGTGTGATATTTATTAAACCTGCAAATTTTCAATAGTTTTTAATTTTAGGCTATATATCAATGTAATTCTACCTGCAATGAGCAAAATTTAACTGTCTCAAATGCTACAAACTTGATTTAAATTAGTCCTGTGGTTGTCTCAAAAGTATTTCTGAATTTTTGGTGTATTTTAGTAGGGAAATCGGAGTTGCCTGTGACTTAAAGCTCAAGGCCAACTGCGATTTGCAGAATTAACGGAATTCTGCTAGTTCTTTTTTTTCTGTAAGTTACAGTTCCAAAGTGACTACGGTTTTTTTTTCCTTCAAGTTCTGATTAATCAGCAATTTTTAATAAGAATTGATGGCGTAATTGTAAATCCTATGATTTTAATATTTTTGCAATGTAACAAACTCGTCAAATTTGGTCCAGTAGTTGCCCAGAAAAACACTTTTACTGTTTATGTGCTTTAGATAGGAGCTCCTGAGCTAAATGTTTTTCTCATGTATTTTATGCGTGTCTGGCTTCTATTTCCCACCATAATTTAAAACACTGGCTCTGATCTGAAATTTTTTCCCTAACAACAAAATTCAAGCCTTTGAACTTTGTACAATATATAGTGTACAGCTCTAGGAAGACCATCATTTGCCCCATTTTCGCAAGGAGGGCCAGTGTTAATGTTACACTTAAACATAGAATAAAGCGCATTGTGGTTTCGTAAGGCTGATCTATAACGTTGCAGTGCACATTCATATCAATCTATTTTCAGTATCCAACCATTTAATGTGCAATGCTAGAACAGCCGGTCCTATTGCAGTTTTAATGGTAACATTTCTTGTCCTAGTCAAGCCTGTTGTTGGCGGGTGTCAACTGTAGTGAAGTCTGCCACTGATTTGTTTTACCTCATGTTTCGTGAATTAGCACCATCAGCTGACCCGAGAAGCATGTTTGGCAGCGACAGTTTGTGTGCTGCAAGTTCTTGTGCGTAACATATATGTAACAGTCGAGCATGTAGCACATCTGAAGCATGTATCTAGTCTGAAATGCAATAAAGATATAAAACTGAATACTTTGGGGTTGTAGTGCCAATTTTTTTGCCACTGCATTACTGTTGTCCCTAATGCCTACAGTACAGTTCGTAGCAACATTGGTAAATTGCAAGTACTCTACACACATCGGCCTAGGTTCTATAGGAATTTTCCTTTAGGGCTCAAAAGCAACTGCATATAAATATTCTCTAGAAGTTTGCCCTAAGCATCTCTAAAGCAACTCTATAGAAATGTTCTATATAAATTTGTCGTTAGCATCTTTAAAGCAACTTGATGCAAATGTTCTATAGAAATTTCTCTTTAGCATCTTCAAAGCAACTCTATAGAAATATCCTATACAAATTTGTATTTAGGATCCTAAAAGAAACTACAGAGAAATTTTCTGCAGAAATTTGCCTTTAGGATCTTCATTGCAAGTCCATTCAGCGATTCTATAGAAATGCGTCTTTAGAGTTCCCATTAGAATGCGGTGGCCAAATCACTTTTGGAGACTCTAAAAAAAATTCTATAGTCAATCAAAGTAAACAAAGTTGCATAGAGCAAATTCAACATACGATCTAAAAACACATTAAACATTTTTGTAAGGGCACGTTCGGGATGGCGTCGAAGTCCCCACCGTCTTCGCCGCCATACACTGGTGCGTCTAAGTAATCCGTCGAATTGGGTGGCAACTACGTTCCCGATTTACTTATTCCGGCGCGAGATAATAGTTTGCGCATTGACTCTTATGCGCCTGCCGTTCGTCCACACTACAATTCCTTCTTTGCAAGACTCTCCTCATTTTACAGCCAAGCTGTTATGGCTAGGTTCTAGCGGATATCCTCTCCGCGGACCAGCAATTGATACTCCTCTCCACCACCGACGCCTCTTTCCCAAGTTGTGTATACTCGTCGCCACGAACGCCATGTCCCTCCCGACATCGCACAATACTGCGGCGCGCGCTCTTCGGCGGCCACCTGCGCGGCGCATTAGAGCGCGCGCGCCCTGATTGGCGTAGCCGCGCTATAATAAAACGTCATTGTCTCTATCCACCAGTCATGCGCGACCACCTTTGGTTCGCCAGTGACTTGGCCACGATGGGCGGCGTGCGCGATGCACAATAGCGTGAAGTGGCCGCGGGTGCCTTGTTCATCCCCCGCGGCGCCCCGCATTCTCTCTTTCATCCTTCGCTGTACTCGTTCGCTCGGTTACGCCGACACTAAACGCAAGAGCGGGCGTCTAAGAGCTGCGCTGTAAAACAGATACTGAGCAGCTTGGTCAATGCCTCAAAAGGGTAAAGATGGTACGAGATGGTGGGTCCGAAACGCAGCTCATGTGCAAGCACCTAGATCACCAACGTGAACGATACCATAGGCTTACGAGCTAGTACTCTCGTGCTTCTGCAAACGTGTGTGTGACGAACAGGCCTATTTCTAACCTAGAGATACTGCTGTTGGCTCGTGCGTCCAGCAGGAGGGAACACGGCAGCTATTTTGCTGAAAATATTATAATAGAATATGACACAGAGAGTGGTGCGATGCGAGCAATCGAAATATTATTTTGGAACTGGCTCTCGGACGCATTCTCATCGGAAACTATTTACATTATACAAGTGTCGCGCTAAGAAATAAAAGCTTTGTGCGATAACCTACATCAAATGGAAGATACAGAAGGCAGTAATTTATTGTCTCCGACAAGCCTGCGAGAAATGTTTCTTACCAGATCTATGTAGAGTGGATCATAACCCGCTGCAGATGATTCAGTAGTGGAATTTTACCGGTCGTGCTGGCCCAAAGTAAGCTTTACCATGGTAGCTATTTGTAGCGGAATTCTTTCCCGTGAGGATATCCATCAATCGTTTACACAAGGTCGCGTGCTGCTCCTCTCTGACTAAAGAAGGCAGCGTTAACCACGCCCGACGACCTCCTTAAATTCAAGGTAACGCCATTCGGACCACACTCGGCACCTGCAATGTCGCAGCACGTGATGGAGATAGTCTTGGCAAACTTGAAGTCGCAGGCTTGTCTCGTCTACTTGGCTGACGTTGTCTTTGCCGGCAGTTTCGATGTTCACCGTAGGCTGGTTCAGAAAATATTAGAGGTGATGAAGTCATTAGGACTGACCCTGAAGCCGTAAAAACGCCGCTTCACGTATGCGCCACGTCATCAGCAAGTCTGTAGTCCTTCCTAATCCACAGAAAGCAGCTGCCACTGGAAACTTTACGCAGCCCATCGATAAAGAGGCAGTGCGCAGGTTTGCTGGTCTGTGTGCCTGCTATAGGCGCTTCCTCAAGCACATCCGTCGCATCGACGTGCCCCTGACTCTTCTCACGAAATCCCACGTCGAGTTTTAGTGCTAAATACCTCATGCAGAGGCATTTAAAGAACTGAAATTACGCTTGCAACGTAGGCGTCGGCATTGTGCTAGTCCATAAGAGACAGGTATCTGAAAGACTCATATGTTACGCTTGTCGGTCGCGGTGAAAAGATGAAGCCATTTATTCTACGACCACAACGAAACGCCTTGCGATAATTTAGTCCACCGCGAAATTTTCCCCTTACCTATAATGCAGGCCATTCATTGTCGTAATCGACCATCCCGCATTGTGTTGGCTAACCAATTTAAGGTACCCATAAATACGCGTAGCATGTTGCAGCATTTAGTGCTCTTTGTATTATGCAAAATAGAAGTGAGGCGTGCAGACAGGACACAAGAGTAGAGAAGTGGACAACACGAACGCCGTGTAGTCGGCGTTCGTGTTGTCCACTTCTCTACTCTTGCGTCCTGTCTGCACGCCTCACTTCTATTTTGCATAATGAATCCTTACCAACTAGCTCAACTTTCTGTCGTTCTATGCTCTTTGTATACAAGTTACAAAACATATTTGAAAAATTGTTACGAAAGACCTACTATGACACCTATGGCACCTAGCTGCTACTGCCATTGTGTTTAACATAATAGTCCTGTGTTATTTTTTCAATATATATATAAAATAATGTGGTTCGATACTAGCCACAAAACATTTCTCCGTTGTCATTAAGTTCATTGCCTACGCAGTCAATATCATCACAGCATTTTCGGGCATGCTTCAACTGCTACACTTTGATCTTGCGTGTCGCGGGACCTGGGTGACGAATGCTTGATACGTTTGCCATGAGTAATTAGTTTGACATTCTGCCCAACTAGCTTTATTTGTGATGCTCTTAATATCATCTACTAAGTAAAACTAGAAGACGAACGATGCAATTAAAAGCGTAGAATATATTTGCAATGAAAGATCCCCTGCAAGAGAATAAATAATAAGGTCACTCGAAGACAAGAGCAGGATGATTAGTCATATCTTTACACAAATCAATCATTCTCGCTGAACAATATAGGGGCGCAGGCAAGCTCTAAAGCTAGGCCTTACTCCAATATTCTTATATGAAATGAGTTGGCCGCGAAGGCCTCCGTCATGATCTCTGTAATACTGAAATTTGGATCATAATTATGAGGTTTATTGTTCTGCGCGATTTCCAGTCTAAAATAGCACTTTGGCCACCAATGCCACTGTATGCATGGCTCCCGACTAGTTGTGACCAGATGAGGCTTTTTTACGCGCATATAAAGTGGGAATGAACTACACGTAGGCACCGGCGTGAGCTCGTGTCTGATCATTAGAAAGTGGCGATTACTGCTGACTGTTGGAAGGAAGAAAAGAAAACAGTTCTGCTGACCTCTCCGCATGGACGTCTGTGTGAGCAAGCGTTTGGCGTGTTGCGACACCACGAAACAGAGCACACGACGTCTAACCATACGCGGAATAGCCGTGTTCGGGGAAAAGAGTATCCTGGGGGTTGAGCCGATGCTGAGTGTTTGGAACTTTAAGGCTGCTCTCGGAGGCAACACAACTCTTTGGCCTCGGCTTCGTGTAGACAGCACTTCCGGACTGACCCATCCCTGCAGGGAGAATCGGCAGCTTTCTTTTCCTATCCTCCTCTCCTATCTTCTTTTTTCTGTCTCACGTTTAATCCCTTCTGTCTTCTTCTTTCTTCTAGACTACTTCCAATTTTCTAGACAGCGAGTGTTAACCCTGGGTGAGTAGCCTAGCAAGGTTATGTATTATTCGGTTATAGTGATAACGTGGAGCTGGCATTAGGAGAAACTGAATATGAGAAACTGCCGGAGGAGGAGGAGGAGGAGGAGGAGGAGGAGGAGGAGGAGGAACTTTATTATTGCAGAAACTGTTGCGCGGTTTATTCCTGGGTGGTTCCCTCTGACAGGGCTCCACTGGCGATCGCGGCTCACCGGGCCTGGTCGAGGGTCGCCAGTTGGCTTCCCAGGTCCAGTTCGGAGAGTCTCGCCTCCCAAGACCACGTACTGAGTGTGTGTGTTGTGACTCGTGGCGAAATTGCGTCGCCCGGACGGTCGGTACATTCGTGTGTTATGTGCGCGAATGTTGCTGTGTGGTTGCTACACCAGGGACATATCCGGGACGTATAACTGGCTGGGGAGATTGCGTGTAGGCGAGACAAGTGTGGGTATGTGTTAGTTTGCAGGCGGCGCCAGTACCTTGCCTGGAGTTTATTGAGAGCTTTGTGTGGGGGAGCGTATTGCGTTCTTCCGAGATGTTGGTCCTGTAGTATTTGTTGACCTGTTGTTAATAACTCGTGGGTCACTCGTCGGTCTGTCGGGGGCTGAAGAACGGTGTGGTCTGCCGCTCGGCTAATGAGACCTCGAGCTGCGCAGTCCGCCTCTTTGTTTCCCCGCAGACCTTCATGCCCGGGGCACCAGACGATACTGTGGGTCCATTCTAGTGAGCGACCCAGGACTCGAATGGCTTGTATAGGGAGCGTTCCATTCATGTATAAACGACACGCCGCTTGTGAGTCCGTAAAGATGCGGGCGGACCTTCCCTTGCTCTCGGCGTCGCGAAGTGCGAGAGCGATCGCTGCTGCTTCTGCTGCTGCGCTGCATGTGGCGCGGATGCAGGCAGAGGCTACCAGGTTCCCCTGATTGACAACGGCGAGTGTGTATTTGGGCCCGCAACGTGGCGACGAAGGATACGGGCTAGCGTCCGTGTAGTATGTATCTGGGTCTCTGAAGCAGCGTTTGTGCAACATGCGGGCACGCGCTGCTCTTCTCTCTTGATTGTGGGTGAGGTGCATGTTCTTTGGGATAGGGTCTACTGCAATGTTCTCTCTAATGTGATTAGTCAAGAGTTGTGTTTCTTCTTTGCAGTACTGAGGTGTCAGCGGGTACCCTAGCCGTTGAAGAAGGTGTCTTCCCTGTTGAGTCCTGTTGAGGCGCTCCCTCTGCACTATGAGCGTGGCACTTGCTAGCTCCTCAAAGGTGTTGTATACACCTAGCGCTAGTAATTTCTTTGTGCTTGTGCTTGACGGTAGCTGTAAAGCCATTTTGTTCGCCATTCTTATGAAAGTGTCCATGCGCTCTGTCTCGCTTTTGCGCTTGACTTAATACGGGAGTGCGTACGTGACACGGCTGATGACGAGGGCTTGTACCAGTCTTAAGATATCGTCCTCAGTGAAACCATCTTTGCTGCGCGCTACACTTGCGATGAGTGATGCGGTGCTTCTTATAACGTGATTTAATTTCTCTGAGGCTACCTTTATGCCGTTGTTCTCCTGGACGTGCATACCTAGTAAGCGTGCGGTCGGGACGCGCTTTATAAGTGGCCCGGCAATCTCGAGATGTATTGGCGGGGCTCGATGTTCCTTAGTTTGCTTGGGCCGGACTTGAAGGTGCTCCGACTTGTGGTGGGCACACCTCCTTCCTGCTGTGGTTAGGTATGACTCGATGTGTCCGATAGCTGTGAGTAATGTGTTTTCTCTGTCGCCGTATGAACCTTTGGTTGCCCATAGGGTGATATCGTCGGCATAGAAGGCACATCCGAGTTTTGGGATGTTTTCCAGTTGTTAAGCAAGTTTTCTAAGTCTGATGTTGAAGAGGAAAGGAGATATTATTGATCCTTGCGGAGTACCCTTCTGCGGTAGATCATATATGTCTGATTGTGGGCCTGCTATGCCGATGCGGGCATTGCGGTGGCTAAGAAAAGCCACGGTATAATGGTATACTCGCTCTCCGCATCCTATGGCGGCGAGGCCATCTAGGATGGTTTCGTGTGCTATATTATCAAATGCTTTTTCCACGTCAAGGGCTAGGAGTATGTTGCTGTTGCTGCCCGGTTGTGGGTTGAGGACCTCTTCCTTGAGCAGGAGGAAGACATCCTACGCTGACATGCCTTTCCGAAATCCGTACATGCAATTGAGGTGTAGTCCATGTTCTTCCATGTGTTGTTCTATTCGAGTGAATACAATTCGTTCAAGAAGCTTGCCCAGGGTCGCAATTGATCGAGCCTGCGCGGTTTTCCCGGTTTGGGTATAAGGATTATGTGAGCTGTAGTCCATTCCTAGGGTAATGTTCCGCCCGGTGTCCATATTTCTTCGTTCAGCTGCTTTGTAAAGGCTCGCAGGGTTTCATCACTTAGGTTTCTCAAGATTGCGTTGGTGATCCCTTCGGGACCCGGTGCCGTGTTTTTCTTCAAGCTCTGTGCTGCCGCGTATACCTCCGCATACGTGATGGGTGCATCAAGTATCTCGTTCGGAGGTCCCGGATATTGAGGGTATTGTTTCGGATGCCCGGTCCGGATTCCCGTGTATGTTTGCTGTAGTTCTGTAAGAGTTCATCCTGGGTTCCCGCGTATTCGCCAACGAGTTTTTGTAGGGTTGTGTTTGTTTCTGTTTTCGTATTTGAAGGATCGATGATGCTGCGGAGTATGTTCCACGTCTTTTTGGTGCTTAGCGTACCTTTAAGCGAATCGCAGAACGTGCGCCAATTGTCCCTGTGAACCTTCAGGGCATAATTGCTGGATGGTTTTGTGACGTTTGGTATGCTAAGTTTGCGATTTAGCTTCTGTTTGCGCCATCTTTTTGTGAGGCCTCTGCATGCTTCCCATAAGTGTATCAGATGGTTGTCGATTTCCGGCGTGTCGGTATCGGTTCGGTACACCTTAGTGTTGGCGTCATATAGTTCTTTGATGCGTTGGGCCCACTCCTTGATCGTGGTCAAGCGGCCTTGATGTTCCGGGAAGGGCGGACTTGTATCCAAATCGAGCTGTTGCCTCTCCCTAAACTTAGGCCAATTTGTAATTTTGGCTTTCCCTAGGGGTCGGCGTAGTTTGGCCGAGGCGCTGGTGATTTCGATAATGTAATGATCCCTACCAAGCGAGTCGTCTAGGACCCTCAAGCCAACAACACAGGCAAAGCAGCCTCAGGCGCTCTCACCGTCTGAGAGCAACCTGGTAACCCAGGACCGATTGCAACAAGCACTGCAACAATCAGAAACTGCCGGAACTAGTGTCGTTCGGGGACCCCAAGTAACAGTAAGCCCGCCTCGCAATGGGAACACGACGCACGGCGTTGTCTCGTACGATGATTTGGACAAGCTGACTGAGGTTTAAATGTCAAAACAATTAAGATAAGGCGGGGTTGCATAGAAATCGAGACCAAGCAGCTAATACTCACCTTCTGCTCAAGTGTCCTGCCCACGTAGATCGAGGCCGGGTACATCAAACTTCGTGCTAGGCCATACGTGCCAAATCATCTCCGATGTTTCAAATGCCTGCGTTTCGGCCACAGTTCACAGAGCTGCCGAGGTCGCCAAACTTGGGCGAAATGCAGTGCTCATGAGCACACCTCTGAATTGTGTGAAAACTCTCTCCACTTTGAAAACTATGACGGGGAGCACGCTGCATACTCTAGGACTTGCGCATCCTGGAAAAAAGAAAAGGCAATGGTAACAATTAAAGTAAAGGAAATATAGGCTTCAAGCAGGCGCGCAGGCGGGTATACTTGCTGCCTAAGAACACTTTTGCTGATGTGACGCGTCAGGGGGCAGCAACACAACGGCTTCCGGTGGATATGTGGCCCAACGAATTGAGCCGTCAGTGACGCTATCTATACGCACCTCTCCGCGGTGCATGCAGCAGGTGCTGCTCCGCCCCTTCAGCAGAAGGGGCCATCGACCTCCAAGCCGGTGGCCTCAAAAGTCTCGTCCGACGTGTCGAGGCCTTCAAGTCAAACACTGTGCTCGCAAGGGTGTGTGTCCAGCGCTTCGCAACAGGCGATGGACTAGCCAGACGGTGCCGCCAGCGTTAGGACAAACTCCGTTTTCTCCAGGTTCCCGCACTCACTCCAAAAAAGACAAACCTCGCGTCACAGCACCTGGAAAGGGCCCGCCAGCCAATCTTAGTCTCTCAAACAGACAGTACAAAACACATTTATCATATTGCAGACACAAATACTACAATGAAATTTTAGGGGACTTCTTCGTAACCTCGACGATGTTAGAGAACTGCTACACAAACAGAATACAAACTTGCTATGTGTTCCACACACACATCTGAAACTTACAAGCACTAACTGTCTTCGCAGCCACACCATTTTGCTAAAGGACCGTGTCGAGGCTAACGCCTTCAGCGGTGTAGCAATAGCTGCCGGCAAGTCTGTAGCCTGTCAACACGTAGCCCTTCGGACGCCCCTTGAGGCATTATCAATTCATGCGATCATTGTTAATGAACTGATCAATGTGTGTTCTATATGCATACCCCTAATACCACCTCAGAACAATGATTTCTGCAACCTCATTGACAAGCTTCCCGACCCCCTACATACTAGTGGGTGATTTTAACGCCCACAGCACGATGTGGGAAGACTCGGGATGCCACGCGAGAGGTCGATTCAATCAAAATTATGACCTCTAGTGCCTGCCTGTTTAATAAGAAGGAGCTGACATTTTACAGAGTCCAACCCAACTCGTAGATCTAGCAATTGGATCTGCTTGTGACATATGTGACATATCCTTTCCAGAAATTGCAAAGCATTCTCCAGAGCTCGAAATCCTGATGCATTTCCTGGAGCTGCAGTACAAGCACTCCTGCACAGAGTTCTACGGAGACGCTTCGAAGTCACATGCCAAGATGTCCTATGCAGCCGTCGGTCCATCCTTCTCGGAATCTAATGTAATGCATCTGGAAACAAATTTCTTGACGGGTGAGACCTATGCACTATTGTCGGCTGTAAAGCATGTAAGGAAATTTAAACTCCAAAAAGCAATTATACATACATACTCCATAAGCGTCGTGACGACCTTGATGTCATTCTGTAAGCACAAAAAAACGGTACTTATTGAGCTCCATTCCGTCCTGTGTAAAGCTTATATATCTGACAGGTATGCCATATTATGCTTGGTGCCTGGCCTTGGGGCATCGAGGGTAATGTTCTAACAGGCCAGAAGCCACGTCGAATGCATCGCAAGCTATTAATCTTATTTCTGCTGTCCCTGCCACCGATCTGAGGTCTTTCTAACGAAGGAAACAGCGCAGCCACTGCCAAAGCTTGTGGGACGCGGTAACAAATAACAATCTGCACCTAATAAAGTCACAATGAAGTTTTTGGCCTTCCACAACAAAATAACTACGAACCTATTCTGTCGTCCCAGAATAGGACACACATTTGGCACCCATTATTTTCTGCTTGTTGGAAATGAACCTGCAACCTGTGGTGGATGCGGGGATAGGCTGACCGTCCTCCATGTCCTCCTGGAGCGTCGCGAAACCGAATCTGAGAGAGAGACATTTTCCCGTTGCATACCGGTAGCACGTATTTCTTCATCCTGTCATGTTTCTTGGTCCAGAACCGTTTTTTGATACCAATACAGCCCTCATTACCTGAAAGATGTTGTTTTAGATGTTATTCGTCCTATAGATTCGTAGCGCATCCTCTCTTCAGTGGATGCCGCTGTGATAGCAGTTTTGTATAGCACATGCCTCCAAGGTCTTGTGTTTCAAGGGCTCTGGCGACGCAGTAGGGCTGTAGCCGATTTTTGCATCTGACATATTTTGCATAGCGTACTTTTTCACAATGCATTTTATTGCTCATATTACACGTTATTATTAATCGCCGTAATCTTATTACACGCAGAGTTTATGCACTTTACAACGACTGTTTTTAAGGTCCCTTTGCATCCACGTCACATCAACTTCATAGAACTCATCACTCTACTACGAAGTCACTGACACTGTAGTAAAACACGTTGTGGGGCTACTTGGTGGGTCAGTGGGATTGACACTGGCATGCCATTCTTTGGTCATACCTGGCCCTTTCTCCACTAAACAATCTGATTCGTTTATTCATTCATTCATTCTGCTGATGCCCCCATTGATGGCTGACACCTGAACCCAGACGTGGAGTGGGAGGGGGCGAGGAAAACTAGAAAATTACTATGAGATGGTTAATTACGGGCTGAAGTATAGTAAACATGAACTACTAGATGTGTTTAAAATGTAGTTACATTGCAGTGACAGTGAAGAACACAGTATAGCAACACTGCGAAGCCCGAAACTCACTTTTTATTGGGCCAACCTGTGCCCACAAGAGCTAGTGACACTCGAAGCACAAGGATAGCGGCGAGCACAACCGGTGATCGTCGAAATCTAATTTGTGGATCAAGCACATCGGCTTTTGTACATGACACGTCGAACGTACCAGCGTAATCGCTGGTGCCCGCCTGCCTTCCAGAAAGTACTACACAATAGTGTTGCTCATACATCTGATTACAAAAAGTTCTGCGAGGGCATACACAAGAGCTAGAATCAACAATAACTTTTTACTAAGTTCCAAATGATACAGGTTTAGCATGCGCTGAGTTGTTAGCGGGTGACAGGCGGTCCCGAAAAAAAAGGATAAATAAGTACAGGTGCCAAAGTAATAATTGCTGTACTTCACCAAGGACATTTTGCTCCCCATGCAATGCATATGATGTGTGCATGGTGGGAAGCTGGCAGGATAGGCTATTGTGCTATTGTTTCTACAATACATTGCGGATAGTGTGAAATTCCAGCAGTTTGCGAGGTCCCCACGTTTCGGACGGACCAGTGTGCAGGAGCTTTTCAATTGTGGACAAACGAATTGCCCTTGCCTCCTCCAACCTCCCAGGCGCGTACGCCGACAGCTGGCAGGTATAAATGTGGGTGCCACTCGCGTGTCTCTTCTTAAAAAGAAAAAGGAAGATAAGAAGACACATAGGTAGAGAGGGAAAGAAAATCTTTATGATTTTTTTTCGGCTACAACAGACAGACAGACAATGAACTTTTACTGAGGTCCTGAGGGACTAGCCGGTGGAGACCCGTTGGGGCCCCCGGCTCGCCGCTGGCTGCTCCCATGTCGGAATCGGAAGGCCAAGCCTCTCCGCTCTTTCACGGGCCCTCTGGACGGCCATGGACTGGAGCTTAAGTTGCGTGCTAGATATGGCCTCGTCCCAGTCCCGTTCGCTGGTGAGGGACGTGTCCCGTAACGCAGGACACTGCCAGAGCATATGAGGTAGAGTGCTAACCTCCCCACAATCCGGGCACTGTCGGTCAATTTCTGGATAAATCCTGCTTAAGAAACTTCGCGAGGGATATGACCTCGACTGAAGCATCCTAAGCGTGATCGATTGTGATCTGCATAGATTTGGATGCGGAGGCGGGAAGCGCCTGCGTTCCTCTTTATAATGGGAGACCATCTCGTGAAATGTTAATAACGGGTCGCTGTGGCCGAGCTCCTCCGGATCCAATGTAGCCCCATCGCCGTCGCGGCGCGTTAATTCTCGCGCACGGCGGTGAGCAATTTCATTGGGGTTCGGGTGGCCCGGCAGCACGTTGTCGCCCATGTGAGCTGGGAACCATATAATATAATGCACGGGGTCACAATTAGTTCTGGACTTGTTTTTCAGAATCACCTCCACCTGTTTCGCAACCATTCCCGTAGCGAATGCCCTGACGGCCGCGCGTGAGTCAGTGTAGATATACGGCCTTTTTGAATCCTGCATCGCCACCGCCACCTGTTCTGCCACGTCGGCCGTCACAGCGCCTACCGAGGCCGCAGATAGGAGCTCGCCCTTTTCGCTTACCGCCGTGACCGTGAATTTACCGGAGCGCCCATATTGAGCTGCGTCCACGAAGGCTTCCATGCCGACCGTTTTCTTCAATATCGCCCTAGCACGAGCTGCTCGCCTGCCCGCATTATGTTGCGGGTAGGCGAACCGCCTGAACCGCCTCGCTGTGACTGAAACGCGGCTGCAAGCCCGCAGCCTCCAAGAGGCGCCTACCGGCGCTGGAGCCCGAAAGCCTCGTGATCTGCGCCGCTCGTTGCGCCTCTATGAGTTCGAGGGCCGTGTTATGAACACCGAGCTGCATTAGCCTGTCCGTGCTCGCCGTGATCGGAATACCCAGTACCTTCTTGACGCTTTTCCGCATCAACGTGTCAAGTTTGTCCCTTTCAGTCTTTGTCCACTGCAGGGCCGAGACCACATAGTTGATGTGGCTCATAAGAAAAGCGTGATGCACCCTAAGTAGGTTGTCCTCGCCTAGGCCCCCCTTCTTATTGGAGACTCTCATGAATAATCTGAGAATATTCTCGGTTTTGGCGGTCAGATGCGCAATGGTTTTGGCATTACAGCCCCTGGCATCGAGCAACAATCCTAGAACTCTAATCGAATTCACCCTGGGGATCTTCTGGCCGTCCCGCGTGTATACATCTATGGGGATTTGCTCGAGCGGCACGAGCCCCCGAACCCCCTGCCTTGCCGGTCTGTATAACATGAGCTCTGACTTGGTCGGGGAGAGTTGGAGACCCGTGCCCTCCAGGAAGGACTCGGTCACGTCCAAGGCCTCCTGGAGTGCCTGTTCCACGGCCGCCTCCGAGCCTCCCGGACACCAGATCGTAATGTCATCGGCGTACAGCGCATGTCCCACGTTTGGCACGGCGGCCAGCCGCTTCGAGAGTCCGTGCATTGCAATGTTAAATAGGAGGGGGGAGATCACCGCCCCTTGTGGCGTGCCTCTTAGCAGGAATGGTTCTGATTTGGTCTGCCCCACCTTGACGACCGCCGTCCTGCCCCTCAGGAAGGACTCCACAAACGCGAAAAATCTACCTCCCAAGTTCAATGCCGAAATCTCATTTAATATGAAGTCGTGCGACACGGTGTCGAAGGCTTTGGACAAGTCTAGTGTAAGAATGCCCCTGACGTCTCTAGTCCTGTTGTCAATAACCTGTCTTTTTAGCAGTAGCATGACGTCCTGCGTGGAAAGAGATGGTCTAAACCCTACCATATTGTACGAGAACAACCCCTCCCGCTCTATGTGTTTTGAGATCCTGTTATGTATAACGTGTTCGGCAACCTTACCTAAACATGACGTTAGCGAAATGGGCCGGAGGTTGTCCAGGCTTGGGGGCTTTCCAGGCTTAGGAATCAGTACCACCGTCGCCTGCTTCCACGAGTCCGGAACACTACCTTCCTCCCATACCTTGTTGATTTTCTTTGTAATGGTGCTAATGGACCGGTCGTCCAGGTTCCTCATAACCCGGTTGGTTAAGCCATCCGGCCCAGGGGCCGACCTACCAAGGTATTTTTTTTTGTCCAGAAATGCTAGTCGCTTGTTCCACAAGCGGACGCTAGCTGATAAAATGCAGGCGCGCACTGTGCGGTCGAACATTTTTAGTATTTAGCCTCTTGTCAAATGCAGCCACCACGATTGGAAATCTAACGCGCGTCGAATCATCTTTGCGAAATCAGTCATTCATCCACACACATTTTAATTCGCGTGAACATTGGCCATGAAATCCTGTTCAAGAAATGTTTTGTAAGTGGTGCATTTGGTCCATAGGCATTTAACTTCAAACACAGAATTTTCATAGCGTTACTCCCTGTTTTGGTAAGTTTTTTCTCGGTGGCATTTGTAGCTCTACCAAGGTAACGTGCTGGATTCTGCGCCCAGGTGAAATACATTCATAACACTTGGCAGCGCTTGCATACGTAATTTATGAAAAACGCCGCACTTAAGCCACCCAATAGGCCCTACGCCTGCACATCACCTATAGCCTTGTCATTACTTTCACCTGACGTAAAGAAGGCGCATAGGTTATTTAAGCGAGGTTACCCGTGAAACGTAGAACAAACATTGTACTGTGCGTGAAAACGCCGAAACAGCGGAGGGGTTTATAGTTATTTATGACTCTCGTAATTAAGCACCAAACAATAACACTGCGTTACAGAATACACTTAGGACTTTCCGTTGTAGTCCCCCACTGTTTAGTAAGCGTTATCCTGCGGCCATTGGTATTACACCAAGACTGTGTGCTAAATTTTGCGCCGCTTCTCAAGCTCACTAATAACGTTCCGGAATGCTTGAATGCGGATATATTCCAAACGACACAATTCCGACACACATTCTTAACGTTGCGTACATTATTTATTTATTTATTTATTTATTTATTTATTTATTTATTTATTTATTCATTCATTCATTCATTGAGAGAAATCGTAAAGGTTCTCACTTGAGGGTATTACTTAAGGGGGGTGGGCGGAGCAGTACAAATATAAAAGTGGTTACAATGTAGTAGTCACTATAAACAATAGAACGAAGTACAGAACAAAATTATGCTAGCAGAGACAAAGTGCAAAATATAATAAACATTACAAAAATGTTCGAGCAGAAACTTCTGTGGGAGTCGTCTGAGTTTGCGTAAGTTTTGTGCCACTTGATCATCTTTACGCAGCCTGATGTAATTACCTATTTTGTGAAATTTAATCAAATCAGTATAAATCCTTATCAAACCTTGTCGGCCGTTATCTACCTTATCGAACATTTATCAACTCTTATCCGCAGTTATAAATTTTTATCAGGCTTGATCCGACTCTTATCAACCCTTAACGGTGCCTATTAGCATTACCAGAATATCACCGACCAATATAAGCCCTTAGCGCTCCTTAGTGCCTTAACCATCTGCGTCGAACTACTATCAACGACGACGAGACCCATATAAACCCTCATCGCTTCTCATCATCCCTATCAACTCAGCGACTGCTTATCTGTCTGTGTTGCGGAAGGTGAAACGCATAAGCCCTCAAAGATCGGTAGCTCTTTGGTTGGTGAGGGAATACCCCAACAAAAGGTGCATTGCGCGACCATCGAAACACATCGGGGGTGTGGCGTACTTGGCAATAAGTTTTCTCAACATCGGAACTTTTCTTAAGTCTACAATGTTCCAAGTGGGCGCTACCTGTGGTCCTAAAGACGGATTTTGTTCCACCGTCAACAAATCTTTCAACAAAGCCTTCATAGAAACTGTTCTCCTTTGAAATATGTACCGCCGGTACAGAATATTAATTTAGTTCATATATATTCACCGTCCGGAACCCAGATGCCCGTCCGGACCCGTCCGGAACCGTTTAGCCCAGATGGTAAGACACTCGGTTTCTGAGCGTGGGGTCCTATGGGTTAAAAGCTGACCACCACCAGCGTTTCTTCTTTGGATTTACTTTGTTTCATGCATTAATTTCTTCATAGCCCACGGATAGATGGACGGAGGGAAGGACTTCTAGGTTGCCTCGTTGGGTAAGCATAGAAATAGTTACGCTATAAAAATAAGGTATGCAAAATGTTCTCTTAAATCATGAAAATATGCACGCTCACATAGACAACAGTATTAATACAGGAATGTAATAGCAACTAACAACCAGCAAACAGAACCCTCCCCCCCCCCAAATCTAATAAAAAGGCAACTAATTATCAGCACGTATCGTGTCGTGAAATTTTATTCGGTCAGTTTCAGTGGCAAAGGTTGACAGTCGCTTTAGCATACGCTAAAAAGAATGAAGGCGAAAGCCTGCGCTCTCACGAGGCACTCATTACAATGCTTGACATTTTCATTCTAATGCGCTGTTGCTTCCTATAACGTGTTTTCTCCCACCAAAGGTCGGAGGTTCTACTGCCTTAATTAGCTCTACCTTAAATATATATGCCTTAATTAACAACATAAGTCATGGTTAAGACTCGTCAAAGGTGGTCGGTTTGATCGCCTTAATTAGGTCTGTATTAAATATCTGCGCTTTAAATACCTTCGCCTTATTTAATACCAAAGTCGTAGCTTCTGGTGCCTTAATTAATTCTATCTAAATTTACTGTGCCTCAATTCACTTCGCCTTCATTTACAACACAAGTCATGGGTTCGACTCCTACCAATGGTCGTGGGTTTGAGTGCCCTTATTACTTCTATCTTAATTAACTGTCCCTTAATTAACTTCGCCTTATTTCCAAAGGTCTGGGTTCAACTCACACCGAAGGTTGAGGGTTCGACCTCCAAGTTTGATGCCATTGAATTTTGGTGTCATAATGCCCGACGGTCAAATTTTTGTCCCATTAGCCGTCTAAGGCTTTCGCCATGATTATGTCACAGGTCAAGCTGCTCCATTAAGTGATGGTGCAGGGTATAAAAGAACGTGTAAAATGGTATGCGCTTGATTTCAAAATGGTGATCCTGGTGTGGAAAAAGGACAGGCGGTGCCTGAAAGAAATCGTCATGAAGGGTAATATGATGATAAGGTTTGTCAAGCAGGCAAAGACGCGCTGATTGGCGATGAGGCGATAGCGCTTGCAAACCGGCATGTGCTTTTAATGATGAATACGGTAATGCACGCTGAATAATCGGAGAAGATTCAAGCGAGCAGGCCGGTTTTGCGCAGATACAGCGTCATTGATGATGTGTGCCTGACCCGGATCCCATATTGCCGATTCGTATTCGAGCTTCGTGTGATGTTTCTTTTGGAACGGCCGCCTTCCGATAAAAGTTTAAAATTTCCTAGGCGCGATATTGACAAACGGGTACAACTTGATCTGCTTTCCGGGACACACAGGCCTGGAGGGAAACGAGAGTGCGGACGCTTTTGCTCGAGGGCTCAGGAATCGAGCAGAGCCTCGACAGCACTGTCAATCTCCCCAAACATCCCAGGCGGAGTCAAGCGAGGAGGACAACGACCTATCCCGAATGGCCCCTCGCGAATTTCTTGCTCACCAGCACGGCACGCGACAAAAATGCAGCACCCCCCCCCCACCCCCCCCACACACACACAAATCATTAGGAGGGGAGGATCCCATAGACCTCCGCAGGATTCAAGCGGGGGTCTTTCCAAACCTACAAAGATTAAACAAAATTTTTCCAATGCTGTATGGGCACATCTGTCCGTGGTGTGGCGGCTCGCCATCCCTATATCACATTTCGTGGAGCTGCCAAAATAGACCACGAAATTTAAATACCTTTTTAGGTAAATTTCAATTATCGAACACATTGGAGCAATGGGAGGCACTAGCCAGCTCTGACCCGGAGGTGCAGCTTGCGCTTTTGGGTCACGTCAGGCAGGCAGCAGCAGCCAGTGGAGCCCAGGACTTGCCCCCCCCCCCCCCCCCATCGAGCTCATACTTTCTTTCCAACCCCTTTCAAGAAAGTTATTCCTTCCTTCTTATTCGAGCTTCGGACGGATCAGTACAAAAAAAAACTTATAACCTATATTAGAGAAACAGAACTTATGTAACTTATGACGTGCTGCTTATGTTCACAAGATATAATTTTGATGTACCCTATGGTTCCGTCAGGACACTGGAAAACATGGCTCAATATGGCCACCTAGCCCTTTCGAGCATATGGTAAAGCAATTTTTCACAGAATCTGCGGTTTTTCCACATGCAGATAACTTCTGGCACAAATTTTCTCCGAACTTTTTCCAACATTAACTAAATTTGATCCTGGTGAAATTTCTAGTTATGTGACGGCAAAGAGATAAATTATGCGCCATTCATAATACACACTCATACCGCCCCGGAGCACTTGTGTGCGTGATTGGCTCTAAAAACCACAACTAACCGACAAACTTTGAAATTCGCCTATGCATAACCCATACCGATTTCAATACTTTCACCAGATATAAACAACGTGCCCTTTTGCTAGTTACCAATAAAAGAAGGAAACCAACTACAAACCTTATATATATATATATATATATATATATATATATATATATATATATATATATATATATATACCTTGCTTATATCGGTTTTAATTCAACAAAGAAAACCGGTGTCCCTGTATTAGCAGCATGAAATGGCAAATCTGCTCACTATCTGATCGCTTGGCGTAGGGAGTAAAACATAAAGCGTAGGAGCTCATGCTCGTGCACGGCCAACCTAAGGCAACCACGATACATCTAAGCGGCCGGCGCTGTCAAATATTTGTGACGCACTGGCATCGTTCTCGCGCATTTCAAGTCTAGTAGGCTTCAAATTACCATATGTCTACGCTAGCCTTCCTGCATGAGGCCGATGGCGCTGCTCGACACAGAGATCACTGCGGTTGGTGAACCCGCACGATACATATGTAAGCTGTGCGCTTCGGCATTGCCTTTTTGGCCTGTATGCAGCCATACTCTATGAGAGGGATCGCATAAAAAGAATGCGATGCCTATTTTTGAGGACAAAATTTCCGTAATACGTGTGAGTGCGTCGTAGAGAATGGAACGAACACAACCGAAAAAAAATTCGGTTATCATCCCCTTTCTCGAAAAAGCAAGATAAAACGGGCTAACGCAGAAATACGACCTTGCATAGTCACTGCCGCACAACGTTTATAAATATATAACTGCTGAAGCCGTATGCTTGGACCATGCGGTATATAGAACAAAGATATCTGTAATCCAGCACCTACCACTGCTTAAGACGCTCGCAAAGTTCGTAAACAGTTCCTTTGCTGGACAAGCTTAATTCAGACTGTAAGGTATGCTGCTATTACTTGGCAAAACCATTTTATTGAGTGGCGGGAACCTCATCCATCGAACCAAGTAGTTACGCAATGTAACCTGCAGCGAACAGTTTGAACGTTTGTCAAAGTATAACATCACAGCTCCTATCGTAGCAGAACGGTACCCACGCTATTACGATCGTCGCGTATGTTTCATGGCTCCTAAACCGCAGCTTAGAAATAGAGGATAATACTGAAATAAGGTCACATTAGTGATTGGAACATTCAGAAATACACTACTGATCTCCGAGGCTGATTGTAGGCTCAAATATGCGCGCACACATCGCGCTGCGTGTTCCGTCCACCTCAACGCCAGCAGAAATTCCGGCCATGAAGCCTTAAACCACTTCAGCACGTCTCAAAGAAACGTTTACCACGTAGACGACGCACGTCATACTAAACAGACCGCACGACCGGGAAAACAAACGCCAGAACCTACCGCCGAGCGTATACCTGCCATGCAAAAGACCGCTTTCACCCAAGCCAGTATGGCGCTGCTCATAGGCGGCGCCACTGCGTTCACAATATGGCGGCACCTACGAAAAAGCGGTCTATATAACATGCCCCCTAGCCCGCATTGTCAACATGTCTAAACTTGAGGCCTTAAGACTTTGGGAAACAGTGTAGCTTACGGCAGTATGAAAATCTGGAACTTCTGAATAACAATTTTCTACAAAGGTTGTAGTGAACCTACAAAACATAAAGGGCACTTGATCACGTCTTCCATCTGCCAAAACGGCCGCATCTGTCATCCCACAATTTGGTATTACTCGACGATTTCGATTAGACCTGAAATCGACATCTACGGCTGCGGAACTTGCGGGAATATGGGAGGCTGTCCGTTTTGTGAGAACGCAGACACGCGATGCCAAATCAGCGCTACAGGCGCTAAAATGCTTTTTAAAGAAAGGACCATACTACCTGCTCGTGCTGGAAATCGTCGAACACAGTGCCGAGTTAAGTGGCCACGTGATCACCTATCAATGGGTGCCTAGTCATTGTGGTGTTTTTGACAATGAACTCGATGACAGTGAGGCAAGATCGGCCTCCTCTTCCTCTCATGTAGTACAGATTGCCTACTCGCGATCTGACACCAACTCCATGATCAAGGCACTTACGCAGGGCCTTACAAAGGCTTACAGAGCCCACGATGCCAACATTCATAGACGTCTACATATGATTGACTCAGACGGCAAATTCTGTTTGGCCCCGAAGCTTACACGGAGCAAAACATCATTGCTACGCAGGATTCGGCTCAGCGTTGCTTTCACCCGTCGCTACGCGCACCTCATCTGCCACTCACCCTGAGTGTGAACACTGCCATATGCCTGAAACACTGCAACATGTACTGTGCGATTGCCCAGCATATATGCTGGAGCGAAGGACGTTAGAAACCCGCCGTGGTTGCTCAGTGGCTATGGTGTTAGGCGGCTGAGCACGAGGTCGCGGGATCGAATCCCGGCTACGGCGGCCGCATTTCGATGGGGGCGAAATGCGAAAATACCCGTGTACTTAGATTTAGGCGCACGTTAAAGAACCCCAGGTGGTCAAAATTTCCGGAGTCCCCCACTACGGCGTGCCTCATAATCAGAAAGTGGTTTTGGAACGTAAAACCCTATAATTTAAGGACGTTAGAAAGTTTCCTAGCCAACGTTGGCAGGCAACCACTGTCGGAGGAGGCTATCCTGGGCCCATAGCCTGGCACTGCGACTTCAATGCGTGCAACTAAAGTGTTATTGAAGTTTCTGCAGGACATCAAGCTCGACGAGCGGCTCTCGCAAGGCAACTGTCTCATGTACATAAGCACTCACCTCTTCTCTTATCATCATCCATCCCAGTACTTTCACTCCCCTTCCTTCTTCCCCACTGCAGAGTAGCCGACTAGAGCGTACTAGCTCAGGCGGGCCTCTCTGTCTTTCCTATTAATAGATTATACTCTATTCTACTATTTTGGCCATTTAGAGATGACGAGCCCAGTGCGTACAGGTTTCGCTAACGATCGCGGCTGCTGAGTACTGCATGCCTACACGCTGCAGAAAGAGCTTAAATTTAAAACCAAACGCCGTTTGCCCTTCTCATCACGGCCGATGCCTGTGTTTCTTTCTTTTACTTCGTATCGTAGTCAGAGAAAGATTTTCGTTTGGTTGTACCCACGCTTACGCGCAGTGAACAAGACTGTCATTCTCCACCATGTTCCAGCTCAGCGGACATGCTCTTTCCTTTTCTCGCGTCTGCCTCAGTGCTCGTGACGGTGGCACTGATTTCTACCGTTAAAGGAAGCTTTAGCTCGGGGGCTTCTATCTAAACGCATGTAAAAGGAGAATTCGTTTTTCTCGGCAACCACTGCACCAAACTTGACAATGTTTGTTGCATTTAAAAGAAAGCTTAGCATGTACTGACTGCTGGTTCCGAATTTTTTATTTAGGACGTACATTTTTTAATAAATGTAGGCAAAAATCAGAACTTTCAGAAAACAAAACTAACAAGTTAACAACTCCGTTAGTCAGCGATTGAAAATGATATCACAATTCTGTGAACTGCACCTCTTAGTACATCTAAAGCGGACAAAATTGATATATTACACATGCATGTCAAAAAAATTAAGACAGTCGAAATACAGTTTTTGCAGAACCTTTGTGCACAACGTCAAAAAAAATTCGCCTAGGATATAAAATGTCAAATCGAATTTGTCCGCTTTCAATGATGTAATGGGTGCCGTTTACAGAATCACGATATCTGTTCTTCATGCAAAGCAATTGATTTGTAAACTTCGTGCTTCTATTTTTTTAAACTTTCGAACTTATGAAATTTTTTAAAGAAAAGCACTGGCTCTAAATCGACATTTCGCTTCCAACAGTCACTAGAACTTAACTTTATCTCTCAAATCCAATTAAAATCGGTCGAGGAGTTATCTCTGAAAAATGTTTTTGCGTTTTACGTGTATCTGAATACGCGGCGTCGGAGTTGGGCCCGAGCTGTTGGGCCCGAGCAAAGACTTCCTCTTCCGGCCACGGCGGCCGCATTTCGATGGGGGCGAAATGCGAAAACACCTGTGTGCTTAGATTTAGGTGCACGTTAAAGAACCCCAGGTGGTCAAAATTTCCGGAGTCCTCCACTACGGCGTGCCTCATAATCAGAAAGTGGTTTTGGCACGTAAAACCCCAAATATTATTAGACTTCCTCTTCAGCAAGTGCTCTTGTGATGAGCGCGCAAAATCGCCGGCTGCGCGAAAAGAGACAAACACAGCTGCTTGCGCGCGAGACCTTCATCGGAAGCGCGCCACTCAGCAAAAACGCGAGGGACAGAAAAAAAAAAGAAGGAGGCGGGGCGGGTGACGTATTCGTCATGTGATCCCTGAGCGCCGGTATGAGACAACGCAGGGAGGGCACTTCGCTCGCGGAGGCAAGATGGGGCAAGTGGAAAGTTTCTCTCTTGGCGGTGACGCCCATGCTCGCATCCCGAAATCATGGGTTCCCGGCACTTTAAATATGTGTATCGCTGCTGTTAATGAATTTATTTGAAAAATAATTGCGGTGGAACACTCCCTAGGTGGCACGTAACAGTTTCCAGAGCATAGACAAAATTTGCGATGTGGCATTGTTAGGAGCCCTTTAATGCATTTATTGTTCGTCGCTCATAACGTGCTTCCTACATCAACGATTTCTCAACAAGTCCCGCAGAGTTCACCGAGGAGACTAAAAATTCAATTACACGCCTCCTAATACGCATAAACATTGAGAGAAGACGAACGTACTGTAAGAGTGCTGCTGGTTCGGCGAGTATCTTGTCTTTTGGACAGGACAAGGCACCTCTTTCTCCTTATTTTTTCAATGGTTCATACCTGTTGTAGAGCCAGACGCCAATGCGACCTATACTGTTCAATTTTTCGACAGTGTCAAAGAAAGATTTGATATCATTTGGCACTTCAGCTCATGTAAGTATTATTCTGCTTACTTGGCCCAAGTTGGGCCACAAGACCGTTCCACCTATCTCATTCCTTCTTTTTTTTGCCTAACTTATCAGCCTGTGCACTGTCATAACTAAAGAATTTGAGTAATATATTATAAATGGGGTAAAGGTGTAACGTTAAGGGATAAGAAAAGAGCAGATTGGGTGAGGGAACAAACGCGAGTTAATGACATCTTAGTTGAAATCAAGAAAAAGAAATGGGCATGGGCAGGACATGTAATGAGGAGGGAAGATAACCGATGGTCATTAAGGGTTACGGACTGGATCCCAAGAGAAGGGAAGCGTATCAGGGGGCGGCAGAAAGTTAGGTGGGCGGATGAGATTAAGAAGTTTGCAGGGACGGCATGGCCACAATTAGTACATGACCGGGGTTGTTGGAGAAGTATGGGAGAGGCCTTTGCCCTGCAGTGGGCGTAACCAGGCTGATGATGATGATGATGATGATATTATAAAATAAAATTACGTGGGATACTGTATTAGTACAAAGCACACAGACGTTCATCAACAATATCATCTAAGGAAATGAAGCCGAAAAACACAGCGCGAGATATCCTTGTGGTAAACATGCTTTCGATGCAGAAAGCTGAGCAGCCTGATCACCTTTTTGTATTGCCTAACGCTTGCTTTAGCGAATCGTTTTTTTAATGTTCTGCTATAATAACGACCTCTTTCGAGAACGCTACAGAAATGATGTCATATCTAATTATAAATTAAGCAGTAGATAGCGCCCACGTGCCGTCATCATATTGGTTATGTGCCTTTACGAAAATGCTCCTGCGTATCCGCTGCATATATTGGATCGGGAATTTATTCCAATGTGACATTAAAACATTCAGCGCACTTGCTACGCTTGGAAGCAGAGGTTCTCATCTATGTTGCTCCAGATGATTCATAGAGCCGACAGAGTGCAGAATAATTTTCGAGTGACGTATTTTTCGTTAATTGCTTTCGCACCCCCTCATACATATATTCTTAGATCATTTCCGGCAGCGCACCTTTGACTTTATCGACATCGGGAATTAGTTTTGCTAGTGTAAAAGTAGCAGAGACGAATCGCGGTGCGTTCTTCTCGAATTAAAAGGTTGTCCACGTCTTTTCTCAGGTCGCTTCTCCGTGGGACGAGATAATTGCAGTAAGTACCTCTGTTGCTTGGGGGGGGGGGGGGTGTAGGTGATGTTATTTGTCCCTCCTCCTGACGCAGAAGAAAACATGGGCCTCTATTTAAATATGCGCGTGCACTACAATTGTTCTTAAGAGAGAATTCCTAGCAATGCTGTTGCTGGACATGTTATTAGCGAAAGCGGCCAGCCAATGACAAAGAGCACTTACGGAGGAAACGCTTCGTGAATTCGGTCCCTGGAGCAGCCTCTCTAATATGCTGCACTCCATCTTGGTGCGCGCCGTCAAGCGCCAAGGAACTCCCCATTGCAGAAGATAATAAAAATTTTAATTCACCCGTAGGCACGCGTACAATGGTGGTGCGATACAACTCTGGTACAATATAACGGGGTCTCACCTACGATACGTCGTACTTCACATAGACAAAACGAAGGAGCCAAGAAAACAGTGAATTGTGCCTGCTTTACATTGGCCTGCACCACCTCCACTTCAAATAGTGTGTTACAGTGCGCACGCAAAAACATCGTTATGAGCGTAGAATTCAAGCTCATGATTTTCAACCAGGGCACACACAAGTGCGGAGTGTCCGCTCAAGCAAATATAATTAGGACATCATTCTGGCTCTAGGGAAACTCTCCATCGAGAGATGGCTAGCTACTGCGTACACCAGGGGCAAAGGAGCTGTGCTTCGCCGAGTTTGAATAGCTGTTTTTCTAGATGACCGCATACTATTGCCCGTAGCTTGCGTAGTCTTGCAGTAAATTGCTTTATTCGATTGCCGAGATCGTTCTGCAATGTTGCAGAAGCACCACAACACGCAGCTAATGGTGTTGTAGACGAGACTTGCAGATCGATATCGCCTTCGTGGTGGCCGCATAATGTATATTCCAAAAGCTTTTGTAATCAGTTGCCAGAAAGTACGTGTCACGACGCACTCCTTTTGTGCATGCGTGCTGATCTCTTTTTGTTCCCAGTTTATGCATATATCATTCCTAGCATTTCCTAACGTTGAAGCCTGTCTCGTGTAGGTAGAATACCCACTGATATTGCCACTAAGTAGCAGGTGTGCCTGGATTTACAGCTGTCGCACACATTCTACAAAAGGTTGAAAAAACTATCGCGCGGCACTTTGTATTTGTTAGTACTACAAGTAGACTTTGTAAGCGAGCAGCCGCCTCATACTGTGGTGCTGGCGTTACTGCTGTCGGCAGCAAATTCTTTGGACTTCGTGGCATGAGAGTTCGATGATAATGGTCCAGCCAATAAAGGAGCAGTGGCCTGCCTGGGTACTCATCATCATCAAGTAGGTCACGTGTTTTCTTATTGCACAGCAGCCTGCCAAACGTAAGTATGCAAGGCAAGCTCCATGCTACATTGGCTTTCCGCACCCGCAAAATTACTGCGCTACGTATTGCGACTGGTTCAGCCAGAAACTTGAGAATATAAGTGTGTTTACTACCCTAATATTGGTGACGGCGGGAGAGATGCCCTCGAAGGAAATCACATTTTACTGCATAAAACATTCGTAATCAACAAAGCCCTCTCTGCTAGCGATCGTTGGGACGCAGTCACTGCTTCGGATTGCTGTCTAATGGAGCTAACAATGCCTCGCCACGTGTGAGGTGAAACGCCACTTGTGCAAAATTTGATGCCCAGTATTTTCACATGCTCTGTCTGGTTGATGCCTTCTGGTAATGTTATTGCATGCAGCATGTCCTATATTTAATGCTTCGGAATACCTCATATTTATTTTAGCCCCCGACATTGATGCGTATTGATTATAAATACGAAATACCTCTACAAGACTGTCCTCTTCCCTTAACAAAAATTTCTCTTGGCATACGCTGATATTTTTGCGTACCCTGTTTCCGGTATAGGAAGTCCTTTTACAAGCAGGCTCTCACTAAAGCATTTTAACGGACCACTCGCAAGCACAAACAATACAGGTAACAAAGGACAGCCCCGCTGCGCTCCCTTTGTCACATCTAAGTTAGCTATCAAAGTGCTCTTCAGTAGTAACTCAGCTGTTCTTCCCAAGTACAACATACGCAGCATGTATACAAACCCTCCGAGAAAGTTGTTGCAGCGTAGCACCTCAGATAAATACTGGTGTTCTAAGCAGTCCAACGCTTTGACTTCGTACAATCTTACCAATACTCCTGAAGCCTCACGCGCTGCTGTGTATTGTACGATTTAATTTGTTTAGTTGAGAGATGAAAATATAATCCGTCCATGCAAGGAGCACGTTTGATGTAGACTGAAAATTTTCTGCGAAAATACCTTCATGAGAATTACAAGAACAATCGTCACTATCTTATATATATATATATATATATATATATATATATATATATATATATATATATATATATATATATATATATATATATATATATATATATATATACCTGCGTCGAGAAGTGTTATAGGCATCCAGAATGATGATTCTCACAGATTAGAGTCGGGCTTTGGATAAATCGTCACGCGGTCCCGAGTAAACGATTTGGGAATATATTCAGGTGCAAGAATCCCGCTAAGAAGAGATAACATGGGAGTGCTTACTTCGGGCCAGTAGGACCGGCAAAATTCAACTGATAAGCAATCTGTACCGGCTGCTTATCCAGTGTTACCAGACCTGCGAACATCAAAATCTTGTTGCCGGTTTGTTGGCGGTAATAAAGACTTCTGTTTTGTGCCTTCCACTTCGGCTAGGTTATCACAAAGGTATATTCCTTCCTGCAATACTTATGTGTTGTAAATATTTTCCGATGAAAGTACCTCTGAGATTGAGTTACAAATTTTATTTCGATATATCGCCTCGCACCGCTCTCTGTGCCATCTTCTATTATAACATTTTCAATAAATAGCTGCCATTTTGCCTCCTAGAGACAGCAGCACTACCTCGAGGTCATAAGTAGGCCTGTTCGTTGCCCACGCCTTTGCAGAAGTAGGCGAGCACCAGCTCATACACCTGTGGTATCGTTCATGCTGATAATCAAAGTAGAGAGAGAGAGAGAGGGCTCTTTATTGGAAAAACAGAGAATTTTGCCGGCGCGTATATAACTGCTGGCATGCTACTCTGTATAGGGATGGGGAATGGCATTAAAAGATTCCAGAAAAGAGTCCGAGAAAAAAAGGATAAAAGTAAATATGAAATGTCCGAGTGGACCTGATACTAATATTTACAGGTGACATGGCGGGTAAACTTAAGCTTTTGTATAGGAAGGATGCAATTTTTAAAGCTTTCCTATTTGACCAATTTCTGTCAGGTAATTGAACAATAAATCCAAAACCCGTCGCTGGTTTGAAGGGCCGGGCATTGGACCTAAGATGCTCGGTAACGTTAACGGTTCGTGGCAAATCATGTCCATTTGGTGCTCAAAAAATTGTCTCTCGTCGCGGTACGCGGGGCATTCTAGTAATATGTGCTCAATTGTCTCTAAGTTGCGACAGTTATCACAGTATGGGTTAGTGGTAAGTCCTATGCTGTACAGATAATTGTTCCTGTATGCCACATTCAGTCGAAGACGATGGTACAATGTCTCTAAGTGTCGAGGAAGTGGTCGTGGAATTTTCGGTCTCATTTCTGGGTCAATGTAACGTAGGAAGTTATCTTGGTGAAGCGGCAGATTCAAGATGCGGTCTTTTTCTTGATAGGCATATTTTTTTGCCATGTTTGAAGCATCGGCTTTTGTAAAATATGTTCTTTTGAACTTGCGGTAATGGAGTCCATTTCTGGCGGCTTCGTCCGCTCTTTCATTTCCCGAAATGCCGGCATGGTCAGGTATCCACTGGAACTTTATGCAATGCCCAGCAATCTTAGCCCTGTGGTGAAGATAAGCAATGTCAAATGCTGCTGGTTGATTATTGCAACGCTTGTGCCTGTTCCAGATACTTTGTAGGGCTCCTTTTGAGTCTGTGAAAATCACCCATGTCCTTGGCGGCTGATGTCGAAGTACATACACAAGGGCCTCCTTAATGCCATATAGCTCCGCTGAAGTAGATGATGTCGCTCGCTCAAGACGAAACGAGAATCGTTGCCCTGTAGAGGGTACAAAAAGTCCGCATGATGAACGATGTGGAGTTGTAGAGCCATCTGTGAAAATGTGCGTTGCGGCTGCGTATTCTTTGTGCATATATTCTAAAGCTATCTGATAAGTCGCTGCCTGAGGCATTTTCTTTTTCGCACTGATTCCAGGTATATATGGCACGATTTCCAGTGGGGACAGTGTCCATGGTGAAATGTTGCGCGGCATAATTTGTGACGCCTGAGCAGGAATCGAAATAGATATGCTTCCGACGGCCTGCCCAAAGCTAGATGTAGCACGGGTTCTGGAAATATCCTTTAAAAAGTGAGTCTTCGTATGAATGACGTGGCGGAGGTGTATCCGAAGTGTCTCCTGCGAACATAGCACTTCCAGAGGCAGGCATCCAGCTTCTGCTACAGTCCCTGACCGGGACGACCCCTTCGGAAGGCCAAGACATACGCGAAGGCAGTTGTTTCGTGCTGCCTCGAGTTTTCTCTTGCTTGTGGGAGATATTTTGTGCAGGATCGGGAGGTAATATCGTAGTGTTCCGTCGACGTAGGCCTTATGGAGGAGCACCATTGATCTACAGTTGCTGCCCCACTGTGTTCCGGCTAAAAATCGGAATACGTGCGACGCCGAGGAAATCTTCTCACTCAGTTTTTTCACTTGGGGCGACCATGTGAGGTTCCTATCGATCGTCACTCCAAGAAACCTTTGCGTCTTGACGTATGGAAGGGCACGACCACCCAACACTAGTGGGTATTTGTCCATACACCTCCGCGTGAAAGCCATGGCAACGCTTTTGTCGGGGGACAATTTCAGACCCCTTGGATTTAGGTAGGCCGATATATTTGCTAGCGCTCTCTGGAGGCGTTGTTGGGTGGTACTGCGGGAACGCGCCGCACTCCAAATGCAGATGTCGTCCGCATACAGTGTGATTTTGACGCCAGGGGGCAGGTTTCTGTTCAGATGGATGAGGACTAAATTAAATAATACCGGGCTTAACACAGCTCCTTGTGGCACTCCCTTCTCGACGGCATAAAGCGCCGTGGGGCCATCCGGGGTACACATGAAAAGTTGGCGTCCTTGAAGATAGTCTTCAATCCATGCGTAGAGCCGTCCTCCAAGACCAAGGGTTGCCAAAGCGTCAAGTATTGCTTTATGATAGACCGAATCATATGCTGCCTTAATGTCTAAAAATAATGCAGTAGGTATGTTTCCAGAGACCAATTCCTCTTCAATTGATGAGACCAAGGCAATGACATTATCAATTGCGGATCTATTTTGCCGGAAGCCATTCATTTCCTCCGGGTAAACTTTTGCAGTTTCCAAGAACCAATTTAGTCGTTTGTAGATCATTTTTTCGAATAGCTTCCCTACGCAGCTAAGCAGAGATATGGGTCTGAAGGAGGCGTAATTTGTTGGCTGCTTCGCTGGTTTCAATATAGGAATGACTTTCGCAAGCTTCCATTCCGTAGGAACCTCCCCAGTTATCCATGAGGCGTTGTAGTATTCCAGAAGGCGTAGGCGAGATGTGTGGCCTAGATTTGCGAGCGCTGCATAACTCACGCCGTCATGGCCAGGTGATGATCGCTTGTTTACGTCGCCGATTGCTGCCGTGAGCTCTTCGATGGTGAATGGTAGTTCTAAGTCAGGAAGGGTAGCTCGAGGTGGACTAGGCTGACGACTTGCAATTTGCCGCAAAGGTTGTGCCCCGTTGGAAAGGAGCCTGCAGTACTGCTCTGCCACCTCTTTCAGGGATGCGCGCTCATGTAATGAGAGGGCGATAAAAGGATACAGCTGTTGCGGCTCTTTGCGAATGCCTCTGACGACTCGCCAGATTTTGCTCAGCGGTTGTCGTATGTCCAGTGTCCCACAAAAGTCCCTCCACCTTTTTCGGTCCAGTTTGGTGAGGTAACGTCGTATATGTCTTTGTGTACGTCGACAAGTTCTGAGGTCTTCGATATCCTTCGTACGTAGAGCCTTCCTTTCGGCACGCCTTCGAATGGCACATAACCTTTCAAATTCCTCGTCGTTTGTTGGTACATTACAATGCTTAGTGGCAGAGCGGGTACTTTGTTTGAGGCAATGAGCTATTGTCGGTATTATTTCTGTATTCGCAGTTGAGGCTGTGATTCCTTTGTCTACGGCTGCTGTGTAAGCTTCCCAGTCTACCGACTTCAGTTTCACTTTTCTGGGCGACGTCCGAAAATGGAGGGCAGAGATTAGGATCGGGTAGTGATCACTACCTCGAGTCTCGAAATCTGTACACCATCCGAACATAGGGGCCACTTGACTTGATACGAATGTAACGTCAATGCAGCTAACAGTCGTCGGATTTTTAAGGTATGTTATGCTGCCATCGTTCAAGGGCTCTATATTGTATTTTGCAAAAAGCTTCGCCAGCTTGGCACCCCGAGCACATGTATGTGAACTGCCCCAGATCTCGTTATGTGCGTTGAAATCGCCACAAATAATATGTGGAGACTGAGTGTTTGTCAACAAGTTTTCCAATCTTGTCACGTCGAAAGGTGATCCTGGTTCCAAGTAGACGCCGATCAGGGTAAACACTTTAGATGCAATCACTGTGGTTGCGCAAATATATTCGTTCTTGTCATGTGGTGCTACGTCAATCGCAGAGGCAGGTATGTCGTTGCGAAATCCAACGAGAAGTCGGCTAATTCCTTTTTGTCGCCTTGAATGATGAAAATAATACCCCTTTATCCTAAAGTGCTCGTCGACGCGAGACTCGGAAATGACTAAAAAAGGGAATCGGTACACTCGCGTAAGATGCTTAAAGTCTGCTAACTTAGAGCGCAACCCGCGAGCGTTCCACTGGAATATAGTACATGTGCGGAAGTGTTTGTTGGTGGACACCGCTTGTGAGACGATTGTTGGCGAAGCCATCGTTGCTACTGCGAAGAATCACGGCTTTGCGCCGTGAAAGATGACGGCATTAGCGGTTCCAAAGCCAGGACGGCCTCTATTTCAGGGATGCTCTTAAACGATGGGCTGGCACGCAGAATAGCCTTGATTGCGGCGAACATCATGGGAATCAGCATACTTGGTATCTCATTTGCAGTGCTACCATCTAACAACTTTTCTTTTTTCTTCCTGTTCTTCTGCTGCGACCTTGAGGACACTTGTTGCTGTCGTGGGCTTGAGGTTATATCACTTGAGGGCTTTGATGGATTCGTTGCAGTTGAAGGCCTTTGCTGGTTTTCTTTCGCCACTGAGGCGTAGGACTTTTTCAAAACCGTGTCGCTGCGCTGCACCGTGTCGTGTTGCGTTTGGTTTGTAGATGTATACATCACATCCGGATTCGGTGGTGGTTCTCGTCGTTTCCGCACTTTTCCTTGGATTTGCTCCATCGTCCGTGCAAGAGTGGCTGATTTCTTCTTAGGACACCCTCCGTATGACGCAGCATGCTCAGCTCCACAGTTTGCACACCGAGGCTGGGAACGTGACGTACACTCCTTATGCGTATGTGGACCAGCGCATATCTTGCAGCGGATGGGGCCTTTACAATATTTCGCTATATGTCCATGTCTTTGACATCTGAAACATTGAGTAGCAGACCCCATGTATTCCGTCACAGGATAACTGCAGAATCCAAGCGACACTCAGTTTGGTAAAGGGGCGTCCTTAGAGAATTCCAGGATGACCGAGCGTCTTCGGGTTTCCGTTACTACGCCATCTTCGTTAGGGACGTAGAAAACTTGCCTTTTAGCAGATATGACTCCTTGTTCGCTCAAATACTCCTTGAGGTCGTCATCTGAGTACTCAACAGGAACGTCCTGTATCCTCCCGTACGTGGCAGAGTAGGAGTATGGAACTCGAGCTTCTACAGGAATACCCGATAGATCTGTCACTCTGAGGAGACGATTGGCTGCAGGAAGTGTAGACACTGTCACCATGAGGCTGCCATCCTTGTTGAGACGGTGGCTGAGTATCTTTTCTTGGGCTGTTGTCACGACCGCAGAAGCCAGAAGATTTGGGTTTACTTTCCATAAGCTGCTGTCAGGCTGAGTTGGCTTGAATATAACAGGAACACCTGCGGCTCTTTTCTTTTTGTAAGAGACAACAGTGAAGGCTGTCTGGTCCATCTCTTCGTTGTCTCCTGTAGATTGCCTTGCGTCGATGTCATCTTCACGTAGCCTTTTCCTTGCTTGCTCATCTTCTCTGTGGTCTACAGGAGCAACGTGCTGACCTGATTGCTGATTGCTTGCGACGGATGCCATCAGAGCATCACGAAGGTTGGCTGACGGCGGAGGCTCGCCGCGCTGCTTCGGTCCGGTGCGCTTCGGGAGCCGCTTGCTGTGCTTCTCTCGCAGGACGGTGACCCCCAGGCCGGCGTTCGGTGAAAGAGAGGCACAAAGAGTAAAAAGGCGCTCTACACTTGCTAAAAAAGACTTAAAATTACAGACGGGCGTTCGGAAGCGAGCCTATCAAAGTACTCGCACGTTAACTGTGTAGGGGAGCAACCATTTCGTACTATTGTTATCCTTCTGAGGCACTCACAAAGCTGCTCATTCTCTGCTTTCTTTTTTCGTTTACTACTAGCTGCGATACATGCTTACTTTCACCTTTTCTTTAAAGTATCTCATCTGTTTTACGTCGACACAGAGTCTCTTAGGCCTGGCCAAGTCGCCTATCAGTTTGGCCACTAGGGTCGTGGTCGTGATGCCGTTGTGATCGTTCCATCGTCGTCATGCCAGCTTGGGAATCTGATTCGCGATTCCGTCATCGCCATGCCTTGTACGCCAACGCAGTAGCTCCAGTTGCCTCACACATTGAGCCACTGAGCTCGTGCTCTTCAAGAATGCGCGTGTGCTGTGCATTAGGTGCACATTAAAGAATCCCAGGTAGTCAAAATCAATCAACAGTCTATGATAGTTTCCTCGATGGCGAGTTGTAAAACTGAAGCAGAGCTTCAGTTCAGAAAACACGAAGCCATTTTCCCCCAAAACAAACATAATATTCATTGCAAGGAAACACAATAGAATAGCAAATAGCAGATAAAGTACAGAAAAAATCAAAGTATAGTTAGAAGCGTTAGTCCATGCGAGAAGTTCAAGTTACGCTTGATAGAAAACAAGAAAATGAACTCAGTCATCAGAAGTCTTAGTTATTCGGGTGGTGATGCGCGAACAGCAATTGTGCTTGTATAGATGGCTGTAGCGGAGTGGCGAGCACTGTCAAACGAGGGGCGCAGACGCATGGTAAAGCCAACCCCGGACGTTGGAGTCCAAGGCCCAAGGCCAAGGCTGTCGGTTTCCAAGGCCGTCGGAGCCCAAGGCCGTCCAAATGTGACCGCTACAGCTGAGCGGGTATCGTAATTGTCTGCGGTTGAGCCCGGGCGCCCCACCCATGCCGCTCCAGGCTTCTGGTCACCCCCAAGCAACCTCTGCTCTCCACGCTGGTGCTCAGGATAAGGGCCAGGGTCCGGACCAACTGCAGCAGGTGCAGCAGAAACAGCAGTGCCCTATGCTCCAAAGGAGCCCTACGCACGGCGCATCTCTCCAGTAACATCTGTGGTCGCACTGGTTCTGTCGAGGCTCTGGAGTTCGGGTCTGAACCCCGACGACACCGATCTCGGCACCAGCCGTCATGGAGGCCCCCCCCCCTGCCCTCACGTCTCTGAGCTATCTCTTCTTCCAGCGTTCGAATCCCTCTCCCTCTCTGTTAGTTCCTCCTTCCAGTGGTTTCTGCCGCCCCCTGATCGGGTGATGTTCTTCCTCATCCGACAGCTCGTGGCACCGCCCGCCAACATCTTCTTTGTCGGCCACTCGAGGGTGTTCAGAGCCACCACCCTTTCAAAGTGTTTTGTCGCTGCATTTTTAACATTAGTCAACAGTCGCCCCATTTTCAACGACGACGCTCTCCGCTCATTCATTACAAAGTCCCTTACTAAGACGTGCCTCCTAATGAAATCGAGTTTTTACACGTAAAACCCCAGAATTTAATGTTAGATTTATGAGTTTGTTCACGCGGTCGTGATGCTTTTTATGGTTGGTGCATAGTCATCATTCTAGCTTCCCCATCAGACTCTGATCATGCCGCCGTCGTCACGCCAATGTCATCATACAGTCATACTTCCCTAATTCATCATACTCCCTAAGTGTTGTGCAGTCTTTGATATTCTGTAAGCACAAAATCTCGTAATTATTGAACTCTATCCTGTCTTGTGTAAAGTGTATATATCTAACCAGCATGTTATTATATGCTGGGTGCCTGGCCATAGGGGCATCCAGGGTAACGTTCTAGTGGACCAGATGACCACATCAATTGCATCGCACGCTGTTAATTCTAACGCTGCAGTCCCTGTCACAGATTTGAAACCCTTCTTACGAAGGAAACTGTGAAAATACCGGAAGCGCTTGTGGGACGTGGAAACAAACAATAAGCTGCACGTAATAAAGCCACAATTAGGTTTCCGGCCTTCTGCAACATAATCAAGCCGAACAAATGTGATATTCGGTCGTCTAAGAATAGGACACACATTTGGCACCCATAGCGTTTTACTCACTGGAAATGAGCCTCCAACCTGTGGTTACCAGATGCGGGGAGAGGCTGACCATCCTCCACGTCCTCCTGGAGTGTCGGGAAGCCGAATCTGAAAGAAAGAAACATTTTCCCTTAGCATACCGGCCGCACATCCCCCTTCAACCTGGAATGTTACTTGGTGCAGAACCGTTCTTTGACACCAACGCAGTCTTAGGTTTCCTAAAAGATGTTGCGTTACATGTTATTAGCCCCATAAGTTCGTAGCGCCTCCTCTCTTCAGAGGATGCCGCTGTGATATATTGTTTCGTATAACACATGCCTCTAGGCCGTTGTGTTTCAAGGGCTCTGGCGAGGCAGTAGTGCTCTACGCAATTTTAGCATTTCTCAAGTTTTATGTATTGCATCATTCTTTCTTAATGCATTTTAGGGATCATAGTATACGTCATTAATCATTGCCATAATTTTATTACTTGTAAATGTATGCAGTTTACACCAGCACTTTTAGGCCCCTTTACAGACGCTTCATATTAAATTCACAGAACCTATCAGACGACTACGAACACATTAACACTAGCATGGCGCTCTTTGGCCATACCTGGCCCTTGCGCCATTAAACGTCAAACATCAATCAATCAATCATACAGCCATCATGCATTCGTTGTCACACCACGGTCGTGATGCCCTCAGGGTCGTTGCTTCATCGTCCTTCCTGCTCCGTCATACGACTCTCGTCGTGCCGTCGTCGTCACGTCATCGTCGTCATACAGGCTTCGTGATACAGTCATCTTCGCGCCATTGTCGTCATACACTGGCCATTATGCCAGTGCTATTATGTCGTTGTCATGTCGCCTCCGTCATTGTTTCGTCATCATACATCCGTCGTCATGTCGTCATCGTCTCGTAATCATCGCGATGCCATCATGGTAGTTCCATAGTCGTCATTATAACTTCTTTAATGCAATTCGCGTCATGCCGTCATCGCCACGCAGTTCTTGTACCATCGTCACACTTCAGTAACGTCATCACACTTCTACCATCATGAAATATGTCATGCATTCCTTGTCATATGTTCGTCATGCCATCGTCGTCATTTCGGCTTCAGCATCGGGCTGTCATGTTTCCCTCATTGTCAGGCCATCGTCGTCATGCACTCGTCATCATTACATTTTCCTTACGTTGTCGTCATCACGCTGTGGCCATTATACTATCATCATAATTTAAGAATCCTCATTTGATTGTCGTCATGTCGTCATCATCACTTCGCCTTTGTCTTTCCATCGACGTCATTCCATCTTTGTCTTTCCATCGACGTCATTCCTTCTTTGCCATTCCATCGTCATCTCTGCGTCGATTTCTCAAATTTATCGTCATGCCACCATGCTCACGGTGGGCCTTCGCAAGTTAGGGCTATGTTAAAGTGAGATGATACGGGAGTACGTCGCATATAAGCGAAGCAGCGGAAGACTCAGTATAAAAACTACAGATGTTAAATAAACGTGAATTCAGAAATACAGTGTGCCGCTACATTGCTCGAGTGCTAATTGCATTACTATCGACAGTCATCGTGAGATAAGTTCTGCCGTAACATTATTAGGAATCAGATTGCGTCAGCTGACGCAAGACAGCCGTGATTGAATACTGATGGCAGAGGCATCCGTCCTAAATTGCACATACTATAGTCTGATAATAATGATGACAAAGTTGATAATGATTGAATAACTGGGGATATTGTATCATTAGTTGGCAATTTTTTTTATATCGTAGACTGGTCAACTGTATTTGTATTTCCAACTGCGCTAGTTGGTAGCATCCTTGCTAAATCTGCTATCAAGTTCGGTTACCAATTAACCATCCCCTCGATAAATGTGCTAAAGGGATGCGGTATTAAAATAGAAACGATGCCGAAATAAAGAAAACGCGCATTTCAGTGAGATATGTTGAATTCATTATTCGATGTTTAATTTTTTATTAACTTGTTATTCGCTTGACCTGCAAAAATATGCTTTTCACTCTTCGAGGTCTGCAAAAATAGTCATTTGTGAACACTAACTCGTAGCTACAATGCTTGTTGTAAAAGGTGCGAACGTATTCACAGCCCTTTCTCTAATAGATGACGGCCCCATGCTCTGCTTAAAACATAAAATAGTTCAATTACGCCTACTAGTATGGTTGCCAATTACACACACCGCCTGATGACATTGTGACTGCATTTCTTTAATCGCCGTAAAGACTGGGAAAAAGAAACTCTAATGTTCCTACAGGTAATAAATGTGCCAACTTCACCGCCTGCAGATGCAATCACAACGCGTTGTCAATAGAGAAAGAGAGAGAGAGAGAAATGAAGGCAGCGAATCAAGGAGAAAAAACATATGCACGGCTACTCTACACAGTGGAGGAAAAAACCAGGGCTTTCTAAGATTAGACGGATGATGTTCAGGAACGTGTAAAATTAAAAAGAAAACGCACTAAAAATATTCCACAACTTCTTTCTTTGATTTCTAATTTCATGATAAACTACTCACTTAACCCTGATGTTTTCAGCCATCGCACAAATATATAAACGACGGAACTACTGTTGCAGGATCAAGTTCGTGACATCGGCTCAGCTTGAAGATGGCGCTTGTAAGCTTGACTTCCTTCATATTTTTGACGTGGTGCTCTTTCTCCCGCGGTAAGTGGGGTTCTGTTTGTTATTCTAAATAAAGAGATAACATACCTGCCTAAGCCGACTTTCCCCAGAAGTGCGCTCTCACACCAGATGAACTTGTGGTAGTGAAGCACAGAGTACAAAAAAAGCTCAAGAGCTGTTCTTGCTTCTGAAGCAGACCAGGCATTATCAATGATCTGTGCAGAAGGGCGAATAGAAGATCGGGAAAGTGCGTTTCTCAGTATTCCTCATTTTTCACTCGCTTTCCTACCACGCCAATTATTAAGAGTGCATGTCATGGCGCCCAGTTGGCAATTTTTTTTGTCGGAGAGAGAATAATAACAGTGGTCTCGTGGAATTGGCTAGGGACATTTCTAAAGTGTTCTACCAGAACTTCCAATTACCTTGTTAAGGTATAGTGTTCCCTTATCCTAACACATATTTTAGTATAATTGTGAGCAGGGCTTTTGCTGTACAACTGTCGAGAAGTTATCTAAATAATGGAGATACCCTGCAACACAATTTAACAAGTAAGGAAGCACCATGGCATGAAGGGGCAGCATTTTGGGTACCTACTTCAGCCAAAAAGACTTTAAAAGCTTGCTGGTGTTTTGTAGCGCGAAACGACTACACGAATATATATTATGTACTACCAAGCGATCCTTTCACACTATTTTTACGTTTCCGATCATCTAATCACAATGTCACAATGCAAGCATGTTCACGATGTCATATGCTGGAGGCAACGTCTGCATCGCTGTTGCCACTAATTTTTGTAGCGTCTCTATGCCGTCTCTTACCCCTTCATTCTCATTCAGTGAAATAGCATGCTGTGAAAGCGTTTAAGAGCTAGATCAAGTGAAACAATGATCTATCAATTGGGAAGCTGCTTGGAGTATCGTAACAGGTATCATAAAAATTAGAAAAAAAATAAGGGGTTTTACGTGCCAAAACCCCGATCTGATTATGAAGCATGCCGTAGTGGAGGACTCCGGAAATTTGGACCACATGGAGTTGATTACCGTGCGCCTAAATCTAAGTACACGGGTGTCTACCCATTTCGCCCCCATCGAAATGCGGCCGCCGTGGCCGGAATTCTATTCCGTGACTTCGTGCTTAGCAGCCCAACACCATAGCCACTAAGCAACCACAGCGGGTGAAATTCGGCCTCGTCCGGGACTCAAACCCGGGATTCATAAAAATTGACTGTTTCAATAGGCTACACAATTGGGCCGGCTGGCGGGAAGTGTGTGTGAATGTGCAGCCATCAGCGCCTGAGGTGAAATCGTAACAGACACTAATTCGTCAATTGTGATGCATTATTGATGAAAAAATTGATGAACGATATTGAACTAAAATTCCCTGATTCAAGGTTGTGACCCATACATTAGTGACCACTATATCCTTAAGTACCTTACAGCGCGCACAGTGCTCTGCTGTTAGAAAGTGATAAGTACACAGGCCAGCGAAAATCTCTGCCTCTCTAATAAAGAGCTTCTCACTCTCTTTCTGAGCGTTTGGACGGCGAGTTAAGTGCTGTTTTATAGTTGAAAAAGCGATTTCTTGTGGAGCGCCCCTTCAAAAATAAACTTCCTTATTAAGTAAATTGGTAAGGGGAGCAGCGGTGATGCGTAGGGAGGAATAAGCTTGCGTAAGTACGACGCCATACCCAAAGACGACTGAACTTGTTGCAGGCATGTTGGTTTGGTATATTCCACCACAGCAGCAATTCGCTCCGAGAGTGCCTGGATGCCATTTGAAGAAATAGTATGTCCTAGTTATGAAATCTTGGAGAAACCAAACTGGCATTTCTCGCGGTTCAACTGAAACCCAGCTTCATAGAGCTTGTGCAGTGCTTTGTTCAAAATACGCAGATGGTCTCCCGTTGCGCCAACGACCAAGGTATCGTACAGATATACTACACAAGCTTGGTTCTTCAGAGGTCCCATCACTCAATTCATGGCACGCTGAAAGGTACTATGAGCCGTGCACTAACCAAACGGCATGCGGTTAAATTTGTACAAGCCTGAAGCAGTCCGAAAGGCTGCCTTGCACTTAACTCCTTCCGCGATGTTGTTCTGCTAGTATCCTGGGCGTAAATCAAGCGAGGAAAAGAACTTGGAAGGGTATGGCAAAGCATATCAATAGCGACATGAATTCGAAGTAGTGGGCACGCGTCGGGCGTCGTTCACTTGTTTAGCTGCCTTTCGTCTAAGCAAAATCTGAAAGAACCATTCTTTTTCCGAACAAACACGACAGGCCCTGCCCGCGGGCTTGAAGAAGGCCGAATGATGTCCGCGTCGAGCATTTCTCGCACGTGTTCGGCAAGCAGGGTACGCTTCCGTTCCACGTACCTCCTCAGTGGCACACATATAGGCGAGTACTCATGTACCAGCAAATTATGTGATGTACCAGCAAATTACTGCCTGGGAAGTCGGCCGTACTATGGGCAAACAATGCAGCGTGGCGGGCGGACAAGATATGCGAATAGGCGAATTTGCAGGCTCACCTGTCGGTGTCGGAACTGGCGTGGAAGTGGCCGTGGTGCTCTGGGCCAGGTTTGTAGAATGGCGGTGCTCAACATGACCGTGGTCGATGAAGATTTGATTGTTGTCGGACAGTTAGAAATCGGTTCCCAAAATCATGTTGGCAAGGTTGTCCTCGAAGAAGGGAGCAGATGGGATCAACTTTGTCCCGGCCAACGTCCGGACATGAATTTCGAGCATGCCCACTGGCAAAGCACTGCCTCCTCGTCCGTCGAGCGCGGGTTGCTTCAATGGGCGGATTGTGTCACGAGAATGACGTTGGTGTAGAGCCATCCTCTCAGCGCCGGTATCCACAAGTGCCAACAAATCGCCTATCCCTTCCACAAAGAGCGGTGACACGGGAGATTGGCAGGCCTCGTAATGGATCCGAGTTTTTGGTGGCTGAGGGCACTCCTTGAAATTGTGACCAATACAACCCCAAAAGAAGCAGCAGCGTCGTGTGGAGACGGTCAGTGAAGGTCCAGCCTCCGGCACACCTGCAGCAATACGACAGTGAGTGCTATGCTGCAGTTAAGCTGTCTTTCGAGAGAAAACAGAGGCGGATCTTTCCGGAAGCTGGCTAGACAGGATGGCAGGATGAGTAGAGTCAAGCAACCCGTAGATCACATACTGGCGAGCACCAGGAGAGAGCCAGATGATGCCGCAGTCCTTAAGAAAGTTGATCTTGTCATACACGTAGAGTGTTACCTCTTTGGTTGGTGCTTGCCGGCGGCGGCGCAGTCGCATAAACTGATTGTCATAGGCAGAAAGGAGTTGACGAAAAGCAGTCACTGAAGCGACACCCCATTTGGTCCAGGAAGTATGCGCAGAGCCGCCATAACTGTGCCACACTTTGGCGGCATCACGAAGCCGGCTTTCGGCGAGGGACCTCTTCACGTCCTCCGACCAGGCGTGTCGACGGGCCAATGAATTGACTGTGTTAACCCACAACATTGCGTCATCATCGAAGCCACGGAACTCGGGAACTTCCACGGGAGGTGGTGAAGGAAGTGTGCTACGCGCAAGGGCTGAATTTTCGGAAACCGTGACATCTTCCAGCCGTTTTGCCAGCACTGCTATTGCCTATGTGACCACGGCCATGTCCCTACAGGCCGCAGTAGAGGGGTTATGGACAGCGCCCGCAGACGATGCAGCAGCCTCTTGAGCCACAGCAGCGAAATCTACGTCCGAGGGAGCGTGTATGGCATCCCTTGGCGGTAAAGCGTTATGCATAGTGACGGGAGGGGAATCCATGACCTGAGGAGTCGGGATGACAGGCGTGGCGGCGGACAGATGAGAAACCGAGGAACCGTAGGCGCCGTGTACGAGTGGTGTGGCAAGCGCTGGAGCAGATCCTGTCGGCTGCGCCAGTGTAATGAGAGGGTGAAACAGACACTCAGCAGTCCGCCAGAATGCCTTGTTTACTTCTCTCTCGTCTTCCCTTCTCGCGCCGGCGCCGAAGTGTACATCTTTGTTATCACTATATATATGCGTATATATATATATATATATATATATATATATATATATATATATATATATATATATATATCGTCTTACAAAACTGTTCGGCGATTGAAGCACTGATGGCACAGAAAATTGTACACGATAATAGCTGGCCCGGATCACAGCAGAAGCTGGAGAATACGCCACCAGCCTCACTAATAGTAATTGGCACAACCTCTGCGACCGCCATAATGGCACACTAAGTACTTCCAAAACGTGGTCCCTCCTCAGAGCACTACTCGACCCAACGCACACAAAAACGCACACAACGAACACAGTCCGCCCTATCATCCACAAAGAACAAATGAATGATGACGCGCTCCTCCAAACATTGCAACAAAGATACATTGCTACAGGCCACCGACCGGAGTACAAAGACTATCCACACGAGGAAGAAACCCAATTGGACGGCGATATTACAGAGACAGAAGTGACGGCAGCCCTACACGGCATAAGACGAAACACGGCCCCCGGCCAGACGGCATTCATTATGCACTGCTACGCAACCTCGACGACCACGCCATACGGCAACTCACTGCATACTACAACGACAATTGGCAAAACGGAACAGGAATGGCGACACGCCGATATCACCTTAATTCCGAAACCCGGGAAACCGCTGTCCCTCCAAAATCTCAGACTTATTTCCTTGACTTCGTGTATTGGCAAACTCTTCGAGCACGTAGTTCTAAATCGCCTCCAGCCTCACCTCGAAGCGAACCAATTCTTTCCCAATACCTTATTCGGCTATCGACCAGGTCTATCTGCGCAGGACATACTCCTACAACTTAAGGAGGAGGTTGTGGATGGTCCAAGTAAAGCTCAAACAAGAACCATTCTGGCGTTGGACCTCAAAGGAGCCTTCGATAACGTCTCACATGACCTCATCCTAAACAACCTTGCATTCTCCCGATGCAGAAAGCGCATCTATGATTACGTCCGAGCCTTTTTATCAGACCGAACAGCCACCATCGGCCTAGGTGAAATTCGGTCGGATATCATAAAACTTACCGGCAGAGGGACTCCCCAGGGTTCGGTTCTCTCACCCACCCTGTTCAACGTGGCGATGGCGAAGCTACCACCGCTCCTCGACAAACTTCCGAACGTGCAGCACGCCCTGTACGCCGATGATATTACAATCTGGGTGACCACAGGGTCAGACGGCGCCATTTAAGACGCACTACAGGAAGCCGTAAATATAGTTCAAGGGTATGTAACAGCCGGAGGACTCACATGCGCGGCCGAGAAGTCGGAGCTCCTGCTTGTAATCAAAAAACGGAACAAGGCCCATATTCCACCAGGCATCACATTGCATCTCAATGGCAACGTTATTCCAAGGGTAGACAGACTACATGTACTAGGACTTCACATACAACACAACGGGAAGGCCACACATACCCTACACGTGCTCCGCCAACAACTTATCCAAATAACGCACATGATAAAGCGCATTACAAACCGCCGACAAGAACTGAAAGAAAAAGACGTACTCCGAATTGTGCAAGCCCTCATAATTAGCCGATTAACCTACCACCTCCCCTATCATAATCTGACTCAGACTGAGATGCACCAGATGGACACCCTCCTCCGTACGGCACTAAAGGCAGCGCTGGGACTACTCCAACATGCGTCTACGCGGCTCCTACTACGACTGGGGGTGCACAACACCATCCGCGAACTAGTTGAAAGTCATTTTAACAGCCAATTGCAACGTCTGCAACGAACAATGCAAGGGTTCCACATTCTATCCCGGCTAGGATACCAAATACCAAGAAAACCACAACAGGAAAACCGCACACTTCTTCCGCTTAGCATTCGCAACAAAATTCACGTGGCCCCAATTCCCCGGAATATGCACCCTGACGGTCATAAAGGTCGACGAAAGGCAAGAGCACAAGCCCTGGCTCGCCTATTTGGCGATGACAAATCAAACACTCCAGTGCTATACACCGACGTGGCCCGCTACCCACAGAAACGTGCCCTATGTCTAGTTGTACTAGATAGTGCAGACATTCTGAGAGCTTCGGCCATGCTCAACACTGCGGACAGTGGCATGGCGGAAGAGGCTGCTCTTGCCATGGCCATGGTACATGCTTCAACCATGCCGGCACCGGATGGACCTATCACAGTGGTCACTGATTCTCAGACCACCTGCAGGACTTTGGCACAAGGGAGGGTGACACCCTACACATACCGCATCCTTACGTCATTACACCCCACAGCGTTACGCAGGGTGCGTATCGTCTGGATACCTGGACACGCCTCTCTCCATGGTAATGAACGCGCTAATGCGGTAGCCCGAGAGCTCGCTAATCGGGCGCCATTGGAAGAGCTGTCCAACCCAGACGACGCACCGACAGAACCACTGAACTACACTGAAACCCTACAATATTACAGAGATACCAGGAGACACTTCCCTCCACCACATAACCCAGACGACGCACCGACAGAACCACTGAACTACACTGAAACCCTACAATATTACAGAGATACCAGGTGACACTTCCCTCCACCACATAATTCCCTTAATCGAGAAGATGCCGTCGCGTGGCGACAGCTTCAAACTAATTCATTTCCCTGCCTCTTTTATCTTCACCTCTTCCACCCCACACAATATCCCTCATACTGTCCCTATTGTGGAGCGAAGCCCACAGTATATCATTGCACGAGGGAGTGCCCACACCCTCTAGGCTACTCCCCTATCCCTTCACCTTCCCCTTCCTCCTGGGAGACTGCGCTGACCAGCTCAGACCCGCAAGAGCAGCGACGGCTGATCCGGCGGGCACGCGGAGTGGCGCGAGCCAATGGGGCCCTGAACTAAGGGCTCCACCCTGCGAGGAAGTCGCCCAAACTCATGATAAATAAATGTTTTCTCTCTCTCTCTCTCCTTGCTTGAAGAAAGAAATGTTGAAGCCAAGTCCACACATCGCTAATTTGACCTCTAATACTTCTATATACATCATGAACAACAATTGTGACAGGGGGCATACTTCCTTAAGCTCCCGCTATGTCTCTATTGGTTAAGATGCCTTTTCCCGATTTTGTAAGCACCTCGTTTCTTTTATAGACAGCGGATGTACGCACGTGAGTGATATCTGGTGGTGCTTCAACGTGATTTGTTCCGCTGCATCCTCTTCCTCCGCGTTCCCCCTCGTGCTCTCTTCGCTCTCGCCGTCCTTCATCCGCCGCTGCGCTCCACGTTCGCTATTTCATGCTTCGCTGTGCTCGTTCGCTCGATTACACCAAGGCACGACGCCGAGGCACGCCGACGATCAGTGCAGGAATGGGCGCCTCACAGTTGCGCTCCAAAACGTTTCTGCGTGCATATTACAAACAAGTGCCATACGCGGCCTTCGCGGCGGCGGCGCAGAATGACCCAGCGTGTCAAGAGGGAAGCAGTAGAGAGAAGATCGGCCGCACGCAGGCCTTACACTTGGCGCGTCTCTGTAGTGGCAATACGGTGTGTTACTACATTCCTTCATTGCTAATCGCATTCTGTCGACATTTAGATGTGAAACAATCACATGACTCATTCAGCGAAAAATCCGGCGCCTGCCATCTATAGCGGCGAAACGGTCGGTAAATTCCCTTTGGCTGCAACGCCACGTCCCGGGCGCGCCTGGACGGAGCCGAGCGGGAGATAGGGAACACCTGCTGAGCAACGTGTAGGTGCTGCACTAAGGGAGAGAGGGCATCGCCGCGACGCCAACTAGCCCTCACTCTCGAAAGCGAGTGTTATCCGTGCGTCCATTGTCTGCGCAAGCTCTCGACTGCGTTCTAACGGCGGCTCGGTGAAGCCAAATCAAAACGCGCCAAGCGTCTCAACGCACTCGTTTGCCTCATAACTCGAAGGACCGCTCAGCGGCGTTCAATTGGACAATAATGCTTTCGCATTCACAACACATAAGTTCTTAGGTGTCTTCGGTTTTTTTTAATATATTTCAATGGGTAAAAATGAAGCATGCACAGGAACTACATACAGTATTGTGGAAACCCGCTACTACTATAGACGCATGAATACTTTGTTTAGCGCCAAACGACAGAGACAAGAAAGACGACAGGACAAGCGCCTTGTCCTGTCGTCTTTCTTGTGTCTGTCTTTTTGCGCTAAACAAAGTATTCATGGATTCGCACCAACTAGCCCGCCAACGCATTGTGCTGTACTAAAGACGCCCTATTACGAAGCTCTAAAGCAGCGCAAGAGCGCTTCATAAACAGCAGTTCTCTAGATATCTATTGCTATGGCGCAGTGGTGGATCTTTGCATTGTGGTTTTTTAGAAGCAGGGGACCCATAATTAGATGACCCTATTGACGGGGTTCCGGTAAGCACGATCAATAGGGTCAACGCAAGAACAGCAGGAAAGAACAAGCTGGAGTAATAGTATTATGATACGCTGCTTGTAAAACAATCCCTGTAAATTGCGTACTTCATTGGGCCCCACACATGCTTTGAGAGTGGTGGCGCGATATGGGTGAATTTCAGCGGCCTCAGAAGGAAATATTCACCGACGATTACGATACCCCCTAATGCTAAATTTGGTAGCCGCTCTATGCGTGTTTACATTTGGCGATATATGGGCTGGTGCGCGCAATACGTCTCGTGCGACCCGTTCCAGATGGAGCGAAATGTGGAAGCGACTGCCTCGCTAATCATGAGATCGCGAGAGGCAGCGCGTGGGTGACGCGTGGATGCTATTCACAGCAGAAGCCCCAGAGAGCCCTCCGCTCATGCAGCGCTTTGGTGAACAGACGACGCCGCTGCTCTGCCACAGTCTCGTAGCCATCGTCGCAGCAGAATCCGCCTTGCGCGGCACTGCTCTTTTCTTTTTCTCACGCTTTCGCCACCGCCTCCTCCTCCGATTTCCGCCTCGCGCTCTCTTCGTTCTCGCCGTCTTTTATCTCACGCTGCCTCCCGCGATCGCTTTCATCCTTCGCTGCGCCCGTTCGCTCGGTAACGAAGGGCAACACCGACGCTCGCCGCAGGAATGGGCGCCTAAACACTGGTGCATTCGGCATCGGCAGTGGCGCGGCAACCAGTTCAGCGGCGGCAAGATCCGGCGGAACAGCCATTTCCGTGCCGATCGGTTTCGGACTGATTTTTGCAGGAGCTGCCACCAGATTCCCTCACCGCGAACCAATCGGAGCGCGAGTCGGAAATTCGAAAGCTGGTGGCCAAGTCCGACACGCCCGTCATGTCGCAATCTTCAAAGTCCGCGGCGACATCGTAAATGCTCATAGAATTCGTACGTAACCAACCCGTCTTTTTTTTTTTTTTTGATAAGTGCTACCTGGAGCGCAAAAGAAAAATTCATTGTCCCGCCGGAAGCACCGATTGCGATGCCAAATTAGTAGATAGCTATGCGAATTAAGCATAGTAGCTTTATCGGCCGTGTAAAGTTGTTACCATTCGCTTGCCAACTAAATTAACAATGCTAGAATGCGTAAGCGTGACTCAACGAGGACGTAGGAAGAAACAGACACACACAGACAGCGCTTTCTTTGCGTGTCTGCTTCTTTCTACGTCCTTGTTCAGACGCGCTTACACATTCTATTATGAATTCAAACCAACTAGCCCGTCAACGTGTTTTAACTAAATTAACCCGCACGTTGTCACGCGAGCACTGGTAATCATGAACACACATCGCTCGATGACAGCTGGCACTGTCTGTGAAAATGCTGTAGTTAGGAATCGCGGCAGCAGCCGCGAACCAATTGACGCAAGGCGCACGAAACGTCCAAAGCACAACGCATACGAAGCTACCGGCATTACGCGCACTCTGCAAACATCGCAGATCTCTTTGAAGATGAAGCCCGCGTGGGCGCGTACTTTAGGCACGACGCCGACCACTTTCAAGACACACGAGCACCGCAACGTGGTCCTATGGTGTCCGCCAAAGGTGTCTACTACGGCGGCGTCGATTCGCGTGCTCAACGCCGTAGAAGACACTGCGGTTGTGTCCACTCAATACGGAGCGGCGGGCGAGGAGGACATCGAGGCACCGTAGCCAACCAACACCTCCTAGTTCTCTAGCAGCAATAATCAACTAGCAAAATATCAGCAAAATATCAACTGCGTTACTTTGCCTTAGCAAAACGCACGCGTAGTTATTTTGTTTCAGCTAATGCTTCTCTTATAATACTTTGAGTATCCCTGTCTTCCTTCCTGCAGTAATCGTATTCATTAAAAAAAATTTTCAGGCTCGCAAGATGCTGCTACAGCAAACCCAGATATATTGGCTGGCAAGGTACGAGCAACATTCAGATCGTTTCACAGTTTTCACTGTGCCAGTGTATGCGCATATTAGGACATGTATAACCAAATAAGTTTGTGAAAATAAGATCTACCTGCTTCATTATATTCAGCTTGCTTGCACAGAATAATAAAATCGTATATGGATAGTAAAATTGTGGTCAAGAAGGAGAAAATGAATGAAAATAAGCTACCATAGAATGAAGAATTACAATATTTTAAAGAAAATTATTTTGACATTTGGTCAGCAGGCACGAATTTCCCACGTACAAGCAACGGCTCATAGTGTGTCAAAAGTTATGCATATCCGATGCACATACTGAGACCTATGCGAAGCGAACCTTTATAGAAGCGTTTATTGAATTTCTATGCAACTAATTACGATGCGAACGACCGAATTTATTTTCAGCCTATGCAACCTGCGTTACAGCGCGTTATATATGTTTCTGGACTACAGAAGTCCCAACGTTAAACTTGTTCATTTTTTTACATTTGTTCACTACGCCGCTTCACAAGCACTGCCGAAGTGCAATCGCCAAATCAGGTGGATGCACAGTGCGCAACTTCGACGCAGCCACATGCCGAGGACGAAGACGATGTTTAGTGTTTGTCGACAGAAGACTCGCGAGGCAACAGGTATGGAGGAATAAGTGCTACACATAGGGTATATATACGCTAAGCATTTCGTTACCCTTCTGCTACAATGAAACAAACCCATTCTAGGTGCACACCCAATGGCACAAGAGTAGGCTAGCTACCGCCCCCCCCCCCCTCCGGAAAGGCGAAGCATCCGTTGCGATAGCAAATTATTAGACAGCTGTAAGGATGGTAGCTTCGTCGGCCGTACAAACTTCTAAGCATTCGCTTACTAACTAAAGTAACAAGCATGGTGTCACGCGCGCACAGGCAAACATGAACACATCTCACTCAGTCACCGCGGACAACCGCTGTGAGAACGCTGGCGTGAGGAAGAGCATGCAACAGCAGCGAATGAATTGACCCTCGTGCTGCTATCGCTTGAACGGCGAGGAGACCGCGCACACGAATAATGAATGAATGAAACCATGATTCCACATTAGAATGCGCCGAGGGCGCTGCGCTGGAAAGAGGTGTATTATTGCAAGCACACGAAGCAATTAGAGTTCGGCGCGCCTTGGACGCTTTACCCGCGGCGTTTACCGCTTTACCCGCGGCGTTTACATTTAGCAGCATTAGCTCTTCGAATGTGTTTAGCTTCACGAGTGTGATCCTTCTGTCTTGAATTTTACCCAAGCCGAACTCTCTAGTCTTTGTCTTGGTCTTAATTGAAAGCTTTCACATCCAAAGTGGCTTTCAGTCTTCTTCATAGACTGACGTAACCTTTCCACTATTAGTTTAGTCTTCGCTCGTGATATATTCTTGCTCAGCGAAAACTAAGTCTTCGTGTAAAGCTTGTCTAATGACAAGGAAATTTTATCATATTGTTCTTGGAGTCACTTTGCGCTATCACACAGTATTTGTTATGTGTCGGGTTATCTGAAGAAAGTCTTCCCCAATAGGCAGACATTTGTCTTCAAGCTTGCCTACCTTTTCTAATATTAACGATGCGAAAGCGTCAAATGGCCCATCGAGCGGAAAAGCCGTCGCTCGCAGCAGCGAAACGACACCTAAATTCCCATTGGCTGCGGTGCCCCTTCAAGAGCATGCCACGTCACGAGCCCACGTCGACGGAGCAGAGCCGAGCGAAAGTCAACACTTGCCGCCGCTCTGGCGCGCCAGGCGTTGCATCACGGGAGAGGGCATCGCCTCGACGCCACGTCTCTCTCGCTCTCGCAAGTCTGTGTAATACCCCTGTCACACGGGCAACCCTCAGTGCGCTTTGAGCTAGTGTAGTACTTCCCCGCTAGTATGATTCACAGGCTGCCACCCGGAAATACTTACTGACACTTACTAGAGAGCGCACTCGTCGGCGAGTGTGTGGCCTCGTTAGCAATGAGTAAAAAATAAGTAATATTTAAAGCGGAGTCAGGATTCATTTTTAATTACTTTTTTTTAACTTCTAACGTTACACGACAATAAAATGTCGCAATGAAAAAAAAAAGGAAAAGAAAGCGAAAACTACTCTATCGGGATCGTTACGGCTACGCCAGGTAATGGACGCACAGTTATTTGACGGAACGCATCGTTTGCACTAATGGCAACTCGCATTGCGGTCAGCATCGAATACAGTCTACGTGGACATCTAAGGAGACAGCCGAGACAGCGTCAAGGCCAAGTAATGAAACGCGTTTCGAACCATCTGGAAAACACTTCCGCGACGTAACGCAGGCTTGGGGCGACAAAAGAAAAGTTCAGAAAAGTATACATTATTTCTGTATGTTAAGTCTTTCGGCCTGCGAACATATGAAAAGCACAATATGACTTCCAGTAAGGGCATAGGAAAGCGTGTCTATGTATGTTTTCTTGCGCACAGACGACCTTCCCGTCGAGTTTTCAAGAGTCCTGCTCAGCCGCCATCTTGTGTAGACAGGAAAGTAGCCTTCATCGCTTTTTGACTTCGATGTTGTCGTCGCGAATCTGTCTACATTGACGTCTTCGTGAGAATCGGAACGGGACTTAAGATGGCCGCTGTCCACTTAGCCGTCTACTTTGCCGTCTACAGAGAGTATTGGAACACAGCGGCTTTAGTATTGGTCAAGTCTTGTTGTCTTGTTTTCACTCGTAATGATTAGTCTTGTTATTGAGGATGCATTGATTCAATTTACTTGCGCTTACATAGATTGTAAAAGCTGTTTCTAGCAATAACGAGTTGTTTCTCTGCACGTATTTTAGGTTAACATATATATGTTTTGCCTTCTAACTCCCGATTGCCATCGCCACCAATTTCAGAGAACACTTTTTTTTTTCGTGTCGCAGCGTGCTGCCAAAATGGCACTCAGCGCATGGAAGTACACTTGCTCAAAGTGCACTTTAGTTTGCCCATGTGACAAAGGTATTACGCATAAAGCCATAAACATAAGCGCACTGCATGTAATAAGAACACCAGTAACCGCAAAAGAATAAAATTAAAATTTAAGAAAGATTAGCTTTCAATGTTGCATATAGAAAATGAAGGTGCCAAGAAGGAGAACCTCCCATAACAAGGAACTGCACCGGAATCTCATAATAAGGAACAGTAATTGTAATAGGGCAATCAGGATATGTGATCAACTTCAACAAATTAATGCTCATAGAGTCGTAGAACACGCGAGTCATGTTTAAAATTTTTTACTGGCTCCAAGACGGGCCACTAAGAAACCATTTCCATGCAGATGCTTCGGGGTACCCAGCCTCTCGTCTTGCTTCTCGGAAATCAAATGCCAGAAAGCGTTAAGGAACACCCTTGCTTTACTTCCGAAAAGATTTCTAGTGTCGGAGCGGGTTTCCGCCACGAAGTAGAAGCCAGGTCGCCTGATCACGTGAGTAATGACTCCTGTACTAACACTCAGAAGTCGCGTTTATCCCAGTTGCCAAAGCATCGTGCGTCAATTCTGACAAAGCTCTACGATGTTGCTCTAGAAGTCAGCAAACTAGTGCAACCACTGGGGCCGAACACAGAAAGAATGGCCTTTCGCGCACCATCTTCTGGCTGCAAAATTGCACTGTTGAGAGAAATCAGCGCTAAAAACGATGCACGCACAGGAAGAAGACCCAAACACAATCGCTAGCCAACTATTTCACAGTAGCACCCCATGTAGTGCCAACAGTTGACAGAAGCCCTTCTGTCAGCTTTACTTGCTCTATACGCATGTTTGTGCGAAGCATTCTTCTCCGAGACAACCCAGTTTCTGTCGCGGATGTGATACGTGCTCTCTGTCGTAAAGCTTTCAGTAAGCGAAGCAGACGGTACAAAATTCAACGGAACCCATCTCACGATGACTGTCGACAGTAATGTGTTTAGCATTTAATCAATATAGCCACTCAACGTGTCGCCACCGTCGAAACGAGTTATGTATCAGGCGTGCACTGCAGCGTGAGTCCCCTTTCACGCTTCCCTAAGAAATCTCCGGACTTCTAGCACCACCGCCGGGAAGCGCCATGGCACGTCCGTGCGTGCAAACGCTGAGGAACGCGTCATGCAGCAGCCAGGCTGTTCTCTCGCGCTTATTCCTGCACGCGCTGCGTCATTTAGTGGCACGGCCGACAGTTCCGCGCATGGCCACCGAGACGATGAAAGGCGCGGCGAGCCGCTGCCTACGAAGGCTGAGAACTGTTCATTCGTTTGCCACGCACTCAGTGACCCAAGTTGGCGAGAGGTTCAGTGATGAGCAACACATACCCAGTGCATTCATGGCGCAGCTCAGTAAAACGTAAGCGTGAAAAGCGTTAATTGAAAAGTGCCACATACGCAGTGCATTTGTGGAGCAGCCTGCTAATGCGTCGGGGTGCTGTCCTTGAGAAACACTTGCGAAGTGGCTTCGATTCCTCTCAGCATCGGACATTTTTTTCTTATTGTAGACCCACACATTCCCCATTGGCACATGCCTAGTTACCCAATTTGTCGTCAAAGACGTTCATTGAAGAGCGGCGCACACTTACATGGCTCATGCCCAGTGACCCAAGTTTGCATCGAAGATGTTCATTAAAGACCAGCAACAGACCAAGTTAGACTCAATCAGTGGCCCAAGTGGGCGTCGAAGGTGGTGGTGGTAACAACTTTATTGAGATTCTGCTCAGTGGCAGGCCAGAGTCCCAGGATGGCCCCTCACGAGGAGCGACCCTTTCGGCCCAGGCAACGAGGGCTTTTGTGGTTTTTTGTGGTTTGTGGTTTTCTGAGCAGCTCCTCCCACGTCTGTTCTGATGGAGCTGGCAGGAGCGACCTGGGAGGGAGTAAGCCCTCGCACCCCCAAAGAATGTGATTTTGGGTAGCCAATGTCTGATTTGTGCAGTTTTGGCATATTGGGTTCCATTGCGGAACGGCGGTACCTACCCAGTCTCGCATCTGCGGTGACCCATATCGACGTGAAAGATCTTCGTTGAAGAGCGATACGCATGCACTCATTACCCACCGTGGTTGCATAGTGGCTTTGGTGTTGCGCTGCTATGCTCGAGGGCGCTGGATTAAATATCGGCCGCGGCGGCCACACCTCGGTGGCGGCGAAATGCAAAAACACCCATGTACTGTGCATTGGGCGCACGTTAAGAACCCCAAATGGTCACCATTAGTCTGCAGTCTATCAAAACGGCGTGCCTCAAAACGATTTAATGGATTTGGCACCTAAAACTCCAGGATCAAATTTTTTATGTACACATTTCATACAATCAGTGACCCAATTTGTTCCGATGGCTGGTTTCGAACCCTGTCACCACGGCACAGTAGCCCAATGCGCTTCCCATTCGACTATGGACTACCCAGGGAGCCAGGTAGGCCCGAAAACGTTAAGATACGAACATACACAGATAGATACAAGTATAAATATATAGACACAAATATAGGTAGTGGGCCCACAGGAAGTGCGTGAAGTACCACAAGAATGCTAACGCATCAACAAGAATAAACTACGGTTGGGGAAGCCCTCGTACATGAAATCCACCCGAAACAAATTATAAGCTTTGTCCCCCAAAAGAAAGTCCGCAGAAATGCTTAATTAGCCATGACGTCAACGCACCTTTTCAGAAGCTGCTTTGCAGGAAATTCCAGGAGGCCCACTTTCTCTGTATTTGAGGTCCCACTATGCGAAGGTTCGTTTGGGTGTAGTACCGCTCAGTTCGTATCGCTATAGTGCTCGCATTACCCTGCAACGGCAGATTCGTAGAGACGCGCAGGCCCCTGAGTATTCACAGATACATAAAAAAACGAATACTGTTGCGTTGGAAGGCGCATACGAAAAGCTGTATAAAAGTATATTTAGAAATGAATGAGCTGCACTTGGCAACAGGCCGCGCTAGCCTCCAAGCGTCGTCGCTGTCTTCCTGGCGCTGGCCTCTTAGACACGGTTGAATATTGGTCCACAAAACTACCTCCGGCGGCAAAAGCGCCGTCCTGGAGGCGACTCTACAATTGCTAATAAGTACATTAGGGCGTGGCACTTGCGAACGCGCTGGACGTTTGCGCGCATGCGCGAGTAAGAGCGGGTGCAAGAGAGAAAATGTGGGGGCCTTTGTTACTTGAATATATGACTCCCCCTAGGCACTACCGAGGAGTTCCTTAGCGCGTGTTCTATGCGTTTGCCCTAGCCGTACAGGCATTGCGGAGTGGGGTCGAGTTTGTTTACGCTCTGAGTCTGGCTTCGGGCGTGGTGACACAGGTGACAACATCGCATATGTTTCCGTGGAAGCAGCAGGGACCGTGGAAGAGGCCGGTCCGCATATATTGAAAGTCTAGACGGTAGAGTGCCTCAGCAACCACGGTGGAACGCGAGGGGCTGAAAGGGCGCCGGTGACGCTCGACGCCCCTGCAACCGCTATGAGAATAGGCCGCGGCCCCCTTACGGGTTTTACGCTAACCTAACCGAACGTTAACCTAACCTAATGAGGCTGAGGCAAAAAGACAATACAGCTCACGGCGTAACTGTTGTGAGAATATGCCGCGCCACCCTGACGGCTTTTACGCTAACATAGCCTAACGTAACGTTAACCTAACCTAAGCCAACAAAAGCTAGCGTTAACCTAACCTAACAGAGCATAACGTAGCCTAGACGCAAAGACGATAAACCGCACGGAGTAACCGCCCTGAGAATACGCCGCGCCACCCTAAGCTGACGTAACGTAACCTGAGCTGACGTAAACTTAACCTAACGTCAACGAGACGCAAATGCAGTAATCCTCACTGCGTGACATCAGGCAGTCGCGTAAGGCGCTGTGCGTTTATTTCAGTCAAAGGGGACCCCTCAAAAATGCTCCTTAAAAGTCCAGGAGAGCGGGCCCGGCCTCTACTACGCCCCTATGGCTCCCCGGGAAAAATCAGTGATGTTTTTTTTTTCATGTTTCGTTTTTTGAAGGTAGAATGCCGTAAGGCGCCACAAAGTTTATAATCCGGCATGAATGACTCACCACCGTTACTCCACGCGCGAGAAAATCTGTCCGACGTACGTTTAGACACAGCGATCACCAAATGGGTCGTCAGTGCGCGCTGATTCACCTGTTTCACAACGCCGGCAGCCTGCGCCCGAGCGTAAATAAACTCGACCCCACTCCGCTATGCCGGCACGCTTAGTGAAAAAGTATAGTTTGCCAGACTATCATCGAGTAGGACGATCAGCACTTTCCCGCTGAGGCACCGCATGTGGAAAAGTTTTGCGAGGGCGCTGCGAGCAAACTGAATTATGGTGGCGACGTGCTTCGCGTCATATTCAACGTAATTTCATTGCGGGCGCCGAGACCGATTGCACGCATACGCTTTTACAATGGTGCTTTATTTCAACGGCAAATTTATACGGATACCTTTTTGCTGCGTATACATATCTGAGGAATGGGTTATACAACATGACGTCTTCAATTTTGCTGTCGTTGTCACGTGTCTCGTCTGCTAGCGAGCGCGCGTTCGTTGCGTGGCCGCTGGCGGACACCCAGTTGTTCTCGCAGAAAGTCCGTGCAGTAAAACTTTTTTATGGAGTTACTTGCTTTGGTGCACCCGCGACTCTTGTCGGCTGGTACCAATGGCAGTTTCAGGAAGGTCAAGTGCTATTTTTAAGACTGTTTTCTAAAAGCAACGCTGATTTCTAAACGTAACACGTAATTCTTGCGACAGAAACTTGCGAAACGAAGCTACGAAAGAAACTTTTATTGACATCGGGTCATTTTACGTGCTCTTCTTGTAGGTGGAATATAGATCAGCGACAATGATCAAAGGAAACAATATTATAGTGAAATAAACCAGGTTTATTGACTGCGCGGCGCGAAGAGATGCAGATGACCAATGCACTTGTAGGTAAATCTAAGGGTCCATAGACATACATATCAGGACATATATGTAAGGGAAAATAATGAAATTTTCTAAATGCACTGATTGGAAAAGTCAAAACTCCCGACCGAAAAGCACGTTTCCTTTAAAAGCCGCACCAGCCCCAGGTGAACCAATCGACTTTCCTAGAAAGGGAACCACGGCAATTCTGGGAGGTTAATATGAACAACACTGTCAGGGGAAATATATTTCATATGTACGCAGACGTAATCGGGGAGACCGGGAAGCCTTTATCAATGTAATCTCCGTGGCTCCGTGGCTCCGTAATCTCCGTGGTTTCAAGTATTACCCCTCCTGGGGTGATACTTGAAAACATTTTCAATCGAAGCACATTCAACTGAGCCACGTTCACCAATGTACCACACAGTTTTCAGTATTCCTTTCTGAGTGGCTGTCTTTGTCACAGAACAGGGACCATAAAATTTTGCACTGGATTCTCTTACTCGTTTCCTAACTAGAATGGGGTCGGTGACTTGAATGTCTGGGATATCTGAGCAATGCGTCTTGTCAATTTTTTTTTCATTCGTTCACGGTACCTCTCCTCCTGCGATTTATGTTTCCTTTCCTCGACGATCTTGAGATTTTCTAACAACCCCAGTTCATGGTCCGCCTGAAGAATAGGGGTTTCTCCTGAAGAAGCGAACTGCGGGCTGCATCCCAAGCCACTGTTGTAGGAGCGATTGTGATGTCTTACAGCTGCTTCTAAAGAGCATTTCCATCCACAAGGGAACTGTCGTGCATCCTGATGCATTGTTTCACATCTCGTATAGCACGCTCTGCAAGCCCATTCGCCGCGGGATGGTATGGCGCACAGAGTTTGATTGATATATTGTGGTCTTGAGCCCATCTTGCTAGTTTTTCACTCTTGAACGCTGGACCATTGTCACATCCGATCGTCCTGGTTGTCCTAAACATATCCCTTTCGAGAAGGGCGATGAAACTATTCGTATCTTCTTTTCCTGCCCGTGCCGCGACCATCCTGGTGCATTCATCTATGGCCAGAAGAAAAGCTTGCGTTTTTCGGACTCCTTCTCGTTTCTTATTTAGCTCGGCAAAATCCATGTGTATAACTTCAAAAGGCACGTTCGAGTGGCAAGGTATTATCATGGCCTCCGTAGTCTGCTTATATCTCACTTTGTTGACGTGACAAATGTGGCATGAACGAACGTATGGATTGACGTCTTCTTTCTGTGAGGCCACGTAAATCTCTTGACTAGCTTGTTGTAAGTGCGCCAAAATCCGTCGTGTCCTCCAGATTCTGGGCTATCGTGGTACAAATAAAGCACCCTGGAAACCAGCGTAGGCGGGACTTGATAGCAATCTTCCATAAAAATCAATTGTTCAGTGCCTTCCCACAATTTGACTTCATTGATTTCTTCCGATTGTTCTTTGTTGGCCTGTATCATCAGCCTAGACAATGCATCTGCATCAGTCAAAAGGGGTCCAGGTATGTGGTAGATGGTGAAATCGAACTGCTGCAAGTAGTTCACCCATCTGGCGATACGTCCCTTAGGTTGGGTCATATTGAAGCGATGAGTGAGGGCCTGATGATCGGTGAACAAAGTAAACTTCGCACCTTCTAGGTACGTACGGAAGTAAGAAAGGAAGTACATAAGAAAGAAGGTGCTTTATATGTTAGCCAGTTGCCATAGCAGGCGCAGAATGGTGACAATAAACAGGATCGTAGCCAACACAAAGTCCTGCCGCTCACCCGGTCTGCGATACAGTGTCGAGCGTGTTGCTTACCGATACGAATAGAAAACGAACGATAATGCAGTGCAGCCATAGCATAATAGCGATGCTATGAGGCTAACCTGAGCAGAAGCCATATACACGCAATCGTGAAGACATTCTGAATTCGGTTGATTTGACCGCCAACGAGCACCATAAACGAGAGATGGTCCAAACCGTCTTACGCGATCGAAAAAAATGTTGATCCAAGTGGTATACATTCATTTTTTCAAGCCACCAGGAGAGGCGTGGAGTCAACATGCATTTGAGAAGGCTGCATAATGTATAAAGCAGTGCTATCGGCCGAAGATTCGACATTATATTCGGGGGCTTCACTTGGTTTGGTATACGCAGTGCCTCGGCATGCTTCCATGAGTCTGGGAACTCCTCCGAGATCCGCATGGCGTTAAGCGAGTCAAGTAAACATCGCAGGGCAGGACCGCCAACATTCCTAAACACTTCATAGCTTACACGATCCGGACCAGAGTCCTTTTAAAATTTGGAGTGGTCACTGGCTGCTAGGAATTTGGCCAAAATAAATGGCGCCTGCAGGCCGTGAATATTGGCGTGGCTAAAAACTCGCCCGCTTCCGGGGGAGATTATTAGTGCGGCTGAATATTGCTGGATGTTGATCGAATGCTGGGAAGATTGTTTTTGCCATGTCTGCTACAAACTGGTATAGGATAGAGCCAGAAGCCAGGCAAGCGCTAGCTGCTGGTTCTGGAGTGTGCCCAACTGCTACCACTCTGCAGAAGGTTCACCAGACAGAAGCCGACGTAGAAGACGGGCGAAGAAGAGCGCACCAGTCCACCCACCACTGGTGTGAAAGGCGCTTCTCATATTGACGAGCCCCTGTGGTAACTAGGCTTAAGGGAGCGCGAAATTCAATAAAAAATGGGTATTGCACGAAAGCTGCTTCTGCCCGGCGACGTGCTGCCCAAAGACGCGGAAGGTGCAAATCAAGCGGTTGTCTCTTTTCTTCGACCCAGTTTAACGGCATGTCATCCCGCAGTGCAGTCTTCGACAAGTAGAACGAGTCGGAAGTTGCTTCAGGCGAGGAACGCTCATCTTAGCCCGGAATAATCCCAGTCGGTGACTCCACATCGACCTCGAAAGCGGCGTTGGGAGGCTGCCTTTACTCCCAGTGCTAGGTAGCAGGTCTAGTCAAATGTGACATCGTTGTCGTCTTCCTTTGCTAGCATTTTGCATCAAGTGGAGTAATCCTGAAGTCCCACGCCGAGGCTGTCACGAAGAGCATGATCAAGAAATGGGCTGAAGTTCGCATGCAGTGGCCATACTCTTCCTTTCTGTAGCAATATCACTGATATCTTCTGTTGTAAGTTGGTATCTGTGGTAAAACTTGTGATGTTCCAAGAGCATGCACGCTTCAGTGCGCGCTGTTTTTTGAGGAATTTCACCGCGTCCTCGTAACTGGCTTCCACAGGTCTCTGCTCAAAAATCAGATTATGAAGCGCAACGCTGCTTCTCTGAAGACCGTTACAAACACCTGCTGCATCGCGGTCTCGCCGATCTCCTTCGCGGTTGCAAATCGTTTAAGATGTTTTGCTATAGAGAGCGGGGTTTCTCATTTTCGTCGAAAATTCTTAAAGGTACTCTAACCCCGTCATGCTCTGCATTGCCCCCCCCCCTGCACATCTAGTCACGATAACTAGTTCCTCCACTGAAGCTGTCCATTGCCTTGAGGACATCTCTCAGAAATATTTGCACTATCTCGAATTTCTTTATACGCGGAGCTGCATTTTAACAGGTTTGATCCCATCTTTTTCATTTTGTTAAGTTGGCGAACGACACACGCAGGAGGAATAGCCCGGCTTACTGCATTTATTGAACGGCGGTCATTCTGCAAGTCTAAAATAACAAGTGAACAGCAAATTACGCAGCTTGGATGCACGATGTATGGTGCTTCCAAACCTATAAGTATGGCCTATGAGTCTCTATAATCTATAAGTCTATAAGTATAGTATTAGTGTTAACACATTGAGATCGTGCAAGTGCTACACGTTGCAGTGATACATGATGAAGCAGGACGCAGCCGCAACACCCTATATATGCCAAATTATGTGACTAGAAAGTCTTCAATAAAGATGCTTTGTTCTCCGCCTATGAATGTAACTTAGCATCAGGAGTGCTAACTTTCCTGAGCACTCATCAATTTCGGTTTGTGTGCCTCAATTAAAAACAAATTAATTTTTTCGGTCAGCCTGTTCTCCGTATAGTTTCTTTTAGATGTGTAAATTGTTGTTTTTGTTTTACTGTTCGAGTCTGATTGATGTTAACGCCATTTTCATCGGTGATACATATTACTTCGCCATATAATGCAAGTGTTTTAGGCGATGGTCTGCATTACCTTTATCGTCAGAATTCTCTATCAACGCCAACGCATTAATTAGTGATTGAGGAACCTATTTGGATTACCTCGATTTGTAATCGAACAGCGAACGTAAATGACGGTGCTGCTCACGTTACGACAACAACAGATAAGTAATGTGAGCCATTGAATAATTCATCTTTGTTTCCTATTACAGCTTTTCCAAAAAGGCTACAAACCACTCAGAACGTACGTACTATAGCATTAGAAGCTGCTTTCTGTATAATACATTTTTGTGAAATGTAGCGACCGAATATTTTAAATAGATGTGGCGCAATAATGTGTTTGCTCTATGCATGCTCACTTGTTTTTATAGAAGAAACTCAGCAAATTCGTTTCGCTCTCAACCTTTGATGAAATCGACTTCGCAAAGCTTTGAGAGAAAAGCGTGGCATCGTTTAAGGTGACGCTTAACGTACTACAGTGTTTGATTTATTTACGGCATGAAGATATGTGAAGGCCAGGTAAAAAACCGACAAGTTCGAACGAAAGTGTAGCCACCGACGGAAAACACTGCAGCAAGCTACATGAGCTAACATGAAACGATGACCATGAAGTAAATTTTGAAAATGAATAAATACAATTTTATTTTTCAACGTTTCCAGAGAAAAAGTTGTAAATGCACGAAACACAAGACCATCTGGCATACAGCAGCAACAATAGCCAGTCCAAATTTCTGCTGCGCAAGAAATGTGTAGCTTTGGTCAATAATTGTGATGCTGCTATGGTGCCAAGTTTGTACAGCACCGCGAACCTTTATGTGATGTTGTGAACACCATGAGAAGACACAAGCGAAAAGTGCTTGTTCTTTTTTGTTATTTCGCTTTGCTAGCTCGCAATCGCGGAATAACAGGTCATCACAATTAGCTTTTCCAAACATTTATCTAACTCAGCACGGCAAAACTTGTCAGTAGTAGCACCACGTAGAAATGCAATAAAATACCCTAACCAATTTTCTTTGCGAGCATTGTCGCAACCTATTAGAAATATCGCCTGAACATGTTCGTTCATTCGCTCGTTCACAATCATCGCCCTGTCCCACCCGCATTTCTCAGTACTACTCTTTTTGCTGCATTACTGCGGTATATACAACGAAGATGTAAAGCTGGGGACACAAATTTCACTTTACTCTGGACAGCAGTGTCTCAAGGAAAATATGGTAACGGAATCTGTTCATTTCTTTGTCTGCGACCTTA